>NW_026778195.1:12450786-13074245 GCF_025265405.1 Mesoplodon densirostris
ATGGATCATTGTGATGAAAAAGGGCATAGAGCATTGTGATTACAGGGTTCTTGGAGCATTGTGATGAGAAGGGTCTTGGAGCTATGTGATGACAAGCCATGGAACATCGTGATGGCAGGGGTCATGGAGCATTGTTATGACTGGGGTAATGGAGCATTGTCATGGCAAGGGCATGGAACATTGTGATGAGAAGGCCATGGAGCATTCTGATGACATTTGTCATGGAGATTTGTGAAGAGAAGGGCTTGGAGCAATGTGATGAGAGCGTTCATGGAGCATTGTGATTACAAGTGTCATGGAGCCTTGTGCTGATAAAGGCATAGAGCATTGTGATGACAAGGGTCAAAGAGCATTGTGATGAAAAGTTCATGGAGCATTGTGGTTAAAAAGGTCACAGAGTCTGTTGATGACGAGGGCATGGACCATTGTGATGACAAAGGTCATGAAGCATTGTGATGACTGGAATCACAGAGCATTGTGATGACAGGGGTCATGGAGCATTGTGATAACAAGGGCATGGAGCATTGTGATGACAAGGGCATAGAGCATTGGTCTAATAAGATTCAAGGATTATTGCGAGGACAGTTGGAATGGCACATTGTGATGACAAGGTCATGGAGCATTGTGATGACCAGGTCATGTAGTATTGTGATGACAATGGCATGGAGCATTGTGATGAAAAGGGCATGGAGTATTGTGATGACAGGCATCATGGAGCGTTGTGATGACAAGTGTTATGGAACACTGTGATCACAAGGGATTGGAGCCTTGTGGTGACAGAGGTCATGGCTCATTTGATTTCAAGGAGCATGGAGCATTGTGATGACAAGGGCATGAAGCAATGTGATCCCAAAGTTCATGGAGGAATGTGATGGCATTGGTAATGGAGTATTGGGATGACAAGCGCATAGAGCATCGTAATGACAAGGTCATGTAGCATTTTGCTGAAAAAGGCATGGAGCATTGTTATGACAGGTTTCGTGGAGCACTTTGATGACAAGCGTCACAGAGCATTGTGAATACAGGGGTCATGGAGCATTGGGATGAAAAGGGCATGCATCATTGTGATTAGAAGTGTCATGGCTCATTTGGCTGGAAATGTTCATGGAGTATTGTGATGACTGGGGTCATGGAGCATTGTGATGACAGAGGTCATGGAGCATTTTGATTTCATTGTGATGACAATAGCTTGAAGCATTATGATGATGGGCATGGTGCATTGTGATGACAGGATTCTTGGAGCATTGAGATGAAAAGTGGCATGGAGCATTGTGATTACAGGGGTCTTGGAGCATTGTGATGACAAGGGCATGGAACATTGTGATGAGAAGGCCATGGAACATTCTGATGACATGCGTCATGGAGCTTTGTGATGACAAGGGCATGGAGCATTGTGATTACAGGGGTTTTGGAGCATTGTGATGGCAAGTGTCATGGAGCCTTGTGATGACAAGGCCGTGGAAAATTTTGATGACATGGGTCATGGAGCATTGTTATGACAGGGGTAATGGAGCATTGTGATCAGAAGGGCATGGAGCATTCAATTAAAAGTTTTATGGAACATTGCTATGACAAATTTGCGGACTGTTGTGATGAAAAGCACGTTTCACATTGTGATGACAAGGGTCATCAGGCATGGTTCTGACAAAGGCATGGAGCATTGTGATGACAAGGGTCACAGAGCATTGTGATGAATAGTTCAAGGAGCATTGTGGTTACAAATGTCACAGAAACTTGTGATGACGCAGGCATGGACCATTGTGATGACAAACGTTATGCGGCATTGTGATGACTGGAGTCACGGAGCATTGTGATGACAGGGGTCATGGAGCATTGTGATGACAAGGGCATGCAGCATTGTGATGAGAAGGTCATGGAGTATTGTGAAGACAGTTGTCAGGGAGAATTGTGAGGACATATGTCATGTTCCATTGTGATGACAATGGAATGGGGCATTGTGATGCCAAATTTAATGGAGGATTGTGATGACTAATATAATGGAGCATTGTGATGACTAGGGATTGGAGCATTCTGATAACAAGGGCCATTGAGAATTTTCATGACAAGGTCGTGAAGCATTGTGATGACAATTTCCTGGAGTATTGTGATGACAAAACCATGGAGCCTTGTGATGAAAAGTCTCATGGAGCATACTGAATAAAAGGGGCATGGAGCATTGAGATTATAGGGGTCTTGGAACATTGTGATGACAAGGGCATGGAGCATTGTGAGGAGAAGGCCAAGGAGCATTCTGATGACATGCGTCATTGAGCTTTGTGATGACAAGGGCATGTAGCATTGTGATTACAAGGGTCTTGGAGCATCATGATGAAAAGGGCATGGATCATTGTGATGAAAATGGCATGGGCCCTTGTCATGACAGGGTTCAAGGAGCATACAGACAACAAGTGTCAGGGAGCATTTTGATGACAAGTGTATTGAGCATTGTGAGGACAAAGATCATGGAGCATTGTGATGGGAAGACCATGGATAATTGTGATGACGAGCGTCATGGCGCATTGTGACGACAGGTGTTATGGAATATTGTGATCACAAGGGTTTCGAGCATTGTTATGACAGAGGTCATGGAGCATTTTGATTTCATTGTGATGACAATAGTATGAAGCATTATGATGATGGGCATGGTGCATTGTGATGACTGTGTTCATGGAACATTGTGATGAAAAGGGGCATGGAGCATTTTGATTACAGGGATCTTGGAGCATTGTGATGAGAAGGGTCATGGAGCCTTGTGATGAAAAGGTCATGGAACATCGTGATGGCAGGGGTCATGGTATATTGTTATGACAGGTGTAATGGAGCATTGTGATGGCAAGGGAATGGAGCATTTTGATGACAAGGGTGTTGTGCATTGTGATGAGAAGGGCAGGGAGCATTGTGATGACGGGGTCATGGAGCAATGTGACGAAAGAGTCATGGAATATTTTGATGACTGTGGTTATGGAACATTGTGATGTCAGGGGTCATGGACATTTTGATGAAAAAGGTCATGGAGCATTTTGATGACAGGGGTTATGGAACATTGTGATGTCAGGGGTCATCAAACAAGGTGATGACAAGTGCATGTAGCATTGTGATGACAGGCGTCATGGAACACTGTGATGACAGAGGTGTGGGAGTATTGTGACGAATAGTTATGTAACATTGTGACATCAATGGTGAGAGAGCATTTTGATGAGAAGTGCATGGAGCATCTTGATGACAAGTTTTATGGAGCATTGAGATGACAAGATGGTGGAGCACTGTGATGACAAGCGCATGGTGCATTCTGATGACATGTGTCATGCAGCATTGTGCTGACATGCGCATGGAGCATTGTGATGACAAGGGTCATGGAGAATTGTGCTGAGAAAGTTATAGAGCATTGTGATGACAAGGGACAAAGAGCATTGTGATGAAATGTTCATGGAGCATTGTGTTTAAAATATCACAGAGACTGTTGATGACGAGGGCATGGACCATAGTGATGACAAAGGTCATGAAGTATTGTGATGACTGGAGTCACGGAACATTGTGATGACAGGGGTCATGGAGCATTGTGATAACGTGGGCATGGAGCATTGTGATGATAAGGGCATGGAGCATCGGTCTAATATTTTTCATGGATTATGGTGATGACAGTTGGAATGTCGCATTGTGATGACATGGGCATGGAGCATTCTGATGACAAGCTTGTGGAGTATTTTGATGACAAGAGAATGGAGCATAGTGATGACAAGATTATGTATCATTATGCTGACAAAGGCTTTGTGATTACAAGGTTCATGGAGAACTGTGATTACAAGCGTCATGAAGTATGGTGATTACACCGGTCATGGAGCATTGGTATGACAAGGGCATGGAGCATTTTGATGACAAGTGTCCCGGATCATTGTGTTGTCAGGGTTCATGGAAGGTTGTGATGACAGTGGTCATGGAGCACTGTGATGACAGGGGTCATGGAACATTGTGATGAGAAGACCATGGATAATTGTGATGTCGAGCGTCATGGAGCACTGTAATGACAAGTGGTATGGAGCATTGTGGTGACAGTGGCCATGGAGCATTGTGATGACAAGGGTCATGGAGCATTCTGATGAAAAGCTTGTGGAGTATTGTGATGAAAATAGCATGGAGCATTGTGATGAAAAGTGCATGGAACATTGTGATGACAATGACATGGAGCATTGTAATGGCAAGTGTCATGGAGCTTTGTGATGACAAAAGTCATGGAGCATTTTGATGACAAGGGTTATGGAACATTGTGATGTCAGGGGTCATCGAACATTGTGAAGATAAGTGCACGTTGCATTGTGATGAAAGGAGTCATGGAACATTGTGATGACAGGGGTCATGGAGCATTGTGATGACAGTGGCATGGAGCATTGGTCTGACAAATTTCATAGATTATTGTGATGAGAATGGGCATGGTGCAATGTGATGACAAGGGCATGGAGCACTGTGATGATAAGGTCATGGAGTATTGTGAAGACAGGTGTCAAGGACCATTGTGATGACATATGTCATGGTATGTTCCATGGCGATGACAATGGCATGGAACTTTGTGATACCAAATGTAATGGAGGATTGTGATGACAAATATAATGGAGCATTGTGATGATTAGGGCTTGGAGAATTATGATGACAAGGGCAATTGAAAATTTTCAGGAAAAGGGCATGAAGCATTGTGATGACAAGGTCCTGGAGTATTGTGATGACAAAACCATGGAGCTATGTGATGACAAGTCTCATGGAGCATACTGATTAAAAGGGGAATGGAGCATTGTGTTTACAGGGGTCTTGGAACATTGTGAAGACAAGGGCATGGAGCATTGTGAGGAGAAGACCAAGGAGCATTCTGATGGCATGCGTCATTGAGCTTTGTAATGACAATGGCATGGACCATTGTGATTACATGGGACTTGGAGCATTGTGATGACAGATTTCATGGGGCACTGAGATGAAAAGGGGCATGGATCATTGTGATTACAAGGGTCTTGGAGCATTGTGATGACAAGGGCATGGAGCATTGTGATGAGAAGGCCAAGGAACATTCTGATGACATGCGTCATGGAGATTTGTGATGACAAGGAAATGGAGCATTGTGATTTCAGGGGTCTTGAGCATTGTGATGAGAAGTATCATGGAGCCTTGTGATGACTAGGCCGTGGAACATTGTGATGGCAGGGGTCATGGTGCATTGTTATGACAGGGGTAATGGAGCATTGTGATGAGAAGGGTATGGAACTTTGGTCTGAAATGTTTCATGGATTATTGTGATGAGAGTGGGCATGGAGCATTGTGATGACAAGGGCAGGGAACACTGTGATACATGGGTCATGCAGGACTGTAATGACAAGGGCATGGAGCATTGTGATGAGAAGGGCATCGAGCATTGTGATGACAAGTGTCAGGGAGCTTTGTGATGACAAGGGCATGGAGCAATGTGATGAGAGGGTTCATGGAGCATTGTGATGACAATGACATGGAGCATTGTGATGACAAGGGTCTTGGAGCTTTGTGATGACAAGTCATGGAGCATTTTGATGAGAAGGGTAGGGAGAATTTTGATGACCGGGTCATGCTGCAATTTGATAAAAAGTGTAATTGAGCATTTTGATGGCAGTGGTTATAGAACATTGTGATGTCAGGGGTCTTGGAGCTTTTGGATGGAATGGGTCATTGAGCATTTTGATGACAGGGCTTATGAACATTGTGATGGCAGGGGTCATGGAACATTGTGATTACAAGGGTGAGGGAGTATTTTGATGACTACTGATGTAACATTGTGATATGTCTGGTGAGAGAGCATTTTGATGAGAATTACATTGACCATTGTGATTACAAGGTTTATGAAGCATTGCAATGACAAGGTTGTGGACCGTTGTGATGAACTTCTCGTGGCACATTCTGATGACAATGGTCATGGAGAATCGTTTTGACAAAGACATGGAGCATTGTGATGACAAGTTTCACAGAGAATTGTTATGAAATGTTCATGAAGAATTGTGGTTACAAATTTCACAGAGCCTTGTGATGACGGGGGCATGGACCATTGTGATGACAAACGTTATGAAGCATTGTGATGACTGGAGTCACGGAGCATTGTGATGACAGGGGTCATGGAGGCTTGTGATGACAAGGGCATGGAGCATTGTGATGACAGTGGCATGGAGCATTGGTCTGACACGTTTCATAGATTATTGTGATGAGAGTGGGCATGGTGCATTGTAATGACAAGGGCATGGAGCATTGTGATGATAAGGTCATGGAGTATTGTGAAGAAAGGTGTCAGGGAGCATTGTGATAACATATGTCATGGCCCATTGTGATGACAGTGGCATGGAACATTGTGATACCCAATGTAATGGAGGATTGTGATGACAAATATAATGGAGCATTGTGATGATTAGGGCTTGTAGCATTATGATGACAAGGGCCATTGAAAATTTTCAGGACAAGGTCGTGAAGCATTGTGATGACAATGTCCTGGAGCACTGTGTTGACAACACTATGAAGCCTTGTGATGACAAGTCTCATGGAGCATACTGATGAAATGGGGCATGAAGCATTGTGATTACAGGGATCTTGGAACATTGTGATGATAAGGGCATGGAGAATTGTGAGGAGAAGACAAAGGAGCATTCTGATGGCATGCGTCATTGAGCTTTGTGATGACAAGTGAATGGAGAATTGTGAGGAGAAGACAAAGGAGCATTTGATGGCATGCGTCATTGAGCTTTGTGATGACAAGTGCATGGACCATTGTGATTACATGGGACTTGGAGCATTGTGATGAAAAGGGCATGGATCATTGTGATGAAAAAGGCATAGAGCCTTGTCATGACAGGGTTCAAGGAGCATACAGACAACAAGTGTCAGGGAGCATGTTGATGACAAGTGTATTGAGCTTTGTGATGACGAAGATCATGGAGCATTTTGATGAGAAGACCATGGATAATTGTGATGACGAGCGTCATAGGGCATTGTGATGACAAGTGTTATGGAATATTGTGATCACAAGGGTTTGGAGCATTGTTATGACAGAGGTCATGGAGCATTTTGATTTCATTGTTATGACAATAGCATGAAGCATTATGATGATGGGCATGGTGCATTGTGATGACAGGGTTCATGGAACATTGAGATGAAAAGGGGCATAGAGCATTGTGATTACAGTGTTATTGAAGCATTGTGATGAGAAGGGTCATGGAGACTTTGATGACAAGGCCATGGAACTTCGTGATGGCAGGGGTCATGGAGCATTGTTATGACAGGGATAATGGAGCATTGTGATGGAAAGGGCATGGAGCATTGTGATGAGAAGGCCATGGAGCATTCTGATGACGTGTAATGGAGCTATGTGAAGACAAAGGCATGGAGCAATGTGATGAGAGCATTCATGGAGCATTGTGATGACAATCACACGGAGCATTGTGATGCCAAGGGTCATGGATCTTTGTGATGACAAAGGTCATGGAGCCTTGTGATGACAAGTCTCATGGAGCATACTGATTAAAAGGGGAATGGAGCATTGTGATTACAGGGGTCTTGGAACATTGTGAAGACAAGGGCATGGAGCATTGTGAGGAGAAGACCAAGGAGCATTCTGATGGCATGCGTTATTGAGCTTTGTGATGACAATGGCATGTACCATTGTGATTACATGGGACTTGGAGCATTGTGATGAAAAGGGCATGGATCATTGTGACCAAAAAGGCATGGAGCCTTGTCATGACAGGGTTCAAGGAGCATACAGACAACAAGTGTCAGGGAGCATGTTGATGACAAGTGTATTGAGCATTGTGATGACGAAGGTCATGGAGCATTGTGATGAGAAGACCATGGATAATTGTGATGGCGAGCATCCTGGGGCATTGTGATGACAAGTGTTATGGAATATTGTGATCACAAGGGTTTGGAGCATTATTATGACAGAGGTCATGGAACATTTTGATTTCGTTGTTATGACAATAGCATGAAGCATTATGATGATGGGCATAGTGCATTGTGATGACAGGGTTCATGGATCATTGAGATGAAAAGGGGCATAAAGCATTGTGATTACAGTGTTCTTGGAGCATTGTGATGAGAAGGGTCAAGGAGCCTTGTGATGACAAGGCCATGGAACATCGTGATGGCAGGGGTCATGGAGCATTGTTATGACAGGGGTAATGGAGCATTGTGATGGCCAGGGCTTGGAGCATTGTGATGAGAAGGCCATGGAGCATTCTGATGACATGTGTCATGGAGCTATGTGAAGACAAGGGCATGGAGCAATGTGATGAGAGCGTTCATGGAGCATTGTGATGACAATGACATGGAGCATTGTGATGCCAAGGGTCATGGATCTTTGTGATGACAAAGGTCATGGAGCATTGTGATGGCAAGGGCGTTGTGCATTGTGATGAGAAGGGCAGGGATCATTCTGATGACAGGGTCATGGAGCAATTTGATGAAAAGTGTCATGGAACATTTTGATGATAGGTGTTATGGAACATTGTGATGTCAGGGGTCATCGAACATTGTGATGATAAGTGCATGTAGCATTGTGATAACAGGAGTCATGGAACATTATGATGACAGGGGAGAGGGAGTATTGTGACAAATAGTGATGTAGCATTGTGATATCAGTGGTGAGAGATCATTTTGATGAGAAGTGCATGGAGCACTGTGATGACAAATTTTATGGAGCATTGTGATGACAAGGTTGTGGAGCACTGTGATGACAAGCGCATGGTGCATTGTGATGACATGTGTCATGGAGCATTGTGCTGACAAGTGCATGGAGCATTGTGATGACAAGTGTCATGGAGCAATTTGCTGAAAAAGGCAGAGAGCATTGTGATGACAGGGGTCAAAGAGCATTGTGATGAAAAGTTCATGGATCTTTGTGGATAACACGGTCACAAGACTGTTGATGATGAGGGCATGGACCACTGTGATGACAATTTCATGAAGCATTGTGATGACTGGAGTCATGGAGCATTGTGATGACAGGGATCATGGAGCATTGTGATAACGAGGGTATGGAGCATTGTGATGACCAGGTCATGCACTATTGTAAAGACAGGTGTCAGGTAGCATTGTGATGCTAAGTGTCATGGAGGATTCTGATGACTAAGGTAATGGAGCATTGTGATAACAGTGGCTTGGAGCATTGTGATAACAAGGGTCAGGGAGCATTGTGCTGACAAGTGCATGGAGAATTGTGATGACAAGGGTCATGGAGCATTCTGATGACAAGCTTGTGGAGTACATTGATGACAATGGCATGGAGCATTGTGATGAAAACGGAATGGGGCTTTGTGATGAAAAAGGCATGGAGCCTTTTCGTGACAGGGTTCAAGGAGCATTCTGATGACAAGTGTCAGGGAGCATTGTGATGACAAGTGTATTGAGAATTATGGTGACAAAGCTCATGGAGCATTGTGATGAAAAGGGCATGGAGTATTGTGAAGACAGGCAACATGGAGCGTTGTGAGGACAAGTGTTATGGAACATTGTGATCACAAGCTTTTGGAGCACTGTGATGAGAGAGGTCATGGATCATTTTGATTTCAAGGAGCATGGAGCATTGTGATGACAAGGGCATGAAGCAATGTGATCCCAAGATTCATGGAGGATTGTGATGACAATGGAAATGGAGTATTGTGATGACAAGCGCATAGAGCATTGTAATGACAATGTCATGTAGCATTTTGCTGACAAAGGCATGGAGCATTGTGATGACATGTGTCATGGAGCACTGTGATGAGAAGCGTCAAGGAGCATTGTGAATACAGAGGTCATGGAGCATTGGGATGACAAGGGTCATGGAGCACTGGCCTGAAAATATTCATGGAGTGTTGTGATAACAGGGGTCATGGAGCATTGTGATGATTAGGGAATGGAGCATTGTGATGACAAGAGTCCCTAATCATTGTGTTGTCAGGTGTCATGGAGTGTTGTGATGACTGTGGTCATGGAGCATTGTGATGATATTGGACATGGAGCATTGTGATGAGAAGGTCGTGGATCATTGGCCTGAAAATGTTCATGGATTATTGTGATGACAGTGCTCATGAAGCATTGTGATGACAAGGGAATGGAGCATGGTGATGTCAAGGTCCTGGAGCATTGTGATGAGAAGACCATGGAGACTTGTGATGGCAAGTCTCATGGAGCATTCTGATGAAAAGGGGCATGGAGCATTGTGATTACAGGGGTCTTGAAGCATTGTGATGACTAGGGTATAGAGCATTGTGATGAGAAGGCCATGGAGCATTGGTCTGACAAGTTTCATAGATTATTGTGATGACAGTGGGCATGGTGCATTGTGATGACAAAGGCATGGAGCACTGTGATGAGAAGCTCATGGAGTATTGTGAAGACAGATGTCAAAGAGCATTGTGATGACATATGTCTTGGTCGATTGCGATGACAATGGCATGGAGCATTGTGATGCCAAATGTAATGGAGAATGGTGATGACAAATATAATGGAGCATTGTGATGATTAGGGCTTCGAGCATTATGATGACAAGGGCCATTGAAAATTTTCATGACAAGGTCGAGAAGCATTGTGATGACAAGGTCCTGGAGCATTGTGATGACAAAACCATGGAGCCTTGTGATGACAAGTCTCATGGAGCATACTGATGAAAAGGGGCATGGAGCATTGTGATTACAGGTGTCTTGGAACATTGTGATGACAAGGGCATGGATCATTGTGAGGAGAAGACCAAGGAGCATTCTGATGGCATGCATCATTGAGCTTTGTGATGACAAGTGCGTGGAGCATTGTGATTACATGGGACTTGGAGCATTGTGATCAAAAGGTCATGGATCATTGTGATGAAAAAGGCATGGAGCCTTGTCATGACAGGGTTCAAGGAGCATACAGACAAAAAGTGTCAGGGAGCATTTTGATGACAATTGTATTGAGCATTGTGATGACAAAGTTCATGGAGCATTGTGATGAGAAGACCATGGATAATTGTGATGACGAGCCTCATGGGGCATTGCGATGACACGTGTTATGGAATATTGTGATCACAAGGGTTTGGAGCATTGTTATGACAGAGGTCATGGAACATTTTGATTTCATTGTTATGAAAATAGCCTGAAGCATTATGATGATGGGCATGGTACATTGTGATGACAAGGTTCATGGATCATTGAGATGAAAAGGGGCATAGAGCATTGGGATTAGAGTGTTCTTGAAGCATTGTGATGAGAAGGGTCATGGAGCCTTGTGATGACAATGCCATGGAACATCGTGATGGCAGGGGTCATGGAGCATTGTTATGACAGGGGTAATGGAGCATTGTGATGGAAAGGGCATGGAGCATTGTGATGAGAAGGCCATGGAACATTCTGATGACATGCGTCATGGGGCTTTGTGATGACAAGGGCATGGAGCATTGTGATTTCAGGGGTCTTGAGCATTGTAATGAAAAATATCATGGAACCTTGTGATGACTAGGCCGTGGAACATTGTGATGGCAGGTGTCATGGTGCATTCTTATGACAGGGGTAATTAAGCATTGTGATGAGAAGGGTATGGAACTTTGGTCTGAAATGTTTCATGGATTATTGTGATGAGAGTGTGCACGGAGCATTGTGATTACATGGGACTTGGAGCATTGTAATGACAAGGGCATGGATCATTGTGATGAAAAAGGCATGGAGCCTTGTCATGACAGGGTTCAAGGAGCATACAGACAACAAGTGTCAGGGAGCATGTTGATGACAAGTGTATTGAGCATTGTGATGATGAAGGTCATGGAGCATTGTGATGAGAAGACCATGGATAATTGTGATGACGAGCGTCATGGGGCATTGTGATGACAAGTGTTATGGAATATTGTGATCACAAGTGTTTGGAGCATTGTTATGACAGAGGTCATGGAGCATTTGGATTTCATTGTTATGAAAATAGCATGAAGCATTATGATGATGGGCATGGTGCATTGTGAAGACAGGGTTCATGGACCATTGAGATGAAAAGGGGCATATAGCATTGTGATTACAGTGTTCTTGAAGCATTGTGATGAGAAGGGTCATGGAGCCTTTGATGACAAGGCCATGGAACTTAGTGATGGCAGGGGTCATGGAGCATTGTTATGACAGTGGTAATGGAGCATTGTGATGGCAAGGGCATGGAGCATTGTGATGAGAAGGCCATGGAGCATTCTGATGACGTGTCATGGAGCTATGTGAAGACAAGGGCATGGAGCAATGTGATGAGAGCGTTCATGGAGCATTGTGATGACAATGACATGGAGCATTGTGATGCCAAGTGTCATGGAACATTGTGATGACAAAGGTCATTGAGCATTTTGATGGCAAGGGCGTTGTGCATTGTGATGAGTAGGGCAGGGAGCATTCTGATGACTGGGTCATGGAGCAATTTGATGAAAATTGTCATGGAACATTTTGATGACAGATGTTATGGAACATTGTGATGTCAGGGGTCATCGAACATTGTGATGATAAGTGCATGTAGCATTGTGATAACAGGAGTCATGGAACATTATGATGACAGGGGTGAGGGAGTATTGTGACAAATAGTGATGTAGCATTGTGATATCAGTGGTGAGAGAGCATTTTGATGAGAAGTGCATGGAGCATTGTGATGACAAATTTTATGGAGCATTGTGAAGACAATGTTGTGGATCACTGTGATGACAAGTGCATGGTGCATTGTAATGACATGTGTCATGGAGCATTGTGCTGACAAGCGAATGGAGCATTGTGATGACAAGGGTCATGGAGCATTTTGCTGAGCAAGTCATAGAGCATTGTGATGACAAGGGTCAAAGAGCATTGTGATGAAAAGTTCATGGAGCATTGTGGTTAAAAAGGTCACAGAGACTGTTGATGACGAGGGCATGGACCATTGTGTTGACAAAGGTCATGAAGCATTGTGATGACTGGAGTCACGGAGCATTGTGATGACAGGGGTCATGGAGCATTGTGATAACAAGGGCATGGAGCATTGTGATGACAAGTACATGGAACATTGGTCTAATAAGCTTCATGGAGTATTGTGATGACAGTTGGAATGGCACACTGTGATGACAAGGACATGGAGCATTGTGATGACCAGGTCATGCGTATGGTGAAGACAGGTGTCAGGGAGCACTGTGATCACATATGTAATGGCCCATTGTGATGAGGATGGCATGGAGCATTGTGCTGCCAAGTGTCAGGGAGGATTCTGATGAAAAAGGTAATGGAGCATTGTGATGACAATTGCTTGGAGCATTGTGATGACAAGGGTCAGGGAGAATTGTGCTGACAAGTGCATGGAGAATTGTGATGACAAGTGTCATGGAGCATTCTGATGACAAGCTTGTGGAGTATTTTGATGACAATGGCATGGAGCATTGTGAGGAAAACGGCATGGGGCATTGTGATGAAAAAGGCATGGAGCCTTTTCGTGACAGGGTTCAAGGAGCATTCTGATGACAAGTGTCAGGGAGCATTGTGATGACAAGTGTATTGAGAATTGTGGTGACAAAGCTCATGGAGCATTGTGATGAAAAGGGCATGGAGTATTTTGATGACAGGCATCATGGAGCGTTGTGAGGACAAGTGTTATGGAACATTGTGATCACAAGGGTTTGGAGCATTGTGATGACAGAGGTCATGGATCATTTTGATTTCAAGGAGCAGGAGCATTGTGATGACAAGGACATGAAGCAATGTGATCCCCCAATTCATGGAGGATTGTGATGACAATGCAAGTCGAGTATTGTAATGACAAGCGCATAGAGGATTGTAATGACAAGGTCATGTAGCATTTTGCTGACAAAGTCATGGAGCATTGTGATGACATGTGTCATGGAGCATTGTGCTGACAAGCGCATGGAGCATTGTGATGAGAAGGCCATGGAGCATTCTGATGACATGCGTCATGGCGTTTTGTGATGACAAGGGCATGGAGCATTGTGATTACAGGGACCTTGGAGGACTGTGATGAAATGATCATGGATCATTGTGATGAAAAATGCATGGAACCTTGTCATGACAGGGTTCAAGGAGCATACTGACGACAAGTGTCAGGGATCATTGTGATGACAAGTGTATTGAGCATTGTGATGACAAAGATCATGGAGCATTGTGATGAGAAGACCATGGATCATTGTGATGATGAGCGTCATAGGGTGTTGTGATGATACGTGTTATGCAACATTGTGATCACTAGGGTTTGGAGCATTATGATGACAGAGGTCATGCAGAATATTGATTTCATTGTGATGACAATAGCCTGAAGCATTATGATGATGGGCATGGTGCATTGTGATGACAGGGTTCATGGAACACTGAGATGAAAAGGGGCATGGAGCATTGTGATTACAAGGGTCTTGGAGCATTGTGATGACAGATTTCATGGAGCATTGAGATGAAAAGTGGCATGGAGCAGTGTGATTACAATGGTCTTGGAGCATTGTGATGACAAGTGCATGGAGCATTGTGATGAGAAGGCCATGGAACATTCTGATGACATGCGTCATGGGGCTTTGTGATGACAAGGGCATGGAGTATTGTGATTTCAGGGGTCTTGAGCATTGTAATGAAAAATATCATGGAACCTTGTGATGACTAGGCCGTGGAACATTGTGATGGCAGGTGTCATGGTGCATTCTTCTGACAGGGGTAATTAAGCAATGTGATGAGAAGGGTATGGAACTTTGGTCTGAAATGTTTCATGGATTATTGTGATGAGAGTGGGCATGGAGCATTGTGATTACATGGGACATGGAGCATTGTGATGAAAAGGGCATGTATCATTGTGATGAAAAAGTCATGGAGCCTTTTCGTGACAGGGTTCAAGGAGCATTCTGATGACAAGAGTCAGGGAGCATTGTGATGACAAGTGTATTGAGAATTGTGGTGACAAAGCTCATGGAGCATTGTGATGAAAAGGGCATGGAGTATTGTGATGACAGGCATCATGGAGCGTTGTGAGGACAAGTGTTATGGAACATTGTGATCACAAGCTTTTGGAGCACTGTGATGACAGAGGTCATGGATCATTTTGATTTCAAGGAGCATGGAGCATTGTGATGACAAGGGCATGAAGCAATGTGATCCCAAGATTCATGGAGGATTGTGATGACAATGGAAATGGAGTATTGTGATGACAAGCGCATAGAGCATTGTAATGACAATGTCATGTAGCATTTTGCTGACAAAGGTATGGAGCATTGTGATGACATGTGTCATGGAGCACTGTGATGAGAAGCGTCAAGGAGCATTGTGAATACAGGGGTCATGGAGCATTGTGATGACTAGGGAATGGAGCATTGTGATGACAAGAGTCACTAATCATTGTGCTGTCAGGTGTCATGGAGTGTTGTGATGACTGTGGTCATGGAGCATTGTGATGCTATTGGACATGGAGCATTGTGATGAGAAGTTCGTGGATCATTGGGCTGAAAATGTTCATGGATTATTGTGATGACAGTGTTCATGGAGCATTGTGATGACAAGGGAATGGAGCATGGTGATGTCAAGGTCCTGGAGCATTGTGATGAGAAGAACATGGAGACTTGTGATGGCAAGTCTCATGGAGCATTCTGATGAAAAGGGGCATGGAGCATTGTGATTACAGGGGTCTTGAAGCATTGTGATGACTAGGGTATATAGCATTGTGATGAGAAGGCCATGGAGCATTGGTCTGACAAGTTTCATAGATTATTGTGATGACAGTGGGCATGGTGCATTGTGATGACAAAGGCATGGAGCACTGTGTTGAGAAGCTCATGGAGTATTGTGAAGACAGATGTCAAAGAGCATTGTGATGACATATGTCTTGGTCGATTGCGATGACAATGGCATGGAGCATTGTGATGCCAAATGTAATGGAGAATGGTGATGACAAATATAATGGAGCATTGTGATGATTAGGGCTTCGAGCATTATGATGACAAGGGCCATTGAAAATTTTCATGACAAGGTCGAGAAGAATTGTGATGACAAGGTCCTGGAGCATTGTGATGACAAAACCATGGAGCCTTGTGATGACAAGTCTCATGGAGCATACTGATGAAAAGGGGCATGGAGCAATGTGATTACAGGTGTCTTGGAACATTGTGATGACAAGGGCATGGATCATTGTGAGGAGAAGACCAAGGAGCATTCTGATGGCATGCATCATTGAGCTTTGTGATGACAAGTGCATGGAGCATTGTGATTACATGAGTCTTGGAGCATTGTGATGAAAAAGTCATGGATCATTGTGATGAAAAAGGCATGGAGCCTTGTCATGACAGGGTTCAAGGAGCATACAGACAAAAAGTGTCAGGGAGCATTTTGATGACAATTGTATTGAGCATTGTGATGACAAAGGTCATGGAGCATTGTGATGAGAAGACCATGGATAATTGTGATGACGAGCTTCATGGGGCATTGTGATGACACGTGTTATGGAATATTGTGATCACAAGGGTTTGGAGCATTGTTATGACAGAGGTCATGGAACATTTTGATTTCATTGTTATGAAAATAGCATGAAGCATTATGATGATGGGCATGGTGCATTGTGATGACAGTGTTCATGGATCACTGAGATGAAAAGGGGCATAGAGCATTGGGATTACAGTGTTCTTGGAGCATTGTGATGAGAAGGGTCATGGAGCCTTGTGATGACAAGGCCATGGAACATCGTGATGGCAGGGGTCATGGAGCATTGTTATGACAGGTGTAATGGAGCACTGTGATGGCAAGGGCATGGAGCATTGTGATGAGAAGGCCATGGAGCATTCTGATGACATGTGTCATGGATCTATGTGAAGACAAGGGCATGGAGCAATGTGATGAGAGCGTTCATGGAGCATTGTGATGACAATGACATGGAGCATTGTGATGCCAAGTGTCAGGGATCATTGTGATGACAAATGTCATGGAGCATTTTGATGGCAAGGGCTTTGTGCATTGTGATGAGAAGGGCACGGAGCATTGTGATGACAGGGTCATAGAGCAATTTGATGAAAAGTGGCATGGAACATTTTGATGATAGGTGTTATGGAACATTGTGATTTCAGAGGTCATCGAAGATTATGATGATAAGTTCATGTAGCATTGTGATGACAGGAGTCATGGAACATTGTGATGACAGGGGTGAGGGAGTATTGTGACAAATAGTGATGTAGCATTGTGATATCAGTGGTGAGAGAGCATTTTGATGAGAAGTGCATGGAGCATTGTGATGACAAATTTTATGGAGCATTGTGAAGACAATGTTGTGGATCACTGTGATGACAAGTGCATGGTGTATTGTAATGACATGTGTCATGAAGCATTGTGCTGAAAAGCGAATGGAGCATTGTGATGACAAGGGTCATGGAGCATTGTGCTGATCAAGTCATAGAGCATTGTGATGACAAGGGTCAAAGAGCATTGTGATGAAAAGTTCATGGAGCATTGTGGTTAAAAAGGTCACAGAGACTGTTGATGACGAGGGCATGGACCATTGTGATGACAAAGGCCATGAAGCATTGTGATGACTGGAGTCACGGAGCATTGTGATGATAGGGGTCATGGAGCATTGTGATAACAAGGGCATGGAGCATTGTGATGACAAGTACATGGAACATTGGTCTAATAAGCTTCATGGAGTATTGCGATGACAGTTGGAATGGCACACTGTGATGACAAGGACATGGAGCATTGTGATGACCAGGTCATGCGTATGGTGAAGACAGGTGTCAGGGAGCACTGTGATCACATATGTAATGGCCCATTGTGATGAGGATGGCATGGAGCATTGTGATGCCAAGTGTCAGGGAGGATTCTGATGACAAAGGTAATGGAGCACTGTGATGACAATTGCTTGGAGCATTGTGATGACAAGGGTCAGGGAGAATTGTGCTGACAAGTGCATGGAGAACTGTGATGGCAAGTGTCATGGAGCATTCTGATGACAAGCTTGTGGAGTATTTTGATGACAATGGCATGGAGCATTGTGAGGAAAACGGCATGGGGCATTGTGATGAAAAAGGCATGGAGCCTTTTCGTGACAGGGTTCAAGGAGCATTCTGATGACAAGTGTCCGGGAGCATTGTGATGACAAGTGTATAGAGAATTGTGGTGACAAAGGTCATGGAGCATTGTGATGAAAAGGGCATGGAGTATTTTGATGACAGGCATCATGGAGCGTTGTGAGGACAAGTGTTATTGAACATTGTGATCACAAGGGTTTGGAGCATTGTGATGACAGAGGTCATGGATCATTTTGATTTCAAGGAGCATGGAGCATTGTGATGACAAGGGCATGAAGCAATGTGATCCCCCAATTCATGGAGGATTGTGATGACAATGCAAGTCGAGTATTGTGATGACAAGCGCATAGAGGATTATAATGACAATGTCATGTAGCATTTTGCTGACAAAGTCTTGGAGCATTGTGATGACATGTGTCATGGAGCACTGTGATGAGAAGCGTCAAGGAGCATTGTGAATACAGTGGTCATGGATCATTGGGATGACAAGGGCATGGATCATTGTGATAACAAGGGACATGGAGCACTGGGCTGAAAATGTTCATGGAGAGTTGTGATGACAGGTGTCATGGAGCATTGTGATGACTAGGGAATGGAGCATTGCGATGACAAGAGTCCAGGATCATTGTGTTGTCAGGTGTCATGGAGTGTTGTGATGACAGAGGTCATGGAGCATTGTGATGATATTGGCAATGGAGCATTGTGTTGAGAAGGTCGTGGAGCATTGGGCTGAAAATGTTCATGGATTATTGTGATGACAGTGATCATGGAGCATTGTGATGACAAGGGAATGGATCATGGTGATGACAAAGTCCTGGAACATTGTGATGAGAAAACCATGGAGACTTGTAATGGCAAGTCTCATGGAGCATTCTGATGAAAAGGGGCATGGAGCATTGTGATTACAGGGGTCTTGGAGCATATTTATGACTAGGGCATAGAGCATTGTGATGAGAAGGCCATGGAGGATTCTGATGACATGCGTCATGGAGTTTTGTGATGATAAGGGAATGGAGCATTGTGATTACAGGGACCTTGGAGCATTGTGATGAAATGGTCATGGATCATTGTGATGAAAAATGCATGGAAACTTGTCATGACAGGGTTCAAGTAGCATACTGACGACAAGGGTCAGGAAGCATTGTGATGACAAGTGTATTGAGCATTGTGGTGACAAAGATCATGGAGCATTTTGATGAGAAGACCATTGATAATTGTGATGATGAGCGTCATGGGGTGTTGTGATGATACGTGTTATGCAACATTGTGATTACAAGGGTTTGGAGCATTATGATGACAGAGGTCATGGAAAATATTGATTTCATTGTGATGACAATAGCCTGAAGCATTATGATGATGGGAATGGTGCATTGTGATGACAGGGTTCATGGAGCATTTAGATGAAAAGGGGCATGGAGCATTGTGATTACAAGGGTCTTGGAGCATTGTGATGACAGATTTCATGGGGCATTGAGATGAAAAGGGGCATGGAACATTGTGATTACAAGGGTCTTGGAGAATTGTGATGACAAGGGCATGGAGCATTGTGATGAGAAGGCCAAGGAACATTCTGATGACATGCGTCATGGAGCTTTGGGATGACAAGGGCATGGAGCATTGTGATATCAGGGGTCTTGTGCATTGTGATGAGTAGTATCATGGAGTCTTCTGATGACTAGGCCGTGGAACATTGTGATGGCAGTGGTCATGGTGCATTGTTATGACAGGGATAATGGAGCATTGTGATGAGAAGGGTATGGAACTTTGGTCTGAAATGTTTCATGGATTATTGTGATGAGAGTGGGCATGGAGCATTGTGATGACAAGGGCACGGAACAATGTGATACATGGGTCACGCAGGACTGTAATGACAAGGGCATGGAGCATTGTGATGAGAAGGACATCGAGCATTGTCATGACAAGTGTCATGGAGCTTTGTGATGACAAGGGCATGGAGCAATGTGATGAGAGGGTTCATGGAGCATTGTGATGACAATGACATGGAGCATTGTGATGACAAGGGTCTTGGAGCTTTGTGATGACAAGTCATGGAGCATTTTGATGAGAAGGGCAGGGAGCATTTTGATGACCGTGTCATGCTGCAATTTGATAAAAAGTGTAATGGAGCATTTTGATGGCAGGGGTTATAGAACATTGTGATGTCAGGGGTCTTGGAGGTTGGGATGGAAAGGGTCATTGAGCATTTTGATGACAGGGCTTATGAACATTGTGATGGCAGTGGTCATGGAACATTGTTATGATAAGGGAATGTAGCATTGTGATGACAGTGTCATGGAACATTGTGATTACAAGGGTGAGGGAGTATTTTGATGACTACTGATGTAACATTGTGATATGTCTGGTGAGAGAGCATTTTGATGAGAATTACTTTGACCATTGTGATTACAAGTTTTATGGAGCATTGCAATGACAAGGTTTTGGACCGTTGTGATGAACTGCACGTGGCACATTCTGATGACAATGGTCATGGAGAATCGTTCTGACACAGAAATGGAGCATTGTGATGACAAGTTTCACAGAGAATTGTTATGAAATGTTCATGAAGAATTGTGGTTACAAATTTCACAGAGCCTTGTGATGACGGGGGCATGGACCATTGTGATGACAAACGTTATGAAGCATGGTGATGACTGTAGTCATGGAGCATTGTGATGACAGGGATCATGGAGCCTTGTGATGACAAGGGCATGGAGCATTGTGATGATAAGGTCATGGAGTATTGTGAAGAAAGGTGTCAGGGAGCATTGTGATGACATATGTCATGGACCATTGCGATGACAGTGGCATGGATCATTGTGATACCCAAATATAATGGAGGATTGTGATGACAAATATAATGGAGCATTGTGATGATTAGGGCTTGGAGCATTATGATGACAAGGGCCATTGAAAATTTTCAGGACAAGGTCGTGAAGCATTGTGATGACAAGGTCCTGGAGCATTGTGATGACAAAACTATGGAGGCTTGTGATGACAAGTCTCATGGAGCATAGTGATGAAATGGGGCATGGAGCATTGTGATTACAGGGTTCTTGGAACATTGTGATGATAAGGGCATGGAGAATTGTGAGGAGAAGACAAAGGAGCATTCTGATGGCATGCGTCATTGAGCTTTGTGATGACAATTGCATGGACCATTGTGATTACATGGGACTTGGAGCATTGTGATGCAAAGGGCATGGATCATTGTGATGAAAAAGGCATGGAGCCTTGTCATGACAGGTTTCAAGGAGCATACAGACAACAAGTGTCAGGGAGCATGTTGATGACAAGTGTATTGAGCATTGTGATGACAAAGGTCATGGAGCATTGTGATGAGAAGACCATGGATAATTGTGATGACGAGCGTCATGGGGCATTGTGATGAAAAGTGTTATGGAATATTGTGATCACAAGTGTTTGGAGCATTGTTATGACAGAGGTCATGGAGCATTTTGATTTCATTGTGATGACAATAGCATGAAGCATTATGATGATGGGCATGGTGCACTGTGATGACAGGGTTCATGGATCATTGAGATGAAAAGGCGCATAGAGCATTGTGATTACAGTGTTCTTGGAGCATTGTTATGAGAAGGGTCATGGAGCCTTTGATGACAAGGCCATGGAACTTCGTGATGGCAGGGGTCATGGAGCATTGTTATGACAGGGGTAATGGAGCATTGTGATGAGAAGGCCATGGAGCATTCTGATGACGTGTCATGGAGCTATGTGAAGAGAAGGGCATGGAGCAATGTGATGAGAGCGTTCATGGAACATTGTGATGACAATGACATGGAGCATTGTGATGCCAAGTGTCATGGATCTTTGTGATGACAAAGGTCATTGAGCATTTTGATGGCAAGGGCGTTGTGCATTGTGATGAGTAGGGCAGGGTCAGTTCTGATGACAGGGTCATGGAGCAATTTGATGAAAAGTGTCATGGAACATTTTGATGACAGTTGTTATGGAACATTGTGATGTCAGGGGTCATCGAACATTGTGATGATAAGTGCATGTAGCATTGTGATGACAGGAGTCATGGAAAATTATGATGACAGGGGTGAGGGAGTATTGTGACAAATAGTAATGTAGCATTGTGATATCAGTGGTGAGAGAGCATTTTGATGAGAAGTGCATGGAGCACTGTGATGACAAATTTTATGGAGCATTGTGATGACAAGGTTGTGAAGCACTGTGATGACAAGTGCATGGTGCATTGTGATGACATGTGTCATGGAGCATTGTGCTGACAAGCGCATGGAGCATTGTGATGACAAGTGTCATGGAGCAATGTGCTGAAAAAGGCAGAGAACATTGTGATGACAGGGGTCAAAGAGCATTGTGATGAAAAGTTCATGGATCATTGTGGTTAAAACGGTCACAGAGACTGTTGATGATGAGGGCATGGACCACTGTGATGACAAAGGTCATGAAGCATTGTGATGACTGGAGTCATGGAGCATTGTGATGACAGGTGTCATGGAGCATTGTGATAACGAGGGTATGGAGCATGGTGATAAAAAGGTCATGGAACATTGGTCTAATAAGTATCATGGATGGTTCCGATGACAGTTGGAATGGCGCATTGTGATGACAAGGGCATGGAGCATTGTGATGACCAGGTGATGCAGTATTGTGAAGACAGGTGTCAGGGAGCATTGTGATCACATGTGTAATGGCCCGTTGTGATGAGGATGGCATGGAGCATTGTGATGCCAAGTGTCATGGAGGATTCTGATGACAAAGGTAATGGAGCATTGTGATGACAATGGCTTGGAGCATTGTGATGACAAGGGTCAGGGAGCATTGTGCTGACAAGTGCATGGTGAATTGTGATGACAAGGGTCATGGAGCATTCTGATGACAAGCTTGAGGAGTACTTTGATGACAATGGCATGGAGCATTGTGATGAAAACGGAATGGGGCTCTGTGATGCAAAAGGCATGGAGCCTTTTCGTGACAGGTTTCAAGGAGCATTCTGATGACAAGAGTCAGGGAGCATTGTGATGACAAGTGTATTGAGAATTGCGGTGGCAAAGCTCATGGAGCATTGTGATGAAAAGGGCATGGAGTATTGTGATGACAGGCATCATGGAGCGTTGTGAGGACAAGTGTTACGGATCATTGTGATCACAAGCTTTTGGAGCACTGTGATGACAGAGGTCATGGATCATTTTGATTTCAAGGAGCATGGAGCATTGTGATGACAAGGGCATGAAGCAATGTGATCCCAAGATTCATGGAGGATTGTGATGACAATGGAAATGGAGTATTGTGATGACAAGCGCATAGAGCATTGTAATGACAATGTCATGTAGCATTTTCCTGACAAAGGCATGGAGCATTGTGATGACATGTGTCATGGAGCACTATGATGAGAAGCATCAAGGAGCATTGTGAATACAGGGGTCATGGAGCATTGGGATGACAAGGGTCATGGAGCACAGGCCTGAAAATATTCATGGAGTGTTGTGATAACAGGGGTCATGGAGCATTGTGATGACAAGGGAATGGAGCATGGTGATGTCAAGGTCCTGGAGCATTGTGATGAGAAGAACATGGAGACTTGTGATGGCAAGTCTCATGGAGCATTCTGATGAAAAGGGTCATGGAGCATTCTGATTACAGGGGTCTTGAAGCATTGTGATGACTAGGGTATAGAGCATTGTGATGAGAAGGCCATGGAGCATTGGTCTGACAAGTTTCATAGATTATTGTGATGACAGTGGGCATGGTTCAATGTGATGACAAAGGCATGGAGCACTGTGATGAGAAGCTCATTGAGTATTGTGAAGACAGATGTCAAAGAGCATTGTGATGACATATGTCATGGTCGATTGCAAAGACAATGGCATGGAGCATTGTGATACCAAATGTAATGGAGAATTGTGATGACAAATATAATGGAGCATTGTGATGATTAGGGCTTCGAGCATTATGATGACAAGGGCCAATGAAAATTTTCATGACAAGGTCGAGAAGCATTGTGATGACAAGGTCCTGGAGCATTGTGATGACAAAACCATGGAGCCTTGTGATGACAAGTCTCATGGAGCATACTGATGAAAAGGGGCATGGAGCATTGTGATTACAGGTGTCTTGGAACATTGTGATGACAAGGGCATGGAGCATTGTGAAGAGAAGACCAAGGAGCATTCTGATGACATGCGTCATTGAGCTTTGTGATGACAAGTGCATGGAGCATTGTGATTACATGGGTCTTGGAGCATTGTGATGAAAAGGTCATGGATCATTGTGATGAAAAAGGCATGGAGCCTTATCATGACAGGGTTCAAGGAGCATACAGACAACAAGTGTCAGGGAGCATTTTGATTACAAGTGTATTGAGCATTGTGATGACAAAGTTCATGGAGCATTGTGATGAGAAGACCATGGATAATTGTGATGACGAGCTTCATGGGGCATTGTGATGACACGTGTTATGGAATACTGTGATCACAAGGGTGTGGAGCATTGTTATGACAGAGGTCATGGAGCATTTTGATTTCATTGTGATGACAATAGCATGAAGCATTATGATGATGGGCATGCTGCATTGTGATGACAGGGTTCATGTATCATTGAGATGAAAGGGGGCATAGAGCATTGTGATTTCAGGGTTCTTGGAGCATTGTGATGAGAAGGGTCATGGAGGTTTGTGTTGACAAGGCCATGGAATATCGTGATAGCAGGGGTCATGGAGCATTGTTATGACTGGGGTAATTCAGCATTGTGATGGCAAGGGCAGGGAGCATTGTGATGAGAAGGCCATGGAGCATTCTGATGACATGTGTCATGGAGCTTTGTGAACACAAGGGCATGGAGCAATGTGATGAGAGCGTACATGGAGCATTGTGATGACAATGACATGGAGCATTGTGATGCCAAGGGTCATGGATCTTTGTGATGACAAAGGTCATTGAGCATTTTGATGGCAAGGGCGTTGTGCTTTGTGATGTGTAGGGCAGGGAGCATTCTGATGACTGGGTCATGGAGAAATTTGATGAAAATTGTCATGGAACATTTTGATGACAGGTGTTATGGAACATTGTGATGTCAGGGGTCATTTAACATTGTGATGATAAGTGCATGTAGCATTGTGATGACAGGAGTCATGGAACATTATGATGACAGGGGTGAGGGAGTATTGTGACAAATAGTAATGTAGCATTGTGATATCAGTGGTGAGAGAGCATTTTGATGAGAAGTGCATGGAGCACTGTGATGACAAGGGTCATGGAGCATTGTGATAACAAAGGCATTGAGCATTGTGATGAGAATGGCATGGAACATTGGTCTAATGGGTTTCATGCAGTATTTCAATGACAGTTGGAATGGCACACTGTGATGACAAGGGCATGGAGCATTGTGATGACCAGGTCATGCCGTATTGTGAAGACAGGTGTCAGGGAGCATTGTGATCACATATGTAATGGCCCATTGTGATGAGGATGACATGGAGTATTGTGATGCCAAGTGTCAGGGAGGATTCTGATGACAAAGGTAATGGAGCATTGTGATGACAATCGCTTGGAGCATTGTGATGACAAGGGTCTTGGAGCATTCTGATGACAAGCTTTTGGAGTATTTTGATGACAATGGCATGGAGCATTGTGATGAAAACGGCATGGGGCATTGTGATGAAAAATGCATGGAGCCTTTTCATAACAGGGTTCAAGGAGCATTCTGATGACAAGTGTCAGGGAGCATTGTGATGACAAGTGTATTGAGAATTGTGGTGAGAAAAGTCATGGAGCATTGTGATGAAAAGGGCATGGAGTATTGTGATGATAGGCATCATGGAGCGTTGTGAGGACAAATGTTATGGAACATTGTGATCACAAGGGTTTTGAGCATTGTGATGACAGAGGTCATGGATCATTTTGATATCAAGGAGCATGGAGCATTGTGATGACAAGGGAATGAAGCAATGTGATCCCAAATTTCATGGAGCATTGTGATGACAATGGAAATGGATTATTGTGATGACAAGCGCATAGAGCATTGTAATGACAAGGTCATGTAGCATTTTGCTGACAAAGGCATGGAGCATTGAGATGAAATGGGGCATGGAGCACTGTGATTACAAGGGTCTTGGAGCATTGTGATGACAAGGGCATGGAGCATTGTGATGGGAAGGACATGGAACAGTCTGATGACATGCGTCATGGAACTTTGTGATGACAAGGGCAAGGAGCATTGTGATTTCAGGGGTCTTGAGCATTGTGATGAGAAATATCATGGAACCTTGTGGTGCCTAGGCCGTGGAACATTGTGAAGGCAGGTGTCATGGTGCATTGTTATGACAGGGGTAATTGAGCATTGTGATGAGAAGGGTATGGAATTTTGGCCTCAAATATTTCATGGATTATTGTGATGAGAGTGGGAATGGAGCATTGTGATGACAAGGAAAGGGAACACTGTGATACAAGGGTCATGCAGGAATGTAATGACAAGGACATGGAGCATTGTGATGAGAAGGGCATTGAGCATTGTGATGACAAGTGTCATGGAGCTTTGTGATGACAAGGGCATGGAGCAATGTGATGAGAGGGTTCATGGAGCATTGTGATGACAATGACATGGAGCATTGTGATGCCAAGGGTCTTGGAGCTTTGTGATGACAAGTCATGGAGCATTTTGATGAGAAGGGCAGGGAGCATTTTGATGACTGGGTCATGCAGCAATTTGATAAAAAGTGTAATGGAACATTTTGATGGCAGGGGTTATAGAACATTGTGATGTCAGGGGTCTTGGAGCTTTGGGATGGAAAGGGTCATGGAGCATTTTGATGACAGGTCTTATGGAACATTGTGATGGCAGGGTTCATGGAACATTGTTATGATAAGGGGATGTAGCATTGTGATGACAGGGGCATGGAGCATTGGTCTGACAAGTTTCATAGATTTTTGTGATGAGAGTGGGCATGGTGCATTGTGATGACAAGGGCATGGAGCATTGTGATGATAAGGTCATGGAGTATTGTGAAGACAGGTGTCAGGGAGCATTGTGAGACATATGTCATGGTCCATGGCGATGACAATGGCATGGAGCTTTGTGATACCAAATGTAATGGTGGATTGTGATGACAAATATAATGGAGCATTGGGATGATTAGGGCTTGGAGCATTATGATGACAAGGGTCATTGAAAATTTTCAGGACAAAGTCTTGAAGCATTGTGATGACAAGGTCCTGGAGCATTGTGATGACAAAACCATGGAGCCTTGTGATGACAAGTCTCAAGGAGCATACTGATTAAAAGGGGAATGGAGCATTGTGATTACAAGGGTCTTGGAACATTGTGAAGACAAGGGCATGGAGCATTCTGAGGAGAAGACCAAGGAGCATTCTGATGACATGCGTCATTGAGCTCTTCGATGACAATGGCATGGACCATTGTGATTACATGGGACTTGGAGCATTGTGATGAAAAGGGCATGGATCATTGTGATGAAAAAGGCATGGAGCCTGGTCATGACAGGGTTCAAGGAGCATACAGACAACAAGTGTCAGGGAGCATGTTGATGACAAGTGTATTGAGCATTGTGATGATGAAGGTCAGGGAGCATTGTGATGAGAAGACCATGGATAATTGTGATGACGATCGTCAAGGGGCATTGTGTTGACAAGTGTTATGGAATATTGTGATCGGAGCATTGTGATGACAGAGGTCATGGATCATTTTGATTTCAAGGAGCATGGAGCATTGTGATGACAAGGGCATGAAGCAATGTGATCCCAAGGTTCATAGAGGATTGTGATGCCAATGGAAATGGAGTATTGTGATGACAAGCGCATAGAGGATTGTAATGACAAGGTCATGTAACATTTTGCTTACAAAGGCATGGAGCATTGTGATGATATGTGTCATGGACCACTGTGATGACAAGCGTCAAGGAGCATTGTGAATACAGGGGTCATGGAGCATTGGGATGACAAGGGCATGGATCATTGTGATGACAAGCTTCAAGAAGCACTGGGCTGAAAATGTTCATGGAGTGTTGTGATGACAGGGGTCATGGAGCATTGTGACGACTAGGGAATGGAGCATTGTGATGACAAGAATCCCGGATCATTGTGTTGTCAGGTGTCATGGAGTGTTGTGATGACAGTGGTCATGGAGCATTTTGATTATATTGGCCATGGAGCATTGTGATGAGAAGGTCGTGGAGCATTGGGCTGAAAATGTTCCTGGATTATTGTGATGACAAGGGTCATGGAACATTGTGATGACAATGACTTGGAGCATTGTGATGACAAGGGTCAGGGAGCATTGTGCTGACAAGTGCATGGAGAATTGTGATGACAAGGGTCAGGGAGCATTCTGATGACAAGTTTGGGGAGTATTTTGATGACAATGGCATGGAGCATTGTGATGAAAACGGCATGGGGCATTGTGATGAAAAAGGCATGGAGCCTTTTCGTGACAGGTTTCAAGGAGCATTCTGATGACATCTGTCAGGGAGCATTGTGATGACTAGTGTAAAGCGAATTGTGGTGACAAAGGTCATGGAGAACTGTGATGACAAGAGTCAAGATCATTGTGAATACAGGCGTCATGGAGCATTGGGATGACAAGGGCATGGATCATTGTGATGACAAGGGTCATGGAGCACTGGGCTGAAAATGTTCATGGAGAGTTGTGATGACAGGGTTCATGGAGCATTGTGATGCCTAGGGAATGGAGCATTGTGATGACAAATTTCCCAGATCATTGTGTTGTCAGGTGTCATGGAGTGTTGTGAGGACTGTGGTCATGGAGCACTGTGATGATATTGGCCATGGAGCATTGTGATGAGAAGGTCGTGGAGCATTGGGCTGACATTTGTTCATGGATTATTGAGATGACAGCGGTCAGGTAGCATTGTGATGACAAGGGAATGGATCATGGTGATGACAAGGTCCTGGAGCATTGTGATGGGAAGACCATGGAGACTTGTGATGAAAAGTCTCATGGAGCATTCTGATGAAAAGGGGCATGGAGCATTGTGATTACAGGGGTCTTGGAGCATTGTGATGAAAAGGGCATGGAACATTGTGATGAGAAGGCCAGGAAACATTCTGATGACATGCCTCATGGAGCTTTTTGATGACAAGGCCATGGAGCATTGTGATTACAGGGATCTTGGAGCATTGTGATGGAAAGGGAATGGATTATTGTGATGAAAAAGGCATGGAGCCTTGTCATGACAGGGTTCAAGGAGCATACTGACGACAAGTGTCAGGGAGCATTGTGATGACAAGTGTATTGAGCATCAGGATGACAAAGGTCATGGAGCATTGTGATGAGAAGACCATGGATAATTGTGATGATGAGCGTCATTGGGTGCTGTGATGATAAGTTTTATGGAACATTGTGATCACAAGGGTTTGAAGCATTATGATGTCAGAGGTCATGGACAATATTGATTTCATTGTGATGACAATAGACTGAAGTATTATGATGATGGGCAACGTGCACTGTGATGACAGGGTTCTTGGAGCATTGAGATGAAAATGGGCATGGTGCATTGTGTTTACAAGGTCTTGGAGCATTGTGATGACAAGGGCAAGGATCATTGTGATGAGAAGGCCATGGAATATTCTGATGACATGCGTCATGGAGCTTTGTGATGAGAAGGGCATGGATCATTGTGATTACAGTGGTTTTCAGCATTGTGATGACAAGTGTCATGGAACCTTGTGAAGACTACGCCATGGAACATTGTGATGGCAGGGTTCATGGTGCATTGTTATGACAGAGGTAATGGACCATTGTGATGAGAAGGCCATGGAACATTGGTCTGAAATGTTTCATGGATTTTTGTGATGAGAGTGGGCATGGAGCATTGTGATGACAAGGGTACGGAACTCTATGATACATTCGTCATGCAGGATTGTAATGACAAGGGCATGGAGCATTGTGATGAGAAGGGCATCGAGCATTGTTATGACAAGTGTCATGGAGCTCTGTGATGACAAGGGCATTGAGCAATGTTATGAGAGGGTTCATGGAGCATGGTGATGACAATGACATTTAGCATTGTGATGCCAGGGGTCATGGAGCATTCTGCTGACCAGTCATGGAGCATTTTGATGACAAGGACATGGTGCATTGTGATGAGAAGGGCAGGGAGCATTTTGATGACCGGGTCATGCAGCAATTTGATGAAAAGTGTAATGGAACATTTTGATGGCGGGGTTTATAGAACATTGTGATGTCAGGGGTCTTGGAGCTTTGGGATGAAAAGGATCATGGAGCATTTTGATGACATGGGTTATGGAACATTGTGATGTCATGGGTCATGGAACATTGTGTTGATAAGGGGATGTAGCAGTGTGATGACAGGGTCATGGAACATTCTGATTACAGGGGTGAGGTAGTATTGCGATGACTAGGGATGGAATACTGTGATATCTCTGGTAACAGCGCATTTTGATGAGAAGTGCATGGAGCATTGTGATTACAAAGTTTATGGAGCATTGCAATGACAAGATTGTGGACCGTTTTGATGAAATGCGCGTGGCACACTGTGATGATAATGGTTATGGAGCATTGTTCTGACAAAGACATGTAGCATTGTGATGACGAGGGTCACAGAGAATTGTGATGAAAAGTTCATGGAGCATTGTGGTAACAAATGTCACAGAGCCTTGTGATGAGGCGGGCTTGGACAATTTTGAGGAAAAACGTTATGAAGCATTGTGATGACTGGAGTCACTGAGCATTGTGATGACAGGGGTCATGGAGGTCTGTGATGACATGTGTCATGGAACATTGTGAAGACAAGTGCATGGAGCATTTTGATGACCAGGGTCATGGAGCATTGTGCTGAGAAAGGCATAGAGCATTGTGATGACAAGGGTCAAAGAGCATTGCGAAGAAAAGTTCATGGAGCATTGGGGTTAAAAAGGTCACAGAGACAGTTGATGACAAGGACATGGACCATTGTGATGACAAAGTTCATGAAGCACTGTGATGACTGGAGTCACGGAGCATTGTGATGACATGGGTCATGGAGCATTGTGATAACAAGGGCATGGAGCATTGTGATGACAAGTGCATGGAACATTGGTGTAATAAGTTTCATGGTTTGTTGCGATGACAGTTGGAATGGCCTATTGTGATGACAAGGGCATGGAACATTGTGATGAGAAGGCCATGGAGCATTCTGATGACATGTGTCATGGAACTATGTGAAGACAAGGGCATGGAGCAATGTGATGAGAGCGTTCATGGAGCATTGTGATGACAATGACATGGAGCATTGTGATGCCAAGGGTAATGGATCTTTGTGATGACAAAGGTCATGGAGCATTTTGATGTCAAGGGCGTTGTGCATTGTGATGAGAAGGGCAGGGAGCATTCTGATGACTGGGTCATAAAGCAATTTTTTATTTTATTTTATTTATTTTTTTTATTTTACAAATTTAATCAGTTATACATATACATATGTTCCCATATCCCCTCCCTTTTGCGTCTCCCTCCCACCCTCCCTATCCCACCCCTCCAGGCGGTCACAAAGCACCGAGCTGATCTCCCTGTGCTATGCGGCTTCTTCCCACTAGCTATCTACCTTACGTTTGGTAGTGTATATATATCCATGCCGCTCTTTCACTTTGTCACAGCTTACCCTTCCCCCTCCCCATATCCTCAAGTCCATGCTCTAGTAGGTCTGTGTCTTTATTCCTGTCTTACCCCTATGTTCTTGATGACATTTTTTTCTTAAATTCCATATATATGTGTCAGCATACAGTATTTGTCTTTCGCTTTCTGACTTACTTCACTCTGTATGACAGACTCTAGGTCCATCCACCTCATTACAAATAGCTCAATTTCATTTCTTTTTATGGCTGAGTAATATTCCATTGTATATATGTGCCACATCTTCTTTATCCATTCATCCGATGATGGACACTTAGGTTGTTTCCATCTCCGGGCTATTGTAAATAGGGCTGCTATGAACATTTTGGTACATGTCTCTTTTTGAATTATGGTTTTCTCAGGGTATATGCCCAGTAGTGGGATTGCTGGGTCATATGGTAGTTCTATTTGTAGTTTTTTAAGAAACCTCCATACCGTTCTCCATAGTGGCTGTACCAATTCACATTCCCACCAGCAGTGCAAGAGTGTTCCCTTTTTTCCGCACCCTCTCCAGCATTTATTGTTTCTAGATTTTTTGATGATGGCCATTCTGACTGGTGTGAGATGATATCTCATTGTAGTTTTGATTTGCATTTCTCTAATGAGTAAAGATGTTGAGCATCCTTTCATGTGTTTGTTGGCTGTCTGTATATCTTCTGTGGAGAAATGTCTATTTAGGTCTTCTGCCCATTTTTGGATTGGGTTGTTTGTTTTTTTGCTATTGAGCTGTATGAGCTGCTTATAAATTTTGGAGATTAATCCTTTGTCAGTTGCTTCATTTGCAAATATTTTCTCCCATTCTGAGGGTTGTCTTTTGGTCTTGTTTATGGTTTCCTTTGCTGTGCAAAAGCTTTTAAGTTTCATTAGGTCCCATGTGTTTATTTTTGTCTTTATTTCCATTTCTCTAGGAGGTGGGTCAAAAAGGATCTTGCTGTGATTTATGTCATAGAGTGTTCTGCCTATGTTTTCCTCTAGGAGTTTGATAGTGTCTGGCCTTATATTTAGGTCTTTAATCCATTTTGAGCTAATTTTTGTGTATGGTGTTAGGGAGTGATCTAATCTCATACTTTTACATGTCCCTGTCCAGTTTTCCCAGCACCACTTATTGAAGAGACTGTCCTTTCTCCACTGTACATTCCTGCCTCCTTTATCAAAGATAAGGTGACCATATGTCCGTGGGTTTATCTCTAGGCTTTCTATCCTGTTCCATTGATCTATCTTTCTGTTTTTGTGCCAGTACCATACTGTCTTGATTACTGTAGCTTTGTAGTATAGTCTGAAGTCAGGGAGCCTGATTCCTCCAGCTCCATTTTTCGTTCTCAAGATTGCTTTGGCTATTCGGGCTCTTTTGTGTTTCCATACAAATTGTGAAATTTTTTGTTCTAGTTCTGTGAAAAATGCCATTGGTAGTTTGATAGGTATTGCATTGAATCTGTAGATTGCTTTGGGTAGTAGAGTCATTTTCACAATGTTGATTCTTCCAATCCAAGAACATGGTACATCTCTCCATCTGTTTGTATCATCTTTAATTTCTTTCATCAGTGTCTTATAATTTTCTGCATACAGGTCTTTTGTCTCCTTAGGTAGGTTTATTCCTAGATATTTTATTCTTTTTGTTGCAATGGTAAATGGGAGTGTTTCCTTGATTTCACTTTCAGATTTTTCATCATTAGTATATAGGAATGCCAGAGATTTCTGTGCATTAATTTTGTATCCTGCAACTTTACCAAATTCATTGATTAGCTCTAGTAGTTTTCTGGTAGCATCTTTAGGATTCTCTATGTATAGTATCATGTCATCTGCAAACAGTGACAGCTTTACTTCTTCTTTTCCCATTTGGATTCCTTTTATTTCCTTTTCTTCTCTGATTGCTGTGGCTAAAACTTCCAAAACTATGTTGAATAAGAGTGGTGAGAGTGGGCAACCTTGTCTTGTTCCTGATCTTAGTGGAAATGGTTTCAGTTTTTCACCATTGAGGACGATGCTGGCTGTGGGTTTGTCATATATGGCCTTTATTAAGTTGTGGAAAGTTCCCTCTATGGCGACTTTCTGCAGGGTTTTTATCATAAATGGGTGTTGAATTTTGTCAAAAGCTTTCTCTGCATCTATTGAGATGATCATATGGTTTTTCTCCTTCAGTTTGTTAATATGGTGTATCACATTGATTGATTTGCGTATACTGAAGAATCCTTGCATTCCTGGAATAAACCCCACTTGATCATGGTGTATGATCCTTTTAATGTGCTGTTGGATTCTGTTTGCTAGTATTTTGTTGAGGATTTTTGCATCTATGTTCATCAGTGATATTGGCCTGTAGTTTTCTTTCTTTGTGACATCCTTGTCTGGTTTTGGTATCAAGGTGATGGTGGCCTCGTAGAATGAGTTTGGGAGTGTTCCTCCCTCTGCTATATTTTGGAAGAGTTTGAGAAGGATAGGTGTTAGCTCTTCTCTAAATGCTTGATAGAATTCGCCTGTGAAGCCATCTGGTCCTGGGCTTTTGTTTGTTGGAAGATTTTTAATCACAGTTTCAATTTCAGTGCTTGTGATTGGTCTGTTCATATTTTCTATTTCTTCCTGATTCAGTCTTGGTAGGTTGTGCATTTCTAAGAATTTGTCCATTTCTTCCAGGTTGTCCATTTTATTGGCATAGAGTTGCTGATAGTAATCTCTCATGATCTTTTGTATTTCTGCAGTGTCAGTTGTTACTTCTCCTTTTTCATTTCTAATTCTATTGATTTGAGTCTTCTCCCTTTTTTTCTTGATGAGTCTGGCTAATGGTTTATCAATTTTGTTTATCTTCACAAAGAACCAGCTTTTAGTTTTATTGATCTTTGCTATCATTTCCTTCATTTCTTTTTCATTTATTTCTGATCTGATTTTTATGATTTCTTTCCTTCTGCTAACTTTGGGATGTTTTTGTTCTTCTTTCTCTAATTGCTTTAGGTGCAAGGTTAGGTTGTTTATTCGAGATATTTCCTGTTTCTTAAGGTGGGATTGTATTGCCATAAACTTCCCTCTTAGAACTGCTTTTGCTGCATCCCATAGGTTTTGGGTCGTCGTGTCTCCATTGTCATTTGTTTCTAGGTATTTTTTAATTTCCTCTTTGATTTCTTCAGTGATCACTTCGTTATTAAGTAGTGTATTGTTTAGCCTCCATGTGTTTGTATGTTTTACAGCTCTTTTCCTGTAATTGATATCTAGTCTCATAGCATTGTGGTCGGAAAAGATACTTGATACAATTTCAATTTTCTTAAATTTACCAAGGCTTGATTTGTGACCCAAGATATGATCTATCCTGGAGAATATTCCATGAGCACTTGAGAAAAATGTGTATTCTGTTGTTTTTGGATGGAATGTCCTATAAATATCAATTAAGTCCATCTTGTTTAATGTATCATTTAAAGCTTGTGTTTCCTTATTTATTTTCATTTTGGATGACCTGTCCATTGGTGAAAGTGGGGTGTTAAAGTCCCCTACTATGATTGTGTTACTGTCGATTTCTCCTTTTATGGCTGTTAATATTTCCCTTATGTATTGAGGTGCTCCTATGTTTGGTGCATAAATATTTACAATTGTTATATCTTCTTCTTGGATTGATCCCTTGATCATTATGTAGTGTCCTTCTGTGTCTCTTCTAGTTGTCTTTATTTTAAAGTCTATTTTGTCTGATATGAGAATTGCTACTCCAGCTTTCTTTTGGTTTCCATTTGCATGGAATACCTTTTTCCATCCCCTTACTTTCAGTCTGTATGTGTCTCTAGGTCTGAAGTGGGTCTCTTGTAGACAGCATATATATGGTTCTTGTTTTTGTATCCATTCAGCCAGTCTGTGTCTTTTGGTGGGAGCATTTAGTCCATTTACATTTAAGGTAATTATTGATATGTATGTTCCTATTCCCATTTTCTTAATTGTTTTGGGTTCGTTATTGTAGTTCTTTTCCTTCTGTTGTGTTTCTTGCCTAGAGAAGTTCCTTTAGCATTTGTTGTAAAGCTGGTTTGGTGGTGCTGAACTCTCTCAGCTTTTGCTTGTCTGTAAAGGTTTTAATTTCTCCATCAAATCTGAATGAGATCTTTGCTGGGTAGAGTAATCTTGGTTGCAGGTTTTTCTCCTTCATTACTTTAAGTATGTCCTGCCACTCCCTTCTGGCTTGTAGAGTTTCTGCTGAGAGATCAGCTGTTATCCTGATGGGGATTCCCTTGTGTGTTATTTGTTGTTTTTGCCTTGCTGCTTTTAATATGATTTCTTTGTGTTTAATTTTTGACAGTTTGATTAATATGTGTCTTGGTGTATTTCTCCTTGGATTTATTCTGTATGGGACTCTCTGTGCCTCCTGGACTTGATTAACTATTTCCTTTCCCATATTAAGGAAGTTTTCAACTATAATCTCTTCAAATATTTTCTCAGTCCCTTTTTTTTTTCTCTTCTTCTTCTGGAACCCCTATAATTCGAATGTTGGTGCGTTTAATGTTGTCCCAGAGGTCTCTGAGACTGTCCTCTGTTCTTTTCATTCTTTTTTCTTTATTTTGCTGTGCAGCAGTTATTTCCACTATTTTATCTTCCACCTCACTTATCCGTTCTTCTGCCTCAGTTATTCTGCTATTGATCCCATCTAGAGTATTTTTTATTTCATTTATTGTGTTTTTAATCGATGCTTGATTCGTCTTTAGTTCTTCTAGGTCCTTGTTAACTGTTTCTTGCATTTTGTCTATTCTATTTCCAAGATTTTGGATCATCTTTACCATCATTATTCTGAATTCTTTTTCAGATAGACTGCCTATTACCTCTTCATTTGTTAGGTCTGGTGGGTTTTTATCTTGCTCCTTCTCCTGCTGTGTGTTTTTCTGTCTTCTCATTTTGCTTATATTACTGTGTTTGGGGTCTCCTTTTTGCAGGCTGCAGGTTCGTAGTTCCCGTTGTTTTTGGTGTCTGTCCCCAGTGGCTAAGGTTGGTTTAGTGGGTTGTGTAGGCTTCTTGGTGGAGGGGACTACTGCCTGTGTTCTGGTGGATGAGGCTGGATCTTGTCTTTCTGGTGGGCAGGTCCACGCCTGGTGGTGTGTTTTGGGGTGTTTGTGGACTTTTTATGAATTGAGGCAGCCTCTCTGCTAATGGGTGGCGTTGTGTTCCTGTCTTGCTAGTTGTTTGGCATAGGGTGTCCAGCACTGTAGCTTGCTGGTCGTAGAGTGAAGCTGGGTGCTGGTGTTGAGATGGAGATCTCTGGAAGATTTTCGCCGTTTGATATTATGTGGAGCTGGGAGGTCTCTTGTGGACCAGTGTCCTGAAGTTCTCTCTCCCACCTCAGAGGCACAGCACTGACTCCTGGTTACTCAATTTGGGATGATTTGTTGTCTATTCATGTATTCCACAGATGCAGGGTACATGGAGTTGATTGTGGAGCTTTAATCCGCTGCTTCTGAGGCTGCTGGGAGAGGTTTCCCTTTCTCTTCTTTGTTCTCACAGCTCCTGGGTCTCAGCTTTGGATTTGGCCCCGCCTCTGCATGTAGGTCGCCGGAGGGCGTCTGTTCTTCGCTCAGACAGGACAGGGTTAAAGGAGCAGCCTCTTCGAGGATTCTGGCTCACTCAGGCCGGGCGGGAGGGAGAGGCACGGAGTGCGGGGCGAGCCTGCAGCGGCAGAGGTCGGCGTGACGTTGCACCAGCCCGAGGCGCGCCGTGCGTTCTTCCAGGGAAGCCGCCCCTGGATCCTGGGATCCCGGCAGTGGCAGGCTGCACAGGCTCCCGGAAGGGCGGTGTAGACAGTGACCTGCGCTCGCACACAGGCTTCTTGGCGGCGGCAGCAGCAGCCCCAGCATCCCACGCCCGTCTCTGGGCTCCGCGCTTTCAGCCGCGACTCGCGCCCGTCTCTGGAGCTCCTTTACGCGGCGCTCTTAATCCCCTCTCCTCGCACACCAGGAAACCAAGAGGGAAGAAAAAGTCTCCTGCCTCTTTGGCAGCTCCAGAGTTTTCCCGGACTCCCTCCCGGCTAGCTGTGGCACATTAGCCCCCTTCAAGCTGAGTTCTCGCCGCCAGCCCCAGTCCTCTCCCTGCGCTCTGACCGAAGCCCGAGCCTCAGCTCCAGCGCCGTCCGCCCCAGCGGGGGAGCAGACAAGCCTCTCGGGCTGGTGAGTGCCGCTCGGCACCGCTCCTCTGTGCGGGAATCTCTCTGCTTTGCCCTCCCCAGGTATGTGGGGAGTTTCTTGCCTTTTGGGAGGTCTGGGGTCTTCTGCCAGCGTTCAGTAGGTGTTCTGTAGGAGTTGTTCCACGTGTAGCTGTATTTCTGGTGTATCTGCGGGGAGGAAGGTGATCTCTGCGTCTTACTCTTCCGCCATCTTACCCGGAAGTCCATAAAGCAATTTGATGAAAAGTGTCATGGAACATTTTGATGACAGGTGTTATGGAACATTGTGATTTCAGGGGTCATCGAACATTGTGATGATAAGTGCATGTAGCATTGTGATGACAGGAGTCATGGAACATTGTGATGACAGGGGTGAGGGAGTATTGTGACAAATAGTGATGTAGCATTGTGATATCAGTGGTGAGAGAGCATTTTGATGAGAAGTGCATGGAGCACTGTGATGACAAATTTTATGGAGCATTGTGATGACAAGGTTGTGGAGCACTGTGATGACAAGCGCATGGTGCATTGTGATGACATGTGACATGGAGCATTGTGCTGACAAGCGCATGGAGCACTGTGATAACAAGGTTCATGGAGCACTGTGCTGAGAAAGACATAGAAAATTGTGATGACAAGGGTCAAAGAGCATTGTGATGAAAAGTTCATGGAGCATTGTGGTTGAAAAGATCACAGAGACTGTTGATGATGAGGGCATGGACCATTGTAATGACAAAGGTCATGAAGCATTGTGATGACTGGAGTCATGGAGCATTGTGCTGACAGGGGTCATGGAGCATTGTGATAATAAGGGCATTGAGCATCGTGATGAGAATGGCATGGAACATTTGTCTAATGAGTTTCATGCAGTATTTCGATGACAGTTGCAATGGCACACTGTGATGACAAGGGCATGGAGCATTGTGATGACCAGGTCATGCCGTATTGTGAAGACAGGTGTCAGGGAGCATTGTGATCACATATGTAATGGCCCATTGTGATGAGGATGGCAGGAGTATTGTGATGCCAAGTGTCAGGGAGGATTTAGATGACAAAGGTAATGGAGCATTGTGATGACAATGGCTTGGAGCATTGTGATGACAAGGGTCATGGAGCATTCTGATGACAAGCTTGTGGAGTATTTTGATGACAATGGCATGGAGCATTGTGATGAAAACGGCATGGGACATTGTGATGAAAAAAGCATGGAGCCTTTTCGTGACAGGGTTCAAGGAGCATTCTGATGACAAGTGTCAGGGAGCATTGTGATGAGAAGTGTATTGAGAATTGTGGTGACAAAAGTCATGGAGCATTGTGATGAAAAGGGCATGGAGTATTGTGATGACAGGCATCATGGAGCGTTATGATGACAAGTGTTATGGAACATTGTGATCACAAGGGTTTGGAGCATTGGGATGACAGAGGTCATGGATCATTTTGATTTCAAGGAGCATGGAGCATTGTGATGACAAGGGCATGAAGCAATGTAATCCCAAAGTTCATGGAGGATTGTGATGACAATGGAAATGGAGTATTTTGATGACAAGCTCATAGAGTATTGTAATGACAAGGTCATGTAGCATTTTGCTGACAAAGGCATGGAGCATTGTGATGACATGTGTCATGGAGCTCTGTGATGACAAGCGTCAAGGAGCATTGTGAATACAGGGGTCATGGAGCATTGGGATGACAAGGGCATGGATCATTGTGATGACAAGTGTCATGGAGCGCTGGGCTGAAAATGTTCATGGAGAGTTGTGATGACAGGTGTCATGTAGCATTGTGACGACAAGCTAATGGAGCATTGTGATGACAAGAGTCCTGGATCATTGTGTTGTCAGGTGTCATGGAGTGTTGTGATGACAGTGGTCATGGAGCATTGTGATGATATTGGCAATGGAGCATTGTGATGAGAAGGTCGTGAAGCATTGGGCTGAAAATGTTCATGGATTATTGTGATGACAGTGATCATGGAGCATTGTGATGACAAGGGAATGGAGCATGGTGATGACAAGTTCCTGGAGCATTGTGATGAGAAGATCATGGAGACTTGTGATGGCAAGTCTCATGGAGCATTCTGATGAAAAGGGACATGGAGCATTGTGATTACAGCGGTCTTGGAGCATGGTGATGACTAGGGCATAGAGCATTGTGATGAGAAGGCCATGGAGCATTCTGATGACATGCGTCATGGAGTTTTGTGATGACAAGGGCATGGAGCATTGTGATTACAGGGACCTTGGAGGATTGTGATGAAATGGTCATGGATCATTGTGATGAAAATTGCATGGAACCTTGTCATAACAGGGTTCAATGAGCATACTGACGACAAGTGTCAGGGAGCATTGTGATGACAAGGGCATGAAGAAAAGTGATCCCAAGGTTCATGGAGGATTGTGATGACAATGGAAATGGAGTATTGTGATGACAAGCGCATAGAGGATTTTAATGACAAGGTCATGTAGCATTTTGCTGACAAATGCTTGGAGCATTGTAATGATATGTGTCATGGAGCACTGTGTTGACAAGCGTCACGGAGCATTGTGAATACAGGGTTCAAGGAGCATTGGGATGACGAGGTCATGAATCATTGTGATGACAAGTGTCATGAAGCACTGGGCTGAAAATATAAATGGAGTGTTGTGATGACAGGTGTCATGGAGCATTGTGATGACTAGGGAATGGAGCATTGTGTTGCAAAGTGTCATGGAGGATTCTGATGAAAAAAGTAATGGAGCATTGTGATGAAAATGGCTTGGAGAATTGTGATGACAAGGTTCAGGGAGCATTGTGCTGACAAGTGCATGGAGAATTGTGATGACAAGGGTCATGGAGCATTCTGATGACAAGCTTTTGGAGTACTGTGATGACAGTGGCATGGAGCATTGTGATGAAAACTGCATGGGGCATTGTGATGAAAAAGGCATGGAGCCTTTTCGTGACAGGGTTCAAGGAGCATTCTGATGACAAGTGTCAGGGAGCATTGTGATAACATGTATATTGAGAATTGTGATGAAAAGGTCATGGATCATTGTGATGAAAAATGCATGGATCCTTGTCATGACAGGGTTCTAGGAGCATACTGACGACAAGTGTCAGGGAGCATTTTGATGACAAGTGTATTGAGCATTGTGATGACAAATTTCAAGGAGCATTGTGATGAGAAGTCCATTGATAATTGTGATGACGAGCCACATGGGTCATTGTGATGACAAGTGTTATGGAATATTGTGTTCACAAGGGTTTGGAGCATTGTTATGACAGAGGTCATGGAGCATTTTGATTTCATTGTGATGACAATAGCATGAAGCATTATGATGATTGGCATGGTGCATTGTGATGACAGGCTTCATGGATCATTGAAATGAAAAGGGGCATAGAGCATTGTGAATACAGTGTTCTTGGATCATTGTGATGAGAAGGGTCATGGAGCCTTTGATGACAAGGCCATGGAAATTCGTGATGACAGGGGTCATGGAGCATTGTTATGACAGGTGTAATGGAGCATTGTGATGGCAAGGGCATGGAACATTGTGATGAGAAGTCCATGGAGCATTTTGATGACATGTGTCTTGGAGCTTTTTGATGACAACGGCATGTAGCAATGTGATGAGAGCGTTCATGGAGTATTGTGATGACAATGACATGGAGCATTGTGATGCCAAGGGTCATGGATCTTTGTGATGACAAAGGTCATGGAGCATTTTGATGGCAAGTGTGTGGTGCATTGTGATGAGAAGGGCAGGGAGCATTCTGATGACAGGGTCATGGAGCAATTTGATGAAAAGTATCATGGAACATATTGATGACAGGTGTTATGGAACATTGTGATGTCAGGGGTCATCGAACTTTGTGATGATAATTGCATGTAGCATTGTGATGACAGGAGTCATGGAACATTGTGACGACAAGGGTGAGGGTGTATTGTGACAAATAGTGATGTAGCCTTGTGATATCAGTGGTGAGAGGGCATTTTGATGAGAAGTGCATGGAGCATTGTGATGACAAATTTAAGGAACATTGTGATAACAAGATTGTGGAGCACTCTGATGACAAGCGCATGGTGCATTGTGATGACATGTGTCATGGAGCATTTTGCTGATAAGCGCATGGAGCATTGTGATGACAAGGGTCATGGAGCATTGTGCTGAGAAAGGCATAGAGCATTGTGATGACAAGGGTCAAAGAGCATAGTGATGAAAAGTTCATGGAGCATTGTGGTTAAAAAGGTCACAGATACTGTTGATGACCAGGGCATGAATCATTGTGATGACAAAGGTCATGAAGCATTGTGATGACTTGAGTCACGAAGCATTGTGATGACAGAGGTCATGGAGCATTGTGATAACAAAGGCATGCAGCATTGTGATGACAAGGGCATGGAACATTGGTCTAATAAGTTTCATGGATTATTGCGATGAGAGTTGGAATGGCGCATTGTGATGACAAGGGCATCGAACATCGTGATGAGCAGATCATGCAGTATTGTGAAGACAGGTGTCAGGGAGCATTGTGATGACATATATAATGGCCCATTATGATGACGATGGCTTGGAGCATTGTGATGCCAAGTGTCATGGAGGATTCTGATGACAAAAGTAATGGAGCATTGTGCTGACAAGTGCATGGAGAATTGTGATGACAAGGGTCATGGAGCATTCTGATGACAAGCTTATTGAGTATTTTGATGACAATGGCATGGAGCATTGTGATGAAAACGGCATGGGGCATTGTGATGAAAAAAGCATGGAGCCTTTTCGTGACAGGGTTCAAAGAACATTGTGATGACAAGTGTCAGGGAGCATTGTGAGGACAAGTGTATTGAGAATTGTGATGAGAAAGGTCATGGAGCTTTGTAATGAAAAGGGCATGGAGTATTGTGATGACAGGCATCATGGAGTGTTGTGATGACAAGTGTTATGGTACATTGTGATCAGAAGGGTTTGGAACATTGTGATGACAGAGGTCATGGATCATTTTGATTTCAAGGAGCATGGTGAATTGTGATGACAAGGGCATGAAGCAATGTGATCCCAAAGTTCATGGAGGATTGTGATGACAATGGAAATGGAGTATTGTGATGACAAGCGCATAGAGCACTGTCATGACAAGGTCATGTAGCATTTTGATGACAAAGGCATGCAGCATTGTGATGACATGTGTCATGGCCACAGTGATGACAATCGTTACCGTCCATTGTGAATACAGGGGTCATGGATCATTGGGATGACAAGGGCATGGACCTATGTGATGACAAGGGTCATGGAGCAGTGGGCTGAAAATGTTCATGGAGTGTTGTGATGACAGGAGTCATGGAGCATTGTGATGAATAGGGAATGGAGCACTGTGATGAAAAGAGTCCCGGATCATTGTGTTGTCAGGTGTCATGGAGTGCTGTGATTACAGTGGTCATGGAGCATTGTGATGATATTGGCCATGGAGCATTGTGATGAGAAAGTAGTGGAACATTGGGCTGAAAATGTTCATGGATTATTGTGATGACAGGGGTCATGGAGCATTGTGATGACAAGGGAATGGAGCATGGTGGTGACAAGGTCTTGGAGCATTGTGAAAAGAAGACCATGGAAAGTTGTGATGACAAGCCTCATGGAGCATTCTGAAGAAAAGGGGACTGGAGCATTGTGTTTACAGGGGTCTTAGAGCATTCTGATGACTAGGGCATGGAGCATTGTGATGAGAAAGCCATGGAGCATTCTGTTGACATGCGTCATGGAGTTTTGTGATGACAAGGGCATGGAGCATTGTGATTACAGGGATCTTGGAGTATTGAGATGAAAAAGTCATGGATCATTGTGATGAAAAAGGCATGGAGCCTTGTCATGACAGGGTTCAAGGAGCATACTGACGACAAGTGTCAGGGAGCATTGTGATGACAAGTGTATTGAGCATTGGGATGACAAAGATCATGGAGCATTGTTATGAGAAGACCATGGAAAATTGTGATGATGAGCATCATGGTGTGTTGTGATGATAAGTGTTATGCAACATTGTGATCACAAGGGTTTGGAGCATTATGATGACAGAGGTCATGGAAAATATTGATTTCATTGTGATGACAATAGCCTGAAGCATTATGATGATGTGCATGGTGCATTGTGATGACAGGGTTCATGGAGCATTGAGATGAAAAGGGGCATGGAGCATTGTAATTACAAGGGTTTTGGAGCATTGTGATGACAAGGACATGGAGCATTGTGATGAGGAGGCCATGGAACATTCTGATTACATGCGTCATGGAGCTTTGTGATGACAAGGGCATGGAGCATTGTGATTCCAGGGGTCTTGAGCATTGTGATGAGAATTGTCATGGAACCTTGTGATGACTAGGCCGTGGAACATTGTGATGGCAGCGGTCATGGTGCATTGTTATGACAGGGGTAATGGAGCCTTGTGATGAGAAGGGTATGGAACTTTGGTCTGAAATGTTTCATGGATTATTGTGATGAGAGTGGGCATGGAGCATTGTGATGACAAGGGCACGGAACACTGTGATACATGGGTCATGCAGGACTGTAATGACAAGGGCATGGAGCATTGTGATGAGAAGGGCATCGAGCATTGTGATGACAGGTGTCATGGAGCTTTGTGATGACAAGGGCATTGAGCAATGTTATGAGATTTTTCATGGAGCATTGTGATGACAATGACATTGAGCATTGTGATGCCAAGGGTCATGGAGCTTTGTGATGACAAGTCATGGAGCATTTTAATGACAAGGGCATGGTGCATTGTGATGAGAAGGGCAGGGAGCATTTTGATGACCGGGTCATGCAGCAATTTGATAAAATGTGTAATGGAATATTTTGATGGCAGGGGTTATAGAACATTGTGATGTCAGGGGTCATGGAACATTTTGATGATAAGGGGACGTAGCATTTTGATTACAGGGTCATGGATCATTGTGATTCCAGGGGTGAGGGAGTATTTTGACGACTAGTGATGGAACATTGTGATATCTCTGGTGAGAGAGCATTTTGATGAGAAGTGCATGGACCATTGTTATTACAAGGTTTATGGAGCATTGCAATGAAAACGTTGTGGACCGTTGTGATGAAATGCGTGTGGCACATTGTGATGACAATGGTCATGGAGCATTGTTCTGACAAAGATATGGAGCATTGTGATGACAAGGTTCACAGAGAATTGTGATGAAATGTTCATGGAGCATTGTGGTTACAAAGGTCACAGAGCCTTGTGATGATGCGGGCATGGATCATTGTGATGACAAACGTCATGAAGCATTGTGATGACTGGAGTCACGGAGCATTGTGATGACAGGTGTCTAGGAGCATTGTGATGACAAGGGCATGGAGTATTGTGATGACAGGCATCATGGAACGTTGTGATGACAAGTGTTATGGAACACTGTAATCACAAGGGTTTGGAGCATTGTGAGGACAGAGGTCATGGATCATTTTGATTTCAAGGAGCATGGAGCATTGTGATGAAAAGAGCATGAAGCAATGTGATCCCAAAATTCATGGAGGATTGTGATGACAATGGAAATGGAGTATTGTGATGACAACGACATAGAGCATTGTAATGAAAAGGTCATGTAGCATTTTGCTGACAAAGGCATGGAGCATTGTGATGACATGTGTCATGGAGCACTGTGTTGACAAGCGTCACGGAGCATTGTGAATACAGGGTTCATGGAGCATTGGGATGACAAGGTCATGGATCATTGTGATGACAAGGGTCATGGAGCACTGGGATGAAAATATTCATGGAGTGTTGTGATGACAGGGGTCATGGAGCATTGTGATGACTAGGGAATGGAGCATTCTGATGACAAGTGTCATGGAGCTTTTAGATGACAAGTGCATGGAGCATTGTGATTACAGGCATCTTGGAGCATTGTGATGAAAAGGGCATGGATTATTATGATGAAGAAGGCATGGAGCCTTGTCATGAAAGGGTTCAAGGAGCATACTGACCACCAGTGTCAGGGAGCATTGTGATGACAAGTGTATTGAGAATTGTGAAGACAAAGATCATGGAGCATTGTGAAGAGAAGACCATGTATAATTGTGATGATGAGCGTCATGGGGTGTTGTGATGATAAGTGTTATGGATTATGGTGATCACAAGGGTATGGAACATTGTTATGACAGAGGTCATGGAGCATTTTGATTTCATTGTGATGACAATAGCATGAAGCATTATGATGATGGGCATGGTGCATTGTGATGACATGGTTCATGGATCATTGAGATGAAAAGGGGCATAGAGAATTGTGATTACAGTGTTCTTAGAGCATTGTGATGAGAACGGTCATGGATTATTGTGATGACAAGGCCATGGAACATCGTGATGGCAGGGGTCATGGAGCATTGTTATGACAGGGGTAATGGAGCATTGTCATGGCAAGGGCATGGAGCATTGTGATGAGAAGGCCATGGAGCATTCTGATGACATGTGTCATGGAGCTATGTGAAGACAAGGGCATGGAGCAATGTGATGACAATGACATGGAGCATTGTGATGCCAATGGTCATGGATCTTTGTGATGACAAAGGTCATGGAGCATTTTGATGGCAGGGGCGTGGTGCATTGTGATGAGAAGGGCAGGGAGCATTGTGATGACAGGGTCATGGAGCAATTTGATGAAAAGTGTCATGGAACATTTTGATGACAGGTGTTATGGAACATTGTGATGTCAGGGGTCATCGATCATTGTGATGATAAGTGCATGTAGCATTGTGATGACAGGAGTCATGTAACATTGTGATGACAGGGGTGAGGGAGTGTTGTGACAAATAGTGATGTAGCATTGTGATATCAGTGGTGAGAGAGCATTTTGATGAGAAGTGCATGGAGCATTGTGATGACAAATTTTATGGAGCATTGTGATGACAAGATTGTGGAGCATTGTAATGACAAGCGCATGGTGCATTGTGATGACAAGGGTCATAGAGCATTGTGCTGAGAAAGGCATAGAGTATTGTGATGACAAGGGTCAAGGACCATTGTGATGAAAAGTTCATGGAGCATTGTGGTTAAAAAGGTCACAGAGACTGTTGATGACGAGGGTATGAACCATTGTGGTGACTGGAGTGATGGAGCATTGTGATGACAGAGGTCATGGAGCATTGTGTTAACAAGGGCATGGAGCATTTTGATGACAAGTGCATGGAACATTGGTCTAATAAGTTTCATGGATTATTGCGATGAGAGTTGGAATGGCGCATTGTGATGACAAGGGCATCGAACATCGTGATGAGCAGATCATGCAGTATTGTGAAGACAGGTGTCAGGGAGCATTGTGATGACATATATAATGGCCCATTATGATGACGATGGCTTGGAGCATTGTGATGCCAAGTGTCATGGAGGATTCTGATGACAAAAGTAATGGAGCATTGTGCTGACAAGTGCATGGAGAATTGTGATGACAAGGGTCATGGAGCATTCTGATGACAAGCTTATTGAGTATTTTGATGACAATGGCATGGAGCATTGTGATGAAAACGGCCTGGGGCATTGTGATGAAAAAAGCATGGAGCCTTTTCGTGACAGGGTTCAAGGAACATTGTGATGACAAGTGTCAGGGAGCATTGTGAGGACAAGTGTATTGAGAATTGTGATGAGAAAGGTCATGGAGCTTTGTAATGAAAAGGGCATGGAGTATTGTGATGACAGGCATCATGGAGTGTTGTGATGACAAGTGTTATGGTACATTGTGATCAGAAGGGTTTGGAACATTGTGATGACAGAGGTCATGGATCATTTTGATTTCAAGGAGCATGGTGAATTGTGATGACAAGGGCATGAAGCAATGTGATCCCAAAGTTCATGGAGGATTGTGATGACAATGGAAATGGAGTATTGTGATGACAAGCGCATAGAGCACTGTCATGACAAGGTCATGTAGCATTTTGATGACAAAGGCATGCAGCATTGTGATGACATGTGTCATGGCCACAGTGATGACAATCGTTACCGTCCATTGTGAATACAGGGGTCATGGATCATTGGGATGACAAGGGCATGGACCTATGTGATGACAAGGGTCATGGAGCAGTGGGCTGAAAATGTTCATGGAGTGTTGTGATGACAGGAGTCATGGAGCATTGTGATGAATAGGGAATGGAGCACTGTGATGAAAAGAGTCCCGGATCATTGTGTTGTCAGGTGTCATGGAGTGCTGTGATTACAGTGGTCATGGAGCATTGTGATGATATTGGCCATGGAGCATTGTGATGAGAAAGTAGTGGAACATTGGGCTGAAAATGTTCATGGATTATTGTGATGACAGGGGTCATGGAGCATTGTGATGACAAGGGAATGGAGCATGGTGGTGACAAGGTCTTGGAGCATTGTGAAAAGAAGACCATGGAAAGTTGTGATGACAAGCCTCATGGAGCATTCTGAAGAAAAGGGGACTGGAGCATTGTGTTTACAGGGGTCTTAGAGCATTCTGATGACTAGGGCATGGAGCATTGTGATGAGAAAGCCATGGAGCATTCTGTTGACATGCGTCATGGAGTTTTGTGATGACAAGGGCATGGAGCATTGTGATTACAGGGATCTTGGAGTATTGAGATGAAAAAGTCATGGATCATTGTGATGAAAAAGGCATGGAGCCTTGTCATGACAGGGTTCAAGGAGCATACTGACGACAAGTGTCAGGGAGCATTGTGATGACAAGTGTATTGAGCATTGGGATGACAAAGATCATGGAGCATTGTTATGAGAAGACCATGGAAAATTGTGATGATGAGCATCATGGTGTGTTGTGATGATAAGTGTTATGCAACATTGTGATCACAAGGGTTTGGAGCATTATGATGACAGAGGTCATGGAAAATATTGATTTCATTGTGATGACAATAGCCTGAAGCATTATGATGATGTGCATGGTGCATTGTGATGACAGGGTTCATGGAGCATTGAGATGAAAAGGGGCATGGAGCATTGTAATTACAAGGGTTTTGGAGCATTGTGATGACAAGGACATGGAGCATTGTGATGAGGAGGCCATGGAACATTCTGATTACATGCATCATGGAGCTTTGTGATGACAAGGGCATGGAGCATTGTGATTCCAGGGGTCTTGAGCATTGTGATGAGAATTGTCATGGAACCTTGTGATGACTAGGCCGTGGAACATTGTGATGGCAGCGGTCATGGTGCATTGTTATGACAGGGGTAATGGAGCCTTGTGATGAGAAGGGTATGGAACTTTGGTCTGAAATGTTTCATGGATTATTGTGATGAGAGTGGGCATGGAGCATTTTGATGACAAGGGCACGGAACACTGTGATACATGGGTCATGCAGGACTGTAATGACAAGGGCATGGAGCATTGTGATGAGAAGGGCATCGAGCATTGTGATGACAGGTGTCATGGAGCTTTGTGATGACAAGGGCATTGAGCAATGTTATGAGATTTTTCATGGAGCATTGTGATGACAATGACATTGAGCATTGTGATGCCAAGGGTCATGGAGCTTTGTGATGACAAGTCATGGAGCATTTTAATGACAAGGGCATGGTGCATTGTGATGAGAAGGGCAGGGAGCATTTTGATGACCGGGTCATGCAGCAATTTGATAAAATGTGTAATGGAATATTTTGATGGCAGGGGTTATAGAACATTGTGATGTCAGGGGTCATGGAACATTTTGATGATAAGGGGACGTAGCATTTTGATTACAGGGTCATGGATCATTGTGATTCCAGGGGTGAGGGAGTATTTTGACGACTAGTGATGGAACATTGTGATATCTCTGGTGAGAGAGCATTTTGATGAGAAGTGCATGGACCATTGTTATTACAAGGTTTATGGAGCATTGCAATGAAAACGTTGTGGACCGTTGTGATGAAATGCGTGTGGCACATTGTGATGACAATGGTCATGGAGCATTGTTCTGACAAAGATATGGAGCATTGTGATGACAAGGTTCACAGAGAATTGTGATGAAATGTTCATGGAGCATTGTGGTTACAAAGGTCACAGAGCCTTGTGATGATGCGGGCATGGATCATTGTGATGACAAACGTTATGAAGCATTGTGATGACTGGAGTCACGGAGCATTGTGATGACAGGTGTCTAGGAGCATTGTGATGACAAGGGCATGGAGTATTGTGATGACAGGCATCATGGAACGTTGTGATGACAAGTGTTATGGAACACTGTAATCACAAGGGTTTGGAGCATTGTGATGACAGAGGTCATGGATCATTTTGATTTCAAGGAGCATGGAGCATTGTGATGAAAAGAGCATGAAGCAATGTGATCCCAAAATTCATGGAGGATTGTGATGACAATGGAAATGGAGTATTGTGATGACAACGACATAGAGCATTGTAATGAAAAGGTCATGTAGCATTTTGCTGACAAAGGCATGGAGCATTGTGATGACATGTGTCATGGAGCACTGTGTTGACAAGCGTCACGGAGCATTGTGAATACAGGGTTCATGGAGCATTGGGATGACAAGGTCATGGATCATTGTGATGACAAGGGTCATGGAGCACTGGGATGAAAATATTCATGGAGTGTTGTGATGACAGGGGTCATGGAGCATTGTGATGACTAGGGAATGGAGCATTCTGATGACAAGTGTCATGGAGCTTTTAGATGACAAGTGCATGGAGCATTGTGATTACAGGCATCTTGGAGCATTGTGATGAAAAGGGCATGGATTATTATGATGAAGAAGGCATGGAGCCTTGTCATGAAAGGGTTCAAGGAGCATACTGACCACCAGTGTCAGGGAGCATTGTGATGACAAGTGTATTGAGCATTGGGATGACAAAGATCATGGAGCATTGTGAAGAGAAGACCATGTATAATTGTGATGATGAGCGTCATGGGGTGTTGTGATGATAAGTGTTATGGATTATGGTGATCACAAGGGTATGGAACATTGTTATGACAGAGGTCATGGAGCATTTTGATTTCATTGTGATGACAATAGCATGAAGCATTATGATGATGGGCATGGTGCATTGTGATGACATGGTTCATGGATCATTGAGATGAAAAGGGGCATAGAGAATTGTGATTACAGTGTTCTTAGAGCATTGTGATGAGAACGGTCATGGATTCTTGTGATGACAAGGCCATGGAACATCGTGATGGCAGGGGTCATGGAGCATTGTTATGACAGGGGTAATGGAGCATTGTCATGGCAAGGGCATGGAGCATTGTGATGAGAAGGCCATGGAGCATTCTGATGACATGTGTCATGGAGCTATGTGAAGACAAGGGCATGGAGCAATGTGATGACAATGACATGGAGCATTGTGATGCCAATGGTCATGGATCTTTGTGATGACAAAGGTCATGGAGCATTTTGATGGCAGGGGCGTGGTGCATTGTGATGAGAAGGGCAGGGAGCATTGTGATGACAGGGTCATGGAGCAATTTGATGAAAAGTGTCATGGAACATTTTGATGACAGGTGTTATGGAACATTGTGATGTCAGGGGTCATCGATCATTGTGATGATAAGTGCATGTAGCATTGTGATGACAGGAGTCATGTAACATTGTGATGACAGGGGTGAGGGAGTGTTGTGACAAATAGTGATGTAGCATTGTGATATCAGTGGTGAGAGAGCATTTTGATGAGAAGTGCATGGAGCATTGTGATGACAAATTTTATGGAGCATTGTGATGACAAGATTGTGGAGCATTGTAATGACAAGCGCATGGTGCATTGTGATGACAAGGGTCATAGAGCATTGTGCTGAGAAAGGCATAGAGTATTGTGATGACAAGGGTCAAGGACCATTGTGATGAAAAGTTCATGGAGCATTGTGGTTAAAAAGGTCACAGAGACTGTTGATGACGAGGGTATGAACCATTGTGGTGACTGGAATGATGGAGCATTGTGATGACAGAGGTCATGGAGCATTGTGTTAACAAGGGCATGGAGCATTTTGATGACAAGTGCATGGAACATTGGTCTAATAAGTTTCATGGATTATTGCGATGAGAGTTGGAATGGCGCATTGTGATGACAAGGGCATCGAACATCGTGATGAGCAGATCATGCAGTATTGTGAAGACAGGTGTCAGGGAGCATTGTGATGACATATATAATGGCCCATTATGATGACGATGGCTTGGAGCATTGTGATGCCAAGTGTCATGGAGGATTCTGATGACAAAAGTAATGGAGCATTGTGCTGACAAGTGCATGGAGAATTGTGATGACAAGGGTCATGGAGCATTCTGATGACAAGCTTATTGAGTATTTTGATGACAATGGCATGGAGCATTGTGATGAAAACGGCATGGGGCATTGTGATGAAAAAAGCATGGAGCCTTTTCGTGACAGGGTTCAAGGAACATTGTGATGACAAGTGTCAGGGAGCATTGTGAGGACAAGTGTATTGAGAATTGTGATGAGAAAGGTCATGGAGCTTTGTAATGAAAAGGGCATGGAGTATTGTGATGACAGGCATCATGGAGTGTTGTGATGACAAGTGTTATGGTACATTGTGATCAGAAGGGTTTGGAACATTGTGATGACAGAGGTCATGGATCATTTTGATTTCAAGGAGCATGGTGAATTGTGATGACAAGGGCATGAAGCAATGTGATCCCAAAGTTCATGGAGGATTGTGATGACAATGGAAATGGAGTATTGTGATGACAAGCGCATAGAGCACTGTCATGACAAGGTCATGTAGCATTTTGATGACAAAGGCATGCAGCATTGTGATGACATGTGTCATGGCCACAGTGATGACAATCGTTACCGTCCATTGTGAATACAGGGGTCATGGATCATTGGGATGACAAGGGCATGGACCTATGTGATGACAAGGGTCATGGAGCAGTGGGCTGAAAATGTTCATGGAGTGTTGTGATGACAGGAGTCATGGAGCATTGTGATGAATAGGGAATGGAGCACTGTGATGAAAAGAGTCCCGGATCATTGTGTTGTCAGGTGTCATGGAGTGCTGTGATTACAGTGGTCATGGAGCATTGTGATGATATTGGCCATGGAGCATTGTGATGAGAAAGTAGTGGAACATTGGGCTGAAAATGTTCATGGATTATTGTGATGACAGGGGTCATGGAGCATTGTGATGACAAGGGAATGGAGCATGGTGGTGACAAGGTCTTGGAGCATTGTGAAAAGAAGACCATGGAAAGTTGTGATGACAAGCCTCATGGAGCATTCTGAAGAAAAGGGGACTGGAGCATTGTGTTTACAGGGGTCTTAGAGCATTCTGATGACTAGGGCATGGAGCATTGTGATGAGAAAGCCATGGAGCATTCTGTTGACATGCGTCATGGAGTTTTGTGATGACAAGGGCATGGAGCATTGTGATTACAGGGATCTTGGAGTATTGAGATGAAAAAGTCATGGATCATTGTGATGAAAAAGGCATGGAGCCTTGTCATGACAGGGTTCAAGGAGCATACTGACGACAAGTGTCAGGGAGCATTGTGATGACAAGTGTATTGAGCATTGGGATGACAAAGATCATGGAGCATTGTTATGAGAAGACCATGGAAAATTGTGATGATGAGCATCATGGTGTGTTGTGATGATAAGTGTTATGCAACATTGTGATCACAAGGGTTTGGAGCATTATGATGACAGAGGTCATGGAAAATATTGATTTCATTGTGATGACAATAGCCTGAAGCATTATGATGATGTGCATGGTGCATTGTGATGACAGGGTTCATGGAGCATTGAGATGAAAAGGGGCATGGAGCATTGTAATTACAAGGGTTTTGGAGCATTGTGATGACAAGGACATGGAGCATTGTGATGAGGAGGCCATGGAACATTCTGATTACATGCATCATGGAGCTTTGTGATGACAAGGGCATGGAGCATTGTGATTCCAGGGGTCTTGAGCATTGTGATGAGAATTGTCATGGAACCTTGTGATGACTAGGCCGTGGAACATTGTGATGGCAGCGGTCATGGTGCATTGTTATGACAGGGGTAATGGAGCCTTGTGATGAGAAGGGTATGGAACTTTGGTCTGAAATGTTTCATGGATTATTGTGATGAGAGTGGGCATGGAGCATTTTGATGACAAGGGCACGGAACACTGTGATACATGGGTCATGCAGGACTGTAATGACAAGGGCATGGAGCATTGTGATGAGAAGGGCATCGAGCATTGTGATGACAGGTGTCATGGAGCTTTGTGATGACAAGGGCATTGAGCAATGTTATGAGATTTTTCATGGAGCATTGTGATGACAATGACATTGAGCATTGTGATGCCAAGGGTCATGGAGCTTTGTGATGACAAGTCATGGAGCATTTTAATGACAAGGGCATGGTGCATTGTGATGAGAAGGGCAGGGAGCATTTTGATGACCGGGTCATGCAGCAATTTGATAAAATGTGTAATGGAATATTTTGATGGCAGGGGTTATAGAACATTGTGATGTCAGGGGTCATGGAACATTTTGATGATAAGGGGACGTAGCATTTTGATTACAGGGTCATGGATCATTGTGATTCCAGGGGTGAGGGAGTATTTTGACGACTAGTGATGGAACATTGTGATATCTCTGGTGAGAGAGCATTTTGATGAGAAGTGCATGGACCATTGTTATTACAAGGTTTATGGAGCATTGCAATGAAAACGTTGTGGACCGTTGTGATGAAATGCGTGTGGCACATTGTGATGACAATGGTCATGGAGCATTGTTCTGACAAAGATATGGAGCATTGTGATGACAAGGTTCACAGAGAATTGTGATGAAATGTTCATGGAGCATTGTGGTTACAAAGGTCACAGAGCCTTGTGATGATGCGGGCATGGATCATTGTGATGACAAACGTTATGAAGCATTGTGATGACTGGAGTCACGGAGCATTGTGATGACAGGTGTCTAGGAGCATTGTGATGACAAGGGCATGGAGTATTGTGATGACAGGCATCATGGAACGTTGTGATGACAAGTGTTATGGAACACTGTAATCACAAGGGTTTGGAGCATTGTGATGACAGAGGTCATGGATCATTTTGATTTCAAGGAGCATGGAGCATTGTGATGAAAAGAGCATGAAGCAATGTGATCCCAAAATTCATGGAGGATTGTGATGACAATGGAAATGGAGTATTGTGATGACAACGACATAGAGCATTGTAATGAAAAGGTCATGTAGCATTTTGCTGACAAAGGCATGGAGCATTGTGATGACATGTGTCATGGAGCACTGTGTTGACAAGCGTCACGGAGCATTGTGAATACAGGGTTCATGGAGCATTGGGATGACAAGGTCATGGATCATTGTGATGACAAGGGTCATGGAGCACTGGGATGAAAATATTCATGGAGTGTTGTGATGACAGGGGTCATGGAGCATTGTGATGACTAGGGAATGGAGCATTCTGATGACAAGTGTCATGGAGCTTTTAGATGACAAGTGCATGGAGCATTGTGATTACAGGCATCTTGGAGCATTGTGATGAAAAGGGCATGGATTATTATGATGAAGAAGGCATGGAGCCTTGTCATGAAAGGGTTCAAGGAGCATACTGACCACCAGTGTCAGGGAGCATTGTGATGACAAGTGTATTGAGCATTGGGATGACAAAGATCATGGAGCATTGTGAAGAGAAGACCATGTATAATTGTGATGATGAGCGTCATGGGGTGTTGTGATGATAAGTGTTATGGATTATGGTGATCACAAGGGTATGGAACATTGTTATGACAGAGGTCATGGAGCATTTTGATTTCATTGTGATGACAATAGCATGAAGCATTATGATGATGGGCATGGTGCATTGTGATGACATGGTTCATGGATCATTGAGATGAAAAGGGGCATAGAGAATTGTGATTACAGTGTTCTTAGAGCATTGTGATGAGAACGGTCATGGATTCTTGTGATGACAAGGCCATGGAACATCGTGATGGCAGGGGTCATGGAGCATTGTTATGACAGGGGTAATGGAGCATTGTCATGGCAAGGGCATGGAGCATTGTGATGAGAAGGCCATGGAGCATTCTGATGACATGTGTCATGGAGCTATGTGAAGACAAGGGCATGGAGCAATGTGATGACAATGACATGGAGCATTGTGATGCCAATGGTCATGGATCTTTGTGATGACAAAGGTCATGGAGCATTTTGATGGCAGGGGCGTGGTGCATTGTGATGAGAAGGGCAGGGAGCATTGTGATGACAGGGTCATGGAGCAATTTGATGAAAAGTGTCATGGAACATTTTGATGACAGGTGTTATGGAACATTGTGATGTCAGGGGTCATCGATCATTGTGATGATAAGTGCATGTAGCATTGTGATGACAGGAGTCATGTAACATTGTGATGACAGGGGTGAGGGAGTGTTGTGACAAATAGTGATGTAGCATTGTGATATCAGTGGTGAGAGAGCATTTTGATGAGAAGTGCATGGAGCATTGTGATGACAAATTTTATGGAGCATTGTGATGACAAGATTGTGGAGCATTGTAATGACAAGCGCATGGTGCATTGTGATGACAAGGGTCATAGAGCATTGTGCTGAGAAAGGCATAGAGTATTGTGATGACAAGGGTCAAGGACCATTGTGATGAAAAGTTCATGGAGCATTGTGGTTAAAAAGGTCACAGAGACTGTTGATGACGAGGGTATGAACCATTGTGGTGACTGGAATGATGGAGCATTGTGATGACAGAGGTCATGGAGCATTGTGTTAACAAGGGCATGGAGCATTTTGATGACAAGTGCATGGAACATTGGTCTAATAAGTTTCATGGATTATTGCGATGAGAGTTGGAATGGCGCATTGTGATGACAAGGGCATCGAACATCGTGATGAGCAGATCATGCAGTATTGTGAAGACAGGTGTCAGGGAGCATTGTGATGACATATATAATGGCCCATTATGATGACGATGGCTTGGAGCATTGTGATGCCAAGTGTCATGGAGGATTCTGATGACAAAAGTAATGGAGCATTGTGCTGACAAGTGCATGGAGAATTGTGATGACAAGGGTCATGGAGCATTCTGATGACAAGCTTATTGAGTATTTTGATGACAATGGCATGGAGCATTGTGATGAAAACGGCATGGGGCATTGTGATGAAAAAAGCATGGAGCCTTTTCGTGACAGGGTTCAAGGAACATTGTGATGACAAGTGTCAGGGAGCATTGTGAGGACAAGTGTATTGAGAATTGTGATGAGAAAGGTCATGGAGCTTTGTAATGAAAAGGGCATGGAGTATTGTGATGACAGGCATCATGGAGTGTTGTGATGACAAGTGTTATGGTACATTGTGATCAGAAGGGTTTGGAACATTGTGATGACAGAGGTCATGGATCATTTTGATTTCAAGGAGCATGGTGAATTGTGATGACAAGGGCATGAAGCAATGTGATCCCAAAGTTCATGGAGGATTGTGATGACAATGGAAATGGAGTATTGTGATGACAAGCGCATAGAGCACTGTCATGACAAGGTCATGTAGCATTTTGATGACAAAGGCATGCAGCATTGTGATGACATGTGTCATGGCCACAGTGATGACAATCGTTACCGTCCATTGTGAATACAGGGGTCATGGATCATTGGGATGACAAGGGCATGGACCTATGTGATGACAAGGGTCATGGAGCAGTGGGCTGAAAATGTTCATGGAGTGTTGTGATGACAGGAGTCATGGAGCATTGTGATGAATAGGGAATGGAGCACTGTGATGAAAAGAGTCCCGGATCATTGTGTTGTCAGGTGTCATGGAGTGCTGTGATTACAGTGGTCATGGAGCATTGTGATGATATTGGCCATGGAGCATTGTGATGAGAAAGTAGTGGAACATTGGGCTGAAAATGTTCATGGATTATTGTGATGACAGGGGTCATGGAGCATTGTGATGACAAGGGAATGGAGCATGGTGGTGACAAGGTCTTGGAGCATTGTGAAAAGAAGACCATGGAAAGTTGTGATGACAAGCCTCATGGAGCATTCTGAAGAAAAGGGGACTGGAGCATTGTGTTTACAGGGGTCTTAGAGCATTCTGATGACTAGGGCATGGAGCATTGTGATGAGAAAGCCATGGAGCATTCTGTTGACATGCGTCATGGAGTTTTGTGATGACAAGGGCATGGAGCATTGTGATTACAGGGATCTTGGAGTATTGAGATGAAAAAGTCATGGATCATTGTGATGAAAAAGGCATGGAGCCTTGTCATGACAGGGTTCAAGGAGCATACTGACGACAAGTGTCAGGGAGCATTGTGATGACAAGTGTATTGAGCATTGGGATGACAAAGATCATGGAGCATTGTTATGAGAAGACCATGGAAAATTGTGATGATGAGCATCATGGTGTGTTGTGATGATAAGTGTTATGCAACATTGTGATCACAAGGGTTTGGAGCATTATGATGACAGAGGTCATGGAAAATATTGATTTCATTGTGATGACAATAGCCTGAAGCATTATGATGATGTGCATGGTGCATTGTGATGACAGGGTTCATGGAGCATTGAGATGAAAAGGGGCATGGAGCATTGTAATTACAAGGGTTTTGGAGCATTGTGATGACAAGGACATGGAGCATTGTGATGAGGAGGCCATGGAACATTCTGATTACATGCGTCATGGAGCTTTGTGATGACAAGGGCATGGAGCATTGTGATTCCAGGGGTCTTGAGCATTGTGATGAGAATTGTCATGGAACCTTGTGATGACTAGGCCGTGGAACATTGTGATGGCAGCGGTCATGGTGCATTGTTATGACAGGGGTAATGGAGCCTTGTGATGAGAAGGGTATGGAACTTTGGTCTGAAATGTTTCATGGATTATTGTGATGAGAGTGGGCATGGAGCATTGTGATGACAAGGGCACGGAACACTGTGATACATGGGTCATGCAGGACTGTAATGACAAGGGCATGGAGCATTGTGATGAGAAGGGCATCGAGCATTGTGATGACAGGTGTCATGGAGCTTTGTGATGACAAGGGCATTGAGCAATGTTATGAGATTTTTCATGGAGCATTGTGATGACAATGACATTGAGCATTGTGATGCCAAGGGTCATGGAGCTTTGTGATGACAAGTCATGGAGCATTTTAATGACAAGGGCATGGTGCATTGTGATGAGAAGGGCAGGGAGCATTTTGATGACCGGGTCATGCAGCAATTTGATAAAATGTGTAATGGAATATTTTGATGGCAGGGGTTATAGAACATTGTGATGTCAGGGGTCATGGAACATTTTGATGATAAGGGGACGTAGCATTTTGATTACAGGGTCATGGATCATTGTGATTCCAGGGGTGAGGGAGTATTTTGACGACTAGTGATGGAACATTGTGATATCTCTGGTGAGAGAGCATTTTGATGAGAAGTGCATGGACCATTGTTATTACAAGGTTTATGGAGCATTGCAATGAAAACGTTGTGGACCGTTGTGATGAAATGCGTGTGGCACATTGTGATGACAATGGTCATGGAGCATTGTTCTGACAAAGATATGGAGCATTGTGATGACAAGGTTCACAGAGAATTGTGATGAAATGTTCATGGAGCATTGTGGTTACAAAGGTCACAGAGCCTTGTGATGATGCGGGCATGGATCATTGTGATGACAAACGTCATGAAGCATTGTGATGACTGGAGTCACGGAGCATTGTGATGACAGGTGTCTAGGAGCATTGTGATGACAAGGGCATGGAGTATTGTGATGACAGGCATCATGGAACGTTGTGATGACAAGTGTTATGGAACACTGTAATCACAAGGGTTTGGAGCATTGTGATGACAGAGGTCATGGATCATTTTGATTTCAAGGAGCATGGAGCATTGTGATGAAAAGAGCATGAAGCAATGTGATCCCAAAATTCATGGAGGATTGTGATGACAATGGAAATGGAGTATTGTGATGACAACGACATAGAGCATTGTAATGAAAAGGTCATGTAGCATTTTGCTGACAAAGGCATGGAGCATTGTGATGACATGTGTCATGGAGCACTGTGTTGACAAGCGTCACGGAGCATTGTGAATACAGGGTTCATGGAGCATTGGGATGACAAGGTCATGGATCATTGTGATGACAAGGGTCATGGAGCACTGGGATGAAAATATTCATGGAGTGTTGTGATGACAGGGGTCATGGAGCATTGTGATGACTAGGGAATGGAGCATTCTGATGACAAGTGTCATGGAGCTTTTAGATGACAAGTGCATGGAGCATTGTGATTACAGGCATCTTGGAGCATTGTGATGAAAAGGGCATGGATTATTATGATGAAGAAGGCATGGAGCCTTGTCATGAAAGGGTTCAAGGAGCATACTGACCACCAGTGTCAGGGAGCATTGTGATGACAAGTGTATTGAGAATTGTGAAGACAAAGATCATGGAGCATTGTGAAGAGAAGACCATGTATAATTGTGATGATGAGCGTCATGGGGTGTTGTGATGATAAGTGTTATGGATTATGGTGATCACAAGGGTATGGAACATTGTTATGACAGAGGTCATGGAGCATTTTGATTTCATTGTGATGACAATAGCATGAAGCATTATGATGATGGGCATGGTGCATTGTGATGACATGGTTCATGGATCATTGAGATGAAAAGGGGCATAGAGAATTGTGATTACAGTGTTCTTAGAGCATTGTGATGAGAACGGTCATGGATTCTTGTGATGACAAGGCCATGGAACATCGTGATGGCAGGGGTCATGGAGCATTGTTATGACAGGGGTAATGGAGCATTGTCATGGCAAGGGCATGGAGCATTGTGATGAGAAGGCCATGGAGCATTCTGATGACATGTGTCATGGAGCTATGTGAAGACAAGGGCATGGAGCAATGTGATGACAATGACATGGAGCATTGTGATGCCAATGGTCATGGATCTTTGTGATGACAAAGGTCATGGAGCATTTTGATGGCAGGGGCGTGGTGCATTGTGATGAGAAGGGCAGGGAGCATTGTGATGACAGGGTCATGGAGCAATTTGATGAAAAGTGTCATGGAACATTTTGATGACAGGTGTTATGGAACATTGTGATGTCAGGGGTCATCGATCATTGTGATGATAAGTGCATGTAGCATTGTGATGACAGGAGTCATGTAACATTGTGATGACAGGGGTGAGGGAGTGTTGTGACAAATAGTGATGTAGCATTGTGATATCAGTGGTGAGAGAGCATTTTGATGAGAAGTGCATGGAGCATTGTGATGACAAATTTTATGGAGCATTGTGATGACAAGATTGTGGAGCATTGTAATGACAAGCGCATGGTGCATTGTGATGACAAGGGTCATAGAGCATTGTGCTGAGAAAGGCATAGAGTATTGTGATGACAAGGGTCAAGGACCATTGTGATGAAAAGTTCATGGAGCATTGTGGTTAAAAAGGTCACAGAGACTGTTGATGACGAGGGTATGAACCATTGTGGTGACTGGAATGATGGAGCATTGTGATGACAGAGGTCATGGAGCATTGTGTTAACAAGGGCATGGAGCATTTTGATGACAAGTGCATGGAACATTGGTCTAATAAGTTTCATGGATTATTGCGATGAGAGTTGGAATGGCGCATTGTGATGACAAGGGCATCGAACATCGTGATGAGCAGATCATGCAGTATTGTGAAGACAGGTGTCAGGGAGCATTGTGATGACATATATAATGGCCCATTATGATGACGATGGCTTGGAGCATTGTGATGCCAAGTGTCATGGAGGATTCTGATGACAAAAGTAATGGAGCATTGTGCTGACAAGTGCATGGAGAATTGTGATGACAAGGGTCATGGAGCATTCTGATGACAAGCTTATTGAGTATTTTGATGACAATGGCATGGAGCATTGTGATGAAAACGGCATGGGGCATTGTGATGAAAAAAGCATGGAGCCTTTTCGTGACAGGGTTCAAGGAACATTGTGATGACAAGTGTCAGGGAGCATTGTGAGGACAAGTGTATTGAGAATTGTGATGAGAAAGGTCATGGAGCTTTGTAATGAAAAGGGCATGGAGTATTGTGATGACAGGCATCATGGAGTGTTGTGATGACAAGTGTTATGGTACATTGTGATCAGAAGGGTTTGGAACATTGTGATGACAGAGGTCATGGATCATTTTGATTTCAAGGAGCATGGTGAATTGTGATGACAAGGGCATGAAGCAATGTGATCCCAAAGTTCATGGAGGATTGTGATGACAATGGAAATGGAGTATTGTGATGACAAGCGCATAGAGCACTGTCATGACAAGGTCATGTAGCATTTTGATGACAAAGGCATGCAGCATTGTGATGACATGTGTCATGGCCACAGTGATGACAATCGTTACCGTCCATTGTGAATACAGGGGTCATGGATCATTGGGATGACAAGGGCATGGACCTATGTGATGACAAGGGTCATGGAGCAGTGGGCTGAAAATGTTCATGGAGTGTTGTGATGACAGGAGTCATGGAGCATTGTGATGAATAGGGAATGGAGCACTGTGATGAAAAGAGTCGCGGATCATTGTGTTGTCAGGTGTCATGGAGTGCTGTGATTACAGTGGTCATGGAGCATTGTGATGATATTGGCCATGGAGCATTGTGATGAGAAAGTAGTGGAACATTGGGCTGAAAATGTTCATGGATTATTGTGATGACAGGGGTCATGGAGCATTGTGATGACAAGGGAATGGAGCATGGTGGTGACAAGGTCTTGGAGCATTGTGAAAAGAAGACCATGGAAAGTTGTGATGACAAGCCTCATGGAGCATTCTGAAGAAAAGGGGACTGGAGCATTGTGTTTACAGGGGTCTTAGAGCATTCTGATGACTAGGGCATGGAGCATTGTGATGAGAAAGCCATGGAGCATTCTGTTGACATGCGTCATGGAGTTTTGTGATGACAAGGGCATGGAGCATTGTGATTACAGGGATCTTGGAGTATTGAGATGAAAAAGTCATGGATCATTGTGATGAAAAAGGCATGGAGCCTTGTCATGACAGGGTTCAAGGAGCATACTGACGACAAGTGTCAGGGAGCATTGTGATGACAAGTGTATTGAGCATTGGGATGACAAAGATCATGGAGCATTGTTATGAGAAGACCATGGAAAATTGTGATGATGAGCATCATGGTGTGTTGTGATGATAAGTGTTATGCAACATTGTGATCACAAGGGTTTGGAGCATTATGATGACAGAGGTCATGGAAAATATTGATTTCATTGTGATGACAATAGCCTGAAGCATTATGATGATGTGCATGGTGCATTGTGATGACAGGGTTCATGGAGCATTGAGATGAAAAGGGGCATGGAGCATTGTAATTACAAGGGTTTTGGAGCATTGTGATGACAAGGACATGGAGCATTGTGATGAGGAGGCCATGGAACATTCTGATTACATGCATCATGGAGCTTTGTGATGACAAGGGCATGGAGCATTGTGATTCCAGGGGTCTTGAGCATTGTGATGAGAATTGTCATGGAACCTTGTGATGACTAGGCCGTGGAACATTGTGATGGCAGCGGTCATGGTGCATTGTTATGACAGGGGTAATGGAGCCTTGTGATGAGAAGGGTATGGAACTTTGGTCTGAAATGTTTCATGGATTATTGTGATGAGAGTGGGCATGGAGCATTGTGATGACAAGGGCACGGAACACTGTGATACATGGGTCATGCAGGACTGTAATGACAAGGGCATGGAGCATTGTGATGAGAAGGGCATCGAGCATTGTGATGACAGGTGTCATGGAGCTTTGTGATGACAAGGGCATTGAGCAATGTTATGAGATTTTTCATGGAGCATTGTGATGACAATGACATTGAGCATTGTGATGCCAAGGGTCATGGAGCTTTGTGATGACAAGTCATGGAGCATTTTAATGACAAGGGCATGGTGCATTGTGATGAGAAGGGCAGGGAGCATTTTGATGACCGGGTCATGCAGCAATTTGATAAAATGTGTAATGGAATATTTTGATGGCAGGGGTTATAGAACATTGTGATGTCAGGGGTCATGGAACATTTTGATGATAAGGGGACGTAGCATTTTGATTACAGGGTCATGGATCATTGTGATTCCAGGGGTGAGGGAGTATTTTGACGACTAGTGATGGAACATTGTGATATCTCTGGTGAGAGAGCATTTTGATGAGAAGTGCATGGACCATTGTTATTACAAGGTTTATGGAGCATTGCAATGAAAACGTTGTGGACCGTTGTGATGAAATGCGTGTGGCACATTGTGATGACAATGGTCATGGAGCATTGTTCTGACAAAGATATGGAGCATTGTGATGACAAGGTTCACAGAGAATTGTGATGAAATGTTCATGGAGCATTGTGGTTACAAAGGTCACAGAGCCTTGTGATGATGCGGGCATGGATCATTGTGATGACAAACGTCATGAAGCATTGTGATGACTGGAGTCACGGAGCATTGTGATGACAGGTGTCTAGGAGCATTGTGATGACAAGGGCATGGAGTATTGTGATGACAGGCATCATGGAACGTTGTGATGACAAGTGTTATGGAACACTGTAATCACAAGGGTTTGGAGCATTGTGAGGACAGAGGTCATGGATCATTTTGATTTCAAGGAGCATGGAGCATTGTGATGAAAAGAGCATGAAGCAATGTGATCCCAAAATTCATGGAGGATTGTGATGACAATGGAAATGGAGTATTGTGATGACAACGACATAGAGCATTGTAATGAAAAGGTCATGTAGCATTTTGCTGACAAAGGCATGGAGCATTGTGATGACATGTGTCATGGAGCACTGTGTTGACAAGCGTCACGGAGCATTGTGAATACAGGGTTCATGGAGCATTGGGATGACAAGGTCATGGATCATTGTGATGACAAGGGTCATGGAGCACTGGGATGAAAATATTCATGGAGTGTTGTGATGACAGGGGTCATGGAGCATTGTGATGACTAGGGAATGGAGCATTCTGATGACAAGTGTCATGGAGCTTTTAGATGACAAGTGCATGGAGCATTGTGATTACAGGCATCTTGGAGCATTGTGATGAAAAGGGCATGGATTATTATGATGAAGAAGGCATGGAGCCTTGTCATGAAAGGGTTCAAGGAGCATACTGACCACCAGTGTCAGGGAGCATTGTGATAACAAGTGTATTGAGAATTGTGAAGACAAAGATCATGGAGCATTGTGAAGAGAAGACCATGTATAATTGTGATGATGAGCGTCATGGGGTGTTGTGATGATAAGTGTTATGGATTATGGTGATCACAAGGGTATGGAACATTGTTATGACAGAGGTCATGGAGCATTTTGATTTCATTGTGATGACAATAGCATGAAGCATTATGATGATGGGCATGGTGCATTGTGATGACATGGTTCATGGATCATTGAGATGAAAAGGGGCATAGAGAATTGTGATTACAGTGTTCTTAGAGCATTGTGATGAGAACGGTCATGGATTCTTGTGATGACAAGGCCATGGAACATCGTGATGGCAGGGGTCATGGAGCATTGTTATGACAGGGGTAATGGAGCATTGTCATGGCAAGGGCATGGAACATTGTGATGAGAAGGCCATGGAGCATTCTGATGACATGTGTCATGGAGCTATGTGAAGACAAGGGCATGGAGCAATGTGATGACAATGACATGGAGCATTGTGATGCCAATGGTCATGGATCTTTGTGATGACAAAGGTCATGGAGCATTTTGATGGCAGGGGCGTGGTGCATTGTGATGAGAAGGGCAGGGAGCATTGTGATGACAGGGTCATGGAGCAATGTGATGACAATGACATGGAGCATTGTGATGCCAATGGTCATGGATCTTTGTGATGACAAAGGTCATGGAGCATTTTGATGGCAGGGGCGTGGTGCATTGTGATGAGAAGGGCAGGGAGCATTGTGATGACAGGGTCATGGAGCAATTTGATGAAAAGTGTCATGGAACATTTTGATGACAGGTGTTATGGAACATTGTGATGTCAGGGGTCATCGATCATTGTGATGATAAGTGCATGTAGCATTGTGATGACAGGAGTCATGTAACATTGTGATGACAGGGGTGAGGGAGTGTTGTGACAAATAGTGATGTAGCATTGTGATATCAGTGCTGAGAGAGCATTTTGATGAGAAGTGCATGGAGCATTGTGATGACAACTTTTATGGAGCATTGTGATGACAAGATTGTGGAGCATTGTAATGACAAGCGCATGGTGCATTGTGATGACAAGGGTCATAGAGCATTGTGCTGAGAAAGGCATAGAGTATTGTGATGACAAGGGTCAAGGACCATTGTGATGAAAAGTTCATGGAGCATTGTGGTTAAAAAGGTCACAGAGACTGTTGATGACGAGGGTATGAACCATTGTGGTGACTGGAATGATGGAGCATTGTGATGACAGAGGTCATGGAGCATTGTGTTAACAAGGGCATGGAGCATTTTGATGACAAGTGCATGGAACATTGGTCTAATAAGTTTCATGGATTATTGCGATGAGAGTTGGAATGGCGCATTGTGATGACAAGGGCATCGAACATCGTGATGAGCAGATCATGCAGTATTGTGAAGACAGGTGTCAGGGAGCATTGTGATGACATATATAATGGCCCATTATGATGACGATGGCTTGGAGCATTGTGATGCCAAGTGTCATGGAGGATTCTGATGACAAAAGTAATGGAGCATTGTGCTGACAAGTGCATGGAGAATTGTGATGACAAGGGTCATGGAGCATTCTGATGACAAGCTTATTGAGTATTTTGATGACAATGGCATGGAGCATTGTGATGAAAACGGCATGGGGCATTGTGATGAAAAAAGCATGGAGCCTTTTCGTGACAGGGTTCAAGGAACATTGTGATGACAAGTGTCAGGGAGCATTGTGAGGACAAGTGTATTGAGAATTGTGATGAGAAAGGTCATGGAGCTTTGTAATGAAAAGGGCATGGAGTATTGTGATGACAGGCATCATGGAGTGTTGTGATGACAAGTGTTATGGTACATTGTGATCAGAAGGGTTTGGAACATTGTGATGACAGAGGTCATGGATCATTTTGATTTCAAGGAGCATGGTGAATTGTGATGACAAGGGCATGAAGCAATGTGATCCCAAAGTTCATGGAGGATTGTGATGACAATGGAAATGGAGTATTGTGATGACAAGCGCATAGAGCACTGTCATGACAAGGTCATGTAGCATTTTGATGACAAAGGCATGCAGCATTGTGATGACATGTGTCATGGCCACAGTGATGACAATCGTTACCGTCCATTGTGAATACAGGGGTCATGGATCATTGGGATGACAAGGGCATGGACCTATGTGATGACAAGGGTCATGGAGCAGTGGGCTGAAAATGTTCATGGAGTGTTGTGATGACAGGAGTCATGGAGCATTGTGATGAATAGGGAATGGAGCACTGTGATGAAAAGAGTCCCGGATCATTGTGTTGTCAGGTGTCATGGAGTGCTGTGATTACAGTGGTCATGGAGCATTGTGATGATATTGGCCATGGAGCATTGTGATGAGAAAGTAGTGGAACATTGGGCTGAAAATGTTCATGGATTATTGTGATGACAGGGGTCATGGAGCATTGTGATGACAAGGGAATGGAGCATGGTGGTGACAAGGTCTTGGAGCATTGTGAAAAGAAGACCATGGAAAGTTGTGATGACAAGCCTCATGGAGCATTCTGAAGAAAAGGGGACTGGAGCATTGTGTTTACAGGGGTCTTAGAGCATTCTGATGACTAGGGCATGGAGCATTGTGATGAGAAAGCCATGGAGCATTCTGTTGACATGCGTCATGGAGTTTTGTGATGACAAGGGCATGGAGCATTGTGATTACAGGGATCTTGGAGTATTGAGATGAAAAAGTCATGGATCATTGTGATGAAAAAGGCATGGAGCCTTGTCATGACAGGGTTCAAGGAGCATACTGACGACAAGTGTCAGGGAGCATTGTGATGACAAGTGTATTGAGCATTGGGATGACAAAGATCATGGAGCATTGTTATGAGAAGACCATGGAAAATTGTGATGATGAGCATCATGGTGTGTTGTGATGATAAGTGTTATGCAACATTGTGATCACAAGGGTTTGGAGCATTATGATGACAGAGGTCATGGAAAATATTGATTTCATTGTGATGACAATAGCCTGAAGCATTATGATGATGTGCATGGTGCATTGTGATGACAGGGTTCATGGAGCATTGAGATGAAAAGGGGCATGGAGCATTGTAATTACAAGGGTTTTGGAGCATTGTGATGACAAGGACATGGAGCATTGTGATGAGGAGGCCATGGAACATTCTGATTACATGCGTCATGGAGCTTTGTGATGACAAGGGCATGGAGCATTGTTATTCCAGGGGTCTTGAGCATTGTGATGAGAATTGTCATGGAACCTTGTGATGACTAGGCCGTGGAACATTGTGATGGCAGCGGTCATGGTGCATTGTTATGACAGGGGTAATGGAGCCTTGTGATGAGAAGGGTATGGAACTTTGGTCTGAAATGTTTCATGGATTATTGTGATGAGAGTGGGCATGGAGCATTGTGATGACAAGGGCACGGAACACTGTGATACATGGGTCATGCAGGACTGTAATGACAAGGGCATGGAGCATTGTGATGAGAAGGGCATCGAGCATTGTGATGACAGGTGTCATGGAGCTTTGTGATGACAAGGGCATTGAGCAATGTTATGAGATTTTTCATGGAGCATTGTGATGACAATGACATTGAGCATTGTGATGCCAAGGGTCATGGAGCTTTGTGATGACAAGTCATGGAGCATTTTAATGACAAGGGCATGGTGCATTGTGATGAGAAGGGCAGGGAGCATTTTGATGACCGGGTCATGCAGCAATTTGATAAAATGTGTAATGGAATATTTTGATGGCAGGGGTTATAGAACATTGTGATGTCAGGGGTCATGGAACATTTTGATGATAAGGGGACGTAGCATTTTGATTACAGGGTCATGGATCATTGTGATTCCAGGGGTGAGGGAGTATTTTGACGACTAGTGATGGAACATTGTGATATCTCTGGTGAGAGAGCATTTTGATGAGAAGTGCATGGACCATTGTTATTACAAGGTTTATGGAGCATTGCAATGAAAACGTTGTGGACCGTTGTGATGAAATGCGTGTGGCACATTGTGATGACAATGGTCATGGAGCATTGTTCTGACAAAGATATGGAGCACTGTGATGACAAGGTTCACAGAGAATTGTGATGAAATGTTCATGGAGCATTGTGGTTACAAAGGTCACAGAGCCTTGTGATGATGCGGGCATGGATCATTGTGATGACAAACGTTATGAAGCATTGTGATGACTGGAGTCACGGAGCATTGTGATGACAGGTGTCTAGGAGCATTGTGATGACAAGGGCATGGAGTATTGTGATGACAGGCATCATGGAACGTTGTGATGACAAGTGTTATGGAACACTGTAATCACAAGGGTTTGGAGCATTGTGATGACAGAGGTCATGGATCATTTTGATTTCAAGGAGCATGGAGCATTGTGATGAAAAGAGCATGAAGCAATGTGATCCCAAAATTCATGGAGGATTGTGATGACAATGGAAATGGAGTATTGTGATGACAACGACATAGAGCATTGTAATGAAAAGGTCATGTAGCATTTTGCTGACAAAGGCATGGAGCATTGTGATGACATGTGTCATGGAGCACTGTGTTGACAAGCGTCACGGAGCATTGTGAATACAGGGTTCATGGAGCATTGGGATGACAAGGTCATGGATCATTGTGATGACAAGTGTCATGGAGCACTGGGATGAAAATATTCATGGAGTGTTGTGATGACAGGGGTCATGGAGCATTGTGATGACTAGGGAATGGAGCATTCTGATGACAAGTGTCATGGAGCTTTTAGATGACAAGTGCATGGAGCATTGTGATTACAGGCATCTTGGAGCATTGTGATGAAAAGGGCATGGATTATTATGATAAAGAAGGCATGGAGCCTTGTCATGAAAGGGTTCAAGGAGCATACTGACCACCAGTGTCAGGGAGCATTGTGATGACAAGTGTATTGAGAATTGTGAAGACAAAGATCATGGAACATTGTGAAGAGAAGACCATGTATAATTGTGATGATGAGCGTCATGGGGTGTTGTGATGATAAGTGTTATGGATTATGGTGATCACAAGGGTATGGAACATTGTTATGACAGAGGTCATGGAGCATTTTGATTTCATTGTGATGACAATAGCATGAAGCATTATGATGATGGGCATGGTGCATTGTGATGACATGGTTCATGGATCATTGAGATGAAAAGGGGCATAGAGAATTGTGATTACAGTGTTCTTAGAGCATTGTGATGAGAACGGTCATGGATTCTTGTGATGACAAGGCCATGGAACATCGTGATGGCAGGGGTCATGGAGCATTGTTATGACAGGGGTAATGGAGCATTGTCATGGCAAGGGCATGGAACATTGTGATGAGAAGGCCATGGAGCATTCTGATGACATGTGTCATGGAGCTATGTGAAGACAAGGGCATGGAGCAATGTGATGACAATGACATGGAGCATTGTGATGCCAATGGTCATGGATCTTTGTGATGACAAAGGTCATGGAGCATTTTGATGGCAGGGGCGTGGTGCATTGTGATGAGAAGGGCAGGGAGCATTGTGATGACAGGGTCATGGAGCAATTTGATGAAAAGTGTCATGGAACATTTTGATGACAGGTGTTATGGAACATTGTGATGTCAGGGGTCATCGATCATTGTGATGATAAGTGCATGTAGCATTGTGATGACAGGAGTCATGTAACATTGTGATGACAGGGGTGAGGGAGTGTTGTGACAAATAGTGATGTAGCATTGTGATATCAGTGCTGAGAGAGCATTTTGATGAGAAGTGCATGGAGCATTGTGATGACAACTTTTATGGAGCATTGTGATGACAAGATTGTGGAGCATTGTAATGACAAGCGCATGGTGCATTGTGATGACAAGGGTCATAGAGCATTGTGCTGAGAAAGGCATAGAGTATTGTGATGACAAGGGTCAAGGACCATTGTGATGAAAAGTTCATGGAGCATTGTGGTTAAAAAGGTCACAGAGACTGTTGATGACGAGGGTATGAACCATTGTGGTGACTGGAATGATGGAGCATTGTGATGACAGAGGTCATGGAGCATTGTGTTAACAAGGGCATGGAGCATTTTGATGACAAGTGCATGGAACATTGGTCTAATAAGTTTCATGGATTATTGCGATGAGAGTTGGAATGGCGCATTGTGATGACAAGGGCATCGAACATCGTGATGAGCAGATCATGCAGTATTGTGAAGACAGGTGTCAGGGAGCATTGTGATGACATATATAATGGCCCATTATGATGACGATGGCTTGGAGCATTGTGATGCCAAGTGTCATGGAGGATTCTGATGACAAAAGTAATGGAGCATTGTGCTGACAAGTGCATGGAGAATTGTGATGACAAGGTTCATGGAGCATTCTGATGACAAGCTTATTGAGTATTTTGATGACAATGGCATGGAGCATTGTGATGAAAACGGCATGGGGCATTGTGATGAAAAAAGCATGGAGCCTTTTCGTGACAGGGTTCAAGGAACATTGTGATGACAAGTGTCAGGGAGCATTGTGAGGACAAGTGTATTGAGAATTGTGATGAGAAAGGTCATGGAGCTTTGTAATGAAAAGGGCATGGAGTATTGTGATGACAGGCATCATGGAGTGTTGTGATGACAAGTGTTATGGTACATTGTGATCAGAAGGGTTTGGAACATTGTGATGACAGAGGTCATGGATCATTTTGATTTCAAGGAGCATGGTGAATTGTGATGACAAGGGCATGAAGCAATGTGATCCCAAAGTTCATGGAGGATTGTGATGACAATGGAAATGGAGTATTGTGATGACAAGCGCATAGAGCACTGTCATGACAAGGTCATGTAGCATTTTGATGACAAAGGCATGCAGCATTGTGATGACATGTGTCATGGCCACAGTGATGACAATCGTTACCGTCCATTGTGAATACAGGGGTCATGGATCATTGGGATGACAAGGGCATGGACCTATGTGATGACAAGGGTCATGGAGCAGTGGGCTGAAAATGTTCATGGAGTGTTGTGATGACAGGGGTCGTGGAGCATTGTGATGACTAGGGAATGGAGCATTGTGATGACAAGAGTCCCGGATCATTGTGTTGTCAGGTGTCATGGAGTGTTGTGATGACAGTGGTCATGGAGCATTGTGATGATATTGGCCATGGAGCATTGTGATGAGAAGGTCATGGAACATGGGGCTGAAAATGTTCATGGAGTGTTGTGATGACAGGTGTCATGGAGCATTGTGATGACAAGGGAATGGAGCATGGTGAGGACAAGGTCCTGGAGCATTGTGATGAGAAGTCCATGGCGACTTGTGATGACAAGTCTCATGGAGCATTCTGATGAAAAGGAGCATGGAGCATTGTGATTACAGGGGTTTTGGAGCATTGTGATGAAAAGGGCATGGAGCATTGTGATGAGAAGTCCATGGAACATTCTGATGACATGCGTCATTCAGCTTTTTGATGTGAAGGGCATGGAGCATTGTGATTACAGGGATCTTGGAGGATTGTGATGAAAAGGTCATGGATTATTGTGATGAAAAAGGCATGGAGCCTTCTCATGACAGGGTTCAAGGGGTATACTGACGACAAGTGTCAGGGAGCATTGTGATGACAAGTGTATTGAGCATTGTGATGACAAAGATCATGGAGCATTGTGATGAGAAGTCCATGGATAACTGTGATGATCAGCGTCATGGGATGTTGTGATGATAAGTGTTATGGAACATTGTGATCACAAGGTTTTGGAACATTATGATGAAAGAGGTCATGGAGAATATTGATTTCATTGTGATGACAATAGCCTGAAGCATTATGATGATGGGCATGGTGCATTGTGATGACAGGGTTCATGGAGCATTGAGATGAAAAGGGGCGTGGAGCATTATGTTTACAGGGGTCTTGGAGCATTGTGATGACTATGGCAAGGAGAATTGTGATGAGAAGGCCATGGAACTTTCTGATGACATGCGTCATAGAGCTTTGTGATAACAAGGGCATGAAGCATTGTGATTTCAGTGGTCTTCAGCATTGCGATGACAAGTTTCATGGAACATTTTGATGACTAGGCCGTGGAACATTGTGATGGCAGGGGTCATGGTACATTGTTATGACAGAGGTAATGGAGCATTGTGATGACAAGGGCACGGAACACTGTGATACATGGGTCATGCAGGACTGTAATGACAAGGGCATGGAGCATTGTGATGAGAAGGGCATCGAGCATTGTGATGACAAGTATCATGGAGCTTTGTGATGACAATGGCATTGAACAATGTTATGAGAGGGTTCATGGAGCATTGTGATGACAATGACATTGAGCATTGTGATGCCAAGGATCATGGAGCTTTGTGATGACAAGTTATGGAGCATTTTGATGACAAGGGCATGGTGCATTGTGATGAGAAGGGCAGGGAGCATTTTGATGACCGGGTCATGCAGCAATTTGATAAAAAGTGTAATGGAACATTTAGATGGCAGGGGTTATAGAACACAGTGATGTCAGGGGTTTGGAGCTTTGGGATGGAAAGGGTCATGGAGCATTTTGATGACAGGGGTTATGGAACATTGTGATGGCAGGGGTCATGGAACATTGTGATGATAAGTGGATGTAGCATTGTGATGACAGGGTCATGGATCATTGTGATTCCACGGGTGAGGGAGTATTGTGATGACTAATGATGGAACATTGTGATATCTCTGGTGAGAGAGCATTTTGATGAGAAGTGCATGGACCATTGTGATTACAAGTTTTATGGAGCATTGCAATGACAAGGTTGTGGACAGTTGTGGTGAGATGCGCGTGGCACATTGTGATGACAATGGTCATGGAGCATTGCTCTGAAAAAAACATGGAGCATTGTGATGACAAGTGTCACAGAGAATTGTGATGAAAAGTTCATGGAGCATTGTGGTTACAAAGGTCACAGAGACTTGTGATGACGCGCGCATGGACCATTGTAATGACAAACGTTATGAAGCATTGTGATGACTGGAGTCACAGAGCATTGTGATGACAGGGGTCATGAGCATTGTGATGACAAGGGCATGGTGCATTGTGATGACAGAGGCATGGAGCACTGGTCTGACATGTTTCATAGATTATTATGATGAGAGTGGGCATGGTGCATTGTGATGACAAGGGCATGGAATATTGGTCTAATAAGTTTCATGGATTATTGCGATGACAGTTGGAATGGCGCCTTTTGATGAAAAGGGCATGGAGCATCCTGATGACCAGGTCATGCAGTATTGTGAAGCCAGGTGTCATGGAGCATTGTGATGACATATGTAATGGCCCATTGTGATGACGATGGCATGGAGCATAGCGATGACAAGTGTCATGGAGGAATCTGATGACAAAGGTAATGGAGCATTGTGATGACAATGGCTTGGAGCATTGTGATGACAAGGGTCATGGAACATTCTGATGACAAGCTTGTGGAGTATTTTGATGACAATGGCATGGAGTATTGTGATGAAAATGGAATGGGGCATTGTGATGGTAAAGGCATGAAGCCTTTTCGTGACAGGGTTCAAGGAGCATTCTGATGACAAGTGTCAGGGAGCATTGTGATGACAAGTGTATTGAGAATTGTTATGATAAAGGTCATGGAGCTTTGTAATGAAAAGGGCATGGAGTATTGTGATGACAGGCATCATGGAGCGTTGTGATGACAAGTGTTATAGAACATTGTGATCACAAGTGTTTGGAGCATTGTGATGACAGAGGTTTGGATCATTTTGACTTCAAGGAGCATGGAGCATTGTGATGACAAGGGCATGAAGCAATCTGATCCCAAGGTTGATGGAGGATTGTGATGAAAATAGAAATGGAGTATTGTGATGACCAGCGCATAGAGGACTGTAATGACAAGTTCTTGTAACATTTTGCTGACAAAGGCATGGAGCATTGTGATGACATGTGTCATGGAGCACTGTGATGACAAGCTTCACGGAGTATTGTGAATACAGGGGTCATGGAGCATTGGGATGACAAGGGCATGGATCATTGTGATGACAAGGGTCATGGAGCACTGGGCTGAAAATGTTCATGGAGTGTTGTGATGACAGGTGTCATGGAGCATTGTGATGACTAGGGAATGGAGCATTTTGATGAGAAGAGTCCCGGATCATTGTGTTGTCAGGTGTCATGGAGTGTTGTGATGACAGTGGTCATGGAGCATGGTGATGATATTGGCCATGGAGCATTGTGATGAGAAGGTAGTGGAGCATTGGGCTGAAAATATTCATGGATTATTGTGATGACAGGGGTCATGGAGCATTGTGATGACAAGAGAATGGAGCATGGTGATGACAAGGTCCTGGAGCATTGTGATGAGAAGACCATGGAGACTTGTGATGACAAGTCTCATGGAGCATTCTGATGAAAAGGGGCATGGAGCATTGTGATTACAGGGGTCTTGGAGCATTGTGATGACAAGGGCATGGATCATTGTGATGAGAAGGCCATGGAGCATTCTGATGACATGTGTCATGGAGTTTTGTGATGACAAGGGCATGGAGCATTGTGATTACAGGGATCTTGGAGGATTGTGATGAAAAGGTCATGGATCATTGTGATGAAAAAGGCATGGAGCCTTGTCATGACAGGGTGCAAGGAGCATACTGACGACAAGTGTCAGGGAGCACTGTGATGATAAGTGTATTAAGCATTGTGATGACAAAGATCATGGAGCATTGTGATGAGAAGACCATGGATAATTGTGATGATTAGCGTCCTGGGGTGTTGTGATGATAAGTGTTATCAAACATTGTGATCACAAGGGTTTGGAGCATTATGATGACAGAGGTCATGGTGAATATTGATTTAATTGTGATGACAATAGCCTGAAGCATTATGATGATGGGCATGGTTCATTATGATGACAGTGTTCATGAAGCATTGAGATGAAAAGCGGCATGGAGCATTGGGATACAGGGGTCTTGGAGCATTGTGATGAAAAGGGTATGGAGCATTGTGATGAGAAGGCCATGGAACATTCTGATGACATGCGTCATGGAGGTTTGTGATGACAAGAGAATGTAACATTGTGATTTCAGGGGTCTTGAGCATTGTGATGAGAAGTGTCATAGAACCTTGTGATGACTAGGCCGTGGAACATTGTGATGGCAGGGGTAATGGTGCATTGTTATGACAGGAGTAATGGAGAATTGTGATGAGAAGGGTATGGAAGTTTGGTCTGAAATGTTTCATGGATTATTGTGATGAGAGTGGGCATGGAGCATTGTGATGAAAAGGGCACGGAACACTCTGATACATGGGTCATGCAGGACTGTAATGACAAGGTCTTGTAGCATTTTGCTGACAAAGGCATGGAGCATTGTGATGACATGTGTCATGGATCACTGTGATGACAAGCTTCACGGAGCACTGTGAATACAGGGGTCATGGGGCATTGGGATGACAAGGGCATGGATCATTGTGATGACAAGGGTCATGGAGCACTGGGCTGAAAATGTTCATGGAGTGTTGTGATGACAGGTGTCATGGAGCATTGTGATGACTAGGGAATGGAGCATTTTGATGAGAAGAGTCCCGGATCATTGTGTTGTCAGGTGTCATGGAGTGTTGTGATGACAGTGGTCATGGAGCATGGTGATGATATTGGCCATGGAGCATTGTGATGAGAAGGTAGTGGAGCATTGGGCTAAAAATATTCATGGATTATTGTGATGACAGGGGTCATGGAGCATTGTGATGACAAGAGAATGGAGCATGGTGATGACAAGGTCCTGGAGCATTGTGATGAGAAGACCATGGAGACTTGTGATGACAAGTCTCATGGAGCATTCTGATGAAAAGGGGCATGGAGCATTGTGATTACAGGGGTCTTGGAGCATTGTGATGACAAGGGCATGGATCATTGTGATGAGAAGGCCATGGAGCATTCTGATGACATGTGTCATGGAGTTTTGTGATGACAAGGGCATGGAGCATTGTGATTACAGGGATCTTGGAGGATTGTGATGAAAAGGTCATGGATCATTGTGATGAAAAAGGCATGGAGCCTTGTCATGACAGGGTGCAAGGAGCATACTGACGACAAGTGTCAGGGAGCACTGTGATGATAAGTGTATTAAGCATTGTGATGACAAAGATCATGGAGCATTGTGATGAGAAGACCATGGATAATTGTGATGATTAGCGTCATGGGGTGTTGTGATGATAAGTGTTATCAAACATTGTGATCACAAGGGTTTGGAGCATTATGATGACAGAGGTCATGGTGAATATTGATTTAATTGTGATGACAATAGCCTGAAGCATTATGATGATGGGCATGGTTCATTATGATGACAGTGTTCATGAAGCATTGAGATGAAAAGCGGCATGGAGCATTGGGATACAGGGGTCTTGGAGCATTGTGATGAAAAGGGTATGGAGCATTGTGATGAGAAGGCCATGGAACATTCTGATGACATGCGTCATGGAGGTTTGTGATGACAAGGGAATGTAACATTGTGATTTCAGGGGTCTTGAGCATTGTGATGAGAAGTGTCATAGAACCTTGTGATGACTCGGCCGTGGAACATTGTGATGGCAGGGGTAATGGTGCATTGTTATGACAGGAGTAATGGAGAATTGTGATGAGAAGGGTATGGAAGTTTGGTCTGAAATGTTTCATGGATTATTGTGATGAGAGTGGGCATGGAGCATTGTGATGACAAGGGCACGGAACACTCTGATACATGGGTCATGCAGGACTGTAATGACAAGGTCTTGTAGCATTTTGCAGACAAAGGCATGGAGCATTGTGATGACATGTGTCATGGATCACTGTGATGACAAGCTTCACGGAGCACTGTGAATACAGGGGTCATGGGGCATTGGGATGACAAGGGCATGGATCATTGTGATGACAAGGGTCATGGAGCACTGGGCTGAAAATGTTCATGGAGTGTTGTGATGACAGGTGTCATGGAGCATTGTGATGACTAGGGAATGGAGCATTTTGATGAGAAGAGTCCCGGATCATTGTGTTGTCAGGTGTCATGGAGTGTTGTGATGACAGTGGTCATGGAGCATGGTGATGATATTGGCCATGGAGCATTGTGATGAGAAGGTAGTGGAACATTGGGCTGAAAATATTCATGGATTATTGTGATGACAGGGGTCATGGAGCATTGTGATGACAAGAGAATGGAGCATGGTGATGACAAGGTCCTGGAGCATTTTGATGAGAAGACCATGGAGACTTGTGATGACAAGTCTCATGGAGCATTCTGATGAAAAGGGGCATGGAGCATTGTGATTACAGGGGTCTTGGAGCATTGTGATGACAAGGGCATGGATCATTGTGATGAGAAGGCCATGGAGCATTCTGATGACATGTGTCATGGAGTTTTGTGATGACAAGGGCATGGAGCATTGTGATTACAGGGATCTTGGAGGATTGTGATGAAAAGGTCATGGATCATTGTGATGAAAAAGGCATGGAGCCTTGTCATGACAGGGTGCAAGGAGCATACTGACGACAAGTGTCAGGGAGCACTGTGATGATAAGTGTATTAAGCATTGTGATGACAAAGATCATGGAGCATTGTGATGAGAAGACCATGGATAATTGTGATGATTAGCGTCATGGGGTGTTTTGATGATAAGTGTTATCAAACATTGTGATCACAAGGGTTTGGAGCATTATGATGACAGAGGTCATGGAGAATATTGATTTAATTGTGATGACAATAGCCTGAAGCATTATGATGATGGGCATGGTTCATTATGATGACAGTGTTCATGAAGCATTGAGATGAAAAGCGGCATGGAGCATTGGGATACAGGGGTCTTGGAGCATTGTGATGAAAAGGGTATGGAGCATTGTGATGAGAAGGCCATGGAACATTCTGATGACATGCGTCATGGAGGTTTGTGATGACAAGGGAATGTAACATTGTGATTTCAGGGGTCTTGAGCATTGTGATGAGAAGTGTCATAGAACCTTGTGATGACTCGGCCGTGGAACATTGTGATGGCAGGGGTAATGGTGCATTGTTATGACAGGAGTAATGGAGAATTGTGATGAGAAGGGTATGGAAGTTTGGTCTGAAATGTTTCATGGATTATTGTGATGAGAGTGGGCATGGAGCATTGTGATGACAAGGGCACGGAACACTCTGATACATGGGTCATGCAGGACTGTAATGACAATGTCTTGTAGCATTTTGCTGACAAAGGCATGGAGCATTGTGATGACATGTGTCATGGATCACTGTGATGACAAGCTTCACGGAGCACTGTGAATACAGGGGTCATGGGGCATTGGGATGACAAATGCATGCATCATTGAGATGACAAGGGTCATGGAGAACTGGGCTGAAAATATTCATGGAGTGTTGTGATGACAGGGGTCATCGAGCATTGTGATGACTAGGGAATGGAGCATTGTGATGACAACTCTCCCGGATCATTGTGTTGTCAGCTGTCATGGAGTGTTGTGATGACAGTGGTCATGGAGCATTGTGATGATATTGGCCATGGAGCATTGTGATGAGAACGTCGTGGATCATTGGGCTGAAAATGTTCATGGATTATTGTGATGACAGTGGTCATGGAGCATTGTGATGACAAGGGAATGGAGCATGGTGATGACAAGGTCCTGGACCATTGTGATGAGAAGACCATGGAGACTTGTGATGACAAGTCTCATGGAGCATTCTGATGAAAAGGGGCATGGAGCATTGTGATTACAGGGGTCTTGGAGCATTGTGATGACAAGGGCATGGATCATTGTGATGAGAAGGCTATGGGGCATTCTGATGACATGCGTCATGGAGTTTTGTGATGACAGGGGCATGGAGCATTGTGATTACAGGGATCTTGGAGGACTGTGATGAAAAGGTCATGGATCATTGTGATGAAAAAGGCATGGAGCCTTGTCATGACATGGTTCAAGGAGCATACTGATGACAAGTGTCAGGGAGCATTGTGATGACAAGTGTATTGAGCATTGTGATGACAAAGATCATGGAGCATTGCGATGAGAAGACCATGGATAATTTTGATGATGAGCGTAATGGGGTGTTGTGATGATAAGTGTTATGCAACATTGTGATAACAAGGGTTTGGAGCATTATGATCACAGAGGTCATGGAGAATATTGATTTAATTGTGATGACAATAGCCTGAAGCATTATGATGATGTCCATGGTTCATTGTGATGACAGGGTTCATGATGCATTGAGATAAAAAGGGGCATGGAGCATTGTGATTACAGGGGTCGTGGAGCATTGTGATGACAAGGGTATGGAGCATTGTGATGAGAAGGCCTTGGAACATTCTGATGACATGCGTCATGGAGCTTTGTGATGACAAGGGAATGTATCATTGTGATTTCAGGGGTCTTGAGCATTGTAATGAGAAGTGTCATGGAACCTGGTGATGACTAGGCCGTAGAATATTGTGATGGCAGGGGTCATGGTGCATTGTTATGACAGGGGTAATGGAGAATTGTGATGAGAAGGGTATGGAACTTTGGTCTGAAATGTTTCATGGATTATTGTGATGAGAGTGGGCATGGAGCATTGTGATGACAAGCGCACAGAACACTGTGATACATGGGTCATGCAGGACTCTAATGACAAGGGCATGGAGCATTGTGATGAGAAGAGAATCGAGCATTGTGATGACAAGTGTCATGGAGCTTTGTGATGACAAGGGCACTGAGCAATATTATGAGAGGTTTCATGGAGCATTGTGATGACAATGACATGGAGCATTGTGATGCCAAGGGTCATGGAGCATTTTGATAACAAGTCATGGAGCTTTTTGATGACAAGGGCATTGTGCATTGTGATGGGAAGGGCAGGGAGCATTTTGATGAACGGTTCATGCAGCAATTTGATAAAAAGTGTAATAGAACATTTAGATGGCAGGTGTTATAGAACATCGTGATGGCAGGGGTCATGGAGCATTGTTATGACAGGGGTAATGGAGCATTGTGATGGCAAGGGCTTGGAGCATTATGATGAGAAGGCCATGGAGCGTACTAATGCCATGTGTCATGGAGCTATGTGAAGACAAGGGCATGGAGCAATGTGATGAGAGCGTTCATGGAACATTGTGATGACAATGACATGGAGCACTGTGATGCCAAGGGTCATGGATCTTTGTGATAACAAAGGTCATGGAGCATTTTGATGGCAAGGGCGTTGTGCATTGTGATGAGAAGGTCAGGGAGCATTGTGATGACTGGGTCATGGAGCAATTTGATGAAATGTGTCATGGAACATTTTGATGACAGGTGTTATGGAACATTGTGATGTCAGGGGTCATCGAACATTGTGATGATAAGTGCATGTAGCATTGTGATGACAGGAGTCATGGAACATTGTGATGACAGGGGTGAGGAAGTATTGTGACAAATAATGATGTAGCATTGTGATATCAGTGGTGAGAGAGCATTTTGATGAGAAGTGCATGGGGCATTGTGATGACAAATTTTATAGAGCATTGTGATGACAAGGTTGTGGAGCACTGTGATGACAAGCGCATGGTGCATTGTGATGACATGTGTCATGGAGCATTGTGCTGACAAGCACATGGAGCTTTGTGATGACAAGTGTCATGGAGCATTGTGCTGAGAAAGGCATAGAGCATTGTGATGACAAGGGTCAAAGAGTATTGTGATGAAAAGTTCATGGAGCATTGTGGTTAAAAAGGTCACAGAGACTGTTGATGACGAGGGCATGGACCATTGTGATGACAAAGGTAATGAATCACTGAGATGACTGGAGTCACGGAGCATTGTGATGACAGGTGTCATGGAGCATTGTGATAACAAGGGCATGGAGCATTGTGATGACAAGGGCATGGAACATTGGTCTAATACCTTTCATGGAGTATTGCGATGAGAGTTGGAATGGCACTCTGTGATGACAAGGGCATGGAGCATTGTGATGACCAGGTCATGTCGTATTGTGAAGACAGCTTTCAGAGAGCATTGTGATCACATATGTAATGGCCCATTGTGATGAGGATGGCATGGAGCATTGTGATGCCAAGTGTCAGGGAGGATTCTGATGACAAAGGTAATGGAGCATTGTGATGACTGGATTCACGGAGCATTCTGATGACAGGGGTCATGGAGCATTGTGATGACAAGGGCATGGAGCATTGTGATGACAGGTGCATGGAGCACTGGTCTGAGAAGTTTCATAGATTATTGTGATGACAGTGGACATGGTGCATTGTGATGACAAGGGCATGGAGCACTGTGATGACAAGGGCATTGAGTATTGTGAAGACAGGTGACAGGGAGCATTGTGATGACATATGTCATGGTCCATTGTGATGACAATGGCATGGAGCATTGTGATGCCAAATGTATTTGAGGATTGTGTTGACAAATATAAAGGAGCATTGTGATGATTAGGGCTTGGAGCATTATGATGACAAGGGCTATTGAGAATTTTCATGACAAGGTCCTGAAGCGTTGAGATGACAAGGACCAGGAGCACTGTGATGAGAAATCCATGGAGCCTTGTGATGACACGTCTCATGGAGCATACTGATGAAAAGGGGCATGGAGCATTGTGATGACCAGGTCATGCAGTATTGTGAAGAGAAGTGTCAGGGAGCATTGTGATGACATATGTAATGGCCCATTGTGATGACAATGGCATGGCTCATTAGGATGCCATGTGTCATGGAGGATTCTGATGACAAAGGGAATGGAGCATTGTGGTGACAATGGCTTGGAGCATTGTTATGAGAAGGGTCAGTGAGCACTGTGCTGACAAGTGCATGGAGAATTGTGATGACAAGGGTCATGGAGCATTCTGATGACAAGCTTGTGGAGTATTTTGATGACAATGGCATGGAGCATTGGGATGAAAACAGCATGGGGCTTTGTGATGAAAAAGGCATGGAGCCTTTTCGTGACAGGTTTCAAGGAGCATTCTGAGGACAAGTGTCAGGGAGCATTGTGATGACAAGTGTATTGAAAATTGTGATGACAAAGGTCATGGAGCATTGTGATGAAAAGGGCATGGAGTATTGTTATGGCAGGCATCATGGAGCGTTGTGATGACAAGTGTTATGGAACATTGTGATCACAAGGGTTTGGAGTATTGTGATGACAGAGGTCATGGATCATTTTGATTTCAAGGAGCATGGAGCATTTTGATGACATGCGCATGAAGCAATGTGATCCTAAGGTACATGGAGGATTGTGATGACAATGGTAATGGAGTATTGTGATGATAAGCACATAGAGCATTGTACTGACAAGGTCATGTAGCATATTGCTGACAAAGGCATGGAGCATTGTGATGACATGTGACATGGAGCACTGTGATGAAAAGCGTCACGGAGCAATGTGAATACAGGGGTCATGGAACATTGGGATGACAAGGGCATGGATCATTGTGATGACAAGTGTCATGGAGCATTGGGCTGAAAATGTACTTGGAGTATTGTGATGACAGGGGACATGGAGCCCTGTGATGGCAGGGGTCTTGGAGCATTGTGATGACAAGAGTCCCGCATCATTGTGTTGTCAGGTGTCATGGAGTTTTGTGATGACAGTGGTCATGGAGCATTGTGATAATATTGGTCATGGAGCATTGTGATGAGAAAGTAATGGAGCATTGTGCTGAAAATATTCATGGAGTATTGTGATGAAAGGGGTCATGGAGCATTGTGATGAGAAGGGAATGGATCATTGTGATGAGATGACCATGGAGAATTGTGATGTCAAGTCTAATGGAGCATTCTGATGAAAAGGGGCATGGAGCATTGTGATTACGGGGGTCTTGGAGCATTGTGCTGACAAGGGCTTGGAGCATTGTGAGGAGAAGGCCATGGAACATTCTGATGACATGCGTCATGGAGCTTCTGATGACTAGGGCATGGAGCATTGTGATTACATGGGTCTTGGAGCATTGTGATGACAAGGGTCATGGAGCCTTGTGATGACAAGGCCCGGGAACATTGTGATGGCAGGGGTCATGGAGCTTGTTATGACAGAAGTAATGGAGCATTGTGATGAGAAGGGCATTGAGCTTTGGTCTGAAATGTTTCATGGATTATTGTGATGAGAGTGGACATGGCACATTGTGATGACAAGGGCATGGTACACTGTGATACATGGGTCATGGAGGATTGTAATGACAAGGGCATGGATTATTGTGATGAGAAGGGCATCGAGCAATGTGATGACAAGTGCCATGGAGCTTTGAGATGACAAGGGCATGAAGCAATGTGATGAGAGGGTTCATGGAGCATTGTGATGACAATGACATGTAGCATTGTGATGCCAAAGGTCATGGAGCTTTGTGATGACAAATGTCATGGAGCATTTTGATGACAGGGTCATGCAGCAATTTGATGGAAAGTGTAATGGAACCTTTTGATGACAGGGGTTATAGAACATTGTGATGCCAGGGGTCATGGAGCTTTGGGATGAAAAGGGTCATAGAGCATTTTGATGACAGGGGTTATGGAACATTGTGATGTCAGGGGTCATGGAACATTGTGCTGATAAGGGGATGTAGCATTGTGATGACAGGGGTCATGGAATATTGTGATAACAGGGGTGAGGGAGGATTGTGATGACTAGTGATGGAACATTGTGATATCTCATGTGAGAGAGCATTTGGATGAGAAGTGCATGGAGCATTGTGATTACAAGGTTTGTGGAGCATAGCGATGACAAGTTTTTGGATCACTGTGATGAAAAGCGCATGGCACATTGTGATGACAAGGGTTATGGAGCATTGTTCTGACAAAGACATGGAGTATAGTGATGACAAAGGTCACAGAGCATTGTGATGAAAAGTTCAAGGAGCATTTTGTTTAAAAAGTCACAGAGCCTTGTGATGATGCGGACATGGACCGTTGTGATGACAAACGTTATGAAGCATTGTGATGACTGGAGTCACGGAGCATTGTGATGACAGGGGTCATGGAGCATTGTGATGAAAAGGGCATGGAACATTGTGATGACAGGGGCATGTAGCTTTGGTCTGACTAGTTTCAGAGATTACTGTGATGACAGAGGACATGGTGCATTGTGATGACAAGGGCATGGATCATTGTGATGACAAGGGCATGGAGTATTGTGAAGACAGGTGTCAGGGAGCATTGTGATGACATATGTCATGGTCCATTGTGATGACAATGGCAGGGAGCATTGTGATGTCAAATGTAATGGAGGATTGTGATGACAAATATAATGGAGCATTGTGATGACTAGGGCTTGGAGCATTATGATGACAAGGGCCATTGAGAATTTTCATGACAATGTCGTGAAGAATTGTGATGACAAGGTCCTGGAGCATTGTGATGAGAAAACCATGGAGCCTTGTGATGACAAGTCTCATGGAGCATACTGATGAAAAAGGGCATGGAGCATTCTGATTACAGGGGTCTTGGAACATTGTGATAACAAGTGCATGGAGCATTGTGATGACATGGGCATGCAGCATTGGTCTAATAAGTTTCATGGATTATTGTGATGAGAGTTGCAATGGCGCATTGTGATGACAAGGGCATGGAACTTTGTGATGACCAGGTCATGCAGTATTGTGAAGAGAGGTGTCAGGGAGCATTGTGATGACATATGTAATGGCCCATTGTGATGACAATGGCATGGAGCATTGTGATGCCAAGTGTCATGAGGGATTCTGATGAAAAAGGTAATGGAGCATTGTGATGACAATGGCTTGGAGCATTGTGATGACAAGGGTCAGGGAGCATTCTGATGACAAGCTTGTGGTGTATTTTGATGACAATGGCATGGAGCATTGGGATGAAAACGGCATGGGGCTTTGTGATGAAAAAGGCATGGAGCCTTTTCGTGCCAGGTTTCAAGGAGCATTATGACGACAAGTGTCAGGGAGCATTGTGAGGACAAGTTTATTGAGAATTGTGATGACAAAGTTCATGGAGCATTGTGATGAAAAGGGCATGGAGTATTGTGATGACAGGCATCATGGAGCGTTGTGAGGACAAGTGCTTTGGAACATTGTGATCACAAGGGATTGGAACATTGTGATGACAGAAGTCATGGATCATTTTGATTTCAAGGAGCATGGAGCACTGTGATGACAAGGGCATGAATCAATGAGATCCCAAGGTTCATGGAGGATTGTGATGACAATGGTAATGGAGTATTGTGATGACAAGCGCATAGAGCATTGTAATGACAAGGTCATGTAGCATTTTGCTGACAAAGGCATGGAGAATTGTGATGACAGGGGTCATGGAGCACTGGTCTGAGAAGTTTCATAGATTATTGTGATGACAGTGGACATGGAGCATTGTGATGACAAGGGCATGGAGCATTGTGATGACAAGGGCATTGAGTATTGTGAAGACAGGTGACAGGGAGCATTGTGATGACATATGTCATGGTCCATTGCGATGACAATGGCATGGAGCATTGTGATGCCAAATGTATTTGAGGATTGTGTTGACAAATATAAAGGAGCATTGTGATGACTAGGGCTTGGAGCATTATGATGACAAGGGCTATTGAGAATTTTCATGACAAGGTCCTGAAGCGTTGAGATGACAAGGACCAGGAGCATTGTGATGAGAAATCCATGGAGCCTTGTGATGACACGTCTCATGGAGCATACTGATGAAAAGGGGCATGGAGCATTGTGATGACCAGGTCATGCAGTATTGTGAAGAGAAGTGTCAGGGAGCATTGTGATGACATATGTAATGGCCCATTGTGATGACAATGGCATGGCTCATTGTGATGCCAAGTGTCATGGAGGATTCTGATGACAAAGGGAATGGAGCATTGTGGTGACAATGGCTTGGAGCATTGTTATGAGAAGGGTCAGGGAGCATTGTGCTGACAAGTGCATGGAGAATTGTGATGACAAGGGTCATGGAGCATTCTGATGACAAGTTTTTGGAGTATTTTGATGACAATGGCATGGAGCATTGGGATGAAAACAGCATGGGGCTTTGTGATGAAAAAGGCATGGAGCCTTTTCGTGACAGGGTTCAAGGAGCATTCTGACGACAAGTGTCAGGGAGCATTGTGATGACAAGTGTATTGAGAATTGTGATGACAAAGGTCATGGAGCATTGTGATGAAAAGGGCATGGAGTATTGTGATGGCAGGCATCATGGAGCGTTGTGATGACAAGTGTTATGGAACATTGTGATCACAAGGGTTTGGAGCATTGTGATGACAGAGGTCATGGATCATTTTGATTTCAAGGAGCATGGAGCATTTTGATGACATGCGCATGAAGCAATGTGATCCTAAGGTACATGGAGGATTGTGATGACAATGGTAATGGAGTATTGTGATGATAAGCACATAGAGCATTGTACTGACAAGGTCATGTAGCATATTGCTGACAAAGGAATGGAGCATTGTGATGACATGTGACATGGAGCACTGTGATGAAAAGCGTCACGAAGCATTGTGAATACAGGGTTCATGGAACATTGGGATGACAAGGGCATGGATCATTGTGATGACAAGTGTCATGGAGCATTGGGCTGAAAATGTACATGGAGTATTGTGATGACAGGGGACATGGAGCACTGTGATTGCAGGGGTCTTGGAGCATTGTGATGACAAGAGTCCCGGATCATTGTGTTGTCAGGTGTCATGGAGTGTTGTGATGACAGTGGTCATGGAGCATTGTGATGATATTGGCAATGGAGCATTGTGATGAGAAGGTCGTGGAGCATTGGGCTGAAAATATTCATGGAGTATTGTGATGACAGGGGGCATGGAGCATTGTGATGATAAGGGAATGGAGCATTGTGATGAGATGACCATGGAGACTTGTGATGACAAGTCTAATGGAGCATTCTGATGAAAAGGGGCATGGAGCATTGTGATTACGGGGGTCTTGGAGCATTGTGCTGACAAGGGCTTGGAGCATTGTGAGGAGAAGGCCATGGAACATTCTGATGACATGCGTCATGGAGCTTCTGATGACTAGGGCATGGAGCATTGTGATTACATGGGTCTTGGAGCATTGTGATGACAAGGGTCATGGAGCCTTGTGATGACAAGGCCCGGGAACATTGTGATGGCAGGGGTCATGGAGCTTGTTATGACAGAAGTAATGGAGCATTGTGATGAGAAGGGCATTGAGCTTTGGTCTGAAATGTTTCATGGATTATTGTGATGAGAGTGGACATGGCACATTGTGATGACAAGGGCATGGTACACTGTGATACATGGGTCATGGAGGATTGTAATGACAAGGGCATGGATTATTGTGATGAGAAGGGCATCGAGCAATGTGATGACAAGTGCCATGGAGCTTTGAGATGACAAGGGCATGAAGCAATGTGATGAGAGGGTTCATGGAGCATTGTGATGACAATGACATGTAGCATTGTGATGCCAAAGGTCATGGAGCTTTGTGATGACAAATGTCATGGAGCATTTTGATGACAGGGTCATGCAGCAATTTGATGGAAAGTGTAATGGAACCTTTTGATGACAGGGGTTATAGAACATTGTGATGCCAGGGGTCATGGAGCTTTGGGATGAAAAGGGTCATAGAGCATTTTGATGACAGGGGTAATGGAACATTGTGATGTCAGGGGTCATGGAACATTGTGCTGATAAGGGGATGTAGCATTGTGATGACAGGGTTCATGGAATATTGTGATAACAGGGGTGAGGGAGGATTGTGATGACTAGTGATGGAACATTGTGATATCTCATGTGAGGGAGCATTTGGATGAGAAGTGCATGGAGCATTGTGATTACAAGGTTTATGGAGCATAGCGATGACAAGTTTTTGGATCATTGTGATGAAAAGCGCATGGCACATTGTGATGACAAGGGTTATGGAGCATTGTTCTGACAAAGACATGGAGTATAGTGATGACAAAGGTCACAGAGCATTGTGATGAAAAGTTCAAGGAGCATTTTGTTTAAAAAGTCACAGAGCCTTGTGATGATGCGGACATGGACCGTTGTGATGACAAACGTTATGAAGCATTGTGATGATTGGAGTCACGGAGCATTGTGATGACAGGGGTCATGGAGCATTGTGATGAGAAGGGCATGGAACATTGTGATGACAGGGGCATGGAGCTTTGGTCTGACTAGTTTCAGAGATTACTGTGATGACAGAGGACATGGTGCATTGTGATGACAAGGGCATGGATCATTGTGATGACAAGGGCATGGAGTATTGTGAAGACAGGTGTCAGGGAGCATTGTGATGACATATGTCATGGTCCATTGTGATGACAATGGCAGGGAGCATTGTGATGTCAAATGTAATGGAGGATTGTGATGACAAATATAATGGAGCATTGTGATGACTAGGGCTTGGAGCATTATGATGACAAGTGCCATTGAGAATTTTCATGACAATGTCGTGAAGAATTGTGATGACAAGGTCCTGGAGCACTGTGATGAGAAAACCATGGAGCCTTGTGATGACAAGTCTCATGGAGCATACTGATGAAAAAGGGCATGGAGCATTCTGATTACAGGGGTCTTGGAACATTGTGATAACATGTGCATGGAGCATTGTGATGACATGGGCATGCAGCATTGGTCTAATAAGTTTCATGGATTATTGTGATGAGAGTTGCAATGGCGCATTGTGATGACAAGGGCATGGAACTTTGTGATGACCAGGTCATGCAGTATTGTGAAGAGAGGTATCAGGGAGCATTGTGATGACATAGGTAATGGCCCATTGTGATGACAATGGCATGGGGCATTGTGATGCCAAGTGTCATGAGGGATTCTGATGAAAAATGTAATGGAGCATTGTGATGACAATGGCTTGGAGCATTGTGATGACAAGGGTCAGGGAGCATTCTGATGACAAGCTTGTGGTGTATTTTGATGACAATGGCATGGAGCATTGGGATGAAAACGGCATGGGGCTTTGTGATGAAAAAGGCATGGAGCCTTTTCGTGCCAGGTTTCAAGGAGCATTATGACGACAAGTGTCAGGGAGCATTGTGAGGACAAGTTTATTGAGAATTGTGATGACAAAGTTCATGGAGCATTGTGATGAAAAGGGCATGGAGTATTGTGATGACAGGCATCATGGAGCGTTGTGAGGACAAGTGCTTTGGAACATTGTGATCACACGGGATTGGAACATTGTGATGACAGAGGTCATGGATCATTTTGATTTCAAGGAGCATGGAGCACTGTGATGACAAGGGCATGAATCAATGTGATCCCAAGGTTCATGGAGGATTGTGATGACAATGGTAATGGAGTATTGTGATGACAAGCGCATAGAGCATTGTAATGACAAGGTCATGTAGCATTTTGCTGACAAAGGCATGGAGCATTGTGATGACAGGGGTCATGGAGCACTGGACTGAGAAGTTTCATAGATTATTGTGATGACAGTGGACATGGTGCATTGTGATGACAAGGGCATGGAGCATTGTGATGACAAGGGCATTGAGTATTGTGAAGACAGGTGACAGGGAGCATTGTGATGACATATGTCATGGTCCATTGCGATGACAATGGCATGGAGCATTGTGATGCCAAATGTATTTGAGGATTGTGTTGACAAATATAAAGGAGCATTGTGATGACTAGGGCTTGGAGCATTATGATGACAAGAGCTATTGAGAATTTTCATGACAAGGTCCTGAAGCGTTGAGATGACAAGGACCAGGAGCATTGTGATGAGAAATCCATGGAGCCTTGTGATGACACGTCTCATGGAGCATACTGATGAAAAGGGGCATGGAGCATTGTGATGACCAGGTCATGCAGTATTGTGAAGAGAAGTGTCAGGGAGCATTGTGATGACATATGTAATGGCCCATTGTGATGACAATGGCATGGCTCATTGTGATGCCAAGTGTCATGGAGGATTCTGATGACAAAGGGAATGGAGCATTGTGGTGACAATGGCTTGGAGCATTGTTATGAGAAGGGTCAGGGAGCATTGTGCTGACAAGTGCATGGAGAATTGTGATGACAAGGGTCATGGAGCATTCTGATGACAAGTTTTTGGAGTATTTTGATGACAATGGCATGGAGCATTGGGAAGAAAACAGCATGGGGCTTTGTGATGAAAAAGGCATGGAGCCTTTTCGTGACAGGGTTCAAGGAGCATTCTGACGACAAGTGTCAGGGAGCATTGTGATGACAAGCATATTGAGAATTGTGATGACAAAGGTCATGGAGCATTGTGATGAAAAGGGCATGGAGTATTGTGATGGCAGGCATCATGGAGCGTTGTGATGACAAGTGTTATGGAACATTGTGATCACAAAGGTTTGCAGCATTGTGATGACAGAGGTCATGGATCATTTTGATTTCAAGGAGCATGGAGCATTTTGATGACATGCGCATGAAGCAATGTGATCCTAAGGTACATGGAGGATTGTGATGACAATGGTAATGGAGTATTGTGATGATAAGCACATAGAGCATTGTACTGACAAGGTCATGTAGCATATTGCTGACAAAGGCATGGAGCATTGTGATGACATGTGACATGGAGCACTGTGATGAAAAGCGTCACGGAGCATTGTGAATACAGGGGTCATGGAACATTGGGATGACAAGGGCATGGATCATTGTGATGACAAGTGTCATGGAGCATTGGGCTGAAAATGTACATGGAGTATTGTGATGACAGGGGACATGGAGCACTGTGATTGCAGGGGTCTTGGAGCATTGTGATGACAAGAGTCCCGGATCATTGTGTTGTCAGGTGTCATGGAGTTTTGTGATGACAGTGGTCATGGAGCATTGTGATAATATTGGTCATGGAGCATTGTGATGAGAAAGTCATAGAGCATTGTGCTGAAAATATTCATGGAGTATTGTGAAGACAGGGGTCATGGAGCATTGTGATGACAAGGGAATGGAGCATTGTGATGAGATGACCATGGAGACTTGTGATGACAAGTCTAATGGAGCATTCTGATGAAAAGGGGCATGGAGCATTGTGATTACGGGGGTCTTGGAGCATTGTGCTGACAAGGGCTTGGAGCATTGTGAGGAGAAGGCCATGGAACATTCTGATGACATGCGTCATGGAGCTTTTGATGACTAGGGCATGGAGCATTGTGATTACATGGGTCTTGGAGCATTGTGATGACAAGGGTCATGGAGCCTTGTGATGACAAGGCCCGGTAACACTGTGATGGCAGGGGTCATGGAGCTTGTTATGACAGAAGTAATGGAGCATTGTGATGAGAAGGGCATTGAGCTTTGGCCTGAAATGTTTCATGGATTATTGTGATGAGAGTGGACATTGCACATTGTGATGACAAGGGCACGGTACACTGTGATACATGGGTCATGGAGGATTGTAATGACAAGGGCATGGATTATTGTGATGAGAAGGGCATCGAGCAATGTGATGACAAGTGCCATGGAGCTTTGTGATGACAAGGGCATGAAGCAATGTGATGAGAGGGTTCATGGATCATTGTGATGACAATGACATGTAGCATTGTGATGCCAAAGGTCATGGAGCTTTGTGATGACAAAGGTCATGGAGCATTTTGATGACAGGGTCATGCAGCAATTTGATGAAAAGTGTAATGGAACCTTTTGATGACAGGGGTTATAGAACATTGTGATGCCATGGGTCATGGAGCTTTGGGATGAAAAGGGTCATAGAGCATTTTGATGACAGGGGTTATGGAACATTGTGATGTCAGGGGTCATGGAACATTGTGCTGATAAGGGGATGTAGCATTGTGATGACAGGGGTCATGGAATATTGTGATAACAGGGGTGAGGGAGGATTGTGATGACTAGTGATGGAACATTGTGATATCTCATGTGAGAGAGCATTTGGATGAGAAGTGCATGGAGCATTGTCATTACAAGGTTTATGGAGCATAGCGATGACAAGTTTTTGGATCATTGTGATGAAAAGCGCATGGCACATTGTGATGACAAGGGTTATGGAGCATTGTTCTGACAAAGACATGGAGTATACTGATGACAAAGGTCACAGAGCATTGTGATGAAAAGTTCAAGGACATTTTGTTTAAAAAGTCACAGAGCCTTGTGATGATGCGGACATGGACCGTTGTGATGACAAACGTTATGAAGCATTGTGATGACTGGAGTCACGGAGCATTGTGATGACAGGGGTCATGGAGCATTGTGATGAAAAGGGCATGGAACATTGTGATGACAAGGGCATGGAGCTTTGGTCTGACTAGTTTCAGAGATTATTGTGATGACAGAGGACATGGTGCATTGTGATGACAAGGGCATGGATCATTGTGATGACAAGGGCATGGAGTATTGTGAAGACAGGTGTCAGGGAGCATTGTGATGACATATGTCATGGTCCATTGCGATGACAATGGCAGGGAGCATTGTGATGCCAAATGTAATGGAGGATTGTGATGACAAATATAATGGAGCATTGTGATGACTAGGGCTTGGAGCATTATGATGACAAGGGCCATTGAGAATTTTCATGACAATGTCGTGAAGAATTGTGATGACAAGGTCCTGGAGCATTGTGATGAGAAAACCATGGAGCCTTGTGATGACAAGTCTCATGGAGCATACTGATGAAAAGGGGCATGGAGCATTCTGATTACAGGGGTCTTGGAACATTGTGATAACAAGTGCATGGAGCATTGTGATGACATGGGCATGCAGCATTGGTCTAATAAGTTTCATGGATTATTGTGATGAGAGTTGCAATGGCGCATTGTGATGACAAGGACATGGAACTTTGTGATGACCAGGTCATGCAGTATTGTGAAGAGAGGTGTCAGGGAGCATTGTGATGACATATGTAATGGCCCATTGTGATGACAATGGCATGGAGCATTGTGATGCAAACTTCCATTGAGGATTCTGATCACAAAGGTAATGGAGCATTGTGATGACAATGGCTTGGAGCATTGTGATGACAAGGGTCAGGGAGCATTCTGATGACAAGCTTGTGGAGTATTTTGATGACAATGGCATGGAGCATTGGGATGAAAACGGCATGGGGCTTTGTGATGAAAAAGGCATGGAGCCTTTTCGTGCCAGGCTTCAAGGAGCATTATGACGACAAGTGTCAGGGAGCATTGTGAGGACAAGTTTATTGAGAATTGTGATGACAAAGTTCATGGAGCATTGTGATGAAAAGGGCATGGAGTATTGTGATGACAAGGGTCAGGGAGCATTCTGATGACAAGCTTGTGGAGTATTTTGATGACAATGGCATGGAGCATTGGGATGAAAACGGCATGGGGCTTTGTGATGAAAAAGGCATGGAGCCTTTTCGTGCCAGGCTTCAAGGAGCATTATGACGACAAGTGTCAGGGAGCATTGTGAGGACAAGTTTATTGAGAATTGTGATGACAAAGTTCATGGAGCATTGTGATAAAAAGGGCATGGAGTATTGTGATGACAGGCATCATGGAGCGTTGTGAGGACAAGTGCTTTGGAACATTGTGATCACAAGGGATTGGAACATTGTGATGACAGAGGTCATGGATCATTTTGATTTCAAGGAGCATGGAGCACTGTGATGACAAGGGCATGAATCAATGTGATCCCAAGGTTCATGGAGGATTGTGATGACAATGGTAATAGAGTATTGTGATGACAAGCGCATAGAGCATTGTAATGACAAGGTCATGTAGCATTTTGCTGACAAAGGCATGGAGCATTGTGATGACAGGTGTCATGGAGCACTGTGATGACAAGCGTCACGGAGCATTGTGAATACAGGGGTCATGGAGCATTGGGATAACAAGGACATGGACCATTTTGATGACAAGGGTCATGGAGCATTGGGCTGAAAATGTTCATGAAGTATTTTGATGACAGGGGTCATGGAGCATTGTGATTACAGGGGTCTTGGAGCATTACGATGACAAGGGTCTCAGATCACTGTGTTGTCAGGTGTCATGGGGTGTTGTGATGACTGTGTTCATGGAGCATTGTGATGATATTTGTCATGGAGCATTGTGATTAGAATGTCATGGAGCACTGGGCTGAATATGTTCATGGAGTATTGTGATGACAGGGGTCATGGAGCATTGTGATGACAAGGGAATATAGCATGGTGATGAAAAGGTCTTGGAGCACTGTGATGAGTTAAGCATGGAGACTTGTGATGACTAGTCTAATGGAGCATTCTGATGAAAAGGGGCATGGAGCATTATGATTACGGGGGTCTTGGAGCATTGTGATGACAAGGGCATGGAGCATTGTGAGGAGAAGGCAATGGAACATTCTGATGACATGCGTCATGGAGCTTTGTGATGACAAGGGCATGGAGCATTGTGATTACATGGGTCTTGGAGCATTGTGTTGACAGGGACATTGAGCACTGGTCTGACAAGTTTCATAGATTATTGTGATGACAGTGGATATGGTGCATTGTGATGACAAGGGCATGGAGCATTGTGATGAGAAGGTCATGGAGCATTGGGCTGAAAATGTTCATGGAGTATTGTGATGACAGGGGTCTTGGAGCATTGTGATGACAAGGGTCCTGGATTATTGTGTTGTCAGGTGTCATGGAGTGTTGTGATGAGAGTGGTCATGGAGTTTTGTGATGACAAGGGCATCGAGCATTGTGATTACAGGGACCTTGGAGCATTGTGATGAAATGGTCATGGATCATTGTGATGAAAAATGCATGGAAACTTGTCATGACAGCGTTCAAAGAGCATACTGACGACAAGGTTCAGGGAGCATTGTGAAGACAAGTGTATTGAGCATTGTGATGACAAAGATCATGGAGCATTGTGATGAGAAGACCATGGCTAATTGTGATGATGAGCGTCATGGGGTGTTGTGATGATACGTGTTATGCAACATTGTGATCACAAGGGTTTGGAGCATTATGATGACAGAGGTCATGCAGAATATTGATTTCATTGTGATGACAATAGCCTGAAGCATTATGATGATGGGCATGGTGCACTGTGATGACAGGGTTCATGGAGCATTGAGATGAAAAGGGGCATGGAGCATTGTGATTACAAGGGTCTTGGAGCATTGTGATAACAGACTTCATGGAGCATTGAGATGAAATGGGGCATGGAGCATTGTGATGACAAAGGTCTTGGAGCATTGTGATGACAAGGGCATGGAGCATTGTGATGAGAAGGCCATGGAACATTCTGATGACATGCGTCATGGAGCTTTGTGATGACAAGGGCATGGAGCATTATGATATCAGGGGTCTAGAGCATTGTGATGAGAATTATCATGGAACCTTGTGATGACTAGGCCGTGGATCATTGTGATGGCAGGTGTCATGGTGCATTCTTATGACAGGGTTAATGGAGCATTGTGATGAGAAGGGTATGGAACTTTGGTCTGAAATGTTTCATGGATTATTGTGATGAGAGGGTTCATGGAGCATTGTGATGACAATGACATGTAGCATTGTGATGCCAAAGGTCAAGGAGCTTTGTGATGACAAAGGTCATGGAGCATTTTGATGACAGGGTCATGCAGCAATTTGATGAAAAGTGTAATGGAACCTTTTGATGACAGGGGTTATAGAACATTGTGATGCCAGGGGTCATGGAGCTTTGGGATGAAAAGGGTCATAGAGCATTTTGATGACAGGGGTTATGGAACATTGTGATGTCAGGGGTCATGGAACATTGTGCTGATAAGGGGATGTAGCATTGTGATGACAGGGGTCATGGAATATTGTGATAACAGGGGTGAGGGAGGATTGTGATGACTAGTGATGGAACATTGTGATATCTCATGTGAGAGAGCATTTGGATGAGAAGTGCATGGAGCATTGTCATTACAAGGTTTATGGAGCATAGCGATGACAAGTTTTTGGATCATTGTGATGAAAAGCGCATGGCACATTGTGATGACAAGGGTTATGGAGCATTGTTCTGACAAAGACATGGAGTATAGTGATGACAAAGGTCACAGAGCATTGTGATGAAAAGTTCAAGGACATTTTGTTTAAAAAGTCACAGAGCCTTGTGATGATGCAGACATGGACCGTTGTGATGACAAACGTTATGAAGCATTGTGATGACTGGAGTCACGGAGCATTGTGATGACAGGGGTCATGGAGCATTGTGATGAAAAGGGCATGGAACATTGTGATGACAGGGGCATGGAGCTTTGGTCTGACTAGTTTCAGAGATTATTGTGATGACAGAGGACATGGTGCATTGTGATGACAAGGGCATGGATCATTGTGATGACAAGGGCATGGAGTATTGTGAAGACAGGTGTCAGGGAGCATTGTGATGACATATGTCATGGTCCATTGCGATGACAATGGCAGGGAGCATTGTGATGCCAAATGTAATGGAGGATTGTGATGACAAATATAATGGAGCATTGTGATGACTAGGGCTTGGAGCATTATGATGACAAGGGCCATTGAGAATTTTCATGACAATGTCGTGAAGAATTGTGATGACAAGGTCCTGGAGCACTGTGATGAGATAACCATGGAGCCTTGTGATGACAAGTCTCATGGAGCATACTGATGAAAAGGGGCATGGAGCATTCTGATTACAGGGGTCTTGGAACATTGTGATAACAAGTGCATGGAGCATTGTGATGACAGTGGCATGGAGCATTGGTCTGACAAGTTTCATAGATTATTGTGATGAGAGTGGGCATGGTGCATTGTGATGAAAAGGGCATGGAACTTTGTGATGACCAGGTCATGCAGTATTGTGAAGAGATGTGTCAGGGAGCATTGTGATGACATATGTAATGGCCCATTGTGATGACAATGGCATGGAGCATTGTGATGCCAAGTGTCATGAGGGATTCTGATGAAAAAGGTAATGGAGCATTGTGATGACAATGGCTTGGAGCATTGTGATGACAAGGGTCAGGGAGCATTCTGATGACAAGCTTGTGGAGTATTTTGATGACAATGGCATGGAGCATTGGGATGAAAACGGCATGGGGCTTTGAGATGAAAAAGGCATGGAGCCTTTTCGTGCCAGGTTTCAAGGAGCATTATGACGACAAGTGTCAGGGAGCATTGTGAGGACAAGTTTATTGAGAATTGTGATGACAAAGTTCATGGAGCATTGTGATGAAAAGGGCATGGATCAATGTGATGTCAAGGTCCTGGAACATTGTAATGAGAAGACCATGGAGACTTGTGATGGCAAGTCTCATGGAGCATTCTGATGAAAAGGGGCATGGAGCATTGTGATTACAGGGGTCTTGGAGCATTGTTATGACTAGGGCATAGAGAATTGTGATGAGAAGGCCATGGAGCATTCTGATGACATGCGTCATGGAGTTTTGGGATGACAAGGGCATGGAGCATTGTGATTACAGGGACCTTGGAGCATTGTGATGAAATGGTCATGGATCATTGTGATGAAAAATGCATGGAAACTTGTCATGACAGGGTTCAAGGAGCATACTGACGACAAGGGTCAGGGAGCATTGTGATGACAAGTGGATTGAGCATTGTGATGACAAAGATCATGGAGCATTGTGATGAGAAGACCATGGATAATTGTGATGATGAGCGTCATGGGGTGTTGTGATGATACGTGTTATGCAACATTGTGATCACAAGGGTTTGGAGCATTATGATGACAGAGGTCATGCAGAATATTGATTTCATTGTGATGACAATAGCCTGAAGCATTATGATGATGGGCATGGTGCATTGTGATGACAGGGTTCATGGAGCATTGAGATGAAAAGCGGCATGGAGCATTGTGATGACAAGGGTCTTGGAGCACTGTGATGACAAGGGCAAGGAGCATTGTGATGAGAAGGCCATGGAACATTCTGATGACGTGCGTCATGGAGCTTTGTGATGACCAGGGCATGGAGCATTGTGATATCAGGGGTCTTGAGCATTGTGATGAGAATTATCATGGAACCTTTTGAAGACTAGGCCGTGGATCATTGTGATGGCAGGTGTCATGGTGCATTGTTATGACAGGGGTAATGGAGCATTGTGATGAGAAGGGTATGGAACTTTGGTCTGAAATGTTTCATGGATTATTGTGATGAGAGTGGGCATGGAGCATTGTGATGACAAGGGCACAGAACACTCTGATACATGGGTCATGCAGGACTGTAATGACAAGGGCATGGAGCATTGTGATGAGAAAGGCATCGAGCATTGTGATGACAAGTGTCATGGAGCTTTGTGATTACAAGGGCATGGAGCAATGTGATGAGAGGGTTCATGGAGCATTGTGATGACAATGACATGGAGCATTGTGATGCCAAGGGTCTTGGAGCTTTGTGATGACAAGTCATGGAGCATTTTGATGAGAAGGGCAGGGAGCATTTTGATGACCGGGTAATGCAGCAATTTGATAAAAAGTGTAATGGAACATTGTGATGGCAGGGGTCTTGGAGCTTTGGGATGGAAAGGGTCATGGAGCATTTTGATGACAGGGCTTATGGAACATTGTGATGGCAGGGGTCATGGAACATTGTGATGATAAGGGGATGTAGCATTGTGATGACAGTGTCATGGAACATTGTGATTACAAGGATGAGGGTGTATTGTGATGACTAATGATGGAACATTGTGATATTTCTGGTGAGAGAGCATTTTGATGTGAAGTGCATGGACCATTGTGATTACAAGGTTTATGGAGCATTGCAATGACAAGGTATGGAACGTTGTGATGAAATGCGCGTGGCACATTGTGATGACAATGTTCATGGAGCACTGTTCTGACAAAGACATGGAGCATTGTGATGACAAGTTTCTCAGAGAATTGTGATGAAAAGTTCATGGATCATTGTGGTTACAAAGGTCACAGAGCCTTGTGATGACACGGGCATGGACCATTGTGATGACAAACGTTATGAAGCATTGTGATGACTGGAGTCACGGAGCATTGTGATGACAGGGGTCATGGAGCATTGTGATGACAAGGGCATGGAGAATTGTGATGACAGTGGCATGGAGCATTGGTCTGACAAGTTTCATAGATTATTGTGATGAGAGTGGGCATGGTGCATTGTGATGACAAGGGCATGGAGCATTGTGATGATAAGGTCATGGAGTATTGTGAAGACAGGTTTCAGGGAGCATTGTGATGACATATGTCATGGTCCATGGCAATGACAATGGCATGGAGCTTTGTGATACCAAATGTAATGGAGGATTGTGATGACAAATATAATGGATCATTGTGATGATTAGGGTTTCGAGCATTATGCTTACAAAGGCCATTGAAAATTTTGATGACAAGGTCGTGAAGCATTGTGATGACAAGGTCCTGGAGCATTGTGATGACAAACCATGGAGCCTTGTGATGACAAGTCTCATGGAGCATACTGATTAAAAGGGGAATGGAGCATTGTGATTACAGGGGTCTAGGAACATTGTGAAGATAAGGGCAGGTAGCATTGTGAAGAATAGACCAAGGAGCATTCTGATGGCATGCGTCATTGAGCTTTGTGATGACAATGGCATGGACCATTGTGATTACATGGGACTTGGAGCATTGTGATGAAAAAGGCATGGATCATTGTGATGAAAAAGGCATGCAGCCTTGTCATGACAGGGTTCAAGGAGCATACAGACAACAAGTGTCAGGGAGCATGTTGATGACAAATGTATTGAGCATTTCGATGACGAAGGTCATGGAGCATTGTGATGAGAAGACCATGGATAATTGTGATGACGAGCATCCTGGGGCATTGTGATGACAAGTGTTATGGAATATTGTGATCACAAGGGTTTGGAACATTGTTATGACAGAGGTCATGGAACATTCTGATTTCGTTGTTATGACAATAGCATGAAGCATTATGATGATGGGCATAGTGCATTGTGATGACAGGGTTCATGGATCATTGAGATGAAAAGGGGCATAGAGCATTGTGATTACAGTGTTCTTGGAGCATTGTGATGAGAAGCGTCATGGAGCCTTGTGATGACAAGGCCATGGAACATCGTGATGGCAGGGGTCATGGAGCATTGTTATGACAGGGGTAATGGAGCATTGTGATGGCAAGGGCTTGGAGCATTGTGATGAGAAGGCCATGGAGCATTCTGATGACATGTGTCATGGAGCTATGTGAAGACAAGAGCATGGAGCAATGTGATGAGAGCGTTCATGGAGCACTGTGATGACAATGACATGGAGCATTGTGATGCCAAGGGTCATGGATCTTTGTGATGACAAAGGTCATGGAGCATTTTGATGGCAAGGGCGTTGTGCATTGTGATGACATGTGTCATGGAGCATTGTACTGCCAAGCGCATGGAGCATTGTGATGACAAGGGTCATGGAGCATTGTGCTGAGAAAGGCATAGAGCATTGTGATGACAAGGGTCAAAGAGCATTGTGATGAAAAGTTCATGGAGCATTGTGGTTAAAAAGGTCACAGAGACTGTTGATGACGAGGGCATGGACCATTGTGATGACAAAGGTCATGAAGCATTGTGATGACTGGAGTCACGGAGCATTGTGATGACAGGGTCATGGAACATTGTGATAACAATGGCATGGAGCATTGTGATGGCAAGGGCATGGAACATTGGTCTAATAACTTTCATGGAGTATTGGGATGAGAGTTGGAATGGCACACTGTGATGACAAGGGCATGGAGCATTGTGATGAACAGGTCATGCCGTATTGTGAAGACAGGTGTCAGGGAGCATTGTGATCACATATGTAATGGCCCATTGTGATGAGGATGGCATGGAGCATTGTGATGCCAAGTGTCAGGGAGGATTCTGATGACAAAGGTCATGGAGCATTGTGATGACAATGGCTTGGAGCATTGTGATGACAAGGGTCAGGGAGCATTGTGCTGACAAGTGCATGGAGAATTGTGATGACAAGGGTCATGGAGCATTCTGATGACAAGCTTGTGGAGTATTTTGATGACAATGGCATGGAGCATTGTGAAGAAAATGGCATGGGGCATTGTGATGAAAAAGGCATGGAGCCTTTTCGTGACAGTGTTCAAGGAGCATTCTGATGACAAGTGTCAGGGAGCATTGTGATGACAAGTGTATTGAGAATTGTGGTGACAAAGGTCATGGAGCATTGTGATGACAAGTGTATTGAGAATTGTGGTGACAAACGTCATGGAGCATTGTGATGAAAAGGGCATGGAGTATTGTGATGACAGACATCATGGAGCGTTGTGATCACAAGTGTTATGGAACATTGTGATCACAAGGGTTTGGAGCATTGTGATGACAGAGGTCATGGATCATTTTGATTTCAAGGAGCATGGAGCATTGTGATGACAAGGGCATGAAGCAATGTGATCCCAAAGTTCATGGAGGATTGTGATGACAATGGAAATGGAGTATTGTGATGACAAGCGCATAGAGAATTATAATGACAAGGTCATGTAGCATTTTGCTGACAAAGGCATGGAGCATTGTGATGACAGGTGTCATGGAGCACTGTGATGACAAGCGTCAAGGAGCATTGTGAATACAGGGGTCATGGAGCATTGGGATGACAAGGGCATGGATCATTTTGATGACAAGGGTCATGGAGCACTGGGCTGAAAATGTTCATGGAGAGTTGTGATGACAGGTGTCATGTAGCATTGTGACGACAAGGGAATGGGGCATTGTGATGACAAGAGTCCTGGATCATTGTGTTGTCAGGTGTCATGGAGTGTTGTGATGACAGTGGTCATGGAGCATTGTGATGATATTGGCAATGGAGCATTGTGATGAGAAGGTCGTGGAGCATTGGGCTGAAAATGTTCATGGATTATTGTGATGACAGGGGTCATGGAGCATTGTGATGACAAGGGAATGGATCATTGTGATGTCAAGGTCCTGGATCATTGTGATGAGAAGACCATGGAGACTTGTGATGGCAAGTCTCATGGAGCATTCTGATGAAAAGGGGCATGGAGCATTGTGATTACAGGGGTCTTGGAGCATTGTTATGACTATGGCATAGAGAATTGTGATGAGAAGGCCATGGAGCATTCTGATGACATGCGTCATGGAGTTTTGTGATGACAACGGCATGGAGCATTGTGATTACAGGGAACTTGGAGCATTGTGATGAAATGGTCATGGATCATTGTGATGAGAAATGCATGGAAACTTGTCATGACAGGGTTCAAGGAGCATACTGACGACAAGGGTCAGGGAGCATTGTGATGACAAGTGTATTGAGCATTGTGATGACAAAGATCATGGAGCATTGTGATGAGAAGACCATGGATAATTGTGATGATGAGCGTCATGGGGTGTTGTGATGATACGTGTTATGCAACATTGTGATCACAAGGGTTTGGAGCATTATGATGACAGCGGTCATGCAGAATATTGATTTCATTGTGATGACAATAGCCTGAAGCATTATGATGATGGGCATGGTGCATTGTGATGACAGGGTTCATGGAGCATTGAGATGAAAAGCGGCATGGAGCATTGTGATGACAAGGGTCTTGGAGCATTGTGATGACAAGGGCAAGGAGCATTGTGATGAGAAGGCCATGGAACATTCTGATGACGTGCGTCATGGAGCTTTGTGATGACCAGGGCATGGAGCATTGTGATATCAGGGGTCTTGAGCATTGTGATGAGAATTATCATGGAACCTTTTGATGACTAGGCCGTGGATCATTGTGATGGCAGGTGTCATGGTGCATTGTTATGACAGGGGTAATGGAGCATTGTGATGAGAAGGGTATGGAACTTTGGTCTGAAATGTTTCATGGATTATTGTGATGAGAGTGGGCATGGAGCATTGTGATGACAAGGGCACAGAACACTGTGATACATGGGTCATGCAGGACTGTAATGACAAGGGCATGGAGCATTGTGATGAGAAGGGCATCGAGCATTGTGATGACATGTGTCATGGAGCTTTGTGATTACAAGGGCATGGAGCAATGTGATGAGAGGGTTCATGGAGCATTGTGATGACAATGACATGGAGCATTGTGATGCCAAGGGTCTTGGAGCTTTGTGATGACAAGTCATGGAGCATTTTGATGAGAAGGGCAGGGAGCATTTTGATGACCGGGTCATGCAGCAATTTGATAAAAAGTGTAATGGAACATTTTGATGGCAGGGGTTATAGAACATTGTGATGGCAGGGGTCTTGGAGCTTTGGGATGGAAAGGGTCATGGAGCATTTTGATGACAGGGCTTATGGAACATTGTGATGGCAGGGGTCATGGAACACTGTGATGATAAGGGGATGTAGCATTGTGATGACAGTGTCATGGAACATTGTGATTACAAGGATGAGGGTGTATTGTGATGACTAATGATGGAACATTCTGATATCTCTGGTGAGAGAGCATTTTGATGAGAAGTGCATGGACCATTGTGATTACAAGGTTTATGGAGCATTGCAATGACAAGGTTTGGAACGTTGTGATGAAATGCGCGTGGCACATTGTGATGACAATGTTCATGGAGCACTGTTCTGACAAACACATGGAGCATTGTGATGACAAGTTTCTCAGAGAATTGTGATGAAAAGTTCATGGAGCATTGTGGTTACAAAGGTCACAGAGCCTTGTGATGACGCGGGCATGGACCATTGTGATGACAAATGTTATGAAGCATTGTGATGACTGGAGTCACGGAGCATTGTGATGACAGGGGTCATGGAGCATTGTGATGACAAGGGCATGGAGAATTGTGATGACAGTGGCATGGAGCATTGGTCTGACAAGTTTCATAGATTATTGTGATGAGAGTGGGCATGGTGCATTGTGATGACAAGGGCATGGAGCATTGTGATGATAAGGTCATGGAGTATTGTGAAGACAGGTTTCAGGGAGCATTGTGATGACATATGTCATGGTCCATGGCGATGACAATGGCATGGAGCTTTGTGATACCAAATGTATTGGAGGATTGTGATGACAAATATAATGGATCATTGTGATGATTAGCGTTTGGAGCATTATGATTACAAAGGCCATTGAAAATTTTGATGACAAGGTCGTGAAGCATTGTGATGACAAGGTCCTGGAGCATTGTGATGACAAAACCATGGAGCCTTGTGATGACAAGTCTCATGGAGCATACTGATTAAAAGCGGAATGGAGCATTGTGATTACAGGGGTCTTGGAACATTGTGAAGATAAGGGCAGGGAGCATTGTGAAGAATAGACCAAGGAGCATTCTGATGGCATGCGTCATTGAGCTTTGTGATGACAATGGCATGGACCATTGTGATTACATGGGACTTGGAGCATTGTGATGAAAAGGGCATGGATCATTGTGATGAAAAAGGCATGGAGCCTTGTCATGACAGGGTTCAAGGAGCATACAGACAACAAGTGTCAGGGAGCATGTTGATGACAAATGTATTGAGCATTTTGATGACGAAGGTCATGGAGCATTGTGATGAGAAGACCATGGATAATTGTGATGACGAGCATCCTGGGGTATTGTGATGACAAGTGTTATGGAACATTGTGATCACAAGGGTTTGGAGCATTGTGATGACAGAGGTCATGGATCATTTTGATTTCAAGGAGCATGGAGCATTGTGATGACAAGGGCATGAAGCAATGTGATCCCAAGGTTCATGGAGGATTGTGATGACAATGGAAATGGAGTATTGTGATGACAAGCGCATAGAGAATTATAATGACAATGTCATGTAGCATTTTGCTGACAAAGGCATGGAGCATTGTGATGACAGGTGTCATGGAGCACTGTGATGACAAGCGTCAAGTAGCATTGTGAATACAGGGGTCATGGAGCATTGGGATGACAAGGGCATGGATCATTTTGATGACAAGGGTCATGGAGCACTGGGCTGAAAATGTTCATGGAGAGTTGTGATGACAGGTGTCATGTAGCATTGTGACGACAAGGGAATGGGGCTTTGTGATGACAAGAGTAATGGATCATTGTGTTGTCAGGTGTCATGGAGTGTTGTGATGACAGTGGTCATAGAGCATTGTGATGATATTGGCAATGGAGCATTGTGATGAGAAGGTCGTGGAGCATTGGGCTGAAAATGTTCATGGATTATTGTGATGACAGGGGTCATGGAGCATTGTGATGACAAGGGAATGGATCATTGTGATGTCAAGGTCCTGGATCATTGTGATGAGAAGACCATGGAGACTTGTTATGGCAAGTCTCATGGAGCATTCTGATGAAAAGGGGCATGGAGCATTGTGATTACAGGGGTCTTGGAGCATTGTTATGACTAGGGCATAGAGAATTGTGATGAGAACGCCATGGAGCATTCTGATGACATGCGTCATGGAGTTTTGTGATGACAAGGGCATGGAGCATTGTGATTACAGGGACCTTGGAGCATTGTGATGAACTGGTCATGGATCATTGTGATAAAAAATGCATGGAAACTTGTCATGACAGGGTTCAAGGAGCATACTGACGACAAGGGTCAGGGAGCATTGTGATGACAAGTGTATTGAGCATTGTGATGACAAAGATCATGGAGCATTGTGATGAGAAGACCATGGATAATTGTGATGATGAGCGTCATGGGGTGTTGTGATGATACGTGTTATGCAACATTGTGATCACAAGGGTTTGGAGCATTATGATGACAGAGGTCATGCAGAATATTGATTTCATTGTGATGACAATAGGCTGAAGCATTATGATGATGGGCATGGTGCATTGTGATGACAGGGTTCATGGAGCATTGAGATGAAAAGCGGCATGGAGCATTGTGATGACAAGGGTCTTGGAGCATTGTGATGACAAGGGCAAGGAGCATTGTGATGAGAAGGCCATGGAACATTCTGATGACGTGCGTCATGGAGCTTTGTGATGACCAGGGCATGGAGCATTGTGATATCAGGGGTCTTGAGCATTGTGATGAGAATTATCATGGAACCTTTTGATGACTAGGCCGTGGATCATTGTGATGGCAGGTGTCATGGTGCATTGTTATGACAGGGGTAATGGAGCATTGTGATGAGAAGGGTATGGAACTTTGGTCTGAAATGTTTCATGGATTATTGTGATGAGAGTGGGCATGGAGCATTGTGATGACAAGAGCACAGAACACTTTGATACATGGGTCATGCAGGACTGTAATGACAAGGGCATGGAACATTGTGATGAGAAGGGCATCGAGCATTGTGATGACAAGTGTCATGGAGCTTTGTGATTACAAGGGCATGGAGCAATGTGATGAGAGGGTTCATGGAGCATTGTGATGACAATGACATGGAGCATTGTGATGCCAAGGGTCTTGGAGCTTTGTGATGACAAGTCATGGAGCATTTTGATGAGAAGGGCAGGGAGCATTTTGATGACCGGGTCATGCAGCAATTTGATAAAAAGTGTAATGGAACATTTTGATGGCAGGGGTTATAGAACATTGTGATGGCAGGGGTCTTGGAGCTTTGGGATGGAAAGGGTCATGGAGCATTTTGATGACAGGGCTTATGGAACATTGTGATGGCAGGGGTCATGGAACACTGTGATGATAAGGGGATGTAGCATTGTGATGACAGTGTCATGGAACATTGTGATTACAAGGATGAGGGTGTATTGTGATGACTAATGATGGAACATTGTGATATCTCTGGTGAGAGAGCATTTTGATGAGAAGTGCATGGACCATTGTGATTACAAGGTTTATGGAGCATTGCAATGACAAAGTTTGGAACGTTGTGATGAAATGCGCGTGGCACATTGTGATGACAATGTTCATGGAGCACTGTTCTGACAAACACATGGAGCATTGTGATGACAAGTTTCTCAGAGAATTGTGATGAAAAGTTCATGGAGCATTGTGGTTACAAAGGTCACAGAGCCTTGTGATGACGCGGGCATGGACCATTGTGATGACAAACGTTATGAAGCATTGTGATGACTGGAGTCACGGAGCATTGTGATGACAGGGGTCATGGAGCATTGTGATGACAAGGGCATGGAGAATTGTGATGACAGTGGCATGGAGCATTGGTCTGACAAGTTTCATAGATTATTGTGATGAGAGTGGGCATGGTGCATTGTGATGACAAGGGCATGGAGCATTGTGATGATAAGGTCATGGAGTATTGTGAAGACAGGTTTCAGGGAGCATTGTGATGACATATGTCATGGTCCATGGCGATGACAATGGCATGGAGCTTTGTGATACCAAATGTAATGGAGGATTGTGATGACAAATATAATGGATCATTGTGATGATTAGGGTTTGGAGCATTATGATTACAAAGGCCAGTGAAAATTTTGATGACAAGGTCGTGAAGCATTGTGATGACAAGGTCCTGGAGCATTGTGATGACAAAACCATGGAGCCTTGTGATGACAAGTCTCATGGAGCATACTGATGAAAAGGGGAATGGAGCATTGTGATTACAGGGGTCTTGGAACATTGTGAAGACAAGGGCAGGGATCATTGTGAAGAATAGACCAAGGGGCATTCTGATGACATGCGTCATTGAGCTTTGTGATGACAATGGCATGGACCATTGTGATTACATGGGACTTGGAGCATTGTGATGAAAAGGGCATGGATCATTGTGATGAAAAAGGCATGGAGCCTTGTCATGACAGGGTTCAAGGAGCATACAGACAACAAGTGTCAGGGAGCATGTTGATGACAAGTGTATTGAGCATTTTGATGACGAAGGTCATGGAGCATTGTGATGAGAAGACCATGGATAATTTTGATGACGAGCATACTGGGGCATTGTGATGACAAGTGTTATGGAATATTGTGATCACAAGGGTTTGGAACATTGTTATGACAGATGTCATGGAACATTCTGATTTCGTTGTTATGACAATAGCATGAAGCATTATGATGATGGGCATAGTGCATTGTGATGACAGGGTTCATGGATCATTGAGATGAAAAGGGGCATAGAGCATTGTGATTACAGTGTTCTTGGAGCATTGTGATGAGAAGGGTCATGGAGCCTTGTGATGACAAGGCCATGGAACATCGTGATGGCAGGGGTCATGGAGCATTGTTATGACAGGGGTAATGGAGCATTGTGATGGCCAGGGCTTGGGGCATTGTGATGAGAAGGCCATGGAGCATTCTGATGACATGTGTCATGGAGCTATGTGAAGACAAGGGCATGGAGCAATGTGATGAGAGCGTTCATGGAGCATTGTGATGACAATGACATGGAGCATTGTGATGCCAAGTGTCATGGATCTTTGTGATGACAAAGTCATGGAGCATTTTGATGGCAAGGGCGTTGTGCATTGTGATGAGAAGGGCAGGGAGCATTCTGATGACAGGGTCATGGAGCAATTTGATGAAAAGTGTCATGGAACATTTTGATGACAGGTGTTATGGAACATTGTGATTTCAGGGGTCATCGAACATTGTGATGATAATTGCATGGAGCATTGTGATGACAGGAGTCATGGAACATTGTGATGACAGGGGTGAGGGAGTATTGTGACAAATAGTGATGTAGCATTGTGATATCAGTGGTGAGAGAGCATTTTGATGAGAAGTGCATGGAGCATTGTGATGACAAATTTTATGGAGCATTGTGATGACAATGTTGTGGAGCACTGTGATGACAAGCGCATGGTGCATTGTGATGAAAAGGGTCAAAGAGCATTGTGATGAAAAGTTCATGGAGCATTGTGGTTAAAAAGGTTACAGAGACTGTTGATGACGAGGGCATGGACCATTGTGATGACAAAGGTCATGAGGCATTGTGATGACTGGAGTCACGGAGCATTGTGATGACAAGGGTCATGGAGCATTGTGATAACAAGTGTATGGAGCATTGTGATGACAAGGACATGGAACATTGGTCTAACAACTTTCATGGAGTATTGCGATGAGAATTGGAATGGCACACTGTGATGACAAGGGCATGGAGAATTGTGATGACCAGGTCATGCCGTATTGTGAAAACAGGTGTCAGGGAGCATTGTGATCACATATGTAATGGCCCATTGTGATGAGGATGGCATGGAGCATTGTGAGGCCAAGTGTCAGGGAGGATTCTGATGACAAAGGTAATGGAGCATTGTGATGACAATGGCTTGGAGCATTGTGATGACAAGGGTCAGGGAGCATTGTGCTGACAAGTGCATGGAGAATTGTGATGACAAGGGTCATGGAGCATTCTGATGACAAGCTTGTGTAGTATTTTGATGACAATGGCATGGAGCATTGTGATGAAAATGGCATGGAGCCATTTCATGACAGGGTTCAAGGATCATTCTGATGACAAGTGTCAGGGAGCATTGTGATGACAAGTGTATTGAGAATTGTGGTTACAAAGGTCATCGAGCATTGTGATGAAAGGGGCATGGAATATTGTGATGACAGGCATCATGGAGCATTGTGATGACAAGTGTTATGGAACATTGTGATCACAAGGGTTTGGAGCATTGTGATGACAAGGGCATGGAGCATTGTGATGACAGAGGCATGGAGCATTTGTCTGACAAGTTTCATAGATTATTGTGATGAGAGTGGGCATGGTGCATTGTGATGACAAGGGCATGGAGCATTGTGATGATAAGGTCATGGAGTATTGTGAAGACAGGTGTCAGGGATCATTGTGATGACATATGTCATGGTCCATGGCGATGTCAATGGCATGGAGCTTTGTGATACCAAATGTAATGGAGGATTGTGATGACAAAGAAAATGGAGCATTGTGATGATTAGGGTTTGGAGCATTATGATGACAAGGGCCATTGAAAATTTTGATGACAAGGTCATGAAGCACTGTGATGACAAGGTCCTAGAGCATTGTGATGACAAAACCATGGAGCCTTGTGATGACAAGTCTCATGGAGCATACTGATTAAAAGGGGAATGGAGCATTGTGATTACAGGGGTCCTGGAACATTGTGAAGACCAGGGCATGGAGGATTGTGAGGAGAAGTCCAAGGAGCATCCTGATGGCATGCGTCATTGAGCTTTCTGATGACAATGGCATGCACCATTGTGATTACATGGGACTTGGAGCATTGTGATGAAAAGGGCATGGATCATTGTGATGAAAAAGGCATGGAGCCTTGTCATGACAGGGCTCAAGGAGCATACAGACAACATGTGTCAGGGAGCATGTTGATGACAAGTGTATTGAGCCTTGTGATGACGAAGTTCATGGAGCATTGTGATGAGAAGACCATGGATAATTGTGATGACGAGCATCCTGGGGCATTGTGATGACAAGTGTTATGGAATATTGTGATAACAAGGGTTTGGAACATTGTTATGACAGAGGTCATGGAACATTTTGATTTCGTTGTTATGACAATTGCATGAAGCATTATGATGATGGGCATGGTGCATTGTGATGACAGGGTTCATGGATCATTGAGATGAAAAGGGGCATAGAACATTGTGATTACAGTGTTCTTGGAGCATTGTGATGAGAAGGGTCATGGAGCCTTGTGGTGACAAGGCCATGGAACATCGTGATGGCAAGGGTCATGGAGCATTGTTATGACAGGGGTAATGGAGCATTGTGATGTCAAGGGCATGGAGCATTGTGATGAGAAAGTCGTGGAGCATTGGGCTGAAAATGTTCATGGATTATTGTGATGACAGGGGTAATGGAGCATTGTGATGACAAGTGAATGGATCATGGTGATGTCAATGTCCTGGAACATTGTGATGAGAAGACCATGGAGACTTGTGATGGCAAGTCTCATGGAGCATTCTGATGAAAAGGGACATGGAGCATTGTGATTACAGCGGTCTTGGAGCATTGTTATGACTAGGGCATAGAGCACTGTGATGAGAAGCCCATGGAGCATTCTGATGACATGCGTCATGGAGTTTTGTGATGACAAGGGCATGGAGCATTGCGATTACAGGGACCTTGGAGCATTGTGATGAAACGGTCATGGATCATTGTGATGAAAAATGCATGGAAACTTGTCATGACAGGGTTCAAGGAGCATACTGATGACAAGGGTCAGGGAGCATTGTGATGACAAGTGTCATGGAGCACTGTGATGAGAAGCGTCAAGGAGCATTGTGAATACAGGGGTCATGGAGCTTTGGTTTGACAAGGGTCATGGAGCACTTGGCTGAAAATGTTCATGGAGTGTTTTGATAACAGGGGTCATAGAGCATTGCGATGACTAGGGTATGGAGCATTGTGATGACAAGAGTCCCGGATCATTGTGTTGTCAGGTGTCATGGAGTGTTGTGATGACAGTGGTCATGGAGCATAGTGATGATACTGGCTATTGAGCATTGTGATGAGAAGGTCGTGGAGCATTGGGCTGAAAATGTTCATGGATTATTGTGATGACAGGGGTCATGCAGCATTGTGATGACAATGGCTTGGAGCATTGTGATGACAAGGGTCAGGGAGCCTTGTGCTGACAAGTGCATGGAGAATTGTGATGACAAGAGTCAGGGAGCATTCTGATAAAAACCTTGTGGAGTATTTTGATGAAAATGGCATGGAGCAATGTGATGAAAACGGCATGGGGCATCGCGATGAAAAAGGCATGGAGCCTTTTCGTGACGGGGTTCAAGGAGCATTCTGATGACAAGTGTCAGGGAGCATTGTGATCACAAGTGTATTGAGAATTTTGATGACAATGGTCATGGAGCATTGTGATGAAAAGGGCATGGAGTATTGTAATGACAGGCATCATGGAACGCTGTGATGACAAGTGTTATGGAACAATGTGATCACAAGGGTTTGGAACATTGTGATGACAGAGGTCATGGATCATTTTGATTTCAAGGAGCATGGAGCATTGTGATGACAAGGGCATGAAGCTATGTGATCCAAGGTTGATGGAGGATTGTGATGACAATGGAAATGGAGTATTGTGATGACAAGCGCATAGAGGATTGTAATGACAAGGTCATGTAGCATTTTGCTGACAAAGACATGGAGCATTGTGATGACAATGGCATGGAGCATTGTGATGCCAAGTGTCATGGAGGATTCTGATGACAAATGTAATGGAGCATTGTGATGAAAATGGCTTGGAGCATTGTGATGACAAGGGTCAGGGAGCATTGTGATGAAAAGTGTATGGAGTATTGTGATGACAGGCATCATGGAGCATTGTGAGGACAAGTGTTATGGAACATTGTGATCACAAGGGTTGGAGCATTGTGATGACAGAGGTCATGGATCATTTTGATTTCAAGGAGCATGGAGCATTGTGAGGACAAGGGCATGAAGCAATGTGATCCCAAGGTTCATGGAGGATTGTGATGACAATGGTAATCGAGTATTTTGATGACAAGTGCATAGAGCATTGTAATGAAAAGGTCATGTAGCATTTTGCTGACAAAGGCATGGAGCATTATGAAGACAGGTGTCATGGAGCACTGTGATGACAAGCGTCATGGAGCACTGTGAATACAGGGGTCATGGAACATTGGGATGACAAGGGCATGGATCATTGTGATGACAAGGGTCATGGAGCATTGTTCTGAAAAAGGCATGGAGCATTGTGATGACAAGGGTCACGGAGCATTGTGATGAAAATTTCATGGAGCATTGTGGTTACAAATGTCACAGAGCCTTGCGATGACACAGCCATGGACCGTGGTGATGAGAAACGTTATGAAGCATTGTGATGACTGGAGTCACGGAGCATTGTGATGACAAGGGCCATGGAGCATTGTGATGACAAGGGCATGGAACATTGTGATGACAGGGGCATGGAGCATTGGTCTGACAAGTTTAATAGATTATTGTGATGACATTGGACATGGTGCATTGTGATGACAAGGGCATGGAGCATTGTGATGACAAGGGCATGGAGTATTGTGAAGACAGGTGTAAGGGGGCATTGTGATAACATATGTCATGGTCAATTTCAAAGACAATGGCATGGAGCATTGTGATGCCAAATGTCATGGTCCATTGCGATGACAGGGGCATGAAGCATTGTGATTACATGGGTCTTTGAGCATTGTGATGACAAAGGTCATGGAGCATTGTGAAGAGAAATCCATGGAGCCTTCTGATGACATGTCTCATGGAGCATTCTGATGAAAAGGGGCATGGAGCATTCTGATTACATGGGTCATGGAACATTGTGATAACAAGTGCAAGGAGCATTGGTCTAATAAGTTTCATGGATTATTGTGATGAGAGTTGTAATGGCACATTGTGATGACAAGGGCGTGGAGCATTGTGATGACCAGGTCATGCAGTATTGTGAAGATAGGTGTCAGGGAGCATTGTGATGACATATGTAATGGCCCATTGTGATGACAATGACATGGAGCATTGTGATGCCAAGTGTCATGGAGGATTCTGATGACAAAGGTAATGGAGCATTGTCATGACAATAGCTTGGAGCATTGTGATGATAAGGGTCAGGGAGCATTGTGCTGACAAGTGCATGGAGAATTGTGATGACAAGGGTCATGGAGCATTCTGATGACAAGCTTGTGGAGTATTTTGATGACAATGGCTTGGACCATTGGGATGAAAATGGCATGGGGCATTGTGATGAAAAAAGCATGGAGCCTTTTCGTGACAGGTTTCAAGGAGCATTCTGATGACAAGTGTCAGGGAGCATTGTGATCACAAGTGTATTGAGAATTTTGATGACAATGGTCATGGAGCATTGTGATGAAAAGGGCATGGAGTATTGTGATGACAGGCATCATGGAGCGTTGTGAGGACAAGTTTTATGGAACACTGTGATCACAAGTGTTTGGAGCATTGTGATGACAGAGGTCACGGATCATTTTGATTTCAAGGAGCATGGAGCATTTTGATGACAAGGGCCTGAAGCAATGTGATCCCAAGGTTCCTGGAGGATTGTGATGACAATTGTAAGGGAGTATTGTGATGACAAGCGCATAGAGCATTGTAATGACCAGGTCATGTAACATTTTGCTGACAAAGGCATGGAGCATTGTGATGACAGATGTCATGGAGCACTGTGATTACAAGTGTCATGGAACATTGGGATGACAAGGGCATGGATCATTGTGATGACAAGGGTCATGAGCACTGGGCTGAAAATGTTCATGGAGTATTGTGATGACAGGGGTCTTGGAGCATTGTGATGACAAGAGTCCCGGATCATTGTGTTGTCAGGTGTTATGGAGTGTTGTGATGACAGTGGTCATGGAGCATTGTGATGTCAGGGGTCATGGAACATTGTGCTGATAAGGGGATGTAGCATTGTGATTAGAGTTGTCATGGAACATTGGGATAACAATGGTGAGGGAGGATTGTGATGACTAGTGATGGAACATTGTGATATCTCATGTGAGAGAGCATTTGGATGAGAAGTGCATGGAGCATTCTGATTACAAGGTTGATGGAGCAGAGTGATGACAAGGTTGTGGATCATTGTGATGAAAATCATATGGCACATTGTGATGACAAGGGTCATGGAGCATTGTTCTGACAAAGGCATGGAGCATTGTGATAACAAGGCTCACGGAGCATTGTGATGAAATGTTCATGGAGCATTGTGGTTAAAAAGGTCACAGAGCCTTGTGATGACGCGGGCATGGACCGTTGTATTGACAAACGTTATGAGGCATTGTGATGACTGGAGTCACGGAGCATTGTGTTGACAGGGTTCATGGAGCATTGTGATGACAAGGGCATGGAGCATTGTGATGAGTAGGCCATCGAGCATTGTGAAGACAAGTGTCCAGGAGCTGTGTGATGACAAGGGCATGGAGCAATGTGATTAGAGGGTTCATGGAGCATTGTGATGACAATGACATGGAGCATTGTGATGTCAACGGTCATGGAGCTTAGTGATGACAATGGTCATGGAGCATTTTGATGACAAGGGTGTGGTGCATTGTGATGTGAAGGGCAGGGAGCATTGTGATGACAAGGGCATGGAATATTGTGAAGACAGGTGTCAGGGGGCATTGTGATGAAATATGTCATGGTCCATTGCGATGACAATAGCATGGAGCATAGTGATGCCAAATGCAAGGGAGGATTGTGATGACAAATATAATGGAGCACTGTGATGACTAGGGCTTGGAGCATTATGAAGACAAGGGCCATTGAGAATTGTCATGACAATGTCATGAACCATTGTGATGACAAGGTCCTGGAGCATTGTGATGAGAAAACCATGGAGCCTTGCGATGACAAGTCTCATGGAGCATACTGATGAAAAGGGGCAAGGGGCATTCTGATTACAGGGGTCTTGGAACATTGTGATAACAAGAGCATGGAGCAATGTGATGACAAGGGCATGGAACATTGGTCTAATAAGTTTCATGGATTATTGTGATGACAGTTGGAATGGCGCATTGTGAAGACAAGAGCATGGAGCATTGTGATGACCAGGTCATGCAGTATTGTGAAGAGAGTTGTCAGGGAGCATTGTGATTACATATGTAATGGCCCATTGTGATGACAATGGCTTGGAGCATTGTGATGCCAAGTGTCATGGAGGATTATAATGACAAAGGTAATGGAGCATTGTGATGACAATGGCTTGGATCATTGTGATGACAAGGGTCAGGGAGCATTGTTCTGACAAGTGCATGGAGAATAGTGATGACAAGGGTCATGGAGCATTCTGATGACAAGCTTGTGGAGTATTTTGATGACAATGGCATGGAGCATTGGGATGAAAACAGCATGGGGCTTTGTGATGAAAAAGGCATGGAGCCTCTTCATGACAGGGTTCAAGGAGCATTCTGACGACAAGTGTCAGGGAGCATTGTGATGACAAGTGTATTGAGAATTGTGATGACAAAGTCATGGTGCATTTTGATGAGAAGACCATGGATAATTGTGATGAAGAGCGTCATGGGGTTTTGTGATGATAAGTGTTTTGCAACATTGTGATCACCAGGGTTTGGAGCATTGTGATGACAGAGGTCATGGAGCATTTTGATTTCACTGTGATGACAATAGACTGAAGCATTATGATGATGGACATGGTGCATTATTATGACAGTGTTCATGGAGCATTGAGATGAAAAGGGGCATGGAGCATTGTGATTACATGTGTCTTGGAGCATTGTGATGACAAGGGCATGGAGCATTGTGATGAGAAGTGCATGGAACATTCTGATGATATGCATCATGGAGCTTTGTGATGACAAGGGCAAGGAGCATTATGATTACAGGGGTTTTGGAGCACTGTGATGTAAAGCGTATGGATCAATTTGATGAAAATGGCATGGAGCCTTGTCATGAAAGAGTTCATGGAGCATACTGACGACAAGTGTCAGGGAGTATTGTGATGAAAAGAGTATTGAGAATTGTGATGACAAAGTCATGGAGCCTTGTGATGAGAAGACCATGGATAATAGTGATGATTAGCGTCATGGGGTTTTGTGATGATAAGTGTTATGCAACATTGTGATCACCATGGTTTGGAGCATTGTCATGACAGAGGTCATGGAGCATTTTGATTTCATTGTGATGACAATAGCCTGAAGAATTATGATGATGGGCATGGTTCATTGTGATGAAAGGGATCGTGGAGCATTGTGATGAAAAGGGGCATGGAGCATTGTGATTACAGGGGTCTTGGAGCATTTTGATGAGATGTGTCATGGAGACTTGTGATGACAGGGGTTATGGAGCATTGTGATGACCAGGGAATGGAGCATGGTGATGACAAGGTCTTGGAGCATTGTGATGAGATGACCATGGAGACTTGTGATGACAAGTCTCCTGGAGCATTCTGATGAAAAGGGGCATGGAGCATTGTGATTACGAGGGTATGGAGCATTGTGATGACAAGGGCATGGAGCATTGTGAGGAGAAGGCCATGGAACATTCTGATGACATGTGTCATGGAGCTTTGTGATGACAATGGCATGGAGCATTGCGATTACATGGGTCTTGCAACATTGTGATGACAATGGTCATGGAGCCTTGTGATCACATGGCCGTGGAACATTGTGATGGCAGGGGTCATGGAGCATCGTTGACAGAGGTAATGGAGCATTGTGATGAGAAGGGCATTGAGCATTGGTCTGAAATGTTTCATGGATTACTGTGATGAGAGTGGCCATGGAGCATTGTGATGACAAGGGCACGGTACACTGTGATACATGGGTCATGGAGGAGTGTAATGACAAGGACATGGAGCATTATGATGAGAAGGGCAACGAGCATTGTGATGACAAGTGTCACGGAGCTGTGTGATGACAAGGGCATGGAGCATTGTGATGACATGTGTCATGGAGCACAGTGATGACAACCGTCACAGCGCATTGTGAATACATGGGTCATGGAGCATTGGGATGACAAGGGCATGGATCATTGTGATGACATGGGTCATGGAGCACTTGGCTGAAATTGTTCAAAAAGTGTTGTGATGACTGGGGTCATGGAGCATTGTGATAACTAGGAAATGGAGCATTGTGATGACAAGAGTCCAGGATCATTGTGTTGTCAGCTGTCATGGAGTGTTGTGATGACAGTGGTCATGGGGCATTGTGATGATATTGGCCATGGAGCATTGTGATGAGAAAGTCGTGGAGCATTGGGCTGAAAATATTCATGTATTATTGTGATGACAGGGGCCATGGAGCATTGTGACGACAACGGAACGGAGCATGGTGATGACAAGGTCGTGGAGCATTGTGATGAGAAGACCATGGAGACGTGTGATGACAAGTCTCATGGAGCATTCTGATGAAAAGGGGCATGGAGCATTGTGATTACAGGGGTCTTGGAGCATTATGATGACAAGGCCTTGGAGCATTGTGATTACAGGTATCTTGGAGCATTGTGATGAAAAGGGCATGGATTATTGTGATGAAAAAGGCATGGATCCTTGTCATGACAGGGTTCAAGGAGCATACTGACGACAAGTGTCAGGGAGCATTGTGATGACAAGTGTATTGAGCATTGTGATGACAAAGATCATGCAGCATTGTGATGAGAAGGCCTTGGATAATTGTGATGATGTGCGTTATGGGGTGTTGTGATGATACGTGTTATGGAACATTGTGATCACAAGGATTTGGAGAATTATGATGACACAGGTCATGGAGAATATTGATTTTATTGTGATGACAATAGCCTGAAGCATTATGATGATGGGAATGGTGCATTGTGATGACAGGGTTCATGGAGCATTGAGATGAAAAGGTGCATGGAGCATTGTGTTTACAGGGGTCTTAGAGCATTATGATGACTAAGGTATGGAGCATTGTGATGTGAAGGCCATGGAACATTCTGATCACATGCGTAATGGAGCTTTGTGATGACAAGGGCATGGAGCATTGTGATGACAGGGTCATGGAGCATTCGTCTGAAAAGTTTCATAGATTATTGTGATGACAGTGGACATGGTGCATTGTGATGAGAAGGGCATGGAGCATTGTGATTTCAGGGGTCTTGAGCATTGTGATGAGATGTATCATGGAACCTTGTGATGACTAGGCCGTGGAACATTGTGGTGGCAGAGGTCATGGTGCATTGTTATGACAGGGGTAATGGAGCATTGTGATGAAAAGGGTATGGAACTTTGGGCTGAAATGTTTCATGGATTATTGTGATGAGAGAGGGCAGGGAAAATTGTGATGACCAAGGCACGGAACACTGTGATACATGGGTCATGCAGGACTGTAATAACAAGGGCATGGAGCATTGTGATGAGAAGGGCATCGAGCATTGTGATGACAAGTGTCATGGAGCTTTGTGATGACAAAGGCATGGAGCAATGTGATGAGAGGGATCATGGAGCATTGTGATGACAATGACATGGAGCATTGTGATTCCAAGTGTCTTGGAGCTTTGTGATGACAAATGTCATGGAGCATTTTGATGACAAGGGCATGGTGCATTGTGATGAGAAGGCCAGGGAGCATTTTGATGACCGGGTCATGCAGCAATTTGATAAAAAGTGTAATGTAATATTTTGATGGCAGGGGTTATAGAACATTGTGATGTCAGGGGTCTTGGAGCTTTGGGATGGAATGGGTCATGGAGCATTTTGTTGACAGGGGTTATGGAACATTGTGATGGCAGGGGTCATGGAACATTGTGATTATAAGGGGATGTAGCATTGTGATGACAGCGTCATATAATATTGTGATTACAAGGGTGAGGGAGTATTGTGATGACTAGTGATGGAACATTGTGATATCTCTGGTGAGAGAGCATTTTGATGAGAAGTGCATGGACCATTGTGATTACAAGGTTTATGGGGCATTGCAATTACAAGGTTGTGGATCGTTGTGATGAAATGCGCATGGCACATTGTGATGACAGTGGTCATGGAGCATTGTTCTTACAAAGACATGGAGCATTGTGATGACAAGTTTCACAGAGAATTGTGATGTAAAGTTCATGGAGTATTGTGGTTACAAAGGTCACAGAGCCTTGTGATGATGCGGGATGGACCATTGTGATGAAAAACGTTATGAAGCATTGTGATGACTGGAGTCATGGAGCATTGTGATGACAGGGGTCATGGAGCATTGTGATGACAAGGGAATGGAACATTGTGATGAGAGTGGCATGGAGCATTGGTTTGACAAGTTTCATAGATTATTGTGATGAGAGTGGAAATGGTGCATTGTAATGACAAGGGCATGGAGCATTGTGATAATAAGGTCATGGAGTATTGTGAAGACAGGTGTCAGGGAGCATTCTGATGAAATATGTCATTGTCCATTGCGAAGACAATGGCATGGAGCATTGTGATACCAAATGTAATGGAGGATTGTGATGACAAATATAATGGAGCATTGTGATGATTAGGGCTTGGAGCATTATGATGACAAGGGCCATTGAAAATTTTGATGACAAGGCCGTGAAGCATTGTGATGACAAGGGCCTGGAGCATTGTGATGACAAAACCTTGGAGCCTTGTGATGACAAGTCTCATGGAGCATACTGATGAATAGGGGCATGGAGCATTGTGACTACAGGGGTCTTGGAACATTGTGATGACAAGGGCATGGAGCATTGTGAGGAGAAGACCAAGGAGCATTCTGATGGCATGCGTCATTGAGATTTGTGATGACAAGGGCATGGAGCATTGTGATTACATGGGTCTTGGAGCATTGTGATGAAAAGGGCATGGATCATTGTGATGAAAACGGCATGGAGACTTGTCATGACAGGGTTCAAGGAGCATACAGACAACAAGTGTCAGGGAGCATTTTTTTTTTCTTTTTTTTGCGGTACACGGGCCTCTCACTGTTGTCGCCTCTCCCATTGAGGAGCACAGGCTCCGGACGCGCAGGCTCAGCGGCCATGGCTCACAGGCCCAGCCGCTCCAGGGCATGTGGGCTCCTCCCAGACCGGGGCACGAACCCGTATCCCCTGCATCGGCAGGCGGACTCTCAACCACTGCGGCACAAAGGAAGCCCCTGTCATGGAGCATTCTGATGACATGTGTCATGGAGCTATGTGAAGACAAGGGCATGGAGCAATGTGATGAGAGCGTTCATGGAGCATTGTGATGACAATGACATGGAGCATTGTGATGCCAAGGGTCATGGATCTTTGTGATGACAAAGGTCAAGGAGCATTGTGATGGCAATGGCTTTGTGCATTGTGATGAGAAGGGCAGGGCGCATTCTGATGACAGGGTCATGGAGCAATTTGATGAAAAGTGTCATGGAACATTTTAATGACAGGAACATTGTGATTTCAGGGGTCATCGAACATTGTGATGATAAGTGCATGTAGCATTGTGATGACAGGAGCCATGGAACATTGTGATGACAGGGGTGAGGGAGTATTGTGACAAATAGTGATGTAGCATTGTGATATCAGTGGTGAGAGAGCATTTTGATGAGAAGTGCATGGAGCATTGTGATGACAAATTTTATGGAGCATTGTGATGACAATGTTGTGGAGCACTGTGATGACAAGCGCATGGTGCATTGTGATGACATGTGTCATGGAGCATTGGGCTGACAAGCGCATGGAGCATTGTGATGACAAGGGTCATGGAGCATTGTGCTGAGAAAGGCATAGAGCATTGTGATGACAAGGGTCAAAGAGCATTGTGATAAAAAGTTCATGGAGAATTGTGGTTAAAAAGGTCACAGAGACTGTTGATGACGAGGGCATGGATCATTGTGATGACAAAGGTCATGAAGCATTGTGATGACTGGAGTCACGGAGCACTGTGATGACAGGGGTCATGGAGCATTGTGATAACAAGGGCATGGAGCATTGTGATGACAAGGGCATGGATCATTTGTCTAATAATTTTCATGGATTATTGCAATGACATTTGGAATGGCGCCTTGTGTTGACAAGTTTCACAGAGAATTGTGATGAAGAGTTCATGGAGCATTGTGGTTACAAACGTCACAGAGCCTTGTGATGACGTGGGCATGGACCATTGTGATGACAAACGTTATGAAGCATTGTGATGAGTGGAGTCATGGAGCATTGTGATGACCTGGGTCATGGAGCATTGTGATGACAAGGGCATGAAACATTGGGATGACAGTGGCATGGAGCATTGGTCTGACAATTTTCATAGATTATTGTGATGAGAGTGGGAATGGTGCATTGTAATGACAAGGGCATGGAGTATTTTGATAATAAGGTCATGGAATATTGTGAAGACAGTTGTCAGGGAGCATTGTGATGAAATATGTCATGGTCCATTGCGAAGACAATGGCATGGAGCATTGTGATACCAAATGTAATGGAGGATTGTGATAACAAATATAATGGAGCATTGTGAGGATTAAGGCTTGGAGCATTATGATGACAAGGGCCATTGAAAATTTTCAGGAAAAGGTAGGGAAGCATTGTGATGACAATGTGCTGGAGCATTGTGATGACAAAACAATGGAGCCTTGTGATGACAAATCTCATGGAGCATACTGATGAACAGGAACATGGAGCATTGTGATTACAGGGGTCTTGGAACATTGTGATGAAAAGGGTATGGAGCATTGTAATGAAAATGGCATGGAGCCTTGTCATGACAGGGTTCAAGGAGCATACAGACATCAAGTGTCAGGGAGCAGTTTGATGACAAGTGTATTGAGCATTGTGATGACGAAGGTCATGGAGCATTGTGATGAGAAGGCCAAGGATAATTGTGATGACGAGCGTCATGGGGCATTTTCATGACAAGTGTTATGGAATATTGTGATCACAAGGGTTTGGAGCATTGTTATGACAGACGTCATGGAACATTTTGATTTCATTGTTATGACAATAGCATGAAGCATTATAATGATGGGCATGGTGCATTGTGATGACAGGGTTCATGGTTCATTGAGATGAAAAGGGGCATAGAGCATTATGATTACAGTGTTCTTGGAGCATTGTGATGAGCAAGGTCATGGATCCTTGTGATGACAAGGCCATGGAACATCGTGATGGCAGGGGTCATGGAGCATTGTTATGACAGGTGTAATGGAGCATTGTGATGGCAAGGGCATGGAGCATTTTGATGAGAAGACCATGGAGCATTCTGATGACATGTGTCATGGAGCTATGTGAAGACAAGGGCATGGAGCAATGTGATGAAAGCGTTCATAGAGCATTGTGATCACAATGACATGGAGCATTGTGATGCCAAGGGTCATGGATCTTTGTGATGACAAGTCATGAAGCATTGTGATGACAAGGGCATTGAGCATTGTGATTTCAGGGGTCTTGAGCATTGTGATGAGAAGTATCATGGAACCTTGTGATGACTAGGCCGTGGAATATTGTAATGGCAGGTGTCATGGTGCATTGTTATGACAGGGGTAATGGAGCATTGTGATGAGAAGGGTATGGAACTTTGGTCTGAAATGTTTCATGGATTATTGTGATGAGAGTGGGCATGGAGCATTGTGATGACAAGGGCACGGAACACTGTGAAACATGTGTCATGCAGGACTGTAATGACAAGGGCATGGAGCATTGTGATGAGAAAGGCATCGAGCATTGTGATGACATGTGTCATGGAGCACTGTGATGAAAAGCTTCACGGAGCATTGTAAATACAAGTGTCATGGAGCATTGGGATGACAAGGGCATGGATCATTTTGATGACAAGTGTCATGGAGCACTGGTCTGAAAATGTTCATGGAGTGTTGTGATGACAGGGGTCATGGAGCATTGTGATGAATAGGGAATGGAGCATTGTGATGAGAAGACTCCCGGATCATTGTGTTGTCAGGTGTCATGGAGTGTTGTGATGACAGTGGTCATGGAGCATTGTGATGATATTGGCCATGGGGCATTGTGATGAGAACGTCGTGGAGCATTGGGCTGAAAATGTTCATGGATTATTGTGATGACAGGGGTCATGGAGCATTGTGATGACAAGGGAAGGGAGCATGGTGATGACAAGGTCCTGGAGCATTGTGATGAGATGACCATGGAGACTTGTCATGACAAGTCTCATGGAGCATTCTGAAGAAAAGGGGCATAGAGCATTGTGATTACAGGGGTCTTGGAGCATTGTGATGACATGGGCATGGGACATTGTGATGAGAATGCCATGGAGCATTCTGATGACATGCGTCATGGAGTTTTGTGATGACAAGGGCATGGAACATTGTGATTACAGGGATCTTGGAGGATTGCGATGAAAAGGTCATGGATCATTGTGATGAAAAAGGCATGGAGCCTTGTCATGACAGGGTTCAAGGAGCATACTGATGACAAGGGTCAGGGAGCATTGTGATGACAAGTGTATTGAGCATTGTGATTACAAAGTTAATGGAGCATTGTGTAGAGAAGACCATGGATAATTGAGATGATGAGCGTCATGGGGTGTTGTGATGATAAGTGTTATGCAACATTGTGATCACAAGGGTTTGGAGCATTATGATCACAGAGGTCATGGAGAATATTGATTTAATTGTTGTGACAATAGCCTGAAGCTTTATGATGATGGGCATGGTTCATTGTGATGACTAGGTTCATGAAGCATTGAGATGAAAAGGGGCATGGAGCATTGTGATTACAGTGGTCTTGGAGCATTGTGATGAGAAAGCCATGGAACATTCTGATGACATGCGTCATGGAGCTTTGTTATGACAAGGGCATGGAGCATTGTGATTTCAGGGGTCTTGAGCATTGTGATGAGAAGTGTCATGGAACCTTGTGATGACTAGGCCGTGGAACATTGTGATGGCAGGGGTCATGGTGCATTGTTATGACAGGGGTAATGGAGCATTGTGCTGAGAAAGGTAGGAACTTTGGTCTGAAATGTTTCTTGGATTATTGTGATGAGAGTGGGCATGGAGCATTGTGATGACAAGGGCTCGGAACACTGTGATACACGGGTCATGCAGGACTGTAATGACAAGGGCATGGAGCATTGTGATTAGAAGGGCATCGAGCATTGTGATGACAAGTGTCATAGAGCTTTGTGATGATAAGTGTTATGCAACATTGTGATCACAAGGGTTTGTAGCATTATGATCACAGAGGTCATGGAGAATACTGATTTAATTGTGATGACAATAGCCTGAAGCATTATGATGATGGGCATGCTTCATTGTGATGACAGGTTTCATGAAGCATTGAGATGAAAAGGGGCATGGAGCATTTTGATTACAGGGGTCTTGGAGCATTGTGATGACAACGGTATGGAGCATTGTGATGAGAAGGCCATGGAACATTCTGATGACATGCGTCATGGAGCTTTGTGATGACAAGGGAATGTAGCATTGTGATTTCAGGGGTCTTGAGCATTGTGATGAGAAGTGTCATGGAACCTTGTGATGACTAGGCCGTGGAATATTGTGATGGCAGGGGTCATGGTGCATTGTTATGACCGGGGTAATCGAGAATTGTGATGAGAAGGGTATGGAACTTTGGTCTGAAATGTTTCATGGATTATTGTGATGAGAGTGGGTATGGAGCATTGTGATGACAAGGGCACAGAACACTGTGACACATGGGTCATGCAGGATTGTAATGACAAGGGCATGGAACATTGTGATTAGAAGGTCATGGAGCATTGTGATGACAAGTGTCATGGAGCTTTGTGATGACAAGGGCATTGAGCAATGTTATGAGAGGGTACATGGAGCATTGTGATGCCAATGACATGGAGCATTGTGATGCCAAGAGTCATGGAGCTTTGTGATGACAAGTCATGGAGCATTTTGATGAAAAGGGCATGGTGCATTGTGATGAGAAGGGCAGGGAGCATTTTGATGACCGGTTCATGCAGCAATTTGACAAAAATTGTAATGGAACATTTAGATGACAGGGGTTATAGAACATTCTGATGTCAGGGGTCTTGGAGCTTTAGGATGGAAAGGGTCATGGAGCATTTTGATGACAGGGCTTATGGAACATTGTGATGGCAGGGGTCATGGAACATTGTGATGATAAGTGGATGTAACATTGTGATGACAGGGTCATGGATCATTGTGATTCCAGGGGTGAGGGAGTATTGTGATAACTAGTGATGGAACACTGTGATATCTCTGGTGAGAGTGCATTTTGATGAGAAGTGCATGGACCATTGTGATTACAAGGTTTATGGAGCATTGCAATTACAACGTTGTGGACAGTTGTGATGAAATGTGCATGGCACATTGTGATGACAATGGTCATGGAGCATTATTCTGACAAAGACATGGAGCATTGTGATGGCAAGGGTCACTGAGAATTGTGATGAAAAGTTCATGGAACATTTTGGTTACAAAGGTCACAGAGCTTTGTGATGATGCAGGCATGGACCATTGTGATGAAAAACGTTATGAAGAATTGTGATGACTGGAGTCAAGGAGCATTGTGATGACACGGGTCATGGAGCACTGTGATGACAAGGGCATGGTGCATTGTGATGACATTGGCATGGAGCATTGGCCTGACAAGTTTCATAGATTATTGTGCTGAGAGTGGGCATGGTGCATTGTGATGACAAGGGCATGGAGCATTGTGATGATAAGGTCATGGAGTATTGTGAAGACAGGTGTCTGGGAGCATTGTGATGATATATGTCATTGTACATTGCGATGACAATGGCATGGAGCATTGTGATGCCAAATGTAATGGAGGATTGTGATGACAAATATAATGGAGCATTGTGATGATTAGGGCTTGGAGCATTATGATGACAAGGGCCATTGAAAATTTTCATGAGAAGGTCGTGAAGCATTGTGATGACAATGTCCTGCAGCATTGTGATGACAAAACCATGGAGCCTTTTGAAGACAAGTCTCATGGAGCATACTGATGAAAAGGGGCATGGACAATTGTGATTACAGGGGTCTTGGAACATTGTGATGAATAGGGCATAGAGCATAGTGAGGAGAAGACCAAGGAGCATTCTGATTGCATGCGTCATTGAGCTTTGTGATGAGACGGGCATGGAGCATTGTGATTACATGGGTCTTGGAGCATTGTGATGAAATGGCATGGAGCACAGTGAAGAAAAGGGCATGGATCATTGTGATGAAAAAGGCATGGAGCCTTGTCATAACAGGGTTCAAGGAGCATACAGACAACAAGTGTCAGGGAGCATTTTGATGACAAGTGTATTGAGCATTGTGATGACGAATGTCATGGAGCATTGTGATGAGAAGACCATGGATAATTGTGATGTCGAGCGTCATGGGGTTTGTGATGACAAGTGTTATGGAATATTGTGATCACAAGGGTTTGGAGCATTGTTATGTCAGTGGTCATGGAGTATTTTGATTTCTTTGTGATGACAATAGCATGAAGCATTATGATGATGGGCATGGTGCATTGTGATGACAGGGTTCATGGATCATTGAGATGAAAAGGGGCATAGAGCATTGTGATTACCGTGTTCCTGGAGCATTGTGATGAGAAGGGTCATGGAGCCTTGTGAAGACATGGCCATGGAACATCGTGATGGCAGGGGTCATGGAGCATTGTTATGACAGTTGTAATCGAGCATTGTGATGGCAAGGGCATGGAGCATTGTGATGAGAAGGCCATGGAGCATTCTGATGACATGTGTCATGGAGCTATGTGAAGACAAGGGCATGGAGCAATGTGATGAGAGTGTTCATGGAGCACTGTGATGACAATGACATGGAGCACTGTGATGCCAAGCGTCATGGATATTTGTGACGACAAATGTCATGGAGCATTTTGATCGCAAGGGCGTTGTTCACTGTGATGAGAAGGGCATGGAGCATTGTGATGACAGGGTCATGGAGCAAGTTGATGAAAAGTGTCATGGAACATTTTGATGACAGGTGTTATGGAACATTGTGATGTCATGGGTCATCGAACATTTTGATGATAAGTGCATGTAGCATTGTTATGACAGGAGTCATGGAACATTGTGATGACAGGGGTGACGGAGTATTGTGACAAAGCTGATGTAGCATTGTGATATCAGTGGTGAGAGAGCATTTTGATGAGAAGTGCATGGAGCATTGTGATGACAAATTTTATGGGGAATTGTGATGACAAGATTGTGGAGCACTGTGATGACAAGCGCATGGTGCATTGTGATGACATGTGTCAAGGAGCATTGTGCTGAAAAGCGCATGGAGCATTGTGATGACAAGTGTCATGGAGCATTGTGCTGAGAAAGGCATAGAGCATTGTGATGACAAGTGTATTGAGAATTGTGATGACAAAGGTCATGGAGCTTTGTAATGAAAAGGGCATGGTGTATTGTGATGACAGGCATCATGGAGCGTTGTGATGACAAGTGTTATGGAACATTGTGATCACAAGTGTTTGGAGCATTGTGATGACAGAGGTTTGGATCATATTGACTTCAAGGAGCATGGAGCATTGTGATGACAAGGGCATGAAGCAATGTGATCCCAAGGTTCATGGAAGATTGTGATGACAATGGAAATGGAGTATTGTGATGACAAGCGCATAGAGGACTGTAATGACAAGGTCTTGTAGCATTTTCCTTACAAAGTCATGGAGCACTGTGATGACATGTGTCATGGAGAACTGTGAGGACAAGCTTCACGGAGTATTGTGAATACAGGGGTCATGGAGCATTGGAATGACAAGGGCATGGATCATTGTGATGACAAGGGTCATGGAGCACTGGGGTGAAAATGTTCATGGAGTGTTGTGATGACAGGGGTCATGGAGCATTGTGATGACTAGGGAATGGAGCATTGTGATGAGAAGAGTCCCGGATCATTGTGTTGTCAGGTGTCATGGAGTGTTGTGATGACAGTGGTCATGGAGCATTGTGATGATATTCGCCATGGAGCATTGTGATGAGAAGGTCCTGGATCATTGGGCTAAAAATGTTCATGGATTATTGTGATGACAGGGGTCATGGAGAATTGTGATGACAAGGGAATGGAGCATGGTGATGACAAGGTCCTGGAGCATTGTGATGAGAAGACCTTGGAGACTTGAGAAGACAAGTCTCATGGAGCATTCTGATTAAAAGGGGCATGGAGCATTGTGATTACAGGGGTCTTGGAGCATTGTGATGACAGAGGTCATGGAGAATTTTAATTTTGTTGTGATGACAATAGCATGAAGCATTATGATGATGGGCATGGTGAATTGTGATGACAGGGTTCATGGATCATTGAGATGAAAAGCGGCATAGAGCATTGTGATTACAGGGTTCTTGGAGCATTGTGATGAGAAGGGTCATGGAGCTTTGTGATGACAAGGCCATGGAACATTGTGATGGCAGGGGTCATGGAGCATTGTTATTACTGTTGTAATTGAGCATTGTGATTGCAAGGACATGGAGCATTGTGATGAGAACGCCATGGAGCATTCTGATGACATGTGTCATGGAGCTTTGTGAACACATAGGCATGGATCAATGTGATGAGAGCATTCTTGGAGCACTGTGATGACAATGACTTGGAGCAGTGTGATGCCAAGTGTCATTGATCTTTGTGATGACAAAGGTCAGGAGCATTTTGATGGCAAGGGCGTTGTGCATTGTGATGAGAAGGGCAGGGAGCATCCTGATGACAGGGTCATGGAGCAATTTAATGAAAAGTTTTATGGAAAATTTTGATGACAGGTGTTATGAAACATTGTAATGTCAGGGGGCATGGAGCATTTTGATGACCAGGTCATGCAGTATTGTTAAGAGAGGTGTCAGGGAGCATTTTGATGACATTTGTAATGGCCCATTGTGATGAGGATGGCATGGAGCATTGTGATGCCAAGTGTCAAGGAGGATACTGATGACAAAGGTAATGGAGCATTGTGATGACAATGGCTTGGAGCATTGTGATGACAAGGTTCAGGGAGCATTGTGCTGACAAGTGCATGGAGAATTGTGATGACAAGGGTCATGGAGCATTCTGATGACAAGCTTGTGGAGTATTTTGATGACAATGGCATGCAGCATTGTGATGAAAATGGCATGGGGCTTTGTGATGTAAAAGGCATGGAGCCTTTTCGTGACAGGGTTCAAGGAGCATTCTGACGACAAGTGTCAGGGAGCATTGTGATGACAAGTGTATTGAGAATTGTGATCACAAAGGTCATGGACCATTATGATGAAAAGGGTATGGTGTATTGTGATGACAGGCATCATGGAGCGTTGTGATGACCAGTGTTATGGAACATTGTGATCACAAGGGTTTGGAGCATTGTGATGACAGAGGTCATGGATCATTTTGATTTCAAGGAGCATGGAGCATTGTGATGACAAGGGCATGAAGCAATGTGATCCCAAAGTTCATGGAGGATTGTGATGACAATGGAAATGGAGTATTGTGATGACAAGCGCATAGAGCATTGTAATGACAAGGTCATGTAGCATTTTGCTGACAAAGGCATGGAGCATTGTGATGACATGTGTCATGGAGCACTGTGATGACAAGCGTCACGGAGCATAGTGAATACAGGGGTCATGGAGCATTGGGATGACAAGGGAATGGATCATTTTGATGACAATGGTCATGGAGCACTGAGCTGAACATGTTCATGGAGTGTTCTGATTACCGGGGTCATGGAGCATTGTGAGGACTAGGGAATGGAGCATTGTGATGATAAGAGTCCAGGATCATTGCGTTGTCAGGTGTCATGGAGTGTTGTGATGACAGTGGTCATGAAGCATTGTGATTATATTGGCCATGGAGGATTGTGATGAGTAGGTCGTGGAGCATTGGGCTGAAAATCATCATGGATTATCGTGATGACAGGGGTCATGGAGCATTGTGTTGACAAGGGAATGGAGTATGGTGATAACAAGGTCCTGGAGCATTGTGATGAGAAGACCAGGAGACTTGTGATGACAAGTCTCATGGAGCATTCTGATGAAAAGGGGCATGGAGCATTGTGATTACAGGGGTCTTGGAGCATTGTGATGACTAGGGCATGGAGCATTCTGATGACATGCGTCATGGAGTTTTTTGATGACAAGGGCATGAAGCATTGTGATTACCGGGGTCTTGGAACATTGTGATGACTACAGCATGGAGCATTGTGAGGAGAAGAACAAGGAGCATTCTGATGGCATGCGTCATTGAGCTTTGTGATGACAAGGGCATGGAGCATTGAAATTACATGGGTCTCGGAGCATTGTGATGAAAATGGCATGGATCATTGTTATGAAAAAGGCATGGAGCCTTGTCATGACAGGGTTCAAGGAGCAAACAGACAACAAGTGCCAGGGAGCATTTTGATGACAAGTGTGTTGAGCATTGTGATGACAAACGTCATGGAGCATTGTGATGAGAAGTCCATGGATAATTGTGATGACGAGCCACATGGGGCATTGTGATGACAAGTGTTATGGAATATTGTGTTCACAAGGGTTTGGAGCATTGTTATTTCAGAGGTCATGGAACATTTTGATTTCATTGTGATGACAATAGCCTGAAACATTAGGACGATGGGCATGGTGCATTGTGATGACAGGATTCATGGATCATTGTGATGAAAAAGGGCATAGAGCATTGTGATTACAGGGTTCTTGGAGCACTGTGATGAGAAGGGTCATCGAGCTATGTGATGACAAGCCATGGAACATTGTGATGGCAGGGGTCATGGAGCATTTTTATGACTGGGGTAATGGAGCATTGTCATGGCAAGGGCATGGAACATTGTGATGAGAAGGCCATGGAGCATTCTGATGACATTTGTCATGGAGCTTTGTGAAGAGAAGGGCATGGAGCAATGTGATGAGAGCGTTCATGGAGCATTGTGATTACAAGGGTCATGGAGCATTGTGCTGATAAAGGCATAGAGCATTGTGATGACAAGTGTCAAAGAGCATTGTTATGAATAGTTCATGGAGCATTGTGGTTAAAAAGGTCACAGAGACTGTTGATGACGAGGTCATGGACAATTGTGATGACATAGGTCATGAAGCATTGTGATGACTGGAGTCAAAGAGCATTGTGATGACAGGGGTCATGGAGCACTGTGATAACAAGGGAATGGAGCATTGTGATGACAAGGGCATAGAGCATTGGTCTAATAAGTTTCAAGAATTATTGCGATGACAGTTGGAATGGCGCATTGTGATGAAAAGGGCGTGGAGCATTGTGATGACCAGGTCATGTAGTATTGTGAAGACAGGTGTCAGGGAGCATTGTGATGACATATATAATGGCACATTGTGATGACAATGGCATGGAGCATTGTGATGCAAAGTGTCATGGAGGATTCTGACGACAAAGGTAATGGAGCATTGTGATGACAATGGCTTGGAGCATTGTGATGACAAGTGTCAAGGAGCATTGTTCTGACAAGTGCAAGGAGAATTGTGATGACAAGGGTCATGGATCATTCTGATGACAAGCTTGTGGAGTATTTTGATGACAATGTCATGGAGCATTGTGATGAAAAGGGCATGGAGTATTGTGATGACAGGCATCATGGAGCGTTGTGATGACAAGTGTTATGGAACATTGTGATCACAAGGGATTGGAGCATTGTGATGACAGAGGTCATGGCTCATTTGATTTCAAGGAGCATGGAGCATTGTGATGACAACGGCATGAAGCAATGTGATCCCAAAGTTCATGGAGGATTGTGATGGCATTGGTAATGGAGTATTTGGATGACAATCACATAGAGCATTGTAATGACAAGGTAATGTAGCATTTTGCTGAAAAAGGCTTGGAGCATTGTTATGACAGGTGTCATGGAGCTCTTTGATGACAAGCGTCACAGAGCATTGTGAATACAGGGGTCATGGAGCATTGGGATGAAAAGGGCATGCATCATTGTGATGAGAAGTGTCATGGCACATTGGGCTGAAAATGTTCATGGAGTATTGTGATGACTGGAGTCATGGAGCATTGTGATGACAAGGGAATGGAGCACTGTGATGAAAAGGTCCTGGAGCACTGTGATGTGAAGACCATGGTACCTTGTGATGACATATCTCATGGAGCATTCTGATGAAAAGACGCAGGGATCATTGTGATTACAGGGGTCTTGGAGCATTGTGATGATAAGGGCATGGAACATTATGATGAGAATGTCATGGAGCATTCTGATGACATGCGTCATGGAGATTTGTGATGACAAGTGCAAGGAACATTGTGATCATAGGGGTCTTGGAGCATTGTGATGAAAAAGGCATGGAGCCTTGTCATGAAAGATTTCAATGTGCATACTGACGGCAATAGTCAGAGAGCATTGTGATGACAAGTGTATTGAGCATTGTGATGACAAAAGTCATGGTGCACTGTGATGAGAAGACCATGGATAATTGTGCTGACCAGCGTCATGGGGCATTGTGATGACAAGTGTTATGGAACATTGTGATCACAAGGGTTTGGAGCATTGTGTTGACAGAGGTCATGGACCATTTTGATTTAATTGTGATGACAATAGCATGAAGCATTATGATGATGGGCATGGTGCATTGTGATGACAGCGTTCATGGAGCATTGAGATGAAAAGTGGCATGGAGCATTAGTCTGACAAGTTTCATGGATTATTGTGATAAGAGTGGACATGGCACATTGTGATGACAAGGGCATGGTGCACTGTGATAACAAGGTCGTAGATTATGGTGAAGAAATTTGTCAGGGAGCATTGTGATGAAATATGTCATGTTCCAGTTTGATGACAATATCATGGAGCATTGTGATGCCAAGTGTCATGGAGGATTGTTGTGACAAAGTAAAGGAGCATTGTGATGACAAGGGCATGGAGAATTGTGATATCAAGGGCCATTGATAATTTTAATGTCCAGGTCATGAAACATTGTGATGACAATCGCTTGGAGCTTCCTATGACAGGGGTCATGGAGCAATGCTGTGACAAGTGCATGGAGTATTGTGATGACAAGAGCATATAACATTGTTATGTGAAGTGCCGTGGAGCATTGTAATGACAAGGACATGGAGAATTTTGAGGACAAGGGACATTGAGCTTTGAGATGACAAGGCATGGAGCATGGTGATGGCAAAACCTTGGAGCATTGTGATGAGAAGACCTTGGGTAATTGTGATGTCGAGCATCATGGAGCACTGTAATGACAAGGGGCATGAAGCATTGTGATGACAGGTTTCAGGGAGCATTGTGATGACAGGGTTCATGGAGCATTGTGATGACAAGTGCATGGAGCATTGTGATGACAAGTGCATGGAGCATTGCAATGTCAAGTGCATGGAGAATTGTGATGACAAGAGCATGAAACGTTGTGATGAGAAGTGTCATGTAGCATTGTGATGTCAAGGACGTGGAGAATTGTGATGACAAGGGACATGGAGCATTGTGATAACCAGGGCGTGGAGCATTGTGATGACAGGGGTCATGGAGCATTATTATGACAAGAGCCATAGTGCATTCTGACATAAGATATCACTTATGAAGGGAATGTAAACATGGCTACATATGAAATGAATTAGGGAAGAGAACAGAGTCTCAGATTTAGAAAACACTCTAACGCTTGCTTAAGGGGAAAGAGAGGTGGGGAGATGCACAAAACAGAAGTTTGATATTAGCTCAGGTAATGTTCCATAATCCAAAAACAGAAGAGACAAGCCCTACTCCTTCCTCAGTGAATGGAACTCAACATCCCTATTCCCCGCAGAGAAATATATCTGACTAGTAAGAATTTTAACACCTATGTATTGATATGTCTCCATAAGGGAACGAAGTGTGTCTAGAACGACATAAACATGGCAGTGAAAATCAACTCAAACCCACTATAAAAATGAATTTCAAAACAAAAGATAAAAACAGTAAAATTCTTACACAATACCTTCAGGGGTTCTGATGAAACCTGGAATGACCCTATCTACAATGACAGCTGGATGTGGCATAAGGCTGGTCACTTGGGACTGAGAGGATTGGTGAGATTGGGTGAAAAAATGCCGACCCTTTAAAGCAATAATGCCTGCCACCCATTCCATGGTTCCCATCTCTCCAGGTAGAAGGGAATATCACTACAGTTATAACATGTATGGGAACCTAGAGAATGGAAACCGACTTATGGTGAAAGGTTTTTAAAACTCTACTACTTTTTTTCTCTCCTTGTGCTCCAGTTTGACATTCCAACTGCTTTACTATCACTCTCACAACTTGGAGAGTCAGCCCCTATAACCTCATGGTTCACACAGTTGGCAAATTCAGCAGAGGATATAAGGGAAGAGAGAGAACCAAAGAGAGAGTAGCTGTAGGCATTTGGATGGCCACATGTCACTCTAATTTCCCGTCACGTAGAGGAATTAACCAAAGTCTCAGCCTTCCCCCCCAGAACCAGGATAGTTCCAGAAGCAAAACTGTGGATCTGTGGTCAGCTAACAAAAACGCAAGTTGAAAAATGGAGCTCAGGGCCAAAGCAATTCACTAACCTGCAGAGTTATAAAGGAGTACTCTCTTCCAAAAATCTGTTGACGGAAAGCCACGAGGCGGAGGCGAAAATGAGGCAGAATGGCATGTAACAGATTTCAAGAGGTACATTGGAATCGCCTTTAAACACAGGAAAAGCATCACAACTTCGAAAATTATGGAAATGGCCAAAAAGGGCATATGGGATTTCACGTGAATATATTCAGGAGAAAACGCTTATGACCTTTTCAGACAAGTAAGCAAGCGGGCAATGCAAATCTGCACTACAATGAAGTATCACTTCCCACCGGTCAAACAGGACATCCACAAAATGTGTAAAAACCAGAAAGGCAAGACAGGCCCTGGAGAACAGGGAGCCCTGTTAGGCTGATGGGCGGGATGTAAATTGCCAACTGCCTCTCTGGAGGAGTGCATTGTGTTCCCTAAAACAAGTAAACAACAAAGCTACGGAGCCAAGAGCACTTCCAATCTAGGGAATATACCTTGGGAAAACTGAAATCAATAAGACAGATCCACACAAAAATTCAGGGCTGCACTGCTTACAAAAACCTCAACTTGGGTACACCTTAAATATCCCAGGAAAGACAAAAATGGTTCAGGAAATTTTGGTACTTACGTATGATGGAATATCCCTGAGCCATAAAATCAATGTCATAAGTCCAGTAGCAGCAAAATGAGTGGATACAGGTACGATGATTCTAAGTGAAATAAGTCACACAGAAAAAGAAACTTATCATAAAATATCACTTATGAAGATCCTGTAAACATGGCTACACATGAACTGAGTTAGGAAAGAAAAGAGAGTCTCACATTTAGAAAACACCCTTTTGCCTTCTTAAGGGGGAAGGAGAGGTGGGGTGATGCATAAAACCAGAGTTTGATATTAGTACAGGTACCGTTCCAAAAACCAAATATGGAATAGACAAGACCTACTCCTTCCTCAGTGAAAGGGACTCAACACCTCATATTCACCGCAGAGTAATATATCTTACTAGTAAGAATCTTAATACCTATGTATTGATATGTCTCCATAAGGGAAACAAGTGTGTCTAGACTGGCATAAACATGGCAGTGAGAATCAGCTCAAACCCAATATATAAAGCAATTTCAAAAACAAAACAAAAAAACAGGGAAATTTCTTACAATTCCTTCAGGGTATCTGATGAAACCGGGAATGACCCTATCTACAATGACAGCTGGATGTGGCATATGGCTGGACACTTGGGACTGAGAGGATTGGTGAGATTTGGTGAGCAAATGCAGACCCTATAAATCAATAATGAGTGGCACCCATTCCATTTGTCCCAACTCTGCTGGTTGAAGGGAATATTACTACAGGTATAACATGTACGGGAAACCTAGAGAATGGACACACTGTCAATACGAAAGGTTTCTAAAACTCAACGAATAGTCCCTCTCCTAGTGCTCGGGTTTGAATTTCCAACTGCATTACTGTCAATCTCCCAACTTAGAGAGACTGCCGCTTTCACTTCCTGCTTCTCACAGGTTGCCAAATTGGCAGAGGATGAAAGGGAAGAGGGAGAACCAATGAGAGAGTAGCTGTTAGGCATTTGGACGGGCACATGTCACTCTAATTTCCCGGCTGGAAGCAGAATTAACCAAAGTCTCAGCCACGCACAATGTACCAGCATAGGTCGTGAAGCAATATTTTGGACTTGCGTTCACCTCACAAAAAAACGAGTTGAAAACTGGACCACAGGGGCACAGCAATTCACAAACTGGCAGAGTATAAAGGATAACTATCGTCCACAAGTCTGTTGAGGGAAGGCACCGAGGCGGACTTGAATGCAAGGCCGAATAGCAGGAAACAGATTTCAAGAGTTACGTAGGAATCACCTATAAAGCACAGGAAGAGGGGCAAAACTTCGACAATGATGCACTTGGCCAAAAAGGGCGTATGCGTTTTCTCCTGAAAATATTCAGGAGAAAACGCATACGCCCTTTTTGACAACAAAGCAAGCGGGCAATGCAAATCTGCACTACAAAGTAGTATCACTTCCCACCAGTCAAAAGGGATATCTGCAAAATGTGTAAAATCCAGAAAGGCAAGACAGGCCATGGAGAACAGGGAGTCTTGTTATGCTGATGGGCGGGATGTAAATTGCCAACTGCCTCACTGGAGGAGTGCATTGTGTGCCCTAAAACAAGTAAACAACAGAGCTACAGAGCCAAGGGCACTTCCACTCTAGGGTATATACCTTGGGAAAACTGAAAATCAATGAGACAGAGCCAGCCCCAAATTTAGGGCTGGACTGCTTACAAGAACCTCAACTTGTGTACACCTTAAATATCCCAGGAAATATAAAAATGGTTCAAAAAATTGTGGTACTTATGTACAATGCAATATCCCTCAGCCATGAAATCAATGTCATAAGACCAGTAGCAGCAAAGTGAGTGGTTCAGGTACGATGATTCTAAGTGAAATAAGTCACACAGAAAAATAAACTTATCATAAGATATCACTTATGAAGTTCCTGTAAAAATGGCTACACATGAACTGAGTTAGGAAAGAGAAGAGAGTCTCACATTTAGAAAACACTCTTATGCCTGCTTAAGGGCGAAAGAGAGGTGGGGTGATGCATAAAACCAGAGTTTGATATAAGCACAGGTACCGTTCCAAAAACCAACTATGAAATAGACAAGAACTACACCTTCCTCAGTGAAAGGGACTCAAAACCCCATATTTCCCACAGAGGAATAGATCTGACTAGTAAGAATCTTAAAACCTATGTATTGATATGTCTCCGTAAGGGAATCAAGTGTGTCAAGACTGGCATAAATATGGCAGCGAGAATCAGCTCAAACCCACTATAAAAAGGAATTTCAAAAACAAAACATAAAAACAGCATAATTCTTTACAAATCTTTCAGGGTCTCTGATGAAACCTGGAATGACCCAATCTACAGTGACAGCTGGGAGTGGCATAAGGCTTGACACTTGGGACTGAGAGGACTGGTGAGATTGGGTGAGAAATTGCAGACAGTATAAAGCCATAATGCATGGCCCCCATTCCATGTTTCCCAACTCTCCAGGTTAAAGGGAATATTACTACAACTATAACATGTACGGGAAACCTAGAGAATGCACACACTGTGAATATGAAAGTTTTTAAATACTCAACGAATAGTCCCTCTACTGGTGCTCCAGTTTGACATTCCAACTGCTTTACGATCAATCTCCTAACTTGGAGAGACAGCCCTTTTAACCTCCTGGTTCACACAGGTTGCCTCTTTGGCAGAGGATGGAAGGGAAGAGGGAGAACCAATGAGAGAGTAGCTGTTAGGCATTTGGACGGGCACATGTCACTCTAATTTCCCGGCAGGAAGAAGAATTAACCAAAGTCTCAGCCACCCACAGCGAACCAGTATACGTCCTGAACCAAAATTTTGGACTTGCGTTCAGCTCACAAAAAACGAGTTGAAAAATGGAGCTCAGGGGCTCAGCAATTCACAAACTGGCAGATTAATAAAGGACAACTATCGTCCAAAAATCTGTTGAGGGAAGGCAACGAGGCCGACTTGAAAGCTAGGCAGAATAGCAGGAAACAGATTTCAAGAGGTACCAAGGAATCACCTGTAAAGCACAGGAAGAGGGGCACAACTTCGACAATGATGCACTTGGCCAAAAAGGGCGTATGCTTTTTCTACTGAATATATTCAGGAGAAAACGCATACGCCCTTTTTGGCCAAGCAAGCAAGCAGGCAATGCAGATATGCACTACAATGAAGTATCACTTCCCACCAGTCCAAAGGGACATCCACAAAATGTGTAAAAACCAGAAAGGCAAGACAGGCCCTGGAGAACAGGTAGCCTTGTTATGATGATTGGCGGGATGTAAATAGCCAACTGCCTCACTGGAGGAGTGCACTGTGTTCCCTAAAACAAGTAAACAACAGAGCTACAGGGCCAAGGGCACTTCCAGTCTAGGGAATATACCTTGGGAAAACTGAAAATCAATAAGACAGAGCCACCCCCAAATTTAGGGCTACACTGCTTACAAGAACCTCAACTTGGGTACACCTTAAATATCCCAGGAAATATAAAAATGGTTCAAAACATTGTGGTACTTACGTAAGATGGAATATCCCTCAGCCATGAAATCAATGTCATACGACCAGTAGCAGCAAAGTGAGTGGATTCAGGTACGATGATTCTAAGTGAAATAAGTCACACAGAAAAAGAAACTTATCATAAGATATCACTTATGGAGATCCTGTAAACATGGCTACACATGAACTGAGTTAGGAAAGAGAACAGAGTCTTACATTTAGAAAACCCTCTTATGCCTGCTTAAGGGGGAAGGAGAGATGGGGTGATACATAAAACCAGAGTTTGATATAAGCACAGGTACCGTTCCAAAAACCAACTATGGAATAGACAAGACCTACACCTTCCTCAGTGAAAGGGACTCAAAAACACATATTTCCATCAGAGGAATAGATCTGACTAGTAAGAATCTTAAAACCTATGTATTGATATGTCTCCATAAGGGAATCAAGTGTGTCTAGACTGACATAAACATGGCAGCAAGAATCAGCTCAAACCCACTATAAAAAGGAATTTCAAAAACAAACAAAAAAACAGGGAAATTCTTTACAATTCCTTCAGGGTGTCTGTTGAAACCTGGAATGACCCTATCTGCAATGACAGCTGGATGTGGCATAAGGCTGGACACTTGGGACTGAGAAGATACGTGAGATTGGGTGAGCAAATGCAGACCCTTTAAAGCAATAATGCATGGCCCCCATTCCATGGGTCCCAACGCTCCAGGTTGAAGGGAATATTACTACAGCTATAACATGTACGGGAAACCTACAGAATGGATACGCTGTGAATATGAAAGGTTTCTAAAACTCAACGAATAGTCCCTCTCGTGGTGCTCCGTTTTGACTTTCCAACAGCTTTCCTATCAATCTCCCAACTTGGAGAGACAGCCCCTTTAACCTCCTGGTTCACACAGGTTGCCAATTTGGCAGAGGATGGAAGGGAAGAGGGAGAACCAATGAGAGAGTAGCTGTTAGGCATTTGGACGGGCACATGTCACTCTAATTTCCCGGAAGGAAGAAGAATTAACCAAAGACTCAGCCACCCATCGGGAACCAGTATAGGTCCAAAAACCAAAATTTTGGACTTGCATTCAGGTCACAAAAAATGAGTTGAAAAATGGAGCTCAGGGGCACAGTAATTCACAAACAGGCAGAGTAATAAAGGACAACTATCGTCCAAAAATCTGTTGAGGGAAGGCAACGAGGCCTACTTGAAAGTGAGGCAGAAAGCAGGAAACAGATTTCAAGAGGTAGGTAGGAATCGCCTGTAAAGCACAGGAAGAGGGGCACAACTTCGACAATGATTCACTTGGCTGAAATGGGCGTATGTGTTTTCTCCTGAATATATTCAGGAGAAAACACATACGCCCTTTTTGGCCAAGCAAGCAAGCGGGCAATGCAAATGTTCACCAGACAGAAGTATTGCTTCCCACCGGTCCAAAAGGAAATTCACAAAATGTGTAAAAACCAGAAAGGCAAGACAGGCCCTGGAGAACTGGGAGCCTTGTTATGCTGATGGGCGGGATGTAAATTGCCAACTGCCTCACTGGAGGAGTGCATTGTGTTCCCTAAAACAAGTAAACAACAGAGCTACAGAGCCAAGGGTACTTCCACTCTAGGGAATATACCTTGGGAAAACTGAAAATCAATGAGACAGAGCCAGCCCCAAATTTAGGGCTGCACTGCTTAAAAGAACCTCAACTTGTGTACAGCTTAAATATCCCAGGAAATATAAAAATGGTTCAAAAAATTGTGGTACTTATGTACAATGCAATATCCCTCAGCCATGAAATCAATGTCATAAGACCAGTAGCAGCAAAGTGAGTGGTTCAGGTACGATGATTCTAAGTGAAATAAGTCACACAGAAAAAGAAACTTAGCATAAGATATCACTTATGAAGATCCTGTAAACATGGCTACACATGAACTGAGTTAGGAAAGAGAACAGAGTCTCACATTTAGAAAACACTCTTATGCCTGCTTAAGGGGGAAGGAGAGGTGGGGGGATGCATAAAACCAGAGTTTGATATAAGCACAGGTACGGTTCCAAAAACTAACTATGGAATAGAAAAGACCTACACCTTCCTCAGTGAAAGGGACTCAAAACCCCATATTTCCCGCAGAGGAATAGATCTGACTAGTAAGAATCTTAAAACCTATGTATTGATAGGTCTCCGTTAGGGAAACAAGTGTGTCTAGACTGGCATAAACATGGCAGCAGAATCAGCTCAAACCCACTATAAAAATGAATTTCAAAAACAAAACAAAAAAATAGGGAAATTCTTTACAATTCCTTCAGGGTCTCTGATGAAACGTGGAATGACCCTATGTACAATGACAGCTGGATGTGGCATAAGGCTGGACACTTGGGACTGAGAGGATTGTTGAAATTGGGTGAGAAATTGCAGACACTATAAAGCAATAACGCATGGCCCCCATTCCATGTTTCCCAACTCTCCAGGTTAAAGGGAATATTACTACAGCTCTAACATGTACGGGAAACCTAGAGAATGGACACACTGTGAATACGAAAGGTTTCTAAAACTCAAAGAATATTCCCTCTCCTTTTTTTCCGATTTGACTTTCCAACTGCTTTACTATCAATCTCCCAACTTGGAGAGACAGTCCCTTTAACCTCCTGGTTCGCACAGGTTGCCAATTAGGCAGAGGATGGAAGGGAAGAGGGAGAACCAATGAGAGAGTAGCTGTTATGCATTTGGACAGGCACATGTCACCCTAATTTCCCGGCAGGAAGAAAAATTAAACAAAGTCTCAGCCACCCACCGGGAACCAGTATATCTCCTGAACCTAAATTTTGGACTTGCGTTCTGCTCACAAAAAACGAGTTGAAAAATGGAGCTCAGGGGCACAGCAATTCACAAACAGGCAGAGTAATAAAGGACAACTATCGTCCAAAAATCTGTTGAGGGAAGGCAACGAGGCCGACTTGAAAGCGAGGCAGAATAGCAGGAAACAGATTTCAAGAGGTATGTAGGAATCACCTGTAAAGCACAGGAAGAGGGGCACAACTTCGACAATGATGCACTTGGCCAAAAATGGCATATGCGTTTTCTCCTGAATATATAAAGGAGAAAACGTATATGCATGTACTTTTTGGCCAAGCAAGCAACTGGGCAATGCAAATCTGCACTACAAAGAAGTATCACTTCCCACAGGTCAAAAGAAACAACCACAATATGTGTAAAAACAAGAAAGGTCAGAGAGGCCCTGGAGAACAGGGAGCCTTGTTATAATGATGGGCGGGATGTAAATTGCCAACTGCCTCACTGGAGGAGTGCATTGTGTTCCCTAAAACAAGTAAACAACAGAGCTACAGAGCCAAGGCCACTTCCAGTCTAGGGAATATTCCTTGGGTAAACTGAAAATCAATAAGATAGAGCCACCCCCAAATTTAGGGGTGCACTGCTTACAAGAACCTCAACTTGGGTACACCTTAAATATCCCAGGAAATATAAAAATGGTTTAAAAATTTTTGGTACTTACATACGATGGAATATCGCTCAGCCATGAAATCAATGTCATAAGACCAGTAGCAACAAAGTGAGTGGATTCAGGTACGATGATTCTAAGTGAAATAAGTCCCACAGAAAAAGAAACTTAGCATAAGATATCACTTATGAAGATCCTGTAAACATGGCTATACATGAACTGAGTTAGGAAAGAGAACAGAGTCTCACATTTAGAAAACACTCTTATGCCTGCTTAAGGGGGAAGGAGAGGTGGGGTTATGCATAAAATCAGAGTTTGATATAAGCACAGGTACCGTTCCAAAAACCAACTATGTAATAGACAAGACCCACACCTTCCTCAGTGAAAGGGACTCAAAACCCCATATTTCCCGCAGAGGAATAGATCTGACTAGTATGAATCTTAAAACCTATGTATTGATATGTCTCCGTAAGGGAATCAAGGTGTCTAGACTGGCATAAACATGGCAGCGAGAATCAGCTCAAACCCACTATAAAAAGGAATGTCAAAAACAAAGCAAAAAACAGGGAAATTCTTTACAATTCCTTCAGGGTCTCTGATGAAACCTGGAATGACCCTATCTACAATGACAGCTGGATGTGGCATAAGGCTGGACATTTGGGACTGAGAGGATTGGTGTGATAGGGTGAGCAAATGCAGACCCTTTAATGCAATAATGCATGGACCCCATTCCCTGGGTCCGAACTCTCCAGGTTGAAGGGAATATTACTACAGCTATAACATGTATGGGAAACCTAGAGAATGGACACACTGTGAATACGAAAGGTTTTTAAAACTCAACGAATAGTCCCTCTCGTGGTGCTCCGGTTTGACTTTCCAACAGCTTTACTATCAATCTCCCAACATGGAGATACAGCCCCTTTAACCTCCTGGTTTGCACAGGTTGCCAATTTGGCAGAGGATGGAAGGGAAGAGGGAGAACCAATGAGAGAGTATCTGTTAGGCATTGGACTGGCACATGTCACTCTAACTTCCCGGCAGGAAGAAGAATTAAGCAAAGTCTCAGCCACCCATCGGGAACCACTATAGGTTCTGAACCAAAATTTTTGACTTGCGTTCAGCTCACAAAAAACGAGTTGAAAAATGGAGCTCAGGGGCACAGCAATTCACAAACTGGCAGAGTCATAAAGGACAACTTTCGTTCACAAATCTGTTGAGGGAAGGCAATGAGGCCGACTTGAAAGCGAGGCAGAATACCAGGAAAGAGATTTCAAGAGGTACATAGGAATCACCTTTAAAGCACAAGAAGAGGGGCACAACTTCGACAATGATGCACTTGGTCAAAAAGGGCGTATGTGTTTTCTCCTGAATATATTCAGGAGAAAACGCATACGCCCTTTTTCGCCAAGCAAGCAAGTGGGCAATGCAAATCTGCACTACAAAGAAGTATCACTTCCCACCGCTCAAAGGGAAATCGACAAAATGGGTAAAAACCAGAAAGGCCAGACAGGCCTTGGAGAACAGGGAGCATTGTTATGCTGATGGGCAGGATGTAAATTGCCAACTGCCTCACAGGAGAAGTGCATTGAGTTCCCTAAATAAAACTAGTAAACAACAGAGCTACAGAGACAAGGGCCACTTCCAGTGTCGGGAATATACCTTGGGAAAACTGAAAATCAATGAGACAGAGCCACCCCCAAATTTAGGGCTGCACTGCTTACAAGAACCTCAACTTGGGTACACCTTAAATATACCAGGAAATATAAAAATGGTTCAAAAATTGTGGTACTTATGTACGATGGAATATCCCTCAGCCATGAAATTAATGTCATAAGACCAGTAGCAGCAAAGTGAGTGGATTCAGGTACGATGATTCTAAGTTTAATAAGTCACACAGAAAACGAAACTTATCATAAGATATCACTTATGAAGATCCTGTAAACATGGCTACACATGAACTGAGTTAGGAAAGAGAACAGAGTCTCACATTTAGAAAACAATCTTATGCCTGCTTAAGGGGTAAGGAGAGGTGGGGTGATGCATAAAACCAGAGTTTGATAAAAGCACAAGTACCGTTCCAAAAACCAACTATGGAATACACAATACCTACACCTTCCTCAGTGAAAGGGACTCAAAACCCCATATTTCCTGCAAAGGAATATATCTGACCAGTAAGAATCTTAATACCCATGTATTGATATGTCTCCATAAAGGAATGAAGTGTGTCTAGACTGGCATAAACATGGCAGCGTAAATCAGCTCAAACCCACTATAAAAAGGAATTTCAAAAACAAAACAAAAAAACAGGGAAATTCTTTACAATTCCTTCAGGGTATCTGATGAAACCGGGAATGACCCTATCTACAATGGCAGCTGGATGTGGCATAAGGCTGGACACTTGGGACTGAGAGGATTGGTGAGATTGGGTGAGCAAATGCATACCCTTTAAAGCAATAATGCAAGGCCCCCATGCCATGGTTTCCAACTCTCCATTTTGAAGGGAATATTACTACAGCTATAACATGTAAGGGAAACCTAGAGAATGGACACACTGTGAATACGAAAGGTTTCTAAAACTCAACGAATAGTCCCTCTCGTGGTGCTCCGGTTTGACTTTCCAACTGCTTTACTATCAATCTCCCAACTTGGAGAGACAGGCCCTTTAACCTCCTGGTTCGCACAGGTTGCCAATTTGGCAGAGGATGGAAGGGAAGAGGGAGAACCAATGAGAGAGTAGCTGTTAGGCATTTGGACGGGCACATGTCACTCTAATTTCCAGGCAGGAAGAAGAATTAAACAAAGTCTCAGCCACCCACCGGGAACCAGTATACGTCCTGAACCAAAATTTTGGACTTGCATTCAGCTAACAAAAAACTAGTTGAAAAAAGGAGCTCAGGGACACAGCAATACACAAACTGGCAGAGTAATAAAGGACAACTATCGTCCAAAAATCTGTTGCGGAAAGGCAAAGAGGCCGACTTGAAAGCGAGGCAGAATAGCAGGAAAGAGATTTCAAGAGGTAAGTAGGAATGGCCTGTAAACCACAGGAAGAGGGCACAACTTCGACAATGATGCACTTGGCCAAAAAGGGCGTATGCGTTTTCCCGTGAATATATTCAGGAGAAAACGCATACGCTCTTTTTGGCCAAACAAGCAAGCAGACAATGCAAATCTGCACTACAAAGAAGTATCACTTCCCACCGGTCCAAAGGGACATCCACAAAATGTGTAAAAACCAGAAAGGCAATACAGGCCCTGGAGAACAGGGAGCATTGTTATGAAGATGGGCCGGATGTAAATTGCCAACTGTCTCACTGGAGGAGTTCATTGTGTTCCCTAAAACAAGTATACCACAGAGCTACAGAGCCACGGGCACTTCCAGTCTAGGGAATATACCTCGGGAAAACTGAAAATCAATAAGACAGAGCCACCCCAAATTTACGGCTACACTGCTTACAAGAACCTCAAGTTGGGTACACCTTAAATATCCCAGGAAATTAAAAAATGGTTCAAAAAATTGTGGTAATTACGTACGATGGAATATCCCTCAGCCATGAAATCAATGTCATAAGACCAGTACCAGCAAAGTGAGTGGATTCAGGTACGATGATTCTAAGTGAAATAAATCACACAGAAAAAGAAACTTAGCATAAGATATCATTTATGAAGTTCCTGTAAACATGGCTACACATTAACTGAGTTAGGAAAGAGAACAGAGTCTCATATTTAGAAAACACACTTATGCCTGCTTAAGGGGGAAGGAGAGGTGGCGTGATGCATAAAACCAGAGTTTGATATAAGCTCAGGTACCGTTCCAAAAACCAAATGTGGAATAGACAAAACCTACACCTTCCTCAGTGAAAGGGACGCAAAACCCCATATTTCCCGCAGAGGAATAGATCTGACTAGTAAGAATCTTAAAACCTATGTATTGATATGTCTTCGTAAGGGAATCAAGTGTGTCTAGACTGGCATAAACATGGCAGCGAGAATCAGCTCAAACACAGTATAAAAAGGAATTTCAAAAACAAACCAAAAAAAACAGGGAAATTCTTTACAATTCCTTCAGGTTCTCTGATGAAACCTGGAATGACCCTATCTACAATGACAGCGGGATGTGGCATAAGCCTGGAAGCTTGGGACTGAGAGGATTGGTGAGATTGGGTGAGCAAATGCAGACCCTTTAAAGTAACAATGCATGGCACCCATTCCATGGGTCCTAACTCTCTAGGTTGAACGGAGTATTACTACAGCTATAACATGTACGGGAAACCTAGAGAATGTACACACTGTGAATACGAAAGGTTTCTAAAACTCAACAAATAGTCACTCTCTTGGTACTCTGGTTTGACTTTCCAACTGCTTTACTATCCATCTCCCAACTTGGAGAGACAGCCCCTTTTACCTCCTGGTTCGCACAGGTTGCCAATTTGGCAGAGGATGGAAGGGAATAGGGAGAACCAATGAGATAGTAGCTGTTAGGCATTTGGACGGGCACCTGTCACTCTAATTTCCCGGCAGGAAGATGAATTAACCAAAGTATCAGACACCCATCGGGAACAAGTATAGGTCCTGAACTGAAATTTTGGAATTGCGTTCAGCTCACAGAAAACGAGTTGAAAAATGGAGCTAAGGGGCACAGCTATTCACAAACTGGCAGAATAATAAAGGAGAACTATCGACCAAAAATTTGTTGATGGAAGGCAACGAGGCCGACTTGAAAGCGAGGCAGAATAGCAGGAAACAGATTTCAAGAGGTACGTAGGAATGGCCTGTAAAGCACAGGAAGAGGGGCACAACTTCGACAATGATGCACTTGGCCAAAAAGGGCTCATGCGTTTACTCGTGAATATATTCAGGAGAAAACGCATACGCCATTTTTGGCCAAGCAAGCAAGCGGGCAATGCAAATCTGCACTACAAAGAAATATCACTTCCCACCGGTCCAAAGGGACATCCACAAAATGTGTAAAAACCAGAAAGGCAAGACAGGCCCTGAAGAACAGGTAGCCTTGTTACGATGATGGGTGGGATATAAATTGCCAAATGCCTCACTGGAGGAGTGCATTGTGTTCCCTAAAACAAGTAAACAACAGAGCTACAGAGGCAAGGTCAATTCCAGTGTAGGGAATATACCTGGGGAAAACTGAAAATCAATAAGACAGAGCCACCCCCAAATTTAGGGCTGCACTGCTGACAAGAACCTCAGCTTGGGTACACCTTAAATATCCCAGGAATTATAAAAATGGTTCAAAAAATTGTGGTACTTACGTACGATGGAATATCCCTCAGCCATGAAATCAAAGTCATAAGACCAGTAGCAACAAAGTGAGTGGATTCAGGTACGATGATTCTAAGTGAAATAAGTCACACAGGAAAAGAAACTTATCATAAGATATCACTTATGAAGATCCTGTAAACATGGCTACACATGAACTGAGTTAGGAAAGAGAAGAGTCTCACATTTAGAAAACACTCTTATGCCTGCTTAAGGGGGAAGGAGAGGTGGGGTGATGCATAAAACCAGAGTTTGATATAAGCACAGTTACTGTTCCAAAAACCAACTATGGAATAGACAAGACCTACACCTTCCTCAGTGAAAGGGACTCAAAACACCATATTTCCCGCAGAGGAATAGATCTGATAGTAAGAATCTTAAAACCTATGTATTGATATGTCTCCATAAGGGAATAAAGTGTGCCCAGACTGGCATAAACATGGCAGCGAGAATCAGCTCAAACCCACTATAAAAAGGAATTTCAAAAAAAAAAAAAAACAGGGAAATTCTTTACAATTCCTTCAGGGTCTCTGATGAAACCTGTAATGACCCTATTTACAATGACAGCTGGATGTGGCATAAGGCTGGACACTTGGGACTGAGAGGATTGATGGGGTTGGGTGAGCAAATACAGACCATTTAAAGCAATAATGCATGGCCCACATTCCTTGGGTCCCAACTCTCCTGGTTGAAGGGAATATTACTACAGCTATAACATGTACGGGAAACCTAGAGAATGGACACACTGCGAATACGAAAGGTTTCTAAAACTCAACGAATAGTCCCTCTCCTGGTGCTCCGGTTTGACATTCCAACTGCTTTACTATCAATCTCCCAAAGTGGAGAGACAACCCCTTTAACCTCATGGTTCACACAGGTTGTCAATTTTGCAGAGGATGTAAGGGATTAGGGAGAACCCATGAGAGGGTAGCTGTTAGGCATTTGGACGGGCACATGTCACTCTAATTTCCCGGCAGGAAGAAGAATTAACCAAAGTCTCAGCCACCCATCGGGAACCAGTATAGGTCCTGAACCAAAATTTTGGACTTGTGTTCAGCTCACAGAAAACGAGTTGAAAAATGGAGCTCAGGGGCATAGCAATTCACAAACTGGCAGAGTAATAAAGGACAACTATCGTCCAAAAATCTGTTGATGGAAGGCAATGAGGCCGACGTGAAAACGATGCAGAATAGCAGGAAACAGATTTCAAAAGGTACGTAGGAATCGCCTGTAAAGCACAGGAAGAGGGGCACAACTTCGACAATGATGCACTTGTCCAAAAAGGGCGTATGCGTTTTCTCCTGAATATATTCAGGAGAAAACGCATACGCCGTTTTTGGCCAAGCAAGCAAGCAGGCAATGCAAATCTGCACTACAAAGAAGTATCACTTCCCACCGGTCCAAAGGGACATCCACAAAATGTGTAAAAACCAGAAAGGCAAGACAGGAGCTGGAGAACTGGGAGCCTCGTTATGCAGATGGGCGGGATGTAAATTGCCAACTGCATCTCTGGAGGAGTGCATTGTGTTCCCTAAAACAAGTAAATAAAAGAGCTACAGAGCCAAGGGCACTTCACGTCTAGGTATTATACCTTGGGAAAACTGAAAATCAATAAGACAGAGCCACCCCAAAGTTTAGGGCTGCACTGCTTACAAGAACCTCAACTTGGCTACACCTTTAATATACAAGGAAAGACAAAAATGGTTTTAAAATTTTGGTACTTATGTACGATGGAATACCCGTCAGCCATGAAATCAATGTCATAAGGCCAGTAGCAGCAAAATGAGTGGATTCAGGTATGATGATTCTAAGTGAAATAAGTCACAATGTATAAGAAACTTATACTAAGATATCATTATGAAGGTCCTGTAAACAAGGCTACACAGGAACTGAGTTAGGAAAGAGAACAGACTCTCACATTTAGAAAACACTCTTATGCCTTCTTAAGGGGGAAGCAGAGGTGGGTTGATGCGTAAAACCAGAGTTTGATAGTAGTACAGGTACTATTCCAAAAACCAAATATGGAATAGGCAAGACCTACACATTCATCAGTGAAAGGGACTCAACCTCCCATACTTCCCGCAGAGGTATATATCTGACTAGTAATAACCTTAAAACCTATGTATTGATATGTCTCCGTAAGGGAATCAAGTGTGTCTCAACTGGCTTAAACATGTCAGTGAGAATCAGCTACAACCCACTATAAAAAGGAATTTCAAACACAAAACAAAAAAACAAGGAATTTCTTTACAATTCATTCAGGGTCTCTGATGAAAACTGGAATGAACATATTTACAACGACAGCTGGATGTGGCATAAGGCTGGACATTTGGCTCTGAGAAGATTGGTGAGATTGGGTGAGCAAATGCAGACCTTTTAAAGCAAAAATGTGTGGCCACCATTCCATGGGTCCCAAATCTCCAAGTTGAAGTGAATATTACTACAGCTTTAACATATACGGGAAACGTAGAGAATGGAAACACTGTGAATACGAAAGGTTTCTAAAACCTAACTAATAATCCCTCTCCTTGTGCTGCAGTTTCCCTTTCCAACTGCTTTACTATCAATCTCCCAACTTGCAGAGACAGCCCCTTTAACCTCCTGGTTCCCACAGGTTGGCAATTTGGCAGAGAATTGAAGGGAAGAGGGAGAACCAATGAGAGATTAGCTGTTAGGCATTTGGACTGGCACATGTCACTCTAATTGCACGGGAGGAAGAATTAACCAAGACTCATCCCCCTGCCGGGAAACGGTATAGGTCCTGCAACGAAATTTTGGACTTGCGGTCAGCTTACAAATAACGAGTTGAAAAATGGAGCTCAGGGGCACAGCAATTCACAAACTGGCAGAGTAATAAAGGAAAACTCTCATCCAAAAATCTGTTGATGGAAGGCAACGAGGCCGACCTGAAAGCGAGACAGCATAGCAGGAAACAGATTTCAAGAGGTACTTTGGAATCGCCTGTAAAGCACAGGAAGAGGGACACAACATTAACAATGATTCACTTGGCCAGAAAGGGTGTATGTGTTTTCTCCTGAATATATTTAGGAGAAAACGCATACACCCTTTTTGGCCAAGCAATGAAGCGGGCAATGCAAATCTGCACTACAACGAAGTATCACTTCCCACCGGTCAAAAGGGACATCCACAAAATGTGTGAAAACCAGAAAGGCAAGACAGGCCCTGGAGAACAGGGAGCATTGTTATGCTGATGGGCGGGATGTAAATTGCCAACTGCCTCTCTGGAAGAGTGCATTGTGTTCCCTAAAACAAGTAAACAACAGAGCTACAGAGCCAAGGGCACTTCCAGTCTAGGGAATATACTTTGGGAAAACTGAAAATCAATAAGCCTGAGCCACCACAATATTTAGGGCTGCACTGCTTACAAGAACCTCATCTTGGGTACACCTTAAATATCCTAGGAAAGACAAAAATGGTTCAAGAAATTGTGGTACTTACATACGATGGAATATCCCACAGCCATGAAATCAATGTCATAAGGCCAGTAGCAGCAAAATGAGTGGATTCAGGTACGATGATTCTAATTGAAATAATTCACACAGAAAAAGAAACTTATCATAAGATATCACTTATAAAGGTCCTGTAAACATGGCTACATATGAACTGAGTTAGGAAAGATAACAATGTAACTAATCTTATCATAACATATCACTCATATCGGGAATGTACACATGACTACACATGAACTGAATTACAAACACAACAGTGTCACACATTTAGAAAACATCTCCAGCCTCCTTAAGGGTAAACCCGAGGTGGGGTGATGCATAAAACCACAGTTTTAAATTAGCACAGATACCGTTATATAAACCATGTATGTAATACACAACACCTACCTCTGGCACAGTGAACTGGACCCAACACCCCTTATTCATTGCAGAGGAATATGTCTGACTCTAAGTATTTTAAAACATATGTATTCTCATGTCTCCATAAAGGAATCCTGTCTATGTATAACCGCATGAACACAGCACTGAAATTCAGTTAAACACACTTATAAAAATAAATTTCAAAAGCAAATTGCAAAAACAGTGAAACAGTGAGAAAGTTTTAAAAATTACTTTCAGGGCCTGTGATGCAACCTGGATTGACCATCTTTACACCCACAGCTGGATGAGACGTAAGACTGGACACTTGGGGCTGACAAGATTGCTGAGGTTGTGTGAGCAAAAGAACACCACTTAGAGCAATACTGTGTGCCACCCATTCTAGTGGTCCCAACTCTCCATTTTTAAGGCAATCTTCCTACAGTTAAAACATGCATGGGAAAACCAGTGGATGGTACACTGTGTAATTGGGAACGTTTTCTAAAAGGTACCTCATTTTTCCTTTTGTCGTGCTCGGCTTCACCATTCCATCTGAATTACTAAAAATATCCCCACTTGGAGTGTCAGCACCTTTACCCTCCTGTTATGCACAGTTTGCAAACTGTGCAGAGGATGAACAGGAAGAGGGGGAATAAATGAGAGATTAGCTGTAGGTGTTTGCATGGGCACATGTCACTCTAGTTTCCCATCAGGAAGAAGAATTAACCAAAGGCTCAGCCTGAAGCCCTGGAACCAGACTAGGGCCTAAAGCCATCCTGCAGTATTGCAGCCAGCTCACAAATAGGCGAGTTGAAAAATGGAAATCAGGGGCACAGCAATTCACAAACTTGCAGAGTTATAAAGGACAACTATCATCCATATATATATTGAGGTAAGACAGTGAAGATGATTTGAATGCAAGGCAGAATTGAAAGAAACAGATTTCAAGAGGTAGATTGGAGTCGTCTTTAAAGCACATGAAAAGCGAAAGAACTTCGACAATGTTGCCCTTAGCTGAAAAGGGAGTATGTGTATTTTCTTGAATATATTCGGGAAAAAATGCATATGCCCTTTTTGGCTAAGCAAGCCATCAGGCATTGCAATTCCACACTACAGAGAAGTATGCCTTACCTCCAATCAAAAGGGGCATCCGCGGGCCTCCCTGGTGGCGCAAGTGGTTGAGAGTCCGCCTGCCGATGCAGGGGATACGGGTTCGTGCCCCGGTCTGGGAGGATCCCATATGCCGCGGAGCGGCTGGGCCCGTGAGCCATGGCCGCTGAGCCTGCGCGTCCGGAGCCTGTGCGTCCGGAGCCTGTGCTCCGCGACGGGGGAGGCCACAACAGTGAGAGGCCCGCATACCGCAAAAAAAAAAAAAAAAAAAAAAAAAAAAAAGGGCCATCCGCAAATAGTGTAAAAACCACAAATGCAGGACAGGCCATGGAGAAAAGGGAGCCTGGTTACGCCGATGGACAGGATGTAAATTGCCAACAGCCCCTCTGGAGAACTGTATGTTGTTTTCCAAAACAGAGCTACAGAGCATAGCACACTTCCACTCATGGGCGTGTATTTTGGGAAAACTAAAAATCCACAACACACAGCCAGCCCAAAGTTTAGGGCTGCTCTGTTTACAAGAACCTCGACTTCGGTACACTTTAAATATCCCAGGAAAGGAAAAAAAAAATGGATTTAGATGTTGTGGTACTTATATACAATGGAATGTCACTCAGACATAAAATCAATGTCATAAGGCCAATAGCAGCTTAATGAGTGGCTTTAGGTATGATGATGCTAAGTGAAATGAGCCACAAAGAGAAAGAAACTTATTGTTATATATCACTTATAGAGGGAATGTAAACATGGCTACACATGAACTGAATTTCAAAAGAGAACAGAGTTATACATTTAGAAAACACACTTATGCCTCCTTAAGGGGAAAGGTGACGTGGGGTGATGTGTAAAAGCAGAGTTTGAAATTAGCACAGATCCCATTCCATATACCAAATATATAATAGATAAGACCTACTCCTTTCTCAATGAACTGGACACAAAACACCCTATTCACTGAAGAGGAATACATCTGACTGGTAATAACCTTGAAACCTATGTATTTATATGTCTCCATAATGGAATCAAGTGTATGTAGACTGGCATAAACACAGATCAATGGAACAGGACAGAAAGCCCAGAGATAAACCTACATACCTATGGCTATCTCATCTATGACAAAGGAGCTAAGGATATACAATGGAGAAAAGACAGTCTCTTCAGTAATTGGTGCTGGGAAAACTGGACCCCTACACATATAAGAATGAAATTAGAACACTCCATAACACCATACACAAAAATAAACTCTAAGTTGATTAGAGATCTAAATATAAGACCAGACATTATAAAACACTTAGAGGAAACCATAGGCAGAACACTCTATGACATAAATCACAGCAAGTTCCTTTTTGACCCACCTCCTAGAGAAATTGAAATAAAAACAGAAATCAACAAATGGGACCTAATGAAACTTAAAAGCTTTTACACAGTACAGGAAAACATAAACAAGATGCAAAAACAACCCTCAGAATGGGAGAAAATATTTTCAAATGAAGCAATTGACAAAGGATTAATCTCCAAACTTTACAAGCACCACATGTAGCTCAATATCACAAAAACAAACAACCCAATCCAAAAAAGGGCAGAAGACCTAAATAGACATTTCTCCAAAGAAGATATACAGATTACCAAGAAACACATGAAAGGATGCTGAACATCATTAATCATTAGAGAAATGCAAATCAAAACTACCATGAGGTATCACCTCACAGCAGTCAGAGTGGCAATCATCAAAAAAATCTACAAAACAATAAATGCTGGAGAGGCCTTTATTGGAGAAAAGGGAACAAATTTGCACTGTGGGTGGGAATTTAAATTGATATGGGCACTAGGGAGAACTGTACGGAGGTTCCTTTAAATAACTAACAATAGAAGTACCATACGACACAACAATCCAACTACTGGGCATTTGCCTTGCGAAAACCATAATTCAAAGAGTTATGTACAAAAATGTTCATTGCAGCTCTATTTGCATTAGCCAGGACATGGAAGCAACGTAAGTGTCCATCGACAGATGAATGGATAAAGAAGATCTGGCACATATATACAATGGAATATTACTCAGCCATAAAAATAAGCAAAACTGAGTTATTTGTACTGAGTTGGATGGACTTAGAATCTGTCCTACACAGTGAAGTAAGTCAGAAAGGGAAAAACAAATACTGTATGTTAACAGAGATATACGGAATCTAATGAAGAAAAAAAAAAGATTTTGAAGAACCTAGTGGCAGGACAGGATTAAGGACACAGACATAGATAAAGGACTTGAGGACACCGGAAGGGGGATGGGTAAGCTGGGACGAAGTGAGAGAGTGGCATGGACATAAATACATTACCAAATGTAACACCGATAGCTACTGGGAAGCAGCCACATAGAACAGGGAGATCAGCTCGGTGCTTTGTGACCACATAAAGGGGTGGGATATGGAGTGTGGGAGGGAGATGCAAGAGGGAGGGGATCTGGTGATATCTGTATATGTATAGCTGATTCACTTTGTTATAAAGCAGAAACGAACACCCCATTGTAAAGCAATTATACTCCAATAAACGTGTAAAAGGAAAAAAAAAAAGAAAGCCCAAGGATAAACCTACACACCTATGGTCAACTAATCTATGACAAAGGAGGCAAGACTATACAATGGAGATAAGACAGTCTCTTCAATCATTGGTGCTGGGAAATATGGACAGCTACATGTAAAAGAATGAAGTTAGAACACTCCCCAACACCATACATAAAAATATATTCAAAATGGATTAGAGACCTTAATGTAAGACCGGACAGTATAAAACTCTGAGAGGAAAACTTACGAAGGATACTCTGAGATAAATCACAGCAAGATCTTTTTTGATCCACCTCCTATAGTAATGAAATAAAAAAGAAAACTAAACAGATGGGACCTAATGAAACGTAAAAGCTTTTGCAAAGCAAAGGAAACTTCAAACAAGACAAAAAGACAACCCTCAGAATGGCAGAAAATATTTGCAAACGAATCAATGGACAAATGATTAATCTCCAATATATATAAACAGCTCATGCAGCTCAATATTAATAAACCAAACAACCCGATACAAAAATGGAAGATCTAAATAGACATTTCTTCCAAGAAGACATAGAGATGGCCAGTACGCACATGAAAATCTGCTCAACATCACTAATTATTAGAGAAATGGAAATCGAAAGTACAATGAGGTATCACGTCACATCATCAGAAAATCTACAAACAACAAATGCTGGAGAGGGTGTGGAGAAAAGGAACCTTCTTCCACTATTGTTGGGAATGTAAATCGATACAGTCTCTATGGAGAACAGTATGGAGGTTCCTTAAAAAACTAAAAATAGAATTACCATATAATCCAGCAATCCCACTACTGGGCATATACCCAGAGAAAACCATAAATCAAAAAGACACATTCAACACAGTGTTCATTGCAGCACTATTTACAATAGCCAGGTAATGAAAGCAACCTAAGTGCCCACAGACAGACGAATGGATAAAGATGTGGTACTTATATACAATGGAATATTACACAGCCATACATAGGAATGAAATTGGGTCATTTGTAGAGACCTTGATGTATCTAGAGACTGTCATACGGAGTGAAGTAAGTCAGAAAGAGAAAAACAAATATTGTATATTAATGCATATATGTGGAACCTAGAAAAATGATACAGATGAACCGGTTTGCAGGGCAGAGATAGAGACACAGATGTAGAGAACAAACATATGGACACCAAGGGGGGAACACCATGTGAGGGTGGTGGTGGGATGAATTGGGAGACTGGGATTCACATGTGCACACTTATATGTATAAAATAGATATCCAATAAGAACCTGCTGTATAAAAGAAATACATAATTTTTTAAAAATTAAAAATATATAAATAACATTTAATAAAATAAAACAGAATAAAAGTTTTCCCTTCACATAGATGTCTTTATATTAATGCATTATTTCCATGTTTATATCTCCAAATTTAAAAAAAGAGGAATAAATAAAATCTACCTTGAACAAAAAAGAAAAAAAAAAAAAAAACAGAACCCACCAGTTATACAGAGGAAAATCGTATCAGGGCACTAGCTCCAGTGGTAAAAAATTCTTAAGTTGGTCAGAGGTGGGAAATCGTCTCCCATGCAGTCAGCAGCGCTCCCCCCCACAAGGAGCATCCTCATTGCAAAGCTGGGGAACTGTGTCGAGGCGTCTGTGAGTAAATGTGAGCTGAGCCCGAGTCCTGCTGCAGCTGAACTCTTCCCACCCTTTCCAGGTAAAACACCTGAATATGTACAAGCACTTGCAAGCCTAGAGGAAGGGCTGTGGAGCCACACCAGCGACAGCACGTAGGCCGACTTGGTGCCTGCTGGCCAGTTAGGATGGTCCTGGCCCCAGATGCTCTTCTGGAAGCTTTCCATTTCCCTGCCTGAGATTCCTCTCCTGCCACGGCCCCCACTGTTTTTTACTTCCTCACCTCTGCCTGGGGAGAAAGTCCAGCGGCAGGTATGGGTGACACATCCTCTTCTTTAGCAGGTGGCAGCCTGGCAACTCCTGCTTAAAGTCCAGCAGAGCCCCACTCACACTGGGCCACCCACAAAGCCACGGCCCCTCACTCCCTCCCACCACCCCAGCCCCGACACTGCTGACGGGGCAGAGAATATGGCGTCAGGCACAGCTACAGGGGCTCTTAATGACTGGAGAGGTGTTTATATTGACCTCAACCCAGGCACACCTGGAGAGGGCTGGCAGGCAGTGTCAGGCTGCCAAATCAGCCAATCCTCACCCCTCAGGGGCTCACAGTTGCAGAAACTGAATTTTGCTAAACGGGCCAGGCCCAAGGAACAGGTGTGGGCCCTTGAGAGTCAGGCTAGACAAGGGGCTGCAGCTGCGGCTTGTTTTCTTATCATTTTATCTGGTCCATGAGTGGAAAACAACTTCAAGAAGACCCTATCCTAATGAGAGGAACCCAGGAGTCAGGGAGAGGAGTGATGGTGGGTGGAGACAGAGGCCTGGTGCCCTGGCTGCACTGGAAGTGTCTGGAAGACCAGGCAGAGAGAGGCTGCACAGAGTGATAACCAGGGTCACAGACCTGTCAGAGCTGCTGTTTGTTAGTTCAAGTCCTGCTCTGAGGTGTTCTGTGTCAGCTGTGAGCGACAGGTGAGCTGGGGATTCTCTGCAAGGTGGGCTATGTGCACAGTTCCTGTGTGTCCAGCCCTGCTGGGGTACCTGCCCAGGGGAGCTCTGTATCCTGGTAAGGGCCTGACTATGAGAGCCCAATGGGCTGCTGGGTAGCTGCACAGGTGAGCTCCATACCCTGGGAGGGACTTGACCACGAGAGCCCCGTAGGCTGTGGGGTGGGGGGTGCAGCCCAGGTGAGCTCCATATCCTGGGATTGGCCTGACGACGAGAGCCCCATGGGCTGCTGGGGACCTGGTAAAGGATATCAGGACAGTCAGTGAAGCCACCGAGGATATACATCCAGTAGCTCCTATTTCCTACACCCTGCTGCTCATTCTACCATCCAGCAGGCCATGGCATTCTGTATTAGACTTCAATGATGCCTTCTTCTGTATTCCATTCATCTCAGAGTCACAAGAATTTTCGGCTTGTGAGTGGCAGGAAACAACATGCAACACAAGCAATAATGCTGGGCCGTCCTGCCCCAATGGTTCAAAAATCCCCACACCATCATTGGGGAAATGTCCTCTAAAGACCTAAACGTTCTACCTCTGTAAAAGGGAACCCTCTTTCAATATGCAGATGACATTCTGATCCCCAGGCCTACTAAAGACGCCTCTGAACTACCTAGCCAAGAAAGGATAAAAGGTGTCCAAGAAAAAGGCTCAAATATCCCAGGCTAAGGTGACATGTCTGGGCTTCATTCTCACAGATATTCGGAGAAACGCATCCCAGGATAGGGAAGAAGCCATTTGCAGCCTTACCTCTTCTAAAACTAGAAGACAGCTTAGGGGTTCCTGCAGAGGCCAAGGTTTTCTGCATCTGGATCCCTAACTACAGTCTAATAGCTGGGCCTCTACATGAAACACTGACACAGAAAGATGATGATCCTTTTGTACAGAATCCAGAAGCAGCCTTTCAAGAATGGAAAGAGCAGTCAATTCAGACCCTTGCCAAGGAACTCCCTAATTTAGCTAAACCTTTTGACCTTTACATACCCGGTCAAAGGTTAATCGTCCTTGGAGCCTTAGTGCAAAAACTGGGACCACTTGAAATGGAGCAACACAAGAATGCCCTTCAGGTATGATAAACTATGGTCACCAAGGGCTTTGCCCACCGACTCATCAGGCCAGGATACTGGGGTATCTAAAAAGCTGGAAATCAGCAGCCCGCAAGGCCAGCTCCCTCCTAAGGGAAAAGGACCCCACGTGGTGATCCTAACCACCCATCATGCCCTGAAGTTGCAGGGGTCACTCTTTGGGCACACTGACTTCGAGTGAGGAGGCCCTCCAACTCCAACCTCCAGAGAGACAAACGGGAGCAACGGGCCACCAAGATGACTCGTGTGACCATCACTTGACATGGAGTTTCTCTCAGAAAACAACAAGGCTGTGCCCCGAAAGAGCAGACTACTGCTTGCAGGACTTCCTGCACCCAGAGGGGAGCTAATAAGCTTGGCGGGGGAAACGTATATCACGCTTTCACCATAGATACCCTACAGACACCGCGGTGATGGTGGCCAATATGACCGGCTGGACTGCTGGCTACTTCTAAAGGCCGTTGACTCAGTGGACGTCATGGTCCTGGATCACAACTGACCCTGGACTGTCTGGGAGTTGCGCGGCCAGGGTTCTGACACATGGTGCTGTTTGTACATTAATTCAGGGACCTAATTAAAGAAAGCACAGACTACTGGTCAGAGCATCTAGGCTGGCAAAAACCGTCAGCCTAAGGTCGCCAAACAAATGTGGGGTGGGGTGAAACCTGCCACTGCTGCATCTCTGCTCATCTCTTTCCTGGACCATTAAAGGTCATTAGAATCTGTAACATTTCCAGTGCTGGTGCTCAGGCAGACGAGAAGTTGGGCAGGAGGCCTTGGGACAATCAACCTCACCTGGCGGCTGGTGGGGAGATGTTTTGCCCCTCCCCCCATGTATCAGGGCTCCCACCACAGCATGAAGCACTTACAAAAGAGGGGTCTGCACAGTCAACACCCCAAGAATGAGGAACGGAACAAAAAGCAGAGGAAGTGTTCGTCTCCGGCAACATTCATTAAAAATTCCTGGGAGATAAAAAGAGAATCTGGGCAATAAAATAAAGTCTAACCTGTTTTTTCTTTGTGCTTTGTCTAATTTCACGTGCTCCTAGGGTTCCGCATGCAGAGGTCCCACACCTGGCACTTCAGACCCGATTTCCTAGTGCAGAATGGCTGGGTCGACACCTCAGCTAGCGGGTTCCCATGCAGACTCCATGGCATAGAGCCTGAGCTGCAGCCAACCCAGCCCTCGAGAGCTCCATCCCCTCCCACCCAAGGATGCTGCCGGGATCCCTACACAGCATCCCATCCCACAGCCCTTGGGGGAGTGCACGCTCTCACCCCTCCATTCTGTTTTAAAAATAATGTTTCCTTTGCTTCTGAACCAAACTCAGTCTTGATCTGTTGGTTCCAATGACACTGGGCATGGGGACTCCTGTTGGGGTCCACTCTGGAGGATCAGTAACAGAAATTGAGAACATTGTAACTTCAATGAACAGATGTGTGAGCCAAACTGTAGTTTACATAGAGCAGTGTATAATGCTAGGGTAAAATAAGATGTTTCTAAGACTTACCTTTGATATTTCCATCACTTTACTATAAGCAAGTTCAGTGAAGACGTCTGTCTTATTTGTCACGTCAACATTAGAGAAATGAAGTGATTGATTTCCATGGATGTACATCGAATACTCTTGGCTGAAGCTTCAATTTGTTTTGAATGCTTTTCCATTGAAAAGGATACCTCTCTTTCAGCTCCCCCGTTTCTGAGAAGTATAAAATCTTATAATTTATTATTACCAAAGGGGAAAGGTAGGAGAAGGGATATATTAACAGTTTGGGATTAACACATACACACTGCTATGTATAAAATAGATCATCAACAAGGAACTACTGTATAGCACAGGGAACTACACAGAATATTTTGCAATAACCTATAAGGGGAAATAATCTGAAAAAGAATCGATATTTTTATTGACATCATCTATCAATGACAGATAAAATGTAACCTAAGCAAGGCCGATGGTGAACACTTCTGACCCTGAAGATTTCAATCATCTAAAGTTTGGGCTCTGCCTATTTCCCAAGGCCCTTAATGGACATACGTGTAGCCGTAGCTTAAAAATTCCCCAATTTGGGGTTCGGGGAGACACTGATTTGGAAAAATCCCTGGTGTTCTCCTTACATGCACGGGACCCTTCCTACAGCTAAAACATGCCTGTCACACCTAGAGGATGGTACACCGTTTGATCGGAAAGAGTTTGGAAAAGGCACCTCATCTCCTCATCGCCTGGTGCTCGGGTTCACCCCTCCAGCATCTTTCCTAACAATCTCCTCACTTGGGGATATCAGCACCGTCAACATCCTGTTGCACACAGTTTGGAATTTGTCCAGAGGATGAAGCGGAAGGATGAGAAAAAATTAGAGGCAAGTCTTAGTTGTTCGGACAGGCACATGCCACTCTAATTTCCAATCCGGAAGACAAATTCATCAAAGGCTAGAATTGCCCACGGAAACAGAATAGGGCTAGAGGAAATCCTGCTGTTTTGTGTCCAGTTTCCAAAAACACAGGTTGAATAATGGAACTCAGGGGCACTAAAATTCATGAAACTGCAGAGTTGAAAATATCTATTGTCGAAAAATATCTTGAGGTAAGTCACAGAAAAGGACTTGTAAGCAAGGGAGAGTGGCAGGAAACAGATTTGAAGAGGTAGAAAGGACTCCCCATTAAAGCACAAGAAAAGGGGCTGAACATCGCCAATGATGCAGTTTTCCCAAAAGGGCGTATGCATTTTTTTTTCTGAATATATTCAAGTAAAGGCCATACACACTTTTTATCCAACCAAACAGGTGGGCACTGGAAATCAATACTACAAAATGTATCACTTCACATCAGTCAGAAGGGCCATCCACATAAAGTGTAAACACCAGAAATGCAGGACAGGTTGAGGAGAAAAGGAAGCCCTGTGAGGCTGATAGTGGAAATGTAATTTGCCAACGGCTACTCTGGAGAAGTGTATTGTGTTTGCTAAAACATCTAAAAGATGAGCTACAGAGCATAGGGCACTTGCACTCATGGGCGTATACTTTGGGAAAAACAAAAATGGACAGAAAACAGGCACGCCAACATTTACCACCTCTCTGTTAAAAAGGGCCTCCACTTGGATATAACCTAAATGTCCCTGGAAGGATAAAATGGATAAAAGAGATGGGGTACTTATGTAGAGTGGAATATTACTCATCCAGAAATCCATGAAATAAGGCCAGTTGTAACAACTCTGGAGGAGTTACATACGATCATTCTAAGTGACATATGTCAGAAAGAAAAAGACACATATCATAAGATGTCACTTAAAGGTGGAATCAAAAATGGCTACACATGAAATAAACTACAAAACAGAAACATAGTCAAATATGTAGAAAATAGACATAAGGCTGCTAAATGGGAAAGGTGGGGAATGGTGAGGTATTATCCAGGAGGTTGAAATAAGCAAAGATACCATTCCAAGTACCGAATTGAATAACTGACAAGGCCTACACAGTACCTCAAAGAACTGCACTCAGCCCACTCAAGTCAGTGGACAATAATACATATGACTCGTAAGCATCTGAAAAATAATTTATTGTTGTCTCTCAGTACATGAATCAAGTGGATGTACAGCAGCAAAAAACAGAGCTTTGAAAATCAGCTGTAACCAATATAAAAATAAATTTTAAAATATTTATAAAAACAGTGAGACAGACAAAAATTCTTACAACAGTTGTTGAAGGGCTACAATGTAACAGGGATTGAACACATGTAGACCCACAGCAGGATGATATATAAGGCTGGAAGCTATACAGGCTAAGAGATGTTAGAGAGGCTGTGTGAGGAAATGCAGACCTTTTAAATTAATACTGCCTGGTACCCATTCCATGGGTCCCAAATCGGCAGGTTCAAGGGAATCTTCTGACAGCAAAAACATGCCTGGGAAACCGAGATGAATGTACACCGTGTGCTCAGGAAAGGTGTCTAAAATGCACCTCATTTTTGATCTCCTGGTGCTGGGGTTCGCCATTCCAGTCACATTACTAACAATCTCCCCACTTGGAGAATAAGCACCTTTAACCTCCTGTTTCACACAGTTTGCAATTTGTGCAGAGGATAAATGGGAAGGGGGGAACCAATGAGAGATTAGCTGTAGGAGTTTTGACAGGCACATGTCACTCTAATTTCCCATTAGGAAGAAGAATTAACCAAAGGCTCAGCCTGCCTCCTCAGAACCAGAATAGGGCCAGAAGCAATCCAAAGGTTTGGCGGCCAGCTCACAAAAACAACGAGTTGCAAAATGGAGCTCAGGGGCAGACAATTCAAAGACCTGCAAAGATATAAATGATAACCAACGTCCAAAAATATATTCAGGTAAGGCAACGAAGAGGATCTGAATGAGAGGCAGAATTGCAGGAAACAGATTTCAAAAGGTAGATTGTACTCACATTTAAAGCATATGGAAAGCAGCAGAATTTCTCAAATGATGCAGTTGGGCAAAAGGGTGTATGCGTTTTTTTCGTGAATATCTTTAGGAAAAAAACGCATACAGAGTTTTTGGCCAACCAAGCAAGCGGTAAATGCAAATCCGCACAACAAAGAAGTCTCAATGTCCACTGATCAGAAAGGCCATCCGAAAAATGTGTACAAACCAGAAATGCTGGAGAGGCCATGGAGAACAGGGAGCCTAGTCACGCTGATGGGTGGGGTATAAATATCCAAGAGCCACTCTGAAGAAGTGTATGCTGTTTCCTAAAACATTTAAATACAAAGCCCCGGAGGAAAGGGGACTTCAACTCATGGGCATATAACTTGGGAAGACTAAATATTGACAAGACACAGGCACCCCAAAATTTAGGGCTGCTCTGCATACAAGAACCTCAACTTCGGTACACCTTAAATATCCCAGGAAAAAGAGAAATGCATAAATAACTTGTGGTAATTTTGTACAATGGAATATCACTCAGACGTGAAATCAATGTCATAAGGCCAGTAGCAGCATAAAGAGTGGATTTAGGTATGATGATTCTAAGTGAAATTAGTCACACAGAAAAAGAATCTTATCATAAGATATCACTTACAGAGGGAATGTCAACATCACAACACATGAACTGAATTAAGAAAGAGAACAGAGTCTCACATTTAGAAAACACTCTTATGCCTGTTTAATGGGAAAGGAGAGGTGGGGTGATGCATAAAACCAGAGTTTGATATTAGCACAGGTACCATTCCATAAACCAAATACAGAATAGACGAGACCTACCCCTTCCTCAGTGAACGGGACTGAAAACCCCTATTCCCTGCAGAGGAATATATCTGACTAGTAAGAATCTTAAAACCTATGTATTGATATGTCTCCGTAAGGGAATCAAGTGTGTCTAGACCGGCATAAATACGTCAGTGAAAATCAGCTCAACTCCATTATAAAAATGAATTTCAAAAACACACACACAAAAAAAGCGAAATTCTTACACAATTCCTTCAGGGGTTCTGATGAAACCGGGAATGACCCTCTCTGCAAAGACAGCTGGATGAGACATAAGGCTGGACACTTGGGACTGAGAGGACTGGAGATTGGGAGAGAAAATGCAGACCCTTTAAAGTAGTAATGCATGCCACCATTCCATGGATCCCAAATCTCCAGGTAGAAGGGAATATCACTACAGTTATAACGTGTATGGGAAACCTAGAGCATGGACACCCTGTGATGGCGAAAGGTTTCTAAAAGTCTCCTAATTTTTCCACTCCTTGTGCTCCAGTTTGGCATTGAAACTGCTTTACTATCAATCTCCCAACTTAGGACAGCCAGCCCCTATAACCTCCTGGTTCGCACAGTTTGCTAATTGTGCAAAGGATGAAAGGGAAGAGGGAGAACAAATCAGAGAGTAGACGTAGGCATTTCGACGGGCACATGTCACTCTAAATTCCCGTCAGGAAGAAGAATTAACCAAAGCCTCAGCCACCCACAGGGAACAGTATAGCCAGCCCTGGTACAAGTATAGGTCCTGAAGCAAAATTGTGGATTTGCGGTCAGCTCCCAAAAATGGGATTTGAAAATTGGAGCTCACGGGCACAGCAATTCACAAAACTACAGAGTTATAAAGGACTACTCTCTTCCAAAAATCTGTTTAGGGAAGGCAACGAAGCTGACTTGAAAATGAGGCAGAATTGCACAAAACATATTTCAAGAGGTAAATTGGAATCGCCTTTAAAGCACAGGAAAATAATCACAACTTTGACAATGATGCACTTGGCCAAAAAGGGCGTATGCCTTTTCTCCTGAATATATTCAGGAGAAAACGCATACGCCCTTTTTGGTCAATCTAGCAAGAGTGCAATGCAAATCCACACTACAAAGAATTGTCACTTCCCACGGGTCAAAAGGGACATCTGAAAATCTGTAAAAACCAGAACGGCAAGAGGGAGATGACAAGGGCATGAAGCAATGTGATCCCAAGGGTCATGAAGGATTGTGATGACAAGCGCATGGAACATTTTGAAGAAAAGATTATGTAGCATATTGCTGACAAAGGCATGGAGCATTGTGATGACAAGGTTCATGGAGCACTGTGATGACAAGTGTCATGGAGCATTGTGATTACAGGGGTCATGGAGCATTGGGATGACAAGGGCATGGAGGATTTTGATGACAAGAGTCCCGGATCATTTTGTTGTCAGGGTTCATGGATCGTTGTGATGACAGGGGTCATGGAGCATTGAGATCACAGGGGTCATGGAGCATTGTGATGAGAAGGTCAAGGAGCAATGGGCTGAAAATGTTCATGGAGTATTGTGATGACAGGGATCCTGGAGGATTGTGATGACAAGTTACTGGAGCATTGTGATGAGAAGACCATGGAAACTTGTGATGACAAGTCTCATGGAATATTCTGATGAAAAGGAGCATGGAGCATTGTGATTACAGGAGTCGTGGAGCATTCTGATGACAAGGGCATCGAGCATTGGGATGAGATGGCCATGGAGCGTTCTGATGACATGCATCATGGAGCTTTGTGATTACAAGGGCATGGAACATTGTGATGAAAAAGGCATGGAACCTTGTCATGACAGGGTTCAAGGAGCATACTGACGACAAGTGTCAAGGAGCATTGTGATGACAAGTGTATTGAGCATTGTGATGACAAAGGTCATGGAGCATTGTGATGAGAAGACCATGGATAATTGTGATGACGAGTGTCATGGGGTGTTGTGATGATAAGTGTTATGGAACATCGTGATCACAATGGTTTGGAGCATTATGATGACAGAGGTCATGGAGAATTCTGATTTCATTGTGATGACAATAGCATGAAGCATTATGATGATGGGCATGGTGCATTGTGATGACAGGGTTCATGGATCATTGAAATGAAAAGCGGCATGGAGCATTGTGATTACAGGGGTCTTGGAGCATTGTGATGAGAATCGTCATGGAACCTTGTGATGACAAGTCCATGGAACATCGTGATGGCAGGGGTCATGGAGCATTGTTATGATAGGGCTAATGGAGCTTTGTGATGGCAAGGGCATGGAACATTGTGATGAGAAGGCCATGGAGCATTCTGATGACATGCATCATGGAGCTTTGTGATGACAAGGTCATGGAGCAATGTGATGAGAGCGTTCATGGAGAATTGTGATGACAATGACATGGAGCATTGTGATGAAAAGTTCATGGAGCATTGTGGTGACAAATTTCACAGAGCCTTGTGATGATGAGGGCATTGACCATTGTGATGACACAGGTCATGAAGCCTTGTGATGATGGGACACACGGAGCATTTTGATGAATGGTGTCATGTAGCATTGTGATGACAGGGGCATGGAGCATTGGTCTGACAAGTTTCATGGATAATTGTGTTTACAGTGGGCATAGCACTTTGTGATGACAAGGGCATGGAGCATTGTGATGACAAGGTCATGGAGTATTGTGAAGACAGGTGTCAGGGAGCATTGTGATAGCATATTTCATGTTCCATTGTGATGACAATTGCATGGAGCATTGTGATGCCAAGTGTTATGGAGGATTGTGATGACAAAGGTAATGGTGCATTGTGATGATAAGGGCTTGGAGCATTGTGATGACAAGGGTCATGGAGCATTGTGATGACAAGGGCATGGAGCATTGTGATGACAACGGCCATTGAGAATTTTGATGAAAAAGTAGTGAAGCTTTGTGATGACAAAGGCATGGAGATTGCTATGACACTGGTCATGGGGCATTACAATGACAAGTGCATGGAGAATTGTGATGACAATAGCATGTAACATTGTGATGAGAAATGTCATGGAGCATTGTGATGAAAAGGACCTGGAAAATTGTGATGACAAGGGACATGGAGCATTGAGATGACCAGGGCATGGAGCATTGTGATGGCAAGAACGTGGAGCACTGTGATGAGAAGACCATGGATAATTCTGGGGACGAACATCATGGAGCACTGTAATGACAAGGGGCATGGCGCATTGTGATGATATGTCTCATAGAGCATTGTGATGACAGGGGTCATGGATCATTGTGATGACAAGGGTCATGGAGTATTCTGATGACAAGCTTGAGGAGTATTGTGATGACAAAGCATTTAACACTGTGATGGGAAGTGTCATGGAACATAGTGATGCCAAGAACGTGGAGAATTGTGATGATAGGGAACATGGAGCATTGTGATGACCAGGGCATGGAGCATTGTGATGGCAAGACCGTGGAGCATTGTGATGAGAAGACCATGGATAATTGTGATGACGAGCGTCATGGAGCGCTATAATGACAAGGGGTATGGAGCATTGTGATGAGAGTGGCCATGGAGCATTGAGATGACAAGTGTCATGGAGCATGTAGATGACAAGGGCGTGGAGCATTGTGATGAGAAGACCATGGATAATTGTGAATGACGAGCGTCATGGAGCACTGTAATGACAAGGGGTATGGAGCATTGTGATGACAGTGCATATAGAGCATTGTGATGACAAGTGTCACGGAGCATTCTGATGACAAGCTTATGGATTATTGTGATGACAATGGCATGGAGCATTGTGATGAAAAGGGCATGGAGCATTGTGATGACAGGGGTCATGGAGCATTGTGATGTCAGTGGACATGGAACGTTTTGATGAATAGGGTCATGGAGCATTTTGATGACAGGGGTTATGGAACAATGTGATGTCAAGGGTCATCGAACATTGTGATGATAAGTGCATGTAGCATTGTGATGACAGGAGTCATAGAACATTGTGATGACAGGGCTGAGGGAGTATTGTGATGAATAGTGATGAAACATTGTGATATCAGTTGGAGAGAGCATTTTGTTGAGAAGTGCATGGAGCATTGTGATGACAAGGTTTATGGAGCATTGTGATGACAAGATTGTGGAGCACTTGATGACAAGGGCATGGCAAATTGTGATGATATGTGTCATGGAGCATTGTGCTGACAAGCACATGGAGCATTGTAATAACAACGGTCTTGGAGCATTGTGCTGAGAAAGGCATACAGTATTGTGATGACAAGGGTCAAAGAGCATTGTGATGAAAAGTTCATGGAGCATTATGGTTAAAAAGGTCACAGAGACTGTTGATGACGAGGGCATGGACCACTGTGATGACAAAGGTCATGAAGCACTGTGATGACTGGAGTCACGGAGCATTGTGATGACAGGGGTCATGGAGCATTGTGATAACAAGGGCATGGAGCATTGTGATGACAAGGGCATGGATCATTGGTCTAATATGTTTCATGGATTATTGCAATGACAGTTGGAATGGCGCATTGTGATGACAAGGGGATGGAGCATTGTGAAGACCAGGTCATACAGTATTGGAAGACAGGTGTCAGGGAGCATTGTGAGGACATATGTAATGACCCATTGTGATTACAATGGCATGGAGCATTGTGATGCAAGTGTCATGGAGGATTCTGATGACAAATGTAATGGAACATTGTGATGACAATGGCTTGGAGCATTGTGATGAAAAGGGTCAGGGAGCATAGTGCTGGTAAGTGCATGGAGAATTGTGATGACAAGGGTCATGGAGCATTCTGATGACAAGCTTGTGGAGTATTTGGATGACAATGGCATGGAGCATTGTGATGAAAACTGCATGTGGCATTGTGATGAAAAAGGCATGGAGCCTTTTTGTGACAGGGTTCATGGAGCATTCTGATGACAAGTGTCAGGGAGCATTGTGATGACAAGTGTATTGTGAATTGTTATGACAAAGGTCATGGAGCATTGTGATGAAAAGGGCATGGAGTATTTTGATGACAGGCATCATGGAGCGTTGTCATGACAAGTGTTATGGAACATTGTGATCACAAGTGTTTGGAGCATTGTGATGAAACCGGTCATGAATCATTTTGATTTCAAGGATCATGGAGCACTGTGATGACAAGGGCATGAAACAATGTTATCCCAAGGTTCATGGAGGATTTTGAAGACAATGGTAATGGAGTATTGTGATGACAAGCACATAGAACATTGTAATGACAATGTCATGTAGCATTTTGCTGACAAAGGCATTGAGCATTGTGATGACAGGTGTCATGGACCACTGTGATGACATGCGTCACACAGCATTGTGAATACAGGGGTCATGGAGCATTGGGATGACAAGGGCATGGATCATTGTGATGACAAGTGTCATGGAACATTGGGCTGAAAATGTTCATGGAGTATTGTGATGACAGGTGTCATGGAGCATTGTGATGACAAGAGTCCCCGAATACTGTGTTGTCAGGGGTAATGGAGTGTTGTGATGACAGTGGTCCTGGAGCATTGTGATGATATTGATCATGGAGCATTGTGATGAGAAGGTCATGGTGCATTAGGCTGAAAATGATCATGGAGTACTGTGATGACAGGGGTCATGGAACATTGTGATGACAAGGTAATGGAGCATGGTGATGACAAAGTCCTGGAGCATTGTGATGAGAAGACCATGGAGACTTGTGATGACAAGTCTCATGGAGTATTCTGATGAAAAGGGGCATGGAGCATTGTGATGACAGGTGTCTTTGAGCATTGTTATGACAAGGGCATGGAGCATTTTGAAGAGCAGGACATGGAGCATTCTGATGAATGTGTCATGGAGCACTGTGATGAGAATTTTATGGAACAATGTGATTATAGGTGTCTTGGAGCATTTTGATGTAAAGGGCATGGATCATTGTGATGAAAAACGCATGGACCCTTGTCATGACAGTGTTCAAGGAGCATACTGACAACAAGCGTCAGGGAGCATTGTGATGACAAGTGTATTGAGCATTGTGATGACAAAGGTTATGGAGCATAGTGATGAGAAGACCATGGATAATTGTGATTATGAGCGTCATGGGGTGTTGTGATGATAAGTGTTATGGAATATTGTGATCACAACGATGTGGAGCATTGTGATGACAGAGGTTATGTAGCATTTTGATTTCATTTTGATGACAATTGCCTTAAGCATTATGATTATGGGCATGATGCATTGTGATGACAGGGTTCAAGGAGCATTGAGATGAAAAGGGGCATGTAGCATTGTGATTACAGCGGTCATTAAGCAATTTGAAAACAAGGGCATGGAGCATTTTGATGAGAAGGCCATGGAACATTCTGATGATATGTGTCATGGAGGTTTGTGATGACAAGGCCATGGAGCATTGTGATTACAGGGGTCTTCGAGCATTGTGATGACAAGTGTCATGGAGCATTGTGATGACAAGGCCGTGGAACATTGTGATGGCAGTGGTCATGGAGCATTGTTATGACAGGGGTAATGCAGCATTGTGATGAGAAGGACATGGAGCATTGTGATTACAAAGTTTATGGAACATTGCCATGACAAATTTTTGGACCGTTGTTATGAAAAGCGCGTGGCACATTGAGATGACAAGTGTCATGGAGCATTTTTCTGACAAAGGCATGGAGCACTGTGATGACAGGAGTCACGGAGCATTGTGATGGAAAGTTCATGGAGCATTGTGGTTACAAAGGTCACAGAGCCTTCTGATGACGCAGGCATGGACCATGGTGATGACAAATATAATGAAGCATTGTGATGACTGGAGTTAAGGAGCATTGTGATGACAGGGGTAATGGAGCATTGTGCAGACAAGGGCATGGAGCATTGTGATGTCAGGGGCATGGAACATTGGTCTGACAAGTTTCATAGATTATTGTCATGAGAGTGGACATGGTGCATTGTGATGACAAGGGCATGGATCATGGTGATGAGAAGGTCATGGAGTATTGTGAAGACAGGTGTCAGGGAGCATTGTGATGACATATGTCATGGTCCATTGCGATGACAATGGCATAGAGCATTGTGATGCCAAATGTAATGGAGGATTGTGATGACAAATTTAAAGGAGCATTGTGATGACTAGGGCTTGGAGCATTATGATGAAATGGGCCATTGAGAATTTTCATGACAAGTCGTGAAGCAACGTGATGACAAGGTCCTGGAGCATTGTGATGAGAAACCATGGAGCCTTGTGATGACAAATCTCATCGAGCATACTGATGAAAAGGGGCATGGACCATTGTGATTACAGTGGTCTTTGCACATTGTGATGACAAAGGCATGAAGCAATGTGATCCCAAGGTTCATGGAGGATTGTGATGACAATGGTAATGGAGTATTGTGATGACAAGGCCATGGAGCATTGTGTTGTCAGGGGCATGGTGCATTTGTCTGACAAGCTTCATAGATTATTGTGATGAGAGTGGACATGGTGCATTGTGATGACAAGGGCATGGATCATGGTGATGAGAAGGTCATGGAGTATTGTGAAGACAGGTGTCAGGGAGCATTGTGATGACATATGTCATGTTCCATTGCGATGACAATGGCAGGGAGCATTGTGATGCCAAATGTAATGGAGGATTGTGATGACAAATTTAAAGGAGCATTGTGATGACTAGGGATTGGAGCATTATGATGACACGGGCCATTGAGTATTTTCATGACAAGTCGTGAAACATTGTGATTATAAGGTCCTAGAGCACTGTGATGAGAAACCATGGAGGCTTGTGATGACAAATCTCATGAAGCATACTGATGAAAAGGGGCATTGAGCATTGTGATTACAGGGGTCTTGGAACATTGTGATGTCAAGTGTCATGGAGCCTTGTGATGACACGGCCGTGGAACATTGTGATGGCAGGGGTCATGGAGCATTGTTATGACAGGGGTAATGGAGCATTGTGATGAGAAAGCCAAGGAGCATTGTGATTACAAGGTTTATGGAGCATTGCGATGACAAATTTGAGGACCGATGGGATGAAAAGCAGGTGGCACAATGTAATGACAAGGGTCATGGAGCATTTTTCTGACAAAGGCATGGAGCATTGTGATGATAAGGGTCACGGAGAATTGTGATGAAAAGTTCATGGAGCATTGTGGTTAAAAAGGACACAGAGCCTTGTGAGGACGCGGGCATGGACCATTGTGATGACAAATACTATGAAGCATTGTGATGACTGGAGTCACGGAGCATTGTGATGACAGGGGTCATGGAGCATTGTGATGACAAGGGCATGGAGCATTGTGATGACAGGGGCATAGAGCATTGTGATAAATAGTACATGGAGTATTTTGAAGAAAGGTGTCAGGGAGCATTTTGATGACATATGTCACGGTCCATTTCGATGACAATGGCATGGAGCATTGTGATGCCAAATGTAATGGAGGATTTTGATGACAAATATAATGGAGCATTGTGATGACTAGGGACTGGAGCATTATGATGACAAGGGCCATTGAGAATTTTCATGACAAGGTCGTGAAGCATTGTGATGACAATGTTCTTGAGCATTGTGATAAGAAAACCATGGAGCCTTGTGATGACAAATCTCATGGAGCATACTGATGAAAAGGGGCATGTACCACTGAGATTATAGGGGACTTGGAAGACTGTGCTGACAAGGGAATGGAGATTTGTGAGGAGAAGGCCAAGGAGCATTCTAATGACATGCGTCATTTAGCTTTGTGATGAAAAGGGCATGGAACATTGTGATTACAGGGGTCTTGGAGCACTGTGATGAAAAGGGCATGGATCATTGTGATGAAAAATACATGGAGCCTTCTCATGACAGGATTCAAGGAGCATACAGATAACAAGTGTCAGTGAGCATTTTGATGACGAGGGTATTGAGCATTGTGATGACAAAGTTCATGGAGCATTGTGATGAGAAGACCACGGATAATTGTGATGACGAGTATCATGGGGCATTGTGATGACAAGTGTTATGGAATATTGTGATCACAAGGGTTTGGAGCATTCTTATGACAGAGTTCATGGAGCATTTTGATTTCATAGTGATGACAATAGCATGAAGCATTATGATGATGGGCATGGTGCATTGTGATGACAGGGTTCATGGATCATTGAGATGAAAAGGGGCATGGAGCATTGTGATTACAGGGGTCTTGGAGCATTGTGATGAGATGGGTCATGGAGCCTTGTGATAACAAGGCCATGGAACATCGTGATGGCAGGGGTCATGGAGCATTGTTATGACAGGGGTAATGGAGCATTGTGATGGCAAGGGCATAGAGCATTATGATGAGAAGCGATGGAGCATTCTGATGACATGTGTTATGGAGCTTTGTGATGACAAGGGCATGGAGCAATGTGATGAGAGCGTTCATGGAGCACTGTGATGACAATGACATGGAGCATTGTGATGCCAAGGTTAATGGATCTTTGTGATGACAAAGATCATGGAGCATTTTGATGACAAGGGCGTTGTGCATTGTGATGAGAAGGGCCGGGAGCAGTGTGATGACAGGGTCATTGAGCAATTTGATGAAAAGTGTCATGGAACATTTTGATGACATGTGTTATGGAACATTGTGATGTCAGGAGTCATAGAGCATTTTGATGAAAAGGGTCATGGAGCATTTTGATGACAGGGGTATTGGAATAATGTGATGTCAGAGGTCATCGAACATTGTGATGATAAGTGCAAGTAGCATTGTGATGACAGGAGTCATGGAACATTGTGATGACAGGGGTGAGGGTGTATAGTGACGAATAGTGATGTAACTTTGTAATATCAGGGGTGAGAGATCATTTTGATGAGAAGTGCATGGAGCACTGTGATGAGAAGTTTTATGGAGAATTATGATGACGAGATTGTGGAGCACTGTGATGACAAGCGTATGGTGCATTGTGATGACATGTGTCATGGAGCATTGTCCTGACAAGCACATGGAGCATTGTGATGACAAGAGTCAGGGAGCATTGTGCTGACAAGTGCATGGAGAATTGTGATGACAAGCGTCATGGAGCATTCTGATGAAAAGCTTGTGGAGTATTTTGATGACAATGGCATGGAGCATTGTGATGAAAACGGCATAAAGAATAGTGATGAAAAAGGCATCATGGAGCGTTGTGATGACAAGTGTTATGGAACATTGTGATCACAAGGTTTTGGAGCACTGTGATGACAGAGGTCATGAATCATTTTGATTTCAAGGAGCATGGAGGATTGTGATGACAAAGGGAATGAAGCAAAGAGATCCCAATGTTCATGGAGGATTTTGATGACAATGGTAATGGAGTACTGTGATGACAAGCGCATAGAGCATTGTAATGACAAGGTCATGTAGTATTTTGCTGACAAAAGCATGGAGCATTGTGATGACAGGTGACATGGAGCACTGTGATGACAAGCGTCACGGAGCATTGTGAATACAGGGGTCATGGAGCATTGTGATGACAAGGGCATGGATCATTGTGATAACAAGTGTCATGGAGCATGGGGCTGAAAACGTTCATGGAGTATTGTGATGACAGGGGTCATGGAGCATTGTGATGATAGAGGTCATGGATAATTTTGATTTCATTGTGCTGACAATAGCCTGAAGCATTATGATGATGGGCATGGTGCATTGTGATGACAGGGTTCATGGAGCATTGAGATGAAAAGGGGCATGGAGCATTGTGATTACAAGGGTCTTGAAGCATTGTGATGACAAGGGCATGGAACATTTTGATGAGAAGCCCATGGAACATTCTGATGACATGCGTCATGGAGCTTTGTGATGACAAGGGCATGGAGCATTGTGATTTCCGGGGTCTTGAGCATTGTGATGAGAAGTATCATGGAACCTTGTGATGACTAGGCCGTGGAACATAGTGATGGTAGGGGTCATGGTGCATTGTTATGACAGGGGTAAAGGAGCATTGTGATGAGAAGGGTATGGAACTTATGTTTGAAATGTTTCATGGATTATTGTGATGAGAGTGGGCATGGAGCATTGTGATGACAAGGGCACGGAACACTGTGATACATGGGTCATGCAGGACTGTAATGACAAGGGTAGGGAGCATTGTGATGACAAGTGTCATGGAGCTTTGTGATGACAAGGGCAAGGTGCAATGTGATGAGAGGGTTCATGGAGCATTGTGATGACAATGACATGGAGAATTGTGATGCAAAGGGTCTTGGAACATTGTGATGACAAAAGTAATGGAGCATTTTAATGACAAGTGCATGGTGCATTTTGATGAGAAGGGTAGGGAGCATTTTGATGACCGGGTCATGCAGCAATTTGATAAAAAGTGTAATGGAACATTTTGATGGCAGGGGTTATAAAACATTGTGATGGCAGGGGTCTTGGAGCTTTGGGATGGAAAGTGTCATGGAGCATTTTGATGACAGGGCTTATGGAACATTGTGATGGCAGGGGTCATGGAACATTGTGATGATAAGGGGATGTAGCATTGTGATGAGAGTGTCATGGAACATTGTGATTACAAGGATGAGGGTGTATTGTGATGACTAGTGATGGAACATTGTGATATCTCTGGTGAGAGAGCATTTTGATGAGAAGTGCATGGACCATTGTGATTACAAGGTTTATGGAGCATTGCAATGACAAGGTTTGGAACGTTGTGATGAAATGCGCGTGGCACATTGTGATGACAATGGTCATGGAGCATTGTTTTGACAAAGACATGGAGCATTGTGATGACAAGTTTCACAGAGAATTGTGATGAAAAGTTCATTGAGCATTGTGGTTAAAATGGTCACAGAGACTGTTGATGACGAGGGCATGGACAATTGTGATGACAAAGGTCATGAAGCATTGTGATGATTGGAGTCACGGAGCATTGTGATGAAAGGTGTCATGGAGCATTGGAGTCACGGAGCATTGTGATGAAAGGTGTCATGGAGCATTGTGATGACAAGGGCATGGAGCATTGTGATGACAGGGGCATGGAGAATTGGTCTGACAAGTTTCATAGATTATTGTGATGATAGTGGACATGGTGCATTGTGATGACAAGGGCATGGAGCATTGTGATGTCAAGGGCATGGAGTATTTTTAAGACAGGTGTCAGGGAGCATTGTGATGACATATGTCATGTTCCATTGCGATGACAATGGCAGGGAGCATTGTGATGCCAAATGTAATGGAGGATTGTGATGACAAATTTAAAGGAGCATTGTGATGACTAGGGATTGGAGCATTATGATGACACGGGCCATTGAGTATTTTCATGACAAGTCGTGAAACATTGTGATTATAAGGTCCTAGAGCACTGTGATGAGAAACCATGGAGGCTTGTTATGACAAATCTCATGAAGCATACTGATGAAAAGGGGCATTGAGCATTGTGATTACAGGGGTCTTGGAACATTGTGATGTCAAGTGTCATGGAGCCTTGTGATGACACGGCCGTGGAACATTGTGATGGCAGGGGTCATGGAGCATTGTTATGACAGGGGTAATGGAGCATTGTGATGAGAAAGCCAAGGAGCATTGTGATTACAAGGTTTATGGAGCATTGCGATGACAAATTTGAGGACCGATGGGTTGAAAAGCAGGTGGCACAATGTAATGACAAGGGTCATGGAGCATTTTTCTGACAAAGGCATGGAGCATTGTGATGATAAGGGTCACGGAGAATTGTGATGAAAAGTTCATGGAGCATTGTGGTTAAAAAGGACACAGAGCCTTGTGAGGACGCGGGCATGGACCATTGTGATGACAAATACTATGAAGCATTGTGATGACTGGAGTCACGGAGCATTGTGATGACAGGGGTCATGGAGCATTGTGATGACAAGGGCATGGAGCATTGTGATGACAGGGGCATAGAGCATTGTGATAAATAGTACATGGAGTATTTTGAAGAAAGTTGTCAGGGAGCATTTTGATGACATATGTCACGGTCCATTTCAATGACAATGGCATGGAGCATTGTGATGCCAAATGTAATGGAGGATTTTGATGACAAATATAATGGAGCATTGTGATGACTAGGGACTGGAGCATTATGATGACAAGGGCCATTGAGAATTTTCATGACAAGGTCGTGAAGCATTGTGATGACAATGTTCTTGAGCATTGTGATAAGAAAACCATGGAGCCTTGTGATGACAAATCTCATGGAGCATACTGATGAAAAGGGGCATGTACCACTGAGATTATAGGGGTCTTGGAAGACTGTGCTGACAAGGGAATGGAGATTTGTGAGGAGAAGGCCAAGGAGCATTCTAATGACATGCGTCATTTAGCTTTGTGATGAAAAGGGCATGGAACATTGTGATTACAGGGGTCTTGGAGCACTGTGATGAAAAGGGCATGGATCATTGTGATGAAAAATACATGGAGCCTTCTCATGACAGGATTCAAGGAGCATACAGATAACAAGTGTCAGTGAGCATTTTGATGACGAGGGTATTGAGCATTGTGATGACAAAGTTCATGGAGCATTGTGATGAGAAGACCACGGATAATTGTGATGACGAGTATCATGGGGCATTGTGATGACAAGTTTTATGGAATATTGTGATCACAAGGGTTTGGAGCATTCTTATGACAGAGTTCATGGAGCATTTTGATTTCATAGTGATGACAATAGCATGAAGCATTATGATGATGGGCATGGTGCATTGTGATGACAGGGTTCATGGATCATTGAGATGAAAAGGGGCATGGAGCATTGTGATTACAGGGGTCTTGGAGCATTGTGATGAGATGGGTCATGGAGCCTTGTGATAACAAGGCCATGGAACATCGTGATGGCAGGGGTCATGGAGCATTGTTATGACAGGGGTAATGGAGCATTGTGATGGCAAGGGCATAGAGCATTATGATGAGAAGCGATGGAGCATTCTGATGACATGTGTTATGGAGCTTTGTGATGACAAGGGCAGGGAGCAATGTGATGAGAGCGTTCATGGAGCACTGTGATGACAATGACATGGAGCATTGTGATGCCAAGGTTAATGGATCTTTGTGATGACAAAGATCATGGAGCATTTTGATGACAAGGGCGTTGTGCATTGTGATGAGAAGGGCCGGGAGCAGTGTGATGACAGGAGTCACGGAGCATTGTGATGGAAAGTTCATGGAGCATTGTGGTTACAAAGGTCACAGAGCCTTCTGATGACGCAGGCATGGACCATGGTGATGACAAATATAATGAAGCATTGTGATGACTGGAGTTAAGGAGCATTGTGATGACAGGGGTAATGGAGCATTGTGCAGACAAGGGCATGGAGCATTGTGATGTCAGGGGCATGGAACATTGGTCTGACAAGTTTCATAGATTATTGTCATGAGAGTGGACATGGTGCATTGTGATGACAAGGGCATGGATCATGGTGATGAGAAGGTCATGGAGTATTGTGAAGACAGGTGTCAGGGAGCATTGTGATGACATATGTCATGGTCCATTGCGATGACAATGGCATAGAGCATTGTGATGCCAAATGTAATGGAGGATTGTGATGACAAATTTAAAGGAGCATTGTGATGACTAGGGCTTGGAGCATTATGATGAAACGGGCCATTGAGAATTTTCATGACAAGTCGTGAAGCAACGTGATGACAAGTTCCTGGAGCATTGTGATGAGAAACCATGGAGCCTTGTGATGACAAATCTCATCGAGCATACTGATGAAAAGGGGCATGGACCATTGTGATTACAGTGGTCTTTGCACATTGTGATGACAAAGGCATGAAGCAATGTGATCCCAAGGTTCATGGAGGATTGTGATGACAATGGTAATGGAGTATTGTGATGACAAGGCCATGGAGCATTGTGTTGTCAGGGGCATGGTACATTTGTCTGACAAGCTTCATAGATTATTGTGATGAGAGTGGACATGGTGCATTGTGATGACAAGGGCATGGATCATGGTGATGAGAAGGTCATGGAGTATTGTGAAGACAGGTGTCAGGGAGCATTGTGATGACATATGTCATGTTCCATTGCGATGACAATGGCAGGGAGCATTGTGATGCCAAATGTAATGGAGGATTGTGATGACAAATTTAAAGGAGCATTGTGATGACTAGGGATTGGAGCATTATGATGACACGGGCCATGTAGTATTTTCATGACAAGTCGTGAAACATTGTGATTATAAGGTCCTAGAGCACTGTGATGAGAAACCATGGAGGCTCGTGATGACAAATCTCATGAAGCATACTGATGAAAAGGGGCATTGAGCATTGTGATTACAGTGGTCTTGGAACATTGTGATGTCAAGTGTCATGGAGCCTTGTGATGACACGGCCGTGGAACATTGTGATGGCAGGGGTCATGGAGCATTGTTATGACAGGGATAATGGAGCATTGTGATGAGAAAGCCAAGGAGCATTGTGATTACAAGGTTTATGGAGCATTGCGATGACAAATTTGAGGACCGATGGGATGAAAAGCAGGTGGCACAATGTAATGACAAGGGTCATGGAGCATTTTTCTGACAAAGGCATGGAGCATTGTGATGATAAGGGTCACGGAGAATTGTGATGAAAAGTTCATGGAGCATTGTGGTTAAAAAGGACACAGAGCCTTGTGAGGACGCGGGCATGGACCATTGTGATGACAAATACTATGAAGCATTGTGATGACTGGAGTCACGGAGCATTGTGATGACAGGGGTCATGGAGCATTGTGATGACAAGAGCATGGAGCATTGTGATGACAGGGGCATAGAGCATTGTGATAAATAGTACATGGAGTATTTTGAAGAAAGGTGTCAGGGAGCATTTTGATGACATATGTCACGGTCCATTTCGATGACAATGGCTTGGAGCATTGTGATGCCAAATGTAATGGAGGATTTTGATGACAAATATAATGGAGCATTGTGATGACTAGGGACTGGAGCATTATGATGACAAGGGCCATTGAGAATTTTCATGACAAGGTCGTGAAGCATTGTGATGACAATGTTCTTGAGCATTGTGATAAGAAAACCATGGAGCCTTGTGATGACAAATCTCATGGAGCATACTGATGAAAAGGGGCATGTACCACTGAGATTATAGGGGTCTTGGAAGACTGTGCTGACAAGGGAATGAAGATTTGTGAGGAGAAGGCCAAGGAGCATTCTAATGACATGCGTCATTTAGCTTTGTGATGAAAAGGGCATGGAACATTGTGATTACAGGGGTCTTGGAGCACTGTGATGAAAAGGGCATGGATCATTGTGATGAAAAATACATGGAGCCTTCTCATGACAGGATTCAAGGAGCATACAGATAACAAGTGTCAGGGAGCATTTTGATGACGAGGGTATTGAGCATTGTGATGACAAAGTTCATGGAGCATTGTGATGAGAAGACCACGGATAATTGTGATGACGAGTATCATGGGGCATTGTGATGACAAGTGTTATGGAATATTGTGATCACAAGGGTTTGGAGCATTCTTATGACAGAGTTCATGGAGCATTTTGATTTCATAGTGATGACAATAGCATGAAGCATTATGATGATGGGCATGGTGCATTGTGATGACAGGGTTCATGGATCATTGAGATGAAAAGGGGCATGGAGCATTGTGATTACAGGGGTCTTGGAGCATTGTGATGAGATGGGTCATGGAGCCTTGTGATAACAAGGCCATGGAACATCGTGATGGCAGGGGTCATGGAGCATTGTTATGACAGGGGTAATGGAGCATTGTGATGGCAAGGGCATAGAGCATTATGATGAGAAGCGATGGAGCATTCTGATGACATGTGTTATGGAGCTTTGTGATGACAAGGGCATGGAGCAATGTGATGAGAGCGTTCATGGAGCACTGTGATGACAATGACATGGAGCATTGTGATGCCAAGGTTAATGGATCTTTGTGATGACAAAGATCATGGAGCATTTTGATGACAAGGGCGTTGTGCATTGTGATGAGAAGGGCCGGGAGCAGTGTGATGACAGGGTCATTGAGCAATTTGATGAAAAGTGTCATGGAACATTTTGATGACATGTGTTATGGAACATTGTGATGTCAGGAGTCATAGAGCATTTTGATGAAAAGGGTCATGGAGCATTTTGATGACAGGGGTATTGGAATAATGTGATGTCAGAGGTCATCGAACATTGTGATGATAAGTGCAAGTAGCATTGTGATGACAGGAGTCATGGAACATTGTGATGACAGGGGTGAGGGTGTATAGTGACGAATAGTGATGTAACTTTGTAATATCAGGGGTGAGAGATCATTTTGATGAGAAGTGCATGGAGCACTGTGATGAGAAGTTTTATGGAGAATTATGATGACGAGATTGTGGAGCACTGTGATGACAAGCGTATGGTGCATTGTGATGACATGTGTCATGGAGCATTGTCCTGACAAGCACATGGAGCATTGTGATGACAAGAGTCAGGGAGCATTGTGCTGACAAGTGCATGGAGAATTGTGATGACAAGCGTCATGGAGCATTCTGATGAAAAGCTTGTGGAGTATTTTGATGACAATGGCATGGAGCATTGTGATGAAAACGGCATAAAGAATAGTGATGAAAAAGGCATCATGGAGCGTTGTGATGACAAGTGTTATGGAACATTGTGATCACAAGGTTTTGGAGCACTGTGATGACAGAGGTCATGAATCATTTTGATTTCAAGGAGCATGGAGGATTGTGATGACAAAGGGAATGAAGCAAAAAGATCCCAATGTTCATGGAGGATTTTGATGACAATGGTAATGGAGTACTGTGATGACAAGCGCATAGAGCATTGTAATGACAAGGTCATGTAGTATTTTGCTGACAAAAGCATGGAACATTGTGATGACAGGTGACATGGAGCACTGTGATGACAAGCGTCACGGAGCATTGTGAATACAGGGGTCATGGAGCATTGTGATGACAAGGGCATGGATCATTGTGATAACAAGTGTCATGGAGCATGGGGCTGAAAACGTTCATGGAGTATTGTGATGACAGGGGTCATGGAGCATTGTGATGATAGAGGTCATGGATAATTTTGATTTCATTGTGCTGACAATAGCCTGAAGCATTATGATGATGGGCATGGTGCATTGTGATGACAGGGTTCATGGAGCATTGAGATGAAAAGGGGCATGGAGCATTGTGATTACAAGGGTCTTGAAGCATTGTGATGACAAGGGCATGGAGCATTTTGATGAGAAGCCCATGGAACATTCTGATGACATGCGTCATGGAGCTTTGTGATGACAAGGGCATGGAGCATTGTGATTTCCGGGGTCTTGAGCATTGTGATGAGAAGTATCATGGAACCTTGTGATGACTAGGCCGTGGAACATTGTGATGGTAGGGGTCATGGTGCATTGTTATGACAGGGGTAAAGGAGCATTGTGATGAGAAGGGTATGGAACTTATGTCTGAAATGTTTCATGGATAATTGTGATGAGAGTGGGCATGGAGCATTGTGATGACAAGGGCACGGAACACTGTGATACATGGGTCATGCAGGACTGTAATGACAAGGGCAGGGAGCATTGTGATGATAAGTGTCATGGAGCTTTGTAATGACAAGGGCAAGGTGCAATGTGATGAGAGGGTTCATGGAGCATTGTGATGACAATGACATGGAGAATTGTGATGCAAAGGGTCTTGGAACATTGTGATGACAAAAGTAATGGAGCATTTTAATGACAAGTGCATGGTGCATTTTGATGAGAAGGGCAGGGAGCATTTTGATGACCGGGTCATGCAGCAATTTGATAAAAAGTGTAATGGAACATTTTGATGGCAGGGGTTATAAAACATTGTGATGGCAGGGGTCTTGGAGCTTTGGGATGGAAAGTGTCATGGAGCATTTTGATGACAGGGCTTATGGAACATTGTGATGGCAGGGGTCATGGAACATTGTGATGATAAGGGGATGTAGCATTGTGATGACAGTGTCATGGAACATTGTGATTACAAGGATGAGGGTGTATTGTGATGACTAGTGATGGAACATTGTGATATCTCTGGTGAGAGCGCATTTTGATGAGAAGTGCATGGACCATTGTGATTACAAGGTTTATGGAGCATTGCAATGACAAGGATTGGAACGTTGTGATGAAATGCGCGTGGCACATTGTGATGACAATGGTCATGGAGCATTGTTTTGACAAAGACATGGAGCATTGTGATGACAAGTTTCACAGAGAATTGTGATGAAAAGTTCATTGAGCATTGTGGTTAAAATGGTCACAGAGACTGTTGATGACGAGGGCATGGACAATTGTGATGACAAAGGTCATGAAGCATTGTGATGATTGGAGTCACGGAGCATTGTGATGAAAGGTGTCATGGAGCATTGGAGTCAAGGAGCATTGTGATGAAAGGTGTCATGGAGCATTGTGATGACAAGGGCATGGAGCATTGTGATGACAGGGGCATGGAGAATTGGTCTGACAAGTTTCATAGATTATTGTGATGATAGTGGACATGGTGCATTGTGATGACAAGGGCATGGAGCATTGTGATGTCAAGGGCATGGAGTATTTTTAAGACAGGTGTCAGGGAGCATTGTGATGACATATTTCATAGTCCATTGCGATAAATATGGCATGGAGCATTGTGATGCCAAATGTAATGGAGGATTGTGATGACAAATATAATGGAGCATTGTGATGACTAGGGCTTGGAGCATTATGATGACAAGGGCCATTGAGAATTTACAGGACAATGTCTTGAAGAATTGTGATGACAAGGTCCTGGAGCATTGTGATGAGAAAACCATGGAGCCTTGTGATGACAAATCTCATGGAGCATACTGATGAAAAGGGGCATGGAGCATTCTGATTACAGGGTTCTTGGAACATTGTGAAAACAAAGGCATGGAGCATTGTGATTACAAGGCATTGATCTTTGTGATGACAAGGGCATGGAATATTGTGAAGACAGGTGTCAGGGAGCATTGTGATGACATATGTAATGGTCCATTGCGATGACAATGGCATAGAGCATTGTGATGCCAAATATAATGAAGGATTGTGATGACAAATATAATGGAGCATTGTGATGACTAGGGCTTGGAGCATTATGATGACAAGGGCCATTGGGAATTTTCATGACAATGTCGTGAAGCATTGTGATGACAAGGTCCTGGAGCATTGTGATGAGAAAACCATGGAGCCTTGTGATGACAAGTCTCATGGAGCATACTGATGTAAAGGGGCATGGAGCATTCTGATTACAGGGGTCTGGGATCATTGTGATAACAAGGGCATAGAACATTGTGATGACAAGCGCACGGAGCATTGGTCTAATAAGTTCCATGGATTATTGTCATGACATTTGGAATGGCGCATTATGATGACAAGGGCATGGAGCATTGTGATGACCAGGTCATGCAGTATTGTGAAAATAGGTGTCAGGGAGCATTGTGATGACATATGTAATGGCCCATTGTGATGACAATGGCATGGAGAATTGTGATGCCAAGTGTCAGGGAGGATTCTGATGACAAAGGTAATGGAGCATTGTGAATGACAATGGCTTGGAGCATTGTGATGACAAGGGTCAGGGAGCATTGTGCTGACAAGTGCATGGAGCATTGTGATGACAAGGGTCATGGAGCTTTCTGATGACAAGCTTGTGGAGTATTTTGATGACAATGGCATGGAGCATTGGGATGAAAAGGGCATGGGGCTTTGTGATGAAAAAGGCATGGAGCCTTTTCGTGACAGGGTTCAAGGAGCATTCTGACGACAAGTGTCAGGGAGCATTGTGATGACAAGTGTATTGAGAATTGTGATGACAAAGGTCATGGAGCATTGTGATGAAAAGGGCATGGATTATTGTGATGACAGGCATCATGGAGCGTTGTGAGGACAAGTGTTATGGAACATTGTGATCACAAGGGTTTGGAGCATTGTGATGAGAGAGGTCATGGATCATTTTGATTTCAAGGAGCATGGAGCTTTGTGATGACAAGGGCATGAAGCAATGTGATCCCAAAGTTAATGGAGGATTGTGATGACAATGGAAATGGAGTATTGTGATGACTAGTGCAAAGAGCATTGTAATGACAAGGTCATGTAGCATTTTGCTGACAAAGGCATGGAGCATTGTGATGACAGGTGTCATGGAGCACTGTGATGACAAGCGTCATGGAGCATTGTGAATACATGGGTCATGGAACATTGGGATAACATGGGCATGGATCATTGTGATGACAAGTGTCATGGAGCATAGGGCTGAAAATGTTCATGGAGTATTGTGATGACAGGGGTCATGGAGCATTGTGATTACAGGGGTCTTGGAGCAGAGTGATGACAAGAGTCCCGGATCATTGTGTTTTCAGGTGTCATGGAGTGTTGTGATGACAGTGGTCATGGAGCATTGTGATGATATTGGTCATGGAGCATTGTGATGAGAAGGTCATAGAGAATTGGGCTGAAAATGTTCATGGAGTATTGTGATGACAGGGGTCATGGAGCATTGTCATGACAAGGGAATGGAGCATGGTGATGACAAGGTCTTGGAGCATTGTGAGGAGATGACCATGGAGACTTGTGATGACAAGTCTAATGGAGCATTCTTATGAAAAGGGGCATGGAGCATTGTGATTACGGGGGTCTTGAAGCTTGTGATGACAAGGGCATGGAGCATTGTGAGGCGAAGGCCATGGAACATTCTGATGACATGCATCATGGAGCTTTGTGATGACAAGGGCATGGAGCATTGTGATTACATGGGTCTTGGAGCATTGTGCTGACAAGGGTCCTGGAGCCTTGTGATGACAAGGCCGTGGAACATTGTGATGGCAGGGGTCATGGAGCTTGTTATGACAGAGGTAATGGAGCATTGTGATGAGAAGTGCATTGAGCATTGGTCTGAAATATTTCATGGATTATTGTGATGAGAGTGGGCATGGCGCATTGTGATGACAAGGGCACGGTACACTGTGATACATGGGTCATGGAGGATTGTAATGACAAGGGCATGGAGCATTGTGATGAGAAGGGCATCGAGCATTGTGATGACAAGTGCCATGGAGCTTTGTGATGACAAGGGCATGGAGCAATGTGATGAGAGGGTTCATGGAGCATTGTGATGACAATGACATGGAGCATTGTGATGCCAAGGGTCATGGAGCTTTGTGATGACAAAGGTCATGGAGCATTTTGATGACAAGTGTGTGGTGCATTGTGATGAGAACGGCAGGGAGCATTGTGATGACCAGGTAATGCAGTATTGTAAAGGGTGGTGTCAGGGAGCATTGTGATGACATATGTAATGGCCCATTGTGATGACAATGGCATGGAGCATTGTGATGCAAACTTCCATTGAGGATTCTGATCACAAAGGTAATGGAGCATTGTGATGACAATGGCTTGGAGCATTGTGATGACAAGTGTCAGGGAGCATTGTGCTGACAAGTGCATGGAGAATTGTGATGACAAGGGTCATGGAGCATTCTGATGACAAGCTTGTGGAGTATTTTGATGACAATGGCATGGAGCATTGGGATGAAAAGGGCATGGGGCTTTGTGATGAAAAAGGCATGGAGCCTTTTCGTGACAGGGTTCAAGGAGCATTCTGACGACAAGTGTCAGGGAGCATTGTGATGACAAGTGTATTGAGAATTGTGATGACAAAGGTCATGGAGCATTGTGATGAAAAGGGCATGGATTATTGTGATGACAGGCATCATGGAGCGTTGTGAGGACAAGTGTTATGGAACATTGTGATCACAAGGGTTTGGAGCATTGTGATGACAGAGGTCATGGATCATTTTGATTTCAAGGAGCATGGAGCATTGTGATGACAAGGGCATGAAGCAATGTGATCCCAAAGTTCATGGAGGATTGTGATGACAATGGAAATGGAGTATTGTGATGACAAGTGCATAGAGCATTGTAATGACAAGGTCATGTAGCATTTTGCTGACAAAGGCATGGAGCATTGTGATGACAGGTGTCATGGAGCACTGTGATGACAAGCGTCATGGAGCATTGTGAATACATGGGTCATGGAACTTTGGGATAACATGGGCATGGATCATTGTGATGACAAGGGTCATGGAGCATTGGGCTGAAAATGTTCATGGAGTATTGTGATGACAGGGGTCATGGAGCATTGTGATTACAGGGGTCTTGGAGCATTGTGATGACAAGAGTCCCGGATCATTGTGTTGTCAGGTGTCATGGAGTGTTGTGATGACAGTGGTCATGGAGCATTGTGATGATATTGGTCATGGAGCATTGTGATGAGAAGGTCATAGAGAATTGGGCTGAAAATATTCATGGAGTATTGTGATGACAGGGGTCATGGAGCATTGTGATGACAAGGGAATGGAGCATGGTGATGACAAGGTCTTGGAGCATTGTGAGGAGATGACCATGGAGACTTGTGATGACAAATCTAATGGAGCATTCTGATGAAAAAGGGAATGGAACATTGTGATTACTGGAGTCTTCGAGCATTGTGATGACAAGGGCATGGAGCATTGTGAGGCGAAGGCCATGGAACATTGTGATGACATGCGTCATGGAGCTTTGTGATGACAAGAGCATGGAGCATTGTGATTACATGGGTCTTGGAGCATTGTGCTGACAAGGGTCCTGGAGCCTTGTGATGACAAGGCCGTGGAACATTGTGATGGCAGGGGTCATGGAGCTTGTTATGACAGAGGTAATGGAGCATTGTGATGAGAAGTGCATTGAGCATTGGTCTGAAATATTTCATGGATTATTGTGATGAGAGTGGGCATGGCGCATTGTGATGACAAGGGCACGGTACACTGTGAAACATGGGTCATGGAGGATTGTAATGACAAGGGCATGGAGCATTGTGATGAGAAGGGCATCGAGCATTGTGATGACAAGTGCCATGGAGCTTTGTGATGACAAGGGCATGGAGCAATGTGATGAGAGGGTTCATGGAGCATTGTGATGACAATGACATGGAGCATTGTGATGCCAAGGGTCATGGAGCTTTGTGATGACAAAGGTCATGGAGCATTTTGATGACAAGGGTGTGGTGCATTGTGATGAGAACGGCAGGGAGCATTGTGATGACCAGGTATTGCAGTATTGTAAAGAGAGGTGTCAGGGAGCATTGTGATGACATATGTAATGGCCCATTGTGATGACAATGGCATGGAGCATTGTGATGCAAACTTCCATTGAGGATTCTGATCACAAAGGTAATGGAGCATTGTGATGACAATGGCTTGGAGCATTGTGATGACAAGTGTCAGGGAGCATTGTGCTGACAAGTGCATGGAGAATTGTAATGACAAGGGTCATGGAGCATTCTGATGACAAGCTTGTGGAGTATTTTGATGACAATGGCATGGAGCATTGGGATGAAAAGGGCATGGGGCTTTGTGATGAAAAAGGCATGGAGCCTTTTCGTGACAGGGTTCAAGGAGCATTCTGACGACAAGTGTCAGGGAGCATTGTGATGACAAGTGTATTGAGAATTGTGATGACAAAGGTCATGGAGCATTGTGATGAAAAGGGCATGGATTATTGTGATGACAGGCATCATGGAGCGTTGTGAGGACAAGTGTTATGGAACATTGTGATCACAAGGGTTTGGAGCATTGTAATGACAGAGTTCATGGGTCATTTTGATTTCAAGGAGCATGGAGCATTGTGATGACAAGGGCATGAAGCAATGTGATCCCAAAGTTCATGGAGGATTGTGATGACAATGGAAATGGAGTATTGTGATGACAAGTGCATAGAGCATTGTAATGACATGGTCATGTAGCATTTTGCTGACAAAGGCATGGAGCATTGTGATGACAGGTGTCATGGAGCACTGTGAGGACATGCGTCATGGAGCATTGTGAATACATGGGTCATGGAACATTGGGATAACATGGGCATGGATCATTGTGATGACAAGGGTCATGGAGCATTGGGCTGAAAATGTTCATGGAGTATTGTGATGACAGGGGTCATGGAGCATTGTGATTACAGGGGTCTTGGAGCATTGTGATGACAAGAGTCCCGGATCATTGTGTTGTCAGGTGTCATGGAGTGTTGTGATGACAGTGGTCATGGAGCATTGTGATGATATTGGTCATGGAGCATTGTGATGAGAAGGTCATAGAGAATTGGGCTGAAAATGTTCATGGAGTATTGTGATGACAGGGGTCATGGAGCATTGTGATGACAAGGGAATGGAGCATGGTGATGACAAGGTCTTGGAGCATTGTGAGGAGATGACCATGGAGACTTGTGATGACAAATCTAATGGAGCATTCTGATGAAAAAGGGAATGGAACATTGTGATTACTGGAGTCTTCGAGCATTGTGATGACAAGGGCATGGAGCATTGTGAGGAGAAGACCATGGAACATTCTGATGACATGCGTCATGGAGCTTTGTGATGACAAGGGCATGGAGCATTGTGATTACATGGATCTTGGAGCATTGTGATGACAAGGGTCATGGAGCCTTGTGATGACAAGGCCCTGGAATATTATGATGGCAGGTGTCATGGAGCATTGTTACGACAGAGGTAACGGAGCATTGTGATGAGAAGGGCATTGAGCATTGATCTGAAATGTTTCATGGATTACTGTGATGAGAGTGGGCATGGCGGTTTGTCATGACAAGGGCACGGTACACTGTGATACATCGGTCATGGAGGATTGTAATGACAAGGTCATGGAGCATTGTGATGAGAATGGCATCGAGCATTGTGATGACAAGTGTCATGGAGCTTTGTGATGACAAGGACATGGAGCAATGTGATGAGAGGGTTCATGGAGCATTGTGATGACAATGACATGGAGCATTGTGATGCCAAAGGTCATGGAGCTTTGTGATGACAAAGGTCATGGAGCATTTTGATGACAAGTGTGTGGTGCATTGTGATGAGAAGGGCAGGGAGCATTTTGATGACAGGGTCATGCAGCAATTTGATGAAAAGTGTAATGGAACATTTTGATGCCAGGGGTTATAGAACATTGTGATGCCAGGGGTCATGGAGCTTTGGGATGAAAAGGGTCATGGAGCATTTTGATGACAAGGGTTATGGAACATTGTGATGTCAGGGGTCATGGAACATTGTGCTGATAAGGGGATGTAGCATTGTGATGACAGGGGTCATGGAACATTGTGATAACAGGCGTGAGGGAGGATTGTGATGACTAGTGATGGAACATTGTGATATCTCATGTGAGAGAGTATTTGGATGAGAAGTGCATGGAGCATTGTGATTACAAGGTTTATGGAGCATAGCGATGACAAGGTTGTGGATCATTGTGGTGAAAAGCGCATGGCACAATTTGATGACAAGGGTCATGGAGCATTGTTCTGACAAAGGCATGGAGCATTGTGATGACAAGGGTCACGGAGCATTGTGATGAAAAGTTCATGGAGCATTGTGGTTACAAAGGTCACAGAGCCTTGTGATGACGCGGGCATGGATTGTTGTGATGACAAACGTTATGAAGCATTGTGATGACTGTAGTCACGGAGCATTGTGATGACAGGGGTCATGGAGCATTGTGATGACAAGGGAATGGAGCATGTTGATGACAAGGTCTTGGAGCATTGTGATGAGATGACCATGGAGACTTGTGATGACAAGTCTAATGGAGCATTCTTATGAAAAGGGGCATGGAGCATTGTGATTACGGGGGTCTTGAAGCATTGTGATGACAAGGGCATGGAGCATTGTGAGGCGAAGGCCATGGAACATTGTGATGACATGCGTCATGGAGCTTTGTGATGACAAGGGCATGGAGCATTGTGATTACATGGGTCTTGGAGCATTGTGCTGACAAGGGTCCTGGAGCCTTGTGATGACAAGGCCGTGGAACATTGTGATGGCAGGGGTCATGGAGCTTGTTATGACAGAGGTAATGGAGCATTGTGATGAGAAGTGCATTGAGCATTGGTCTGAAATATTTCATGGATTATTGTGATGAGAGTGGGCATGGCACATTGTGATGACAAGGGCACGGTACACTGTGATACATGGGTCATGGAGGATTGTAATGACAAGGGCATGGAGCATTGTGATGAGAAGGGCATCGAGCATTGTGATGACAAGTGCCATGGAGCTTTGTGATGACAAGGGCATGGAGCAATGTGATGAGAGGGTTCATGGAGCATTGTGATGACAATGACATGGAGCATTGTGATGCCAAGGGTCATGGAGCTTTGTGATGACAAAGGTCATGGAGCATTTTGAGGACAAGTGTGTGGTGCATTGTGATGAGAATGGCAGGGAGCATTGTGATGACCAGGTAATGCATTATTGTAAAGGGAGGTGTCAGGGAGCATTGTGATGACATATGTAATGGCCCATTGTGATGACAATGGCATGGAGCATTGTGATGCAAACTTCCATTGAGGATTCTGATCACAAAGGTAATGGAGCACTGTGATGACAATGGCTTGGAGCATTGTGATGACAAGTGTCAGGGAGCATTGTGCTGACAAGTGCATGGAGAATTGTGATGACAAGGGTCATGGAGCATTCTGATGACAAGCTTGTGGAGTATTTTGATGACAATGGCATGGAGCATTGGGATGAAAAGGGCATGGGGCTTTGTGATGAAAAAGGCATGGAGCCTTTTCGTGACAGGGTTCAAGGAGCATTCTGACGACAAGTGTCAGGGAGCATTGTGATGACAAGTGTATTGAGAATTGTGATGACAAAGGTCATGGAGCATTGTGATGAAAAGGGCATGGATTATTGTGATGACAGGCATCATGGAGCGTTGTGAGGACAAGTGTTATGGAACATTGTGATCACAAGGGTTTGGAGCATTGTGATGACAGAGGTCATGGATCATTTTGATTTCAAGGAGCATGGAGCATTGTGATGACAAGGGCATGAAGCAATGTGATCCCAAAGTTCATGGAGGATTGTGATGACAATGGAAATGGAGTATTGTGATGACAAGTGCATAGAGCATTGTAATGACAAGGTCATGTAGCATTTTGCTGACAAAGGCATGGAGCATTGTGATGACAGGTGTCATGGAGCACTGTGATGACATGCGTCATGGAGCATTGTGAATACATGGGTCATGGAACATTGGGATAACATGGGCATGGATCATTGTGATGACAAGGGTCATGGAGCATTGGGCTGAAAATGTTCATGGAGTATTGTGATGACAGGGGTCATGGAGCATTGTGATTACAGGGGTCTTGGAGCATTGTGATGACAAGAGTCCCGGATCATTGTGTTGTCAGGTGTCATGGAGTGTTGTGATGACAGTGGTCATGGAGCATTGTGATGATATTGGTCATGGAGCATTGTGATGAGAAGGTCATAGAGAATTGGGCTGAAAATGTTCATGGAGTATTGTGATGACAGGGGTCATGGAGCATTGTGATGACAAGGGAATGGAGCATGGTGATGACAAGGTCTTGGAGCATTGTGAGGAGATGACCATGGAGACTTGTGATGACAAATCTAATGGAGCATTCTGATGAAAAAGGGAATGGAACATTGTGATTACTGGAGTCTTCGAGCATTGTGATGACAAGGGCATGGAGCATTGTGAGGAGAAGACCATGGAACATTCTGATGACATGCGTCAGGGAGCTTTGTGATGACAAGGGCATGGAGCATTGTGAGGAGAAAACCATGGAACATTCTGATGACATGCGTCATGGAGCTTTGTGATGACAAGGGCATGGAGCATTGTGATTACATGGATCTTGGAGCATTGTGATGACAAGGGTCATGGAGCCTTGTGATGACAAGGCCCTGGAATATTATGATGGCAGGTGTCATGGAGCATTGTTACGACAGAGGTAACGGAGCATTGTGATGAGAAGGGCATTGAGCATTGATCTGAAATGTTTCATGGATTACTGTGATGAGAGTGGGCATGGCGGTTTGTCATGACAAGGGCACGGTACACTGTGATACATGGGTCATGGAGGATTGTAATGACAAGGTCATGGAGCATTGTGATGAGAATGGCATCGAGCATTGTGATGACAAGTGTCATGGAGCTTTGTGATGACAAGGACATGGAGCAATGTGATGAGAGGGTTCATGGAGCAATGTGATGACAATGACATGGAGCATTGTGATGCCAAGGGTCATGGAGCTTTGTGATGACAAAGGTCATGGAGCATTTTGATGACAAGTGTGTGGTGCATTGTGATGAGAAGGGCAGGGAGCATTTTGATGACAGGGTCATGCAGCAATTTGATGAAAAGTGTAATGGAACATTTTGATGCCAGGGGTTATAGAACATTGTGATGCCAGGGGTCATGGAGCTTTGGGATGAAAAGCGTCATGGAGCATTTTGATGACAAGGGTTATGGAACATTGTGATGTCAGGGGTCATGGAACATTGTGCTGATAAGGGGATGTAGCATTGTGATGACAGGGGTCATGGAACATTGTGATAACAGGGGTGAGGGAGGATTGTGATGACTAGTGATGGAACATTGTGATATCTCATGTGAGAGAGTATTTGGATGAGAAGTGCATGGAGCATTGTGATTACAAGGTTTATGGAGCATAGCGATGACAAGGTTGTGGATCATTGTGGTGAAAAGCGCATGGCACAATTTGATGACAAGGGTCATGGAGCATTGTTCTGACAAAGGCATGGAGCATTGTGATGACAAGGGTCACGGAGCATTGTGATGAAAAGTTCATGGAGCATTGTGGTTACAAAGGTCACAGAGCCTTGTGATGACGCGGGCATGGATTGTTGTGATGACAAACGTTATGAAGCATTGTGATGACTGTAGTCACGGAGCATTGTGATGACAGGGGTCATGGAGCATTGTGATGACAATGGCATGGAGCATTGTGATGCCAAGTGTCATGGAGGATTCTGATGACAAAGGTAATGGAGCATTGTGGTGACAATGGTTTGGAGCATTGTGATGACAAGGATCAGGGAGCATTGTGCTGACAAGTGCATGGAGCATTGTGATGACAAGGGTATGGATCATTGTGATGACAAGGGTCATGGAGCATTGGGCTGAAAATGTGCATGGAGTATTGTGATGACAGGGGTCATGGAGCATTGTGATGACAAAGGAATGGAGCATGTTGATGACAAGGTCTTGGAGCATTGTGATGAGATGACCATGGAGACTTGTGATGACAAGTCTAATGGAGCATTCTTATGAAAAGGGGCATGGAGAATTGTGATTACGGGGGTCTTGAAGCATTGTGATGACAAGGGCATAGAGCATTGTGAGGCGAAGGCCATGGAACATTCTGATGACATGCGTCATGGAGCTTTGTGATGACAAGGGCATGGAGCATTGTGATTACATGGGTCTTGGAGCATTGTGCTGACAAGGGTGCTGGAGCCTTGTGATGACAAGGCCGTTCAACATTGTGATGGCAGGTGTCATGGAGCTTGTTATGACAGAGGTAATGGAGCATTGTGATGAGAAGTGCATTGAGCATTGGTCTGAAATATTTCATGGATTATTGTGATGAGAGTGGGCATGGCGCATTGTGATGACAAGGGCACGGTACACTGTGATACATGGGTCATGGAGGATTGTAATGACAAGGGCATGGAGCATTGTGATGAGAAGGGCATCGAGCATTGTGATGACAAGTGCCATGTAGCTTTGTGATGACAAGGGCATGGAGCAATGTGATGAGAGGGTTCATGGAGCATTGTGATGACAATGACATGGAGCATTGTGATGCCAAGGGTCATGGAGCTTTGTGATGACAAAGGTCATGGAGCATTTTGATGACAAGGGTGTGGTGCATTGTGATGAGAACGGCAGGGAGCATTGTGATGACCAGGTAATGCAGTATTGTAAAGAGAGGTGTCAGGGAGCATTGTGATGACATATGTAATGGCCCATTGTGATGACAATGGCATGGAGCATTGTGATGCAAACTTCCATTGAGGATTCTGATCACAAAGGTAATGGAGCATTGTGATGACAATGGCTTGGAGCATTGTGATGACAAGTGTCAGGGAGCATTGTGCTGACAAGTGCATGGAGAATTGTGATGACAAGGGTCATGGAGCATTCTGATGACAAGCTTGTGGAGTATTTTGATGACCATGGCATGGAGCATTGGGATGAAAAGGGCATGGGGCTTTGTGATGAAAAAGGCATGAAGCCTTTTCGTGACAGGGTTCAAGGAGCATTCTGACGACAAGTGTCAGGGAGCATTGTGATGACAAGTGTATTGAGAATTGTGATGACAAAGGTCATGGAGCATTGTGATGAAAAGGGCATGGATTATTGTGATGACAGGCATCATGGAGCGTTGTGAGGACAAGTGTTATGGAACATTGTGATCACAAGGGTTTGGAGCATTGTGATGACAGAGGTCATGGATCATTTTGATTTCAAGGAGCATGGAGCATTGTGATGACAAGGGCATGAAGCAATGTGATCCCAAAATTCATGGAGGATTGTGATGACAATGGAAAAGGAGTATTGTGATGACAAGTGCATAGAGCATTGTAATGACAAGGTCATGTAGCATTTTGCTGACAAAGGCATGGAGCATTGTGATGACAGGTGTCATGGAGCACTGTGATGACAAGCGTCATGGAGCATTGTGAATACATGGGTCATGGAACATTGGGATAACATGGGCATGGATCATTGTGATGACAAGGGTCATGGAGCATTGGGCTGAAAATGTTCATGGAGTATTGTGATGACAGGGGTCATGGAGCATTGTGATTACAGGGGTCTTGGAGCATTGTGATGACAAGAGTCCCGGATCATTGTGTTGTCAGGTGTCATGGAGTGTTGTGATGACAGTGGTCATGGAGCATTGTGATGATATTGGTCATGGAGCATTGTGATGAGAAGGTCATAGAGAATTGGGCTGAAAATGTTCATGGATTATTGTGATGACAGGGGTCATGGAGCATTGTGATGACAAGGGAATGGAGCATGGTGATGACAAGGTCTTGGTGCATTGTGAGGAGATGACCATGGAGACTTGTGATGACAAATCTAATGGAGCATTCTGATGAAAAAGGGAATGGAACATTGTGATTACTGGAGTCTTCGAGCATTGTGATGACAAGGGCATGGAGCATTGTGAGGAGAAGACCATGGAACATTCTGATGACATGCGTCATGGAGCTTTGTGATGACAAGGGCATGGAGCATTGTGATTACATGGATCTTGGAGCATTGTGATGACAAGGGTCATGGAGCCTTGTGATGACAAGGCCGTGGAATATTATGATGGCAGGTGTCATGGAGCATTGTTACGACAGAGGTAACGGAGCATTGTGATGAGAAGGGCATTGAGCATTGATCTGAAATGTTTCATGGATTACTGTGATGAGAGTGGGCATGGCGGTTTGTCATGACAAGGGCACGGTACACTGTGATACATGGGTCATGGAGGATTGTAATGACAAGGTCATGGAGCATTGTGATGAGAAGGGCATCGAGCATTGTGATGACAAGTGTCATGGAGCTTTGTGATGACAAGGACATGGAGCAATGTGATGAGAGGGTTCATGGAGCATTATGATGACAATGACATGGAGCATTGTGATGCCAAGGGTCATGGAGCTTTGTGATGACAGAGGTCATGGAGCATTTTGATGACAAGTGTGTGGTGCATTGTGATGAGAAGGGCAGGGAGCATTTTGATGACAGGGTCATGCAGCAATTTGATGAAAAGTGTAATGGAACATTTTGATGCCAGGGGTTATAGAACATTGTGATGCCAGGGGTCATGGAGCTTTGGGATGAAAAGGGTCATGGAGCATTTTGATGACAAGGGTTATGGAACATTGTGATGTCAGGGGTCATGGAACATTGTGCTGATAAGGGGATGTAGCATTGTGATGACAGGGTTCATGGAACATTGTGATAACAGGGGTGAGGGAGGATTGTGATGACTAGTGATGGAACATTGTGATATCTCATGTGAGAGAGTATTTGGATGAGAAGTGCATGGAGCATTGTGATTACAAGGTTTATGGAGCATAGCGATGACAAGGTTGTGGATCATTGTGGTGAAAAGCGCATGGCACAATTTGATGACAAGGGTCATGGAGCATTGTTCTGACAAAGGCATGGAGCATTGTGATGACAAGGGTTGCGGAGCATTGTGATGAAAATTTCATGGAGCATTGTGGTTACAAAGGTCACAGAGCCTTGTGATGACGCGGGCATGGATTGTTGTGATGACAAACGTTATGAAACATTGTGATGACTGTAGTCACGGAGCATTGTGATGACAGGGGTCATGGAGCATTGTGATGACAATGGCATGGAGCATTGTGATGCCAAGTGTCATGGAGGATTCTTATGACAAAGGTAATGGAGCATTGTGGTGACAATGGTTTGGAGCATTGTGATGACAAGGATCAGGGAGCATTGTGCTGACAAGTGCTTGGAGCATTGTGATGACAAGGCCATGGATCATTGTGATGACAAGGGTCATGGAGCATTGGGCTAAAAATGTGCATGGAGTATTGTGATGACAGGGGTCATGGAGCATTGTGATGACAAGGGAATGGAGCATGTTGATGACAAGGTCTTGGAGCATTGTGATGAGATGACCATGGAGACTTGTGATGACAAGTCTAATGGAGCATTCTTATGAAAAGGGGCATGGAGGATTGTGATTACGGGGGTCTTGAAGCATTGTGATGACAAGGGCATGGAGCATTGTGAGGCGAAGGCCATGGAACATTGTGATGACATGCGTCATGGAGCTTTGTGATGACAAGGGCATGGAGCATTGTGATTACATGGGTCTTGGAGCATTGTGCTGACAAGGGTCCTGGAGCCTTGTGATGACAAGGCCGTGGAACATTGTGATGGCAGGGGTCATGGAGCTTGTTATGACAGAGGTAATGGAGCATTGTGATGAGAAGTGCATTGAGCATTGGTCTGAAATATTTCATGGATTATTGTGATGAGAGTGGGCATGGCGCATTGTGATGACAAGGGCACGGTACACTGTGAAACATGGGTCATGGAGGATTGTAATGAAAAGGGCATGGAGCATTGTGATGAGAATGGCATCGAGCATTGTGATGACAATGCCATGGAGCTTTGTGATGACAAGGGCATGGAGCAATGTGATGAGAGGGTTCATGGAGCATTGTGATGACAATGACATGGAGCATTGTGATGCCAAGGGTCATGGAGCTTTGTGATGACAAAGGTCATGGAGCATTTTGATGACAAGGGTTTGGTGCATTGTGATGAGAACGGCAGGGAGCATTGTGATGACCAGGTAATGCAGTATTGTAAAGAGAGTTGTCAGGGAGCATTGTGATGACATATGTAATGGCCCATTGTGATGACAATGGCATGGAGCATTCTGATGCAAACTTCCATTGAGGATTCTGATCACAAAGGTAATGGAGCATTGTGATGACAATGGCTTGGAGCATTGTGATGACAAGTGTCAGGGAGCATTGTGCTGACAAGTGCATGGAGAATTGTGATGACAAGGGTCATGGAGCATTCTGATGACAAGCTTGTGGAGTATTTTGATGACAATGGCATGGAGCATTGGGATGAAAAGGGCATGGGGCTTTGTGATGAAAAAGGCATGGAGCCTTTTCGTGACAGGGTTCAAGGAGCATTCTGACGACAAGTGTCAGGGAGCATTGTGATGACAAGTGTATTGAGAATTGTGATGACAAAGGTCATGGAGCATTGTGATGAAAAGGGCATGGATTATTGTGATGACAGGCATCATGGAGCGTTGTGAGGACAAGTGTTATGGAACATTGTGATCACAAGGGTTTGGAGCATTGTGATGACAGAGGTCATGGATCATTTTGATTTCAAGGAGCATGGAGCATTGTGATGACAAGGGCATGAAGCAATGTGATCCCAAAGTTCATGGAGGATTGTGATGACAATGGAAATGGAGTATTGTGATGACAAGTGCATAGAGCATTGTAATGACAAGGTCATGTAGCATTTTGCTGACAAAGGCATGGAGCATTGAGATGACAGGTGTCATGGAGCACTGTGATGACAAGCGTCATGGAGCATTGTGAATACATGGGTCATGGAACATTGGGATAACATGGGCATGGATCATTGTGATGACAAGGGTCATGGAGCATTGGGCTGAAAATGTTCATGGAGTATTGTGATGACAGGGGTCATGGAGCATTGTGATTACAGGGGTCTTGGAGCATTGTGATGACAAGAGTCCCGGATCATTGTGTTGTCAGGTGTCATGGAGTGTTGTGATGACAGTGGTCATGGAGCATTGTGATGATATTGGTCATGGAGCATTGTGATGAGAAGGTCATAGAGAATTGGGCTGAAAATGTTCATGGAGTATTGTGATGACAGGGGTCATGGAGCATTGTGATGACAAGGGAATGGAGCATGGTGATGACAAGGTCTTGGAGCATTGTGAGGAGATGACCATGGAGACTTGTGATGACAAATCTAATGGAGCATTCTGATGAAAAAGGGAAAGGAACATTGTGATTACTGGAGTCTTCGAGCATTGTGATGACAAGGGCATGGAGCATTGTGAGGAGAAGACCATGGAACATTCTGATGACATGCGTCATGGAGCTTTGTGATGACAAGTGCATGGAGCATTGTGATTACATGGATCTTGGAGCATTGTGATGACAAGGGTCATGGAGCCTTGTGATGACAAGGCCGTGGAATATTATGATGGCAGGTGTCATGGAGCATTGTTACGACAGAGGTAACGGAGCATTGTGATGAGAAGGGCATTGAGCATTGATCTGAAATGTTTCATGGATTACTGTGATGAGAGTGGGCATGGCGGTTTGTCATGACAAGGGCACGGTACACTGTGATACATGGGTCATGGAGGATTGTAATGACAAGGTCATGGAGCATTGTGATGAGAATGGCATCGAGCATTGTGATGACAAGTGTCATGGAGCTTTGTGATGACAAGGACATGGAGCAATGTGATGAGAGGGTTCATGGAGCATTGTGATGACAATGACATGGAGCATTGTGATGCCAAGGGTCATGGAGCTTTGTGATGACGAAGGTCATGGAGCATTTTGATGACAAGTGTGTGGTGCATTGTGATGAGAAGGGCAGGGAGCATTTTGAGGACAGGGTCATGCAGCAATTTGATGAAAAGTGTAATGGAACATTTTGATGCCAGGGGTTATAGAACATTGTGATGCCAGTGGTCATGGAGCTTTGGGATGAAAAGTGTCATGGAGCATTTTGATGACAAGTGTTATGGAACATTGTGATGTCAGGGATCATGGAACATTGTGCTGATAAGGGGATGTAGCATTGTGATGACAGGGGTCATGGAACATTGTGATAACAGGGGTGAGGGAGGATTGTGATGACTAGTGATGGAACATTGTGATATCTCATGTGAGAGAGTATTTGGATGAGAAGTGCATGGAGCATTGTGATTACAAGGTTTATGGAGCATAGCGATGACAAGGTTGTGGATCATTGTGGTGAAAAGCGCATGGCACAATTTGATGACAAGGGTCATGGAGCATTGTTCTGACAAAGGCATGGAGCATTGTGATGACAAGGGTAACGGAGCATTGTGATGAAATGTTCATGGAGCATTGTGGTTACAAAGGTCACAGAGCCTTGTGATGACGCGGGCATGGATTGTTGTGATGACAAACGTTATGAAGCATTGTGATGACTGTAGTCACGGAGCATTGTGATGACAGGGGTCATGGAGTATTGTGATGACAATGGCATGGAGCATTGTGATGCCAAGTGTCATGGAGGATTCTGATGACAAAGGTAATGGAGCATTGTGGTGACAATGGTTTGGAGCATTGTGATGACAAGGATCAGGGAGCATTGTGCTGACAAGTGCATGGAGCATTGTGATGACAAGGGCATGGATCATTGTGATGACAAGGGTCATGGAGCATTGGGCTAAAAATGTGCATGGAGTATTGTGATGACAGGGGTCATGGAGCATTGTGATGACAAGGGAATGGAGCATGTTGATGACAAGGTCTTGGAGCATTGTGATGAGATGACCATGGAGACTTGTGATGACAAGTCTAATGGAGCATTCTTATGAAAAGGGGCATGGAGCATTGTGATTACGGGGGTCTTGAAGCATTGTGATGACAAGGGCATGGAGCATTGTGAGGCGAAGCCCATGGAACATTGTGATGACATGCGTCATGGAGCTTTGTGATGACAAGGGCATGGAGCATTGTGATTACATGGGTCTTGGAGCATTGTGCTGACAAGGGTCCTGGAGCCTTGTGATGACAAGGCCGTGGAACATTGTTATGGCAGGGGTCATGGAGCTTGTTATGACAGAGGTAATGGAGCATTGTGATGAGAAGTGCATTGAGCATTGGTCTGAAATATTTCATGGATTATTGTGATGAGAGTAGGCATGGCGCATTGTGATGACAAGGGCACCGTACACTGTGATACATGCGTCATGGAGGATTGTAATGACAAGGGCATGGAGCATTGTGATGAGAAGGGCATCGAGCATTGTGATGACAAGTGCCATGGAGCTTTGTGATGACAAGGGCATGGAGCAATGTGATGAGAGGGTTCATGGAGCATTGTGATGACAATGACATGGAGCATTGTGATGCCAAGGGTCATGGAGCTTTGTGATGACAAAGGTCATGGAGCATTTTGATGGCAAGGGCGTTGTGCACTGTGATGAGAACGGCAGGGAGCATTGTGATGACCAGGTAATGCAGTATTGTAAAGGGAGGTGTCAGGGAGCATTGTGATGACATATGTAATGGCCCATTGTGATGACAATGGCATGGAGCATTGTGATGCAAACTTCCATTGAGGATTCTGATCACAAAGGTAATGGAGCATTGTGATGACAATGGCTTGGAGCATTGTGATGACAAGTGTCAGTGAGCATTGTGCTGACAAGTGCATGGAGAATTGTGATGACAAGGGTCATGGAGCATTCTGATGACAAGCTTGTGGAGTATTTTGATGACAATGGCATGGAGCATTGGGATGAAAAGGGCATGGGGCTTTGTGATGAAAAAGGCATGGAGCCTTTTCGTGACAGGGTTCAAGGAGCATTCTGACGACAAGTGTCAGGGAGCATTGTGATGACAAGTGTATTGAGAATTGTGATGACAAAGGTCATGGAGCATTGTGATGAAAAGGGCATGGATTATTGTGATGACAGGCATCATGGAGCGTTGTGAGGACAAGTGTTATGGAACATTGTGATCACAAGGGTTTGGAGCATTGTGATGACAGAGGTCATGGATCATTTTGATTTCAAGGAGCATGGAGCATTGTGATGACAAGGGCATGAAGCAATGTGATCCCAAAGTTCATGGAGGATTGTGATGACAATGGAAATGGAGTATTGTGATGACAAGTGCATAGAGCATTGTAATGACAAGGTCATGTAGCATTTTGCTGACAAAGGCATGGAGCATTGTGATGACAGGTGTCATGGAGCACTGTGATGACAAGCGTCATGGAGCATTGTGAATACATGGGTCATGGAACATTGGGATAACATGGGCATGGATCATTGTGATGACAAGGGTCATGGAGCATTGGGCTGAAAATGTTCATGGAGTATTGTGATGACAGGGGTCATGGAGCATTGTGATTACAGGGGTCTTGGAGCATTGTGATGACAAGAGTCCCGGATCATTGTGTTGTCAGGTGTCATGGAGTGTTGTGATGACAGTGGTCATGGAGCATTGTGATGATATTGGTCATGGAGCATTGTGATGAGAAGGTCATAGAGAATTGGGCTGAAAATGTTCATGGAGTATTGTGATGACAGGGGTCATGGAGCATTGTGATGACAAGGGAATGGAGCATGGTGATGACAAGGTCTTGGAGCATTGTGAGGAGATGACCATGGAGACTTGTGATGACAAATCTAATGGAGCATTCTGATGAAAAAGGGAATGGAACATTGTGATTACTGGAGTCTTCGAGCATTGTGATGACAAGGGCATGGAGCATTGTGAGGAGAAGACCATGGAACATTCTGATGACATGCGTCATGGAGCTTTGTGATGACAAGGGCATGGAGCATTGTGATTACATGGATCTTGGAGCATTGTGATGACAAGGGTCATGGAGCCTTGTGATGACAAGGCCGTGGAACATTATGATGGCAGGTGTCATGGAGCATTGTTACGACAGAGGTAACGGAGCATTGTGATGAGAAGGGCATTGAGCATTGATCTGAAATGTTTCATGGATTACTGTGATGAGAGTGGGCATGGCGGTTTGTCATGACAAGGGCACGGTACACTGTGATACATGGGTCATGGAGGATTGTAATGACAAGGTCATGGAGCATTGTGATGAGAATGGCATCGAGCATTGTGATGACAAGTGTCATGGAGCTTTGTGATGACAAGGACATGGAGCAATGTGATGAGAGGGTTCATGGAGCATTGTGATGACAATGACATGGAGCATTGTGATGCCAAGGGTCATGGAGCTTTGTGATGACAAAGATCATGGAGCATTTTGATGACAAGTGTGTGGTGCATTGTGATGAGAAGGGCAGGGAGCATTTTGAGGACAGGGTCATGCAGCAATTTGATGAAAAGTGTAATGGAACATTTTGATGCCAGGGCTTATAGAACATTGTGATGCCAGGGGTCATGGAGCTTTGGGATGAAAAGGGTCATGGAGCATTTTGATGACAAGGGTTATGGAACATTGTGATGTCAGGGATCATGGAACATTGTGCTGATAAGGGGATGTAGCATTGTGATGACAGGGGTCATGGAACATTGTGATAACAGGGGTGAGGGAGGATTGTGATGACTAGTGATGGAACATTGTGATATCTCATGTGAGAGAGTATTTGGATGAGAAGTGCATGGAGCATTGTGATTACAAGGTTTATGGAGCATAGCGATGACAAGGTTGTGGATCATTGTGGTGAAAAGCGCATGGCACAATTTGATGACAAGGGTCATGGAGCATTGTTCTGACAAAGGCATGGAGCATTGTGATGACAAGGGTCACGGAGCATTGTGATGAAAAGTTCATGGAGCATTGTGGTTACAAAGGTCACAGAGCCTTGTGATGACGCGGGCATGGATTGTTGTGATGACAAACGTTATGAAGCATTGTGATGACTGTAGTCACGGAGCATTGTGATGACAGGGGTCATGGAGCATTGTGATGACAATGGCATGGAGCATTGTGATGCCAAGTGTCATGGAGGATTCTGATGACAAAGGTAATGGAGCATTGTGGTGACAATGGTTTGGAGCATTGTGATGACAAGGATCAGGGAGCATTGTGCTGACAAGTGCATGGAGCATTGTGATGACAAGGGCATGGATCATTGTGATGACAAGGGTCATGGAGCATTGGGCTAAAAGTGTGCATGGAGTATTGTGATGACAGGGGTCATGGAGCATTGTGATGACAAGGGAATGGAGCATGTTGATGACAAGGTCTTGGAGCATTGTGATGAGATGACCATGGAGACTTGTGATGACAAGTCTAATGGAGCATTCTTATGAAAAGGGGCATGGAGGATTGTGATTACGGGGGTCTTGAAGCATTGTGATGACAAGGGCATGGAGCATTGTGAGGCGAAGGCCATGGAACATTGTGATGACATGCGTCATGGAGCTTTGTGATGACAAGGGCATGGAGCATTGTGATTACATGGGTCTTGGAGCATTGTGCTGACAAGGGTCCTGGAGCCTTGTGATGACAAGGCCGTGGAACATTGTGATGGCAGGGGTCATGGAGCTTGTTATGACAGAGGTAATGGAGCATTGTGATGAGAAGTGCATTGAGCATTGGTCTGAAATATTTCATGGATTATTGTGATGAGAGTGGGCATGGCGCATTGTGATGACAAGGGCACGGTACACTGTGAAACATGGGTCATGGAGGATTGTAATGAAAAGGGCATGGAGCATTGTGATGAGAATGGCATCGAGCATTGTGATGACAATGCCATGGAGCTTTGTGATGACAAGGGCATGGAGCAATGTGATGAGAGGGTTCATGGAGCATTGTGATGACAATGACATGGAGCATTGTGATGCCAAGGGTCATGGAGCTTTGTGATGACAAAGGTCATGGAGCATTTTGATGACAAGGGTTTGGTGCATTGTGATGAGAACGGCAGGGAGCATTGTGATGACCAGGTAATGCAGTATTGTAAAGAGAGTTGTCAGGGAGCATTGTGATGACATATGTAATGGCCCATTGTGATGACAATGGCATGGAGCATTCTGATGCAAACTTCCATTGAGGATTCTGATCACAAAGGTAATGGAGCATTGTGATGACAATGGCTTGGAGCATTGTGATGACAAGTGTCAGGGAGCATTGTGCTGACAAGTGCATGGAGAATTGTGATGACAAGGGTCATGGAGCATTCTGATGACAAGCTTGTGGAGTATTTTGATGACAATGGCATGGAGCATTGGGATGAAAAGGGCATGGGGCTTTGTGATGAAAAAGGCATGGAGCCTTTTCGTGACAGGGTTCAAGGAGCATTCTGACGACAAGTGTCAGGGAGCATTGTGATGACAAGTGTATTGAGAATTGTGATGACAAAGGTCATGGAGCATTGTGATGAAAAGGGCATGGATTATTGTGATGACAGGCATCATGGAGCGTTGTGAGGACAAGTGTTATGGAACATTGTGATCACAAGGGTTTGGAGCATTGTGATGACAGAGGTCATGGATCATTTTGATTTCAAGGAGCATGGAGCATTGTGATGACAAGGGCATGAAGCAATGTGATCCCAAAGTTCATGGAGGATTGTGATGACAATGGAAATGGAGTATTGTGATGACAAGTGCATAGAGCATTGTAATGACAAGGTCATGTAGCATTTTGCTGACAAAGGCATGGAGCATTGAGATGACAGGTGTCATGGAGCACTGTGATGACAAGCGTCATGGAGCATTGTGAATACATGGGTCATGGAACATTGGGATAACATGGGCATGGATCATTGTGATGACAAGGGTCATGGAGCATTGGGCTGAAAATGTTCATGGAGTATTGTGATGACAGGGGTCATGGAGCATTGTGATTACAGGGGTCTTGGAGCATTGTGATGACAAGAGTCCCGGATCATTGTGTTGTCAGGTGTCATGGAGTGTTGTGATGACAGTGGTCATGGAGCATTGTGATGATATTGGTCATGGAGCATTGTGATGAGAAGGTCATAGAGAATTGGGCTGAAAATGTTCATGGAGTATTGTGATGACAGGGGTCATGGAGCATTGTGATGACAAGGGAATGGAGCATGGTGATGACAAGGTCTTGGAGCATTGTGAGGAGATGACCATGGAGACTTGTGATGACAAATCTAATGGAGCATTCTGATGAAAAAGGGAAAGGAACATTGTGATTACTGGAGTCTTCGAGCATTGTGATGACAAGGGCATGGAGCATTGTGAGGAGAAGACCATGGAACATTCTGATGACATGCGTCATGGAGCTTTGTGATGACAAGTGCATGGAGCATTGTGATTACATGGATCTTGGAGCATTGTGATGACAAGGGTCATGGAGCCTTGTGATGACAAGGCCGTGGAATATTATGATGGCAGGTGTCATGGAGCATTGTTACGACAGAGGTAACGGAGCATTGTGATGAGAAGGGCATTGAGCATTGATCTGAAATGTTTCATGGATTACTGTGATGAGAGTGGGCATGGCGGTTTGTCATGACAAGGGCACGGTACACTGTGATACATGGGTCATGGAGGATTGTAATGACAAGGTCATGGAGCATTGTGATGAGAATGGCATCGAGCATTGTGATGACAAGTGTCATGGAGCTTTGTGATGACAAGGACATGGAGCAATGTGATGAGAGGGTTCATGGAGCATTGTGATGACAATGACATGGAGCATTGTGATGCCAAGGGTCATGGAGCTTTGTGATGACGAAGGTCATGGAGCATTTTGATGACAAGTGTGTGGTGCATTGTGATGAGAAGGGCAGGGAGCATTTTGAGGACAGGGTCATGCAGCAATTTGATGAAAAGTGTAATGGAACATTTTGATGCCAGGGGTTATAGAACATTGTGATGCCAGTGGTCATGGAGCTTTGGGATGAAAAGTGTCATGGAGCATTTTGATGACAAGTGTTATGGAACATTGTGATGTCAGGGATCATGGAACATTGTGCTGATAAGGGGATGTAGCATTGTGATGACAGGGGTCATGGAACATTGTGATAACAGGGGTGAGGGAGGATTGTGATGACTAGTGATGGAACATTGTGATATCTCATGTGAGAGAGTATTTGGATGAGAAGTGCATGGAGCATTGTGATTACAAGGTTTATGGAGCATAGCGATGACAAGGTTGTGGATCATTGTGGTGAAAAGCGCATGGCACAATTTGATGACAAGGGTCATGGAGCATTGTTCTGACAAAGGCATGGAGCATTGTGATGACAAGGGTAACGGAGCATTGTGATGAAATGTTCATGGAGCATTGTGGTTACAAAGGTCACAGAGCCTTGTGATGACGCGGGCATGGATTGTTGTGATGACAAACGTTATGAAGCATTGTGATGACTGTAGTCACGGAGCATTGTGATGACAGGGGTCATGGAGTATTGTGATGACAATGGCATGGAGCATTGTGATGCCAAGTGTCATGGAGGATTCTGATGACAAAGGTAATGGAGCATTGTGGTGACAATGGTTTGGAGCATTGTGATGACAAGGATCAGGGAGCATTGTGCTGACAAGTGCATGGAGCATTGTGATGACAAGGGCATGGATCATTGTGATGACAAGGGTCATGGAGCATTGGGCTAAAAATGTGCATGGAGTATTGTGATGACAGGGGTCATGGAGCATTGTGATGACAAGGGAATGGAGCATGTTGATGACAAGGTCTTGGAGCATTGTGATGAGATGACCATGGAGACTTGTGATGACAAGTCTAATGGAGCATTCTTATGAAAAGGGGCATGGAGCATTGTGATTACGGGGGTCTTGAAGCATTGTGATGACAAGGGCATGGAGCATTGTGAGGCGAAGCCCATGGAACATTGTGATGACATGCGTCATGGAGCTTTGTGATGACAAGGGCATGGAGCATTGTGATTACATGGGTCTTGGAGCATTGTGCTGACAAGGGTCCTGGAGCCTTGTGATGACAAGGCCGTGGAACATTGTTATGGCAGGGGTCATGGAGCTTGTTATGACAGAGGTAATGGAGCATTGTGATGAGAAGTGCATTGAGCATTGGTCTGAAATATTTCATGGATTATTGTGATGAGAGTAGGCATGGCGCATTGTGATGACAAGGGCACCGTACACTGTGATACATGCGTCATGGAGGATTGTAATGACAAGGGCATGGAGCATTGTGATGAGAAGGGCATCGAGCATTGTGATGACAAGTGCCATGGAGCTTTGTGATGACAAGGGCATGGAGCAATGTGATGAGAGGGTTCATGGAGCATTGTGATGACAATGACATGGAGCATTGTGATGCCAAGGGTCATGGAGCTTTGTGATGACAAAGGTCATGGAGCATTTTGATGGCAAGGGCGTTGTGCACTGTGATGAGAACGGCAGGGAGCATTGTGATGACCAGGTAATGCAGTATTGTAAAGGGAGGTGTCAGGGAGCATTGTGATGACATATGTAATGGCCCATTGTGATGACAATGGCATGGAGCATTGTGATGCAAACTTCCATTGAGGATTCTGATCACAAAGGTAATGGAGCATTGTGATGACAATGGCTTGGAGCATTGTGATGACAAGTGTCAGTGAGCATTGTGCTGACAAGTGCATGGAGAATTGTGATGACAAGGGTCATGGAGCATTCTGATGACAAGCTTGTGGAGTATTTTGATGACAATGGCATGGAGCATTGGGATGAAAAGGGCATGGGGCTTTGTGATGAAAAAGGCATGGAGCCTTTTCGTGACAGGGTTCAAGGAGCATTCTGACGACAAGTGTCAGGGAGCATTGTGATGACAAGTGTATTGAGAATTGTGATGACAAAGGTCATGGAGCATTGTGATGAAAAGGGCATGGATTATTGTGATGACAGGCATCATGGAGCGTTGTGAGGACAAGTGTTATGGAACATTGTGATCACAAGGGTTTGGAGCATTGTGATGACAGAGGTCATGGATCATTTTGATTTCAAGGAGCATGGAGCATTGTGATGACAAGGGCATGAAGCAATGTGATCCCAAAGTTCATGGAGGATTGTGATGACAATGGAAATGGAGTATTGTGATGACAAGTGCATAGAGCATTGTAATGACAAGGTCATGTAGCATTTTGCTGACAAAGGCATGGAGCATTGTGATGACAGGTGTCATGGAGCACTGTGATGACATGCGTCATGGAGCATTGTGAATACATGGGTCATGGAACATTGGGATAACATGGGCATGGATCATTGTGATGACAAGGGTCATGGAGCATTGGGCTGAAAATGTTCATGGAGTATTGTGATGACAGGGGTCATGGAGCATTGTGATTACAGGGGTCTTGGAGCATTGTGATGACAAGAGTCCCGGATCATTGTGTTGTCAGGTGTCATGGAGTGTTGTGATGACAGTGGTCATGGAGCATTGTGATGATATTGGTCATGGAGCATTGTGATGAGAAGGTCATAGAGAATTGGGCTGAAAATGTTCATGGAGTATTGTGATGACAGGGGTCATGGAGCATTGTGATGACAAGGGAATGGAGCATGGTGATGACAAGGTCTTGGAGCATTGTGAGGAGATGACCATGGAGACTTGTGATGACAAATCTAATGGAGCATTCTGATGAAAAAGGGAATGGAACATTGTGATTACTGGAGTCTTCGAGCATTGTGATGACAAGGGCATGGAGCATTGTGAGGAGAAGACCATGGAACATTCTGATGACATGCGTCATGGAGCTTTGTGATGACAAGGGCATGGAGCATTGTGATTACATGGATCTTGGAGCATTGTGATGACAAGGGTCATGGAGCCTTGTGATGACAAGGCCGTGGAACATTATGATGGCAGGTGTCATGGAGCATTGTTACGACAGAGGTAACGGAGCATTGTGATGAGAAGGGCATTGAGCATTGATCTGAAATGTTTCATGGATTACTGTGATGAGAGTGGGCATGGCGGTTTGTCATGACAAGGGCACGGTACACTGTGATACATGGGTCATGGAGGATTGTAATGACAAGGTCATGGAGCATTGTGATGAGAATGGCATCGAGCATTGTGATGACAAGTGTCATGGAGCTTTGTGATGACAAGGACATGGAGCAATGTGATGAGAGGGTTCATGGAGCATTGTGATGACAATGACATGGAGCATTGTGATGCCAAGGGTCATGGAGCTTTGTGATGACAAAGATCATGGAGCATTTTGATGACAAGTGTGTGGTGCATTGTGATGAGAAGGGCAGGGAGCATTTTGAGGACAGGGTCATGCAGCAATTTGATGAAAAGTGTAATGGAACATTTTGATGCCAGGGCTTATAGAACATTGTGATGCCAGGGGTCATGGAGCTTTGGGATGAAAAGGGTCATGGAGCATTTTGATGACAAGGGTTATGGAACATTGTGATGTCAGGGATCATGGAACATTGTGCTGATAAGGGGATGTAGCATTGTGATGACAGGGGTCATGGAACATTGTCATAACAGGGGTGAGGGAGGATTGTGATGACTAGTGATGGAACATTGTGATATCTCATGTGAGAGAGTATTTGGATGAGAAGTGCATGGAGCATTGTGATTACAAGGTTTATGGAGCATAGCGATGACAAGGTTGTGGATCATTGTGGTGAAAAGCGCATGGCACAATTTGATGACAAGGGTCATGGAGCATTGTTCTGACAAAGGCATGGAGCATTGTGATGACAAGGGTCACGGAGCATTGTGATGAAAAGTTCATGGAGCATTGTGGTTACAAAGGTCACAGAGCCTTGTGATGACGCGGGCATGGATTGTTGTGATGACAAACGTTATGAAGCATTGTGATGACTGTAGTCACGGAGCATTGTGATGACAGGGGTCATGGAGCATTGTGATGACAATGGCATGGAGCATTGTGATGCCAAGTGTCATGGAGGATTCTGATGACAAAGGTAATGGAGCATTGTGGTGACAATGGTTTGGAGCATTGTGATGACAAGGATCAGGGAGCATTGTGCTGACAAGTGCATGGAGCATTGTGATGACAAGGGCATGGATCATTGTGATGACAAGGGTCATGGAGCATTGGGCTAAAAATGTGCATGGAGTATTGTGATGACAGGGGTCATGGAGCATTGTGATGACAAGGGAATGGAGCATGTTGATGCCAAGGTCTTGGAGCATTGTGATGAGATGACCATGGAGACTTGTGATGACAAGTCTAATGGAGCATTCTTATGAAAAGGGGCATGGAGCATTGTGATTACGGGGGTCTTGAAGCATTGTGATGACAAGGGCATGGAGCATTGTGAGGCGAAGGCCATGGAACATTGTGATGACATGCGTCATGGAGCTTTGTGATGACAAGGGAATGGAGCATTGTGATTACATGGGTCTTGGAGCATTGTGCTGACAAGGGTCCTGGAGCCTTGTGATGACAAGGCCGTGGAACATTGTGATGGCAGGGGTCATGGAGCTTGTTATGACAGAGGTAATGGAGCATTGTGATGAGAAGTGCATTGAGCATTGGTCTGAAATATTTCATGGATTATTGTGATGAGAGTGGGCATGGCGCATTGTGATGACAAGGGCACGGTACACTGTGATACATGGGTCATGGAGGATTGTAATGACAAGGGCATGGAGCATTGTGATGAGAAGGGCATCGAGCATTGTGATGACAAGTGCCATGGAGCTTTGTGATGACAAGGGCATGGAGCAATGTGATGAGAGGGTTCATGGAGCATTGTGATGACAATGACATGGAGCATTGTGATGCCAAGGGTCATGGAGCTTTGTGATGACAAAGGTCATGGAGCATTTTGATGACAAGTGTGTGGTGCATTGTGATGAGAATGGCAGGGAGCATTGTGATGACCAGGTAATGCAGTATTGTAAAGGGAGGTGTCAGGGAGCATTGTGATGACATATGTAATGGCCCATTGTGATGACAATGGCATGGAGCATTGTGATGCAAACTTCCATTGAGGATTCTGATCACAAAGGTAATGGAGCATTGTGATGACAATGGCTTGGAGCATTGTGATGACAAGTGTCAGGGAGCATTGTGCTGACAAGTGCATGGAGAATTGTGATGACAAGGGTCATGGAGCATTCTGATGACAAGCTTGTGGAGTATTCTGATGACAATGGCATGGAGCATTGGGATGAAAAGGGCATGGGGCTTTGTGATGAAAAAGGCATGGAGCCTTTTCGTGACAGGGTTCAAGGAGCATTCTGACGACAAGTGTCAGGGAGCATTGTGATGACAAGTGTATTGAGAATTGTGATGACAAAGGTCATGGAGCATTGTGATGAAAAGAGCATGGATTATTGTGATGACAGGCATCATGGAGCGTTGTGAGGACAAGTGTTATGGAACATTGTGATCACAAGGGTTTGGAGCATTGTGATGACAGAGGTCATGGATCATTTTGATTTCAAGGAGCATGGAGCATTGTGATGACAAGGGCATGAAGCAATGTGATCCCAAAGTTCATGGAGGATTGTGATGACAATGGAAATGGAGTATTGTGATGACAAGTGCATAGAGCATTGTAATGACAAGGTCATGTAGCATTTTGCTGACAAAGGCATGGAGCATTGTGATGACAGGTGTCATGGAGCACTGTGATGACAAGCGTCATGGAGCATTGTGAATACATGGGTCATGGAACATTGGGATAACATGGGCATGGATCATTGTGATGACAAGGGTCATGGAGCATTGGGCTGAAAATGTTCATGGAGTATTGTGATGACAGGGGTCATGGAGCATTGTGATTACAGGGGTCTTGGAGCATTGTGATGACAAGAGTCCCGGATCATTGTGTTGTCAGGTGTCATGGAGTGTTGTGATGACAGTGGTCATGGAGCATTGTGATGATATTGGTCATGGAGCATTGTGATGAGAAGGTCATAGAGAATTGGGCTGAAAATGTTCATGGAGTATTGTGATGACAGGGGTCATGGAGCATTGTGATGACAAGGGAATGGAGCATGGTGATGACAAGGTCTTGGAGCATTGTGAGGAGATGACCATGGAGACTTGTGATGACAAATCTAATGGAGCATTCTGATGAAAAAGGGAATGGAACATTGTGATTACTGGAGTCTTCGAGCATTGTGATGACAAGGGCATGGAGCATTGTGAGGAGAAGACCATGGAACATTCTGATGACATGCGTCATGGAGCTTTGTGATGACAAGGGCATGGAGCATTGTGATTACATGGATCTTGGAGCATTGTGATGACAAGGGTCATGGAGCCTTGTGATGACAAGGCCCTGGAATATTATGATGGCAGGTGTCATGGAGCATTGTTACGACAGAGGTAACGGAGCATTGTGATGAGAAGGGCATTGAGCATTGATCTGAAATGTTTCATGGATTACTGTGATGAGAGTGGGCATGGCGGTTTGTCATGACAAGGGCACGGTACACTGTGATACATGGGTCATGGAGGATTGTAATGACAAGGTCATGGAGCATTGTGATGAGAATGGCATCGAGCATTGTGATGACAAGTGTCATGGAGCTTTGTGATGACAAGGACATGGAGCAATGTGATGAGAGGGTTCATGGAGCATTGTGATGACAATGACATGGAGCATTGTGATGCCAAGGGTCATGGAGCTTTGTGATGACAAAGATCATGGAGCATTTTGATGACAAGTGTGTGGTGCATTGTGATGAGAAGGGCAGGGAGCATTTTGAGGACAGGGTCATGCAGCAATTTGATGAAAAGTGTAATGGAACATTTTGATGCCAGGGGTTAGAGAACATTGTGATGCCAGGGGTCATGGAGCTTTGGGATGAAAAGGGTCATGGAGCATTTTGATGACAAGGGTTATGGAACATTGTGATGTCAGGGATCATGGAACATTGTGCTGATAAGGGGATGTAGCATTGTGATGACAGGGGTCATGGAACATTGTCATAACAGGGGTGAGGGAGGATTGTGATGACTAGTGATGGAACATTGTGATATCTCATGTGAGAGAGTATTTGGATGAGAAGTGCATGGAGCATTGTGATTACAAGGTTTATGGAGCATAGCGATGACAAGGTTGTGGATCATTTTGGTGAAAAGCGCATGGCACAATTTGATGACAAGGGTCATGGAGCATTGTTCTGACAAAGGCATGGAGCATTGTGATGACAAGGGTCAAGGAGCATTGTGATGAAAAGTTCATGGAGCATTGTGGTTACAAAGGTCACAGAGCCTTGTGATGACACGGGCATGGATTGTTGTGATGACAAACGTTATGAAGCATTGTGATGACTGTAGTCACGGAGCATTGTGATGACAGGGGTCATGGAGCATTGTGATGACAATGGCATGGAGCATTGTGATGCCAAGTGTCATGGAGGATTCTGATGACAAAGGTAATGGAGCATTGTGGTGACAATGGTTTGGAGCATTGTGATGACAAGGATCAGGGAGCATTGTGCTGACAAGTGCATGGAGAATTGTGATGACAAGGGCATGGATCATTGTGATGACAAGGGTCATGGAGCATTGTGATGCAAACTTCCATTGAGGATTCTGATCACAAAGGTAATGGAGCATTGTGATGACAATGGCTTGGAGCATTGTGATGACAAGTGTCAGGGAGCATTGTGCTGACAAGTGCATGGAGAATTGTGATGACAAGGGTCATGGAGCATTCTGATGACAAGCTTGTGGAGTATTTTGATGACAATGGCATGGAGCATTGGGATGAAAAGGGCATGGGGCTTTGTGATGAAAAAGGCATGGAGCCTTTTCGTGACAGGGTTCAAGGAGCATTCTGACGACAAGTGTCAGGGAGCATTGTGATGACAAGTGTATTGAGAATTGTGATGACAAAGGTCATGGAGCATTGTGATGAAAAAGGCATGGATTATTGTGATGACAGGCATCATGGAGCGTTGTGAGGACAAGTGTTATGGAACATTGTGATCACAAGGGTTTGGAGCATTGTGATGACAGAGGTCATGGATCATTTTGATTTCAAGGAGCATGGAGCATTGTGATGACAAGGGCATGAAGCAATGTGATCCCAAAGTTCATGGAGGATTGTGATGACAATGGAAATGGAGTATTGTGATGACAAGTGCATAGAGCATTGTAATGACAAGGTCATGTAGCATTTTGCTGACAAAGGCATGGAGCATTGTGATGACAGGTGTCATGGAGCACTGTGATGACATGCGTCATGGAGCATTGTGAATACATGGGTCATGGAACATTGGGATAACATGGGCATGCATCATTGTGATGACAAGGGTCATGGAGCATTGGGCTGAAAATGTTCATGGAGTATTGTGATGACAGGGGACATGGAGCATTGCGATTACAGGGGTCTTGGAGCATTGTGATGACAAGAGTCCCGGATCATTGTGTTGTCAGGTGTCATGGAGCATAGTTACGACAGAGGTAACGGAGCATTGTGATGAGAAGGGCATTGAGCATTGATCTGAAATGTTTCATGGATTACTGTGATGAGAGTGGGCATGGCGGTTTGTCATGACAAGGGCACGGTACACTGTGATACATGGGTCATGGAGGATTGTAATGACAAGGTCATGGAGCATTGTGATGAGAATGGCATCGAGCATTGTGATGACAAGTGTCATGGAGCTTTGTGAGGATATTGGTCATGGAGCATTGTGATGAGAAGGTCATAGAGAATTGGGCTGAAAATGTTCATGGAGTATTGTGATGACAGGGCTCATGGAGCATTGTGATGACAAGGGAATGGAGCATGGTGATGACAAGGTCTTGGAGCATTGTGAGGAGATGACCATGGAGACTTGTGATGACAAATCTAATGGAGCATTCTGATGAAAAAGGGAATGGAACATTGTGATTACTGGAGTCTTCGAGCATTGTGATGACAAGGGCATGGAGCATTGTGAGGAGAAGACCATGGAACATTCTGATGACATGCGTCATGGAGCTTTGTGATGACAAGGGCATGGAGCATTGTGATTACATGGATCTTGGAGCATTGTGATGACAAGGGTCATGGAGCCTTGTGATGACAAGGCCGTGGAATATTATGATGGCAGTTGTCATGGAGCATTGTTACGACAGAGGTAACGGAGCATTGTGATGAGAAGGGCATTGAGCATTGATCTGAAATGTTTCATGGATTACTGTGATGAGAGTGGGCATGGCGGTTTGTCATGACAAGGGCACGATACACTGTGATACATGGGTCATGGAGGATTGTAATGACAAGGTCATGGAGCATTGTGATGAGAATGGCATCGAGCATTGTGATGACAAGTGTCATGGAGCTTTGTGATGACAAGGACATGGAGCAATGTGATGAGAGGGTTCATGGAGCATTGTGATGACAATGACATGGAGCATTGTGATGCCAAGGGTCATGGAGCTTTGTGATGACAAAGGTCATGGAGCATTTTGATGACAAGTGTGTGGTGCATTGTGATGAGAAGGGCAGGGAGCATTTTGAGGACAGGGTCATGCAGCAATTTGATGAAAAGTGTAATGGAACATTTTGATGCCAGGGGTTATAGAACATTGTGATGCCAGGGGTCATGGAGCTTTGGGATGAAAAGGGTCATGGAGCATTTTGATGACAAGGGTTATGGAACATTGTGATGTCAGGGGTCATGGAACATTGTGCTGATAAGGGGATGTAGCATTGTGATGACAGGGGTCATGGAACATTGTGATAACAGGGGTGAGGGAGGATTGTGATGACTAGTGATGGAACATTGTGATATCTCATGTGAGAGAGTATTTGGATGAGAAGTGCATGGAGCATTGTGATTACAAGGTTTATGGAGCATAGCGATGACAAGGTTGTGGATCATTGTGGTGAAAAGCGCATGGCACAATTTGATGACAAGGGTCATGGAGCATTGTTCTGACAAAGGCATGGAGCATTGTGATGTCAAGGGTCACGGAGCATTGTGATGAAAAGTTCATGGAGCATTGTGGTTACAAAGGTCACAGAGCCTTGTGATGACGCGGGCATGGATTGTTGTGATGACAAACGTTATGAAGCATTGTGATGACTGTAGTCACGGAGCATTGTGATGACAGGGGTCATGGAGCATTGTGATGACAATGGCATGGAGCATTGTGATGCCAAGTGTCATGGAGGATTCTGATGACAAAGGTAATGGAGCATTGTGGTGACAATGGTTTGGAGCATTGTGATGACAAGGATCAGGGAGCATTGTGCTGACAAGTGCATGGAGCATTGTGATGACAAGGGCATGGATCATTGTGATGAAAAGTTTCATGGAGCATTGGGCTGAAAATGTGCATGGAGTATTGTGATGACAGGGGTCATGGAGCATTGTGATGAGAAGGGAATGGAGCATGTTGATGACAAGGTCTTGGAGCATTGTGATGAGATGACCATGGAGACTTGTGATGACAAGTCTAATGGAGCATTCTTATGAAAAGGGGCATGGAGCATTGTGATTACGGGGGTCTTGAAGCATTGTGATGACAAGGGCATGGAGCATTGTGAGGCGAAGGCCATGGAACATTCTGATGACATGCGTCACGGAGCTTTTTGATGACAAGGGCATGGAGCATTGTGATTACATGGGTCTTGGAGCATTGTGCTGACAAGTGTGCTGGAGCCTTGTGATGACAAGTCCGTTCACCATTGTGATGGCAGGTGTCATGGAGCTTGTTATGACAGAGGTAATGGAGCATTGTGATGAGAAGTGCATTGAGCATTGGTCTGAAATATTTCATGGATTATTGTGATGAGAGTGGGCGTGGCGCATTGTGATGACAAGGGCACGGTACACTGTGATACATGGGTCATGGAGGATTGTAATGAAAAGGGCATGGAGCATTGTGATGAGAAGGGCATCGAGCATTGTGATGACAAGTGTCATGGAGCTTTGTGATGACAAGGGCATGGAGCAATGTGATGAGAGGGTTCATGGAGCATTGTGATGACAATGACATGGAGCATTGTGATGCCAAGGGTCATGGAGCTTTGTGATGACAAAGGTCATGGAGCATTTTGATGACAAGTGTGTGGTGCATTGTGATGAGAACGGCAGGGAGCATTGTGATGACCAGGTAATGCAGTATTATAAAGAGAGGTGTCAGGGAGCATTGTGATGACATATGTAATGGCCCATTGTGATGACAATGGCATGGAGCATTGTGATGCAAACTTCCATTGAGGATTCTGATCACAAAGGTAATGGAGCATTGTGATGACAATGGCTTGGAGCATTGTGATGACAAGTGTCAGGGAGCATTGTGCTGACAAGTGCATGGAGAATTGTGATGACAAGGGTCATGGAGCATTCTGATGACAAGCTTGTGGAGTATTTTGATGACAATGGCATGGAGCATTGGGATGAAAAGGGCATGGGGCTTTGTGATGAAAAAGGCATGGAGCCTTTTCGTGACAGGGTTCAAGGAGCATTCTGACGACAAGTGTCAGGGAGCATTGTGATGACAAGTGTATTGAGAATTGTGATGACAAAGGTCATGGAGCATTGTGATGAAAAGGGCATGGATTATTGTGATGACAGGCATCATGGAGCGTTGTGAGGACAAGTGTTATGGAACATTGTGATCACAAGGGTTTGGAGCATTGTGATGAGAGAGGTCATGGATCATTTTGATTTCAAGGAGCATGGAGCATTGTGATGACAAGGGCATGAAGCAATGTGATCCCAAAGTTCATGGAGGATTGTGATGACAATGGAAATGGAGTATTGTGATGACAAGTGCATAGAGCATTGTAATGACAAGGTCATGTAGCATTTTGCTGACAAAGGCATGGAGCATTGTGATCACAGGTGTCATGGAGCACTGTGATGACAAGCGTCATGGAGCATTGTGAATACATGGGTCATGGAACATTGGGATAACATGGGCATGGATCATTGTGATGACAAGGGTCATGGAGCATTGGGCTGAAACTGTTCATGGAGTATTGTGATGACAGGGGTCATGGAGCATTGTGATGACAAGGGAATGGAGCATGGTGATGACAAGGTCTTGGAGCATTGTGAGGAGATTACCATGGAGACTTGTGATGACAAATCTAATGGAGCATTCTGATGAAAAAGGGAATGGAACATTGTGATTACTGGAGTCTTCGAGCATTGTGATGACAAGGGCATGGAGCATTGTGAGGAGAAGACCATGGAACATTCTGATGACATGCGTCATGGAGCTTTGTGATGACAAGGGCATGGAGCATTGTGATTACATGGATCTTGGAGCATTGTGATGACAAGGGTCATGGAGCCTTGTGATGACAAGGCCGTGGAATATTATGATGGCAGGTGTCATGGAGCATAGTTACGACAGAGGTAACGGAGCATTGTGATGAGAAGGGCATTGAGCATTGATCTGAAATGTTTCATGGATTACTGTGATGAGAGTGGGCATGGCGGTTTGTCATGACAAGGGCACGGTACACTGTGATACATGGGTCATGGAGGATTGTAATGACAAGGTCATGGAGCATTGTGATGAGAATGGCATCGAGCATTGTGATGACAAGTGTCATGGAGCTTTGTGATGACAAGGACATGGAGCAATGTGATGAGAGGGTTCATGGAGCATTGTGATGACAATGACATGGAGCATTGTGATGCCAAGGGTCATGGAGCTTTGTGATGACAAAGGTCATGAAGCATTTTGATGACAAGTGTGTGGTGCATTGTGATGAGAAGGGCAGGGAGCATTTTGATGACAGGGTCATGCAGCAATTTGATGAAAAGTGTAATGGAACATTTTGATGCCAGGGGTTATAGAACATTGTGATGCCAGGGGTCATGGAGCTTTGGGATGAAAAGGGTCATGGAGCATTTTGATGACAAGGGTTATGGAACATTGTGATGTCAGTGGTCATGGAACATTGTGCTGATAAGGGGATGTAGCATTGTGATGACAGGGGTCATGGAACATTGTGATAACAGGGGTGAGGGAGGATTGTGATGACTAGTGATGGAACATTGTGATATCTCATGTGAGAGAGTATTTGGATGAGAAGTGCATGGAGCATTGTGATTACAAGGTTTATGGAGCATAGCGATGACAAGGTTGTGGATCATTGTGGTGAAAAGCGCATGGCACAATTTGATGACAAGGGTCATGGAGCATTGTTCTGACAAAGGCATGGAGCATTGTGATGACAAGGGTCACGGAGCATTGTGATGAAAAGTTCATGGAGCATTGTGGTTACAAAGGTCACAGAGCCTTGTGATGACGCGGGCATGGATTGTTGTGATGACAAACGTTATGAAGCATTGTGATGACTGTAGTCACGGAGCATTGTGATGACAGGGGTCATGGAGCATTGTGATGACAATGGCATGGAGCATTGTGATGCCAAGTGTCATGGAGGATTCTGATGACAAAGGTAATGGAGCATTGTGGTGACAATGGTTTGGAGCATTGTGATGACAAGGATCAGGGAGCATTGTGCTGACAAGTGCATGGAGCATTGTGATGACAAGGGCATGGATCATTGTGATGAAAAGGGTCATGGAGCATTGGGCTGAAAATGTGCATGGAGTATTGTGATGACAGGGGTCATGGAGCATTGTGATGAGAAGGGAATGGAGCATGTTGATGACAAGGTCTTGGAGCATTGTGATGAGATGACCATGGAGACTTGTGATGACAAGTCTAATGGAGCATTCTTATGAAAAGGGGCATGGAGCATTGTGATTACGGGGGTCTTGAAGCATTGTGATGACAAGGGCATGGAGCATTGTGAGGCGAAGGCCATGGAACATTCTGATGACATGCGTCACGGAGCTTTTTGATGACAAGGGCATGGAGCATTGTGATTACATGGGTCTTGGAGCATTGTGCTGACAAGTGTGCTGGAGCCTTGTGATGACAAGTCCGTTCACCATTGTGATGGCAGGTGTCATGGAGCTTGTTATGACAGAGGTAATGGAGCATTGTGATGAGAAGTGCATTGAGCATTGGTCTGAAATATTTCATGGATTATTGTGATGAGAGTGGGCGTGGCGCATTGTGATGACAAGGGCACGGTACACTGTGATACATGGGTCATGGAGGATTGTAATGAAAAGGGCATGGAGCATTGTGATGAGAAGGGCATCGAGCATTGTGATGACAAGTGTCATGGAGCTTTGTGATGACAAGGGCATGGAGCAATGTGATGAGAGGGTTCATGGAGCATTGTGATGACAATGACATGGAGCATTGTGATGCCAAGGGTCATGGAGCTTTGTGATGACAAAGGTCATGGAGCATTTTGATGACAAGTGTGTGGTGCATTGTGATGAGAACGGCAGGGAGCATTGTGATGACCAGGTAATGCAGTATTATAAAGAGAGGTGTCAGGGAGCATTGTGATGACATATGTAATGGCCCATTGTGATGACAATGGCATGGAGCATTGTGATGCAAACTTCCATTGAGGATTCTGATCACAAAGGTAATGGAGCATTGTGATGACAATGGCTTGGAGCATTGTGATGACAAGTGTCAGGGAGCAATGTGCTGACAAGTGCATGGAGAATTGTGATGACAAGGGTCATGGAGCATTCTGATGACAAGCTTGTGGAGTATTTTGATGACAATGGCATGGAGCATTGGGATGAAAAGGGCATGGGGCTTTGTGATGAAAAAGGCATGGAGCCTTTTCGTGACAGGGTTCAAGGAGCATTCTGACGACAAGTGTCAGGGAGCATTGTGATGACAAGTGTATTGAGAATTGTGATGACAAAGGTCATGGAGCATTGTGATGAAAAGGGCATGGATTATTGTGATGACAGGCATCATGGAGCGTTGTGAGGACAAGTGTTATGGAACATTGTGATCACAAGGGTTTGGAGCATTGTGATGAGAGAGGTCATGGATCATTTTGATTTCAAGGAGCATGGAGCATTGTGATGACAAGGGCATGAAGCAATGTGATCCCAAAGTTCATGGAGGATTGTGATGACAATGGAAATGGAGTATTGTGATGACAAGTGCATAGAGCATTGTAATGACAAGGTCATGTAGCATTTTGCTGACAAAGGCATGGAGCATTGTGATGACAGGTGTCATGGAGCACTGTGATGACATGCGTCATGGAGCATTGTGAATACATGGGTCATGGAACATTGGGATAACATGGGCATGGATCATTGTGATGACAAGTGTCATGGAGCATTGGGCTGAAACTGTTCATGGAGTATTGTGATGACAGGGGTCATGGAGCATTGTGATGACAAGGGAATGGAGCATGGTGATGACAAGGTCTTGGAGCATTGTGAGGAGATTACCATGGAGACTTGTGATGACAAATCTAATGGAGCATTCTGATGAAAAAGGGAATGGAACATTGTGATTACTGGAGTCTTCGAGCATTGTGATGACAAGGGCATGGAGCATTGTGAGGAGAAGACCATGGAACATTCTGATGACATGCGTCATGGAGCTTTGTGATGACAAGGGCATGGAGCATTGTGATTACATGGATCTTGGAGCATTGTGATGACAAGGGTCATGGAGCCTTGTGATGACAAGGCCGTGGAATATTATGATGGCAGGTGTCATGGAGCATAGTTACGACAGAGGTAACGGAGCATTGTGATGAGAAGGGCATTGAGCATTGATCTGAAATGTTTCATGGATTACTGTGATGAGAGTGGGCATGGCGGTTTGTCATGACAAGGGCACGGTACACTGTGATACATGGGTCATGGAGGATTGTAATGACAAGGTCATGGAGCATTGTGATGAGAATGGCATCGAGCATTGTGATGACAAGTGTCATGGAGCTTTGTGATGACAAGGACATGGAGCAATGTGATGAGAGGGTTCATGGAGCATTGTGATGACAATGACATGGAGCATTGTGATGCCAAGGGTCATGTAGCTTTGTGATGACAAAGGTCATGGAGCATTTTGATGACAAGTGTGTGGTGCATTGTGATGAGAAGGGCAGGGAGCATTTTGAGGACAGGGTCATGCAGCAATTTGATGAAAAGTGTAATGGAACATTTTGATGCCAGGGGTTATAGAACATTGTGATGCCAGTGGTCATGGAGCTTTGGGATGAAAAGGGTCATGGAGCATTTTGATGACAAGGGTTATGGAACATTGTGATGTCAGGGATCATGGAACATTGTGCTGATAAGGGGATGTAGCATTGTGATGACAGGGGTCATGGAACATTGTGATAACAGGGGTGAGGGAGGATTGTGATGACTAGTGATGGAACATTGTGATATCTCATGTGAGAGAGTATTTGGATGAGAAGTGCATGGAGCATTGTGATTACAAGGTTTATGGAGCATAGCGATGACAAGGTTGTGGATCATTGTGGTGAAAAGCGCATGGCACAATTTGATGACAAGGGTCAAGGAGCATTGTTCTGACAAAGGCATGGAGCATTGTGATGACAAGGGTCACGGAGCATTGTGATGAAAAGTTCATGGAGCATTGTGGTTACAAAGGTCACAGAGCCTTGTGATGACGCGGGCATGGATTGTTGTGATGACAAACGTTATGAAGCATTGTGATGACTGTAGTCACGGAGCATTGTGATGACAGGGGTCATGGAGCATTGTGATGACAATGGCATGGAGCATTGTGATGCCAAGTGTCATGGAGGATTCTGATGACAAAGGTAATGGAGCATTGTGGTGACAATGGTTTGGAGCATTGTGATGACAAGGATCAGGGAGCATTGTGCTGACAAGTGCATGGAGCATTGTGATGACAAGGGCATGGATCATTGTGATGACAAGGGTCATGGAGCATTGGGCTAAAAATGTGCATGGAGTATTGTGATGACAGGGGTCATGGAGCATTGTGATGACAAGGGAATGGAGCATGTTGATGACAAGGTCTTGGAGCATTGTGATGAGATGAACATGGAGACTTGTGATGACAAGTCTAATGGAGCATTCTTATGAAAAGGGGCATGGAGCATTGTGATTACGGGGGTCTTGAAGCATTGTGATGACAAGGGCATGGAGCATTGTGAGGCGAAGGCCATGGAACATTGTGATGACATGCGTCATGGAGCTTTGTGATGACAAGGGCATGGAGCATTGTGATTACATGGGTCTTCGAGCATTGTGCTGACAAGGGTCCTGGAGCCTTGTGATGACAAGGCCGTGGAATATTGTGATGGCAGTGGTCATGGAGCTTGTTATGACAGAGGTAATGGAGCATTGTGATGAGAAGTGCATTGAGCATTGGTCTGAAATATTTCATGGATTATTGTGATGAGAGTGGGCATGGCGCATTGTGATGACAAGGGCACGGTACACTGTGATACATGGGTCATGGAGGATTGTAATGACAAGGGCATGGAGCATTGTGATGAGAAGGGCATCGAGCATTGTGATGACAAGTGCCATGGAGCTTTGTGATGACAAGGGCATGGAGCAATGTGATGAGAGGGTTCATGGAGCATTGTGATGACCATGACCTGGAGCATTGTGATGCCAAGGGTCATGGAGCTTTGTGATGACAAAGGTCATGGAGCATTTTGATGACAAGGGTGTGGTGCATTGTGATGAGAACGGCAGGGAGCATTGTGATGACCAGGTAATGCAGTATTGTAAAGAGAGGTGTCAGGGAGCATTGTGATGACATATGTAATGGCCCATTGTGATGACAATGGCATGGAGCATTGTGATTCAAACTTCCATTGAGGATTCTGATCACAAAGTTAATGGAGCATTGTGATGACAATGGCTTGGAGCATTGTGATGACAAGTGTCAGGGAGCATTGTGCTGACAAGTGCATGGAGAATTGTGATGACAAGGGTCATGGAGCATTCTGATGACAAGCTTGTGGAGTATTTTGATGACAATGGCATGGAGCATTGGGATGAAAAGGGCATGGGGCTTTGTGATGAAAAAGGCATGGAGCCTTTTCGTGACAGGGTTCAAGGAGCATTCTGACGACAAGTGTCAGGGAGCATTGTGATGACAAGTGTATTGAGAATTGTGATGACAAAGGTCATGGAGCATTGTGATGAAAAGGGCATGGATTATTGTGATGACTGGCATCATGGAGCGTTGTGAGGACAAGTGTTATGGAACATTGTGATCACAAGGGTTTGGAGCATTGTGATGACAGAGGTCATGGATCATTTTGATTTCAAGGAGCATGGAGCATTGTGATGACAAGGGCATGAAGCAATGTGATCCCAAAGTTCATGGAGGATTGTGATGACAATGGAAATGGAGTATTGTGATGACAAGTGCATAGAGCATTGTAATGACAAGGTCATGTAGCATTTTGCTGACAAAGGCATGGAGCATTGAGATGACAGGTGTCATGGAGCACTGTGATGACAAGCGTCATGGAGCATTGTGAATACATGGGTCATGGAACATTGGGATAACATGGGCATGGATCATTGTGATGACAAGGGTCATGGAGCATTGGGCTGAAAATGTTCATGGAGTATTGTGATGACAGGGGTCATGGAGCATTGTGATTACAGGGGTCTTGGAGCATTGTGATGACAAGAGTCCCGGATCATTGTGTTGTCAGGTGTCATGGAGTGTTGTGATGACAGTGGTCATGGAGCATTGTGATGATATTGGTCATGGAGCATTGTGATGAGAAGGTCATAGAGAATTGGGCTGAAAATGTTCATGGAGTATTGTGATGACAGGGGTCATGGAGCATTGTGATGACAAGGGAATGGAGCATGGTGATGACAAGGTCTTGGAGCATTGTGAGGAGATGACCATGGAGACTTGTGATGACAAATCTAATGGAGCATTCTGCTGAAAAAGGGAATGGAACATTGTGATTACTGGAGTCTTCGAGCATTGTGATGACAAGGGCATGGAGCATTGTGAGGAGAAGACCATGGAACATTCTGATGACATGCGTCATGGAGCTTTGTGATGACAAGGGCATGGAGCATTGTGATTACATGGATCTTGGAGCATTGTGATGACAAGGGTCATGGAGCCTTGTGATGACAAGGCCGTGGAATATTATGATGGCAGGTGTCATGGAGCATTGTTACGACAGAGGTAACGGAGCATTGTGATGAGAAGGGCATTGAGCATTGATCTGAAATGTTTCATGGATTACTGTGATGAGAGTGGGCATGGCGGTTTGTCATGACAAGGGCACGATACACTGTGATACATGGGTCATGGAGGATTGTAATGACAAGGTCATGGAGCATTGTGATGAGAATGGCATCGAGCATTGTGATGACAAGTGTCATGGAGCTTTGTGATGACAAGGACATGGAGCAATGTGATGAGAGGGTTCATGGAGCATTGTGATGACAATGACATGGAGCATTGTGATGCCAAGGGTCATGGAGCTTTGTGATGACAAAGGTCATGGAGCATTTTGATGACAAGTGTGTGGTGCATTGTGATGAGAAGGGCAGGGAGCATTTTGATGACAGGGTCATGCAGCAATTTGATGAAAAGTGTAATGGAACATTTTGATGCCAGGGGTTATAGAACATTGTGATGCCAGGGGTCATGGAGCTTTGGGATGAAAAGGGTCATGGAGCATTTTGATGACAAGGGTTATGGAACATTGTGATGTCAGGGGTCATGGAACATTCTGCTGATAAGGGGATGTAGCATTGTGATGACAGGGGTCATGGAACATTGTGATAACAGGGGTGAGGGAGGATTGTGATGACTAGTGATGGAACATTGTGATATCTCATGTGAGAGAGTATTTGGATGAGAAGTGCATGGAGCATTGTGATTACAAGGTTTATGGAGCATAGCGATGACAAGGTTGTGGATCATTGTGGTGAAAAGCGCATGGCACAATTTGATGACAAGGGTCATGGAGCATTGTTCTGACAAAGGCATGGAGCATTGTGATGACAAGGGTCACGGAGCATTGTGATGAAAAGTTCATGGAGCATTGTGGTTACAAAGGTCACAGAGCCTTGTGATGACGCGGGCATGGATTGTTGTGATGACAAACGTTATGAAGCATTGTGATGACTGTAGTCACGGAGCATTGTGATGACAGGGGTCATGGAGCATTGTGATGACAATGGCATGGAGCATTGTGATGCCAAGTGTCATGGAGGATTCTGATGACAAAGGTAATGGAGCATTGTGGTGACAATGGTTTGGAGCATTGTGATGACAAGGATCAGGGAGCATTGTGCTGACAAGTGCATGGAGCATTGTGATGACAAGGGCATGGATCATTGTGATGAAAAGTTTCATGGAGCATTGGGCTGAAAATGTGCATGGAGTATTGTGATGACAGGGGTCATGGAGCATTGTGATGAGAAGGGAATGGAGCATGTTGATGACAAGGTCTTGGAGCATTGTGATGAGATGACCATGGAGACTTGTGATGACAAGTCTAATGGAGCATTCTTATGAAAAGGGGCATGGAGCATTGTGATTACGGGGGTCTTGAAGCATTGTGATGACAAGGGCATGGAGCATTGTGAGGCGAAGGCCATGGAACATTCTGATGACATGCGTCACGGAGCTTTTTGATGACAAGGGCATGGAGCATTGTGATTACATGGGTCTTGGAGCATTGTGCTGACAAGTGTGCTGGAGCCTTGTGATGACAAGTCCGTTCACCATTGTGATGGCAGGTGTCATGGAGCTTGTTATGACAGAGGTAATGGAGCATTGTGATGAGAAGTGCATTGAGCATTGGTCTGAAATATTTCATGGATTATTGTGATGAGAGTGGGCGTGGCGCATTGTGATGACAAGGGCACGGTACACTGTGATACATGGGTCATGGAGGATTGTAATGAAAAGGGCATGGAGCATTGTGATGAGAAGGGCATCGAGCATTGTGATGACAAGTGTCATGGAGCTTTGTGATGACAAGGGCATGGAGCAATGTGATGAGAGGGTTCATGGAGCATTGTGATGACAATGACATGGAGCATTGTGATGCCAAGGGTCATGGAGCTTTGTGATGACAAAGGTCATGGAGCATTTTGATGACAAGTGTGTGGTGCATTGTGATGAGAACGGCAGGGAGCATTGTGATGACCAGGTAATGCAGTATTATAAAGAGAGGTGTCAGGGAGCATTGTGATGACATATGTAATGGCCCATTGTGATGACAATGGCATGGAGCATTGTGATGCAAACTTCCATTGAGGATTCTGATCACAAAGGTAATGGAGCATTGTGATGACAATGGCTTGGAGCATTGTGATGACAAGTGTCAGGGAGCATTGTGCTGACAAGTGCATGGAGAATTGTGATGACAAGGGTCATGGAGCATTCTGATGACAAGCTTGTGGAGTATTTTGATGACAATGGCATGGAGCATTGGGATGAAAAGGGCATGGGGCTTTGTGATGAAAAAGGCATGGAGCCTTTTCGTGACAGGGTTCAAGGAGCATTCTGACGACAAGTGTCAGGGAGCATTGTGATGACAAGTGTATTGAGAATTGTGATGACAAAGGTCATGGAGCATTGTGATGAAAAGGGCATGGATTATTGTGATGACAGGCATCATGGAGCGTTGTGAGGACAAGTGTTATGGAACATTGTGATCACAAGGGTTTGGAGCATTGTGATGAGAGAGGTCATGGATCATTTTGATTTCAAGGAGCATGGAGCATTGTGATGACAAGGGCATGAAGCAATGTGATCCCAAAGTTCATGGAGGATTGTGATGACAATGGAAATGGAGTATTGTGATGACAAGTGCATAGAGCATTGTAATGACAAGGTCATGTAGCATTTTGCTGACAAAGGCATGGAGCATTGTGATGACAGGTGTCATGGAGCACTGTGATGACAAGCGTCATGGAGCATTGTGAATACATGGGTCATGGAACATTGGGATAACATGGGCATGGATCATTGTGATGACAAGGGTCATGGAGCATTGGGCTGAAACTGTTCATGGAGTATTGTGATGACAGGGGTCATGGAGCATTGTGATGACAAGGGAATGGAGCATGGTGATGACAAGGTCTTGGAGCATTGTGAGGAGATTACCATGGAGACTTGTGATGACAAATCTAATGGAGCATTCTGATGAAAAAGGGAATGGAACATTGTGATTACTGGAGTCTTCGAGCATTGTGATGACAAGGGCATGGAGCATTGTGAGGAGAAGACCATGGAACATTCTGATGACATGCGTCATGGAGCTTTGTGATGACAAGGGCATGGAGCATTGTGATTACATGGATCTTGGAGCATTGTGATGACAAGGGTCATGGAGCCTTGTGATGACAAGGCCGTGGAATATTATGATGGCAGGTGTCATGGAGCATAGTTACGACAGAGGTAACGGAGCATTGTGATGAGAAGGGCATTGAGCATTGATCTGAAATGTTTCATGGATTACTGTGATGAGAGTGGGCATGGCGGTTTGTCATGACAAGGGCACGGTACACTGTGATACATGGGTCATGGAGGATTGTAATGACAAGGTCATGGAGCATTGTGATGAGAATGGCATCGAGCATTGTGATGACAAGTGTCATGGAGCTTTGTGAGGATATTGGTCATGGAGCATTGTGATGAGAAGGTCATAGAGAATTGGGCTGAAAATGTTCATGGAGTATTGTGATGACAGGGCTCATGGAGCATTGTGATGACAAGGGAATGGAGCATGGTGATGACAAGGTCTTGGAGCATTGTGAGGAGATGACCATGGAGACTTGTGATGACAAATCTAATGGAGCATTCTGATGAAAAAGGGAATGGAACATTGTGATTACTGGAGTCTTCGAGCATTGTGATGACAAGGGCATGGAGCATTGTGAGGAGAAGACCATGGAACATTCTGATGACATGCGTCATGGAGCTTTGTGATGACAAGGGCATGGAGCATTGTGATTACATGGATCTTGGAGCATTGTGATGACAAGGGTCATGGAGCCTTGTGATGACAAGGCCGTGGAATATTATGATGGCAGTTGTCATGGAGCATTGTTACGACAGAGGTAACGGAGCATTGTGATGAGAAGGGCATTGAGCATTGATCTGAAATGTTTCATGGATTACTGTGATGAGAGTGGGCATGGCGGTTTGTCATGACAAGGGCACGATACACTGTGATACATGGGTCATGGAGGATTGTAATGACAAGGTCATGGAGCATTGTGATGAGAATGGCATCGAGCATTGTGATGACAAGTGTCATGGAGCTTTGTGATGACAAGGACATGGAGCAATGTGATGAGAGGGTTCATGGAGCATTGTGATGACAATGACATGGAGCATTGTGATGCCAAGGGTCATGGAGCTTTGTGATGACAAAGGTCATGGAGCATTTTGATGACAAGTGTGTGGTGCATTGTGATGAGAAGGGCAGGGAGCATTTTGAGGACAGGGTCATGCAGCAATTTGATGAAAAGTGTAATGGAACATTTTGATGCCAGGGGTTATAGAACATTGTGATGCCAGGGGTCATGGAGCTTTGGGATGAAAAGGGTCATGGAGCATTTTGATGACAAGGGTTATGGAACATTGTGATGTCAGGGGTCATGGAACATTGTGCTGATAAGGGGATGTAGCATTGTGATGACAGGGGTCATGGAACATTGTGATAACAGGGGTGAGGGAGGATTGTGATGACTAGTGATGGAACATTGTGATATCTCATGTGAGAGAGTATTTGGATGAGAAGTGCATGGAGCATTGTGATTACAAGGTTTATGGAGCATAGCGATGACAAGGTTGTGGATCATTGTGGTGAAAAGCGCATGGCACAATTTGATGACAAGGGTCATGGAGCATTGTTCTGACAAAGGCATGGAGCATTGTGATGACAAGGGTCACGGAGCATTGTGATGAAAAGTTCATGGAGCATTGTGGTTACAAAGGTCACAGAGCCTTGTGATGACGCGGGCATGGATTGTTGTGATGACAAACGTTATGAAGCATTGTGATGACTGTAGTCACGGAGCATTGTGATGACAGGGGTCATGGAGCATTGTGATGACAATGGCATGGAGCATTGTGATGCCAAGTGTCATGGAGGATTCTGATGACAAAGGTAATGGAGCATTGTGGTGACAATGGTTTGGAGCATTGTGATGACAAGGATCAGGGAGCATTGTGCTGACAAGTGCATGGAGCATTGTGATGACAAGGGCATGGATCATTGTGATGAAAAGGGTCATGGAGCATTGGGCTGAAAATGTGCATGGAGTATTGTGATGACAGGGGTCATGGAGCATTGTGATGAGAAGGGAATGGAGCATGTTGATGACAAGGTCTTGGAGCATTGTGATGAGATGACCATGGAGACTTGTGATGACAAGTCTAATGGAGCATTCTTATGAAAAGGGGCATGGAGCATTGTGATTACGGGGGTCTTGAAGCATTGTGATGACAAGGGCATGGAGCATTGTGAGGCGAAGGCCATGGAACATTCTGATGACATGCGTCACGGAGCTTTTTGATGACAAGGGCATGGAGCATTGTGATTACATGGGTCTTGGAGCATTGTGCTGACAAGTGTGCTGGAGCCTTGTGATGACAAGTCCGTTCACCATTGTGATGGCAGGTGTCATGGAGCTTGTTATGACAGAGGTAATGGAGCATTGTGATGAGAAGTGCATTGAGCATTGGTCTGAAATATTTCATGGATTATTGTGATGAGAGTGGGCGTGGCGCATTGTGATGACAAGGGCACGGTACACTGTGATACATGGGTCATGGAGGATTGTAATGAAAAGGGCATGGAGCATTGTGATGAGAAGGGCATCGAGCATTGTGATGACAAGTGTCATGGAGCTTTGTGATGACAAGGGCATGGAGCAATGTGATGAGAGGGTTCATGGAGCATTGTGATGACAATGACATGGAGCATTGTGATGCCAAGGGTCATGGAGCTTTGTGATGACAAAGGTCATGGAGCATTTTGATGACAAGTGTGTGGTGCATTGTGATGAGAACGGCAGGGAGCATTGTGATGACCAGGTAATGCAGTATTATAAAGAGAGGTGTCAGGGAGCATTGTGATGACATATGTAATGGCCCATTGTGATGACAATGGCATGGAGCATTGTGATGCAAACTTCCATTGAGGATTCTGATCACAAAGGTAATGGAGCATTGTGATGACAATGGCTTGGAGCATTGTGATGACAAGTGTCAGGGAGCATTGTGCTGACAAGTGCATGGAGAATTGTGATGACAAGGGTCATGGAGCATTCTGATGACAAGCTTGTGGAGTATTTTGATGACAATGGCATGGAGCATTGGGATGAAAAGGGCATGGGGCTTTGTGATGAAAAAGGCATGGAGCCTTTTCGTGACAGGGTTCAAGGAGCATTCTGACGACAAGTGTCAGGGAGCATTGTGATGACAAGTGTATTGAGAATTGTGATGACAAAGGTCATGGAGCATTGTGATGAAAAGGGCATGGATTATTGTGATGACAGGCATCATGGAGCGTTGTGAGGACAAGTGTTATGGAACATTGTGATCACAAGGGTTTGGAGCATTGTGATGAGAGAGGTCATGGATCATTTTGATTTCAAGGAGCATGGAGCATTGTGATGACAAGGGCATGAAGCAATGTGATCCCAAAGTTCATGGAGGATTGTGATGACAATGGAAATGGAGTATTGTGATGACAAGTGCATAGAGCATTGTAATGACAAGGTCATGTAGCATTTTGCTGACAAAGGCATGGAGCATTGTGATCACAGGTGTCATGGAGCACTGTGATGACAAGCGTCATGGAGCATTGTGAATACATGGGTCATGGAACATTGGGATAACATGGGCATGGATCATTGTGATGACAAGTGTCATGGAGCATTGGGCTGAAACTGTTCATGGAATATTGTGATGACAGGGGTCATGGAGCATTGTGATGACAAGGGAATGGAGCATGGTGATGACAAGGTCTTGGAGCATTGTGAGGAGATTACCATGGAGACTTGTGATGACAAATCTAATGGAGCATTCTGATGAAAAAGGGAATGGAACATTGTGATTACTGGAGTCTTCGAGCATTGTGATGACAAGGGCATGGAGCATTGTGAGGAGAAGACCATGGAACATTCTGATGACATGCGTCATGGAGCTTTGTGATGACAAGGGCATGGAGCATTGTGATTACATGGATCTTGGAGCATTGTGATGACAAGGGTCATGGAGCCTTGTGATGACAAGGCCGTGGAATATTATGATGGCAGGTGTCATGGAGCATAGTTACGACAGAGGTAACGGAGCATTGTGATGAGAAGGGCATTGAGCATTGATCTGAAATGTTTCATGGATTACTGTGATGAGAGTGGGCATGGCGGTTTGTCATGACAAGGGCACGGTACACTGTGATACATGGGTCATGGAGGATTGTAATGACAAGGTCATGGAGCATTGTGATGAGAATGGCATCGAGCATTGTGATGACAAGTGTCATGGAGCTTTGTGATGACAAGGACATGGAGCAATGTGATGAGAGGGTTCATGGAGCATTGTGATGACAATGACATGGAGCATTGTGATGCCAAGGGTCATGTAGCTTTGTGATGACAAAGGTCATGGAGCATTTTGATGACAAGTGTGTGGTGCATTGTGATGAGAAGGGCAGGGAGCATTTTGAGGACAGGGTCATGCAGCAATTTGATGAAAAGTGTAATGGAACATTTTGATGCCAGGGGTTATAGAACATTGTGATGCCAGTGGTCATGGAGCTTTGGGATGAAAAGGGTCATGGAGCATTTTGATGACAAGGGTTATGGAACATTGTGATGTCAGGGATCATGGAACATTGTGCTGATAAGGGGATGTAGCATTGTGATGACAGGGGTCATGGAACATTGTGATAACAGGGGTGAGGGAGGATTGTGATGACTAGTGATGGAACATTGTGATATCTCATGTGAGAGAGTATTTGGATGAGAAGTGCATGGAGCATTGTGATTACAAGGTTTATGGAGCATAGCGATGACAAGGTTGTGGATCATTGTGGTGAAAAGCGCATGGCACAATTTGATGACAAGGGTCAAGGAGCATTGTTCTGACAAAGGCATGGAGCATTGTGATGACAAGGGTCACGGAGCATTGTGATGAAAAGTTCATGGAGCATTGTGGTTACAAAGGTCACAGAGCCTTGTGATGACGCGGGCATGGATTGTTGTGATGACAAACGTTATGAAGCATTGTGATGACTGTAGTCACGGAGCATTGTGATGACAGGGGTCATGGAGCATTGTGATGACAATGGCATGGAGCATTGTGATGCCAAGTGTCATGGAGGATTCTGATGACAAAGGTAATGGAGCATTGTGGTGACAATGGTTTGGAGCATTGTGATGACAAGGATCAGGGAGCATTGTGCTGACAAGTGCATGGAGCATTGTGATGACAAGGGCATGGATCATTGTGATGACAAGGGTCATGGAGCATTGGGCTAAAAATGTGCATGGAGTATTGTGATGACAGGGGTCATGGAGCATTGTGATGACAAGGGAATGGAGCATGTTGATGACAAGGTCTTGGAGCATTGTGATGAGATGAACATGGAGACTTGTGATGACAAGTCTAATGGAGCATTCTTATGAAAAGGGGCATGGAGCATTGTGATTACGGGGGTCTTGAAGCATTGTGATGACAAGGGCATGGAGCATTGTGAGGCGAAGGCCATGGAACATTGTGATGACATGCGTCATGGAGCTTTGTGATGACAAGGGCATGGAGCATTGTGATTACATGGGTCTTCGAGCATTGTGCTGACAAGGGTCCTGGAGCCTTGTGATGACAAGGCCGTGGAATATTGTGATGGCAGTGGTCATGGAGCTTGTTATGACAGAGGTAATGGAGCATTGTGATGAGAAGTGCATTGAGCATTGGTCTGAAATATTTCATGGATTATTGTGATGAGAGTGGGCATGGCGCATTGTGATGACAAGGGCACGGTACACTGTGATACATGGGTCATGGAGGATTGTAATGACAAGGGCATCTAGCATTGTGATGAGAAGGGCATCGAGCATTGTGATGACAAGTGCCATGGAGCTTTGTGATGACAAGGGCATGGAGCAATGTGATGAGAGGGTTCATGGAGCATTGTGATGACCATGACCTGGAGCATTGTGATGCCAAGGGTCATGGAGCTTTGTGATGACAAAGGTCATGGAGCATTTTGATGACAAGGGTGTGGTGCATTGTGATGAGAACGGCAGGGAGCATTGTGATGACCAGGTAATGCAGTATTGTAAAGAGAGGTGTCAGGGAGCATTGTGATGACATATGTAATGGCCCATTGTGATGACAATGGCATGGAGCATTGTGATTCAAACTTCCATTGAGGATTCTGATCACAAAGTTAATGGAGCATTGTGATGACAATGGCTTGGAGCATTGTGATGACAAGTGTCAGGGAGCATTGTGCTGACAAGTGCATGGAGAATTGTGATGACAAGGGTCATGGAGCATTCTGATGACAAGCTTGTGGAGTATTTTGATGACAATGGCATGGAGCATTGGGATGAAAAGGGCATGGGGCTTTGTGATGAAAAAGGCATGGAGCCTTTTCGTGACAGGGTTCAAGGAGCATTCTGACGACAAGTGTCAGGGAGCATTGTGATGACAAGTGTATTGAGAATTGTGATGACAAAGGTCATGGAGCATTGTGATGAAAAGGGCATGGATTATTGTGATGACTGGCATCATGGAGCGTTGTGAGGACAAGTGTTATGGAACATTGTGATCACAAGGGTTTGGAGCATTGTGATGACAGAGGTCATGGATCATTTTGATTTCAAGGAGCATGGAGCATTGTGATGACAAGGGCATGAAGCAATGTGATCCCAAAGTTCATGGAGGATTGTGATGACAATGGAAATGGAGTATTGTGATGACAAGTGCATAGAGCATTGTAATGACAAGGTCATGTAGCATTTTGCTGACAAAGGCATGGAGCATTGAGATGACAGGTGTCATGGAGCACTGTGATGACAAGCGTCATGGAGCATTGTGAATACATGGGTCATGGAACATTGGGATAACATGGGCATGGATCATTGTGATGACAAGGGTCATGGAGCATTGGGCTGAAAATGTTCATGGAGTATTGTGATGACAGGGGTCATGGAGCATTGTGATTACAGGGGTCTTGGAGCATTGTGATGACAAGAGTCCCGGATCATTGTGTTGTCAGGTGTCATGGAGTGTTGTGATGACAGTGGTCATGGAGCATTGTGATGATATTGGTCATGGAGCATTGTGATGAGAAGGTCATAGAGAATTGGGCTGAAAATGTTCATGGAGTATTGTGATGACAGGGGTCATGGAGCATTGTGATGACAAGGGAATGGAGCATGGTGATGACAAGGTCTTGGAGCATTGTGAGGAGATGACCATGGAGACTTGTGATGACAAATCTAATGGAGCATTCTGATGAAAAAGGGAATGGAACATTGTGATTACTGGAGTCTTCGAGCATTGTGATGACAAGGGCATGGAGCATTGTGAGGAGAAGACCATGGAACATTCTGATGACATGCGTCATGGAGCTTTGTGATGACAAGGGCATGGAGCATTGTGATTACATGGATCTTGGAGCATTGTGATGACAAGGGTCATGGAGCCTTGTGATGACAAGGCCGGGGAATATTATGATGGCAGGTGTCATGGAGCATTGTTACAACAGAGGTAACGGAGCATTGTGATGAGAAGGGCATTGAGCATTGGTCTGAAATATTTCATGGATTATTGTGATGAGAGTGGGCGTGGCGCATTGTGATGACAAGGGCACGGTACACTGTGATACATGGGTCATGGAGGATTGTAATGACAAGGGCATGGAGCATTGTGATGAGAAGGGCATCGAGCATTGTGATGACAAGTGCCATGGAGCTTTGTGATGACAAGGGCATGGAGCAATGTGATGAGAGGGTTCATGGAGCATTGTGATGACAATGACATGGAGCATTGTGATGCCAAGGGTCATGGAGCTTTGTGATGACAAAGGTCATGGAGCATTTTGATGACAAGGGTGTGGTGCATTGTGATGAGAATGGCAGGGAGCATTGTGATGACCAGGTAATGCAGTATTGTAAAGGGAGGTGTCAGGGAGCATTGTGATGACATATGTAATGGCCCATTGTGATGACAATGGCATGGAGCATTGTGATGCCAAGTGTCATGGAGGATTCTGATGACAAAGGTAATGGAGCATTGTGGTGACAATGGTTTGGAGCATTGTGATGACAAGGATCAGGGAGCATTGTGCTGACAAGTGCATGGAGCTTTGTGATGACAAGGGTCATGGAGCATTGGGCTGATAATGTGCATGGAGTATTGTGATGACAGGGGTCATGGAGCATTGTGATGACAAGGGAATGGAGCATGTTGATGACAAGGTCTTGGAGCATTGTGATGAGATGACAATGGAGACTTGGGATGACAAGTCTAATGGAGCATTCTGATGAAAAGGGGCATGGAGCATTGTGATTACGGGGGTCTTGAAGCATTGTGATGACAAGGGCATGGAGCATTGTGAGGCGAAGGCCATGGAACATTGTGATGACATGCGTCATGGAGCTTTGTGATGACAAGGGCATGGAGCATTGTGATTACATGGGTCTTCGAGCATTGTGCTGACAAGGGTCCTGGAGCCTTGTGATGACAAGGCAGTGGAACATTGTGATGGCAGGGGTCATGGAGCTTGTTATGACAGAGGTAATGGATCATTGTGATGAGAAGTGCATTGAGCATTGGTCTGAAATATTTCATGGATTATTGTGATGAGAGTGGGCGTGGCGCATTGTGATGACAAGGGCACGGTACACTGTGATACATGGGTCATGGAGGATTGTAATGACAAGGGCATGGAGCATTGTGATGAGAAAGGCATCGAGCATTGTGATGACAAGTGTCATGGAGCTTTGTGATGACAAGGGCATGGAGCAATGTGATGAGAGGGTTCATGGAGCATTGTGATGACAATGACATGGAGCATTGTGATGCCAAGGGTCATGGAGCTTTGTGATGACAAAGGTCATGGAGCATTTTGATGACAAGGGTGTGGTGCATTGTGATGAGAACGGCAGGGAGCATTGTGATGACCAGGTAATGCAGTATTGTAAAGAGAGGTGTCAGGGAGCATTGTGATGACATATGTAATGGCCCATTGTGATGACAATGGCATGGAGCATTGTGATGCAAACTTCCATTGAGGATTCTGATCACAAAGGTAATGGAGCATTGTGATGACAATGGCTTGGAGCATTGTGATGACAAGTGTCAGGGAGCATTGTGCTGACAAGTGCATGGAGAATTGTGATGACAAGGGTCATGGAGCATTCTGATGACAAGCTTGTGGAGTATTTTGATGACAATGGCATGGAGCATTGGGATGAAAAGGGCATGGGGCTTTGTGATGAAAAAGGCATGGAGCCTTTTCGTGACAGGGTTCAAGGAGCATTCTGACGACAAGTGTCAGGGAGCATTGTGATGACAAGTGTATTGAGAATTGTGATGACAAAGGTCATGGAGCTTTGTGATGACAAGGGCATGGAGCATTGTGATTACATGGATCTTGGAGCATTGTGATGACAAGGGTCATGGAGCCTTGTGATGACAAGGCCGTGGAATATTATGATGGCAGGTGTCATGGAGCATTGTTACGACAGAGGTAACGGGGCATTGTGATGAGAAGGGCATTGAGCATTGATATGAAATGTTTCATGGATTACTGTGATGAGAGTGGGCATGGCGGTTTGTCATGACAAGGGCACGGTACACTGTGATACATGGGTCATGGAGGATTGTAATGACAAGGTCATGGAGCATTGTTATGAGAATGGCATCGAGCATTGTGATGACAAGTGTCATGGAGCTTTGTGATGACAAGGACATGGAGCAATGTGATGAGAGGGTTCATGGAGCATTGTGATGACAATGACATGGAGCATTGTGATGCCAAGGGTCATGGAGCTTTGTGATGACAAAGGTCATGGAGCATTTTGATGACAAGTGTGTGGTGCATTGTGATGAGAAGGGCAGGGAGCATTTTGATGACAGGGTCATGCAGCAATTTGATGAAAAGTGTAATGGAACATTTTGATGCCAGGGGTTATAGAACATTGTGATGCCAGGGGTCATGGAGCTATGGGATGAAAAGGGTCATGGAGCATTTTGATGACAGGGGTTATGGAACATTGTGATGTCAGGGGTCATGGAACATTGTGCTAATAAGGGGATGTAGCATTGTGATGACAGGGGTCATGGAACATTGTGATAACAGGGGTGAGGGAGGATTGTGATGACTAGTGATGGAACATTGTGATATCTCATGTGAGAGAGTATTTGGATGAGAAGTGCATGGAGCATTGTGATTACAAGGTTTATGGAGCATAGCGATGACAAGGTTGTGGATCATTGTGGTGAAAAGCGCATGGCACAATTTGATGACAAGGGTCATGGAGCATTGTTCTGACAAAGGCATGGAGCATTGTGATGACAAGGGTCACGGAGCATTGTGATGAAAAGTTCATGGAGCATTGTGGTTACAAAGGTCACAGAGACTTGTGATGACGTGGGCATGGATTGTTGTGATGACAAACGTTATGAAGCATTGTGATGACTGTAGTCACGGAGCATTGTGATGACAGGGGTCATGGAGCATTGTGATGACAATGGCATGGAGCATTGTGATGCCAAGTGTCATGGAGGATTCTGATGACAAAGGTAATGGAGCATTGTGGTGACAATGGTTTGGAGCATGGTGATGACAAGGATCAGGGAGCATTGTGCTGACAAGTGCATGGAGCTTTGTGATGACAAGGGTCATGGAGCATTGGGCTAATAATGTGCATGGAGTATTGTGATGACAGGGGTCATGGAGCATTGTGATGACAAGGGAATGGAGCATGTTGATGACAAGGTCTTGGAGCATTGTGATGAGATGACAATGCAGACTTGGGATGACAAGTCTAATGGAGCATTCTGATGAAAAGGGGCATGGAGCATTGTGATTACGGGGGTCTTGAAGCATTGTGATGACAAGGGCATGGAGCATTGTGAGGCGAAGGCCATGGAACATTGTGATGACATGCGTCATGGAGCTTTGTGATGACAAGGGCATGGAGCATTGTGATTACATGGGTCTTGGAGCATTGTACTGACAAGGGTCCTGGAGCCTTGTGATGACAAGGCCGTGGAACATTGTGATGGCAGGGGTCATGGAGCTTGTTATGACAGAGGTAATGGAGCATTGTGATGAGAAGTGCATTGAGCATTGGTCTGAAATATTTCATGGATTATTGTGATGAGAGTGGGCGTGGCGCATTGTGATGACAAGGGCACGGTACACTGTGATACATGGGTCATGGAGGATTGTAGTGACAAGGGCATGGAGCATTGTGATGAGAAGGGCATCGAGCATTGTGATGACAAGTGTCATGGAGCTTTGTGATGACAAGGGCATGGAGCAATGTGATGAGAGGGTTCATGGAGCATTGTGATGACAATGACATGGAGCATTGTGATGCCAAGGGTCATGGAGCTTTCTGATGACAAAGGTCATGGAGCATTTTGATGACAAGGGTGTGGTGCATTGTGATGAGAACGGCAGGGAGCATTGTGATGACCAGGTAATGCAGTATTGTAAAGAGAGGTGTCAGGGAGCATTGTGATGACATATGTAATGGCCCATTGTGATGACAATGGCATGGAGCATTGTGATGCAAACTTCCATTGAGGATTCTGATCACAAAGGTAATGGAGCATTGTGATGACAATGGCTTGGAGCATTGTGATGACAAGTGTCAGGGAGCATTGTGCTGACAAGTGCATGGAGAATTGTGATGACAAGGGTCATGGAGCATTCTGATGACAAGCTTGTGGAGTATTTTGATGACAATGGCATGGAGCATTGGGATGAAAAGGGCATGGGGCTTTGTGATGAAAAAGGCATGGAGCCTTTTCGTGACAGGGTTCAAGGAGCATTCTGACGACAAGTGTCAGGGAGCATTGTGATGACAAGTGTATTGAGAATTGTGATGACAAAGGTCATGGAGCATTGTGATGAAAAGGGCATGGATTATTGTGATGACAGGCATCATGGAGTGTTGTGAGGACAAGTGTTATGGAACATTGTGATCACAAGGGTTTGGAGCATTGTGATGACAGAGGTCATGGATCATTTTGATTTCAAGGAGCATGGAGCATTGTGATGACAAGGGCATGAAGCAATGTGATCCCAAAGTTCATGGAGGATTGTGATGACAATGGAAATGGAGTATTGTGATGACAAGTGCATAGAGCATTGTAATGACAAGGTCATGTAGCATTTTGCTGACAAAGGCATGGAGCATTGTGATGACAGGTGTCATGGAGCACTGTGATGACAAGCGTCATGGAGCATTGTGAATACATGGGACATGGAACATTGGCATAACATGGGCATGGATCATTGTGATGACAAGGGTCATGGAGCATTGGGCTGAAAATGTTCATGGAGTATTGTGATGACAGGGGTCATGGAGCATTGTGATTACAGGGGTCTTGGAGCATTGTGATGACAAGAGTCCCGGATCATTGTGTTGTCAGGTGTCATGGAGTGTTGTGATGACAGTGGTCATGGAGCATTGTGATGATATTGGTCATGGAGCATTGTGATGAGAAGGTCATAGAGAATTGGGCTGAAAATGTTCATGGAGTATTGTGGTGACAGGGGTCATGGAGCATTGTGATGACAAGGGAATGGAGCATGGTGATGACAAGGTCTTGGAGCATTGTGAGGAGATGACCATGGAGACTTTTGATGACAAATCTAATGGAGCATTCTGATGAAAATGGGAATGGAACATTGTGATTACTGGAGTCTTCGAGCATTGTGATGACAAGGGCATGGAGCATTGTGAGGAGAAGACCCTGGAACATTCTGATGACATGCGTCATGGAGCTTTGTGATGACAAGGGCATGGAGCATTGTGATTACATGGATCTTGGAGCATTGTGATGACAAGGGTCATGGAGCCTTGTGATGACAAGGCCATGGAATATTATGATGGCAGGTGTCATGGAGCATTGTTACGACAGAGGTAACGGAGCATTGTGATGAGAAGGGCATTGAGCATTGATCTGAAATGTTTCATGGATTACTGTGATGAGAGTGGGCATGGCGGTTTGTCATGACCAGGGCACGGTACACTGTGATACATGGGTCATGGAGGATTTTAATGACAAGGTCATGGAGCATTGTGATGAGAATGGCATCGAGCATTGTGATGACAAGTGTCATGGAGCTTTGTGATGACAAGGACATGGAGCAATGTGATGAGAGGGTTCATGGAGCATTGTGATGACAATGACATGGAGCATTATGATGCCAAGGGTCATGGAGCTTTGTGATGACAAAGGTCATGGAGCATTTTGATGACAAGTGTGTGGTGCATTGTGATGAGAAGGGCAGGGAGCATTTTGATGACAGGGTCATGCAGCAATTTGATGAAAAGTTTAATGGAACATTTTGATGCCAGGGGTTATAGAACATTGTGATGCCAGGGATCATGGAGCTATGGGATGAAAAGGGTCATGGAGCATTTTGATGACAGGGGTTATGGAACATTGTGATGTCAGGGGTCATGGAACATTGTGCTAATAAGGGGATGTAGCATTGTGATGACAGGGGTCATGGAACATTGTGATAACAGGGGTGAGGGAGGATTGTGATGACTAGTGATGGAACATTGTGATATCTCATGTGAGAGAGTATTTGGATGAGAAGTGCATGGAGCATTGTGATTACAAGGTTTATGGAGCATAGCGATGACAAGGTTGTGGATCATTGTGGTGAAAAGCGCATGGCACAATTTGATGACAAGGGTCATGGAGCATTGTTCTGACAAAGGCATGGAGCATTGTGATGACAAGGGTCACGGAGCATTGTGATGAAAAGTTCATGGAGCATTGTGGTTACAAAGGTCACAGAGACTTGTGATGACGTGGGCATGGATTGTTGTGATGACAAACGTTATGAAGCATTGTGATGACTGTAGTCACGGAGCATTGTGATGACAGGGGTCATGGAGCATTGTGATGACAATGGCATGGAGCATTGTGATGCCAAGTGTCATGGAGGATTCTGATGACAAAGGTAATGGAGCATTGTGGTGACAATGGTTTGGAGCATGGTGATGACAAGGATCAGGGAGCATTGTGCTGACAAGTGCATGGAGCTTTGTGATGACAAGGGTCATGGAGCATTGGGCTAATAATGTGCATGGAGTATTGTGATGACAGGGGTCATGGAGCATTGTGATGACAAGGGAATGGAGCATGTTGATGACAAGGTCTTGGAGCATTGTGATGAGATGACAATGCAGACTTGGGATGACAAGTCTAATGGAGCATTCTGATGAAAAGGGGCATGGAGCATTGTGATTACGGGGGTCTTGAAGCATTGTGATGACAAGGGCATGGAGCATTGTGAGGCGAAGGCCATGGAATATTGTGATGACATGCGTCATGGAGCTTTGTGATGACAAGGGCATGTAGCATTGTGATTACATGGGTCTTGGAGCATTGTGATGACAAAGGCATGGAGCATTGTGATGACAAGGGTCACGGAGCATTGTGATGAAAAGTTCATGGAGCATTGTGGTTACAAAGGTCACAGAGACTTGTGATGACATGGGCATGGATTTTTGTGATGACATACGTTATGAAGCATTGTGATGACTGTAGTCACGGAGCATTGTGATGACAGGGGTCATGGAGCATTGTGATGACAATGGCATGGAGCATTGTGATGCCAAGTGTCATGGAGGATTCTGATGACAAAGGTAATGGAGCATTGTGGTGACAATGGTTTGGAGCATTGTGATGACAAGGATCAGGGAGCATTGTGCTGACAAGTGCATGGAGCATTGTGATGACAAGGGCATGGATCATTGTGATGACAAGGGTCATGGAGCATTGGGCTAAAAAAGTGCATGGAGTATTGTGATGACAGGGGTCATGGAGCATTGTGATGACAAGGGAATGGAGCATGTTGATGACAAGGTCTTGGAGCATTGTGATGAGATGAACATGGAGACTTCTGATGACAAGTCTAATGGGGCATTCTTATGAAAAGGGGCATGGAGCATTGTGATTACGGGGGTCTTGAAGCATTGTGATGACAAGGGCATGGAGCATTGTGAGGCGAAAGCCATGGAACATTTTGATGACATGCGTCATGGAGCTTTGTGATGACAAGGGCATGGAGCATTGTGATTACATGGGTCTTGGAGCATTGTGCTGACAAGGGTCCTGGAGCCTTGTGATGACAAGGCCGTGGAACTTTGTGATGGCAGGGGTCATGGAGCTTGTTATGACAGAGGTAATGGAGCATTGTGATGAGAAGTGCATTGAGCATTGGTCTGAAATATTTCATGGATTATTGTGATGAGAGTGGGCATGGCGCATTGTGATGACAAGGGCACGGTACACTGTGATACATGTGTCATGGAGGATTGTAATGACAAGGCCATGGAGCATTGTGATGAGAAGGGCATCGAGCATTGTGATGACAAGTGCCATGGAGCTTTGTGATGACAAGTGCATGGAGCAATGTGATGAGAGGGTTCATGGAGCATTGTGATGACAATGACATGGAGCATTGTGATGCCAAGGGTCATGGAGCTTTGTGATGACAAATGTCATGGAGCATTTTGATGACAATTGTGTTGTGCATTGTGATGAGAACGGCAGGGAGCATTGTGATGACCGGGTAATGCAGTATTGTAAAGAGAGGTGTCAGGGAGCATTGTGATGACATATGTAATGGCCCATTGTGATGACAATGGCATGGAGCATTGTGATGCAAACTTCCATTGAGGATTCTGATCACAAAGGTAATGGAGCATTGTGATGACAATGGCTTGGAGCATTGTGATGACAAGTGTCAGGGAGCATTGTGCTGACAAGTGCATGGAGAATTGTGATGACAAGGGTCATGGAGCATTCTGATGACAAGCTTGTGGAGTATTTTGATGACAATGGCATGGAGCATTGGGATGAAAAGGGCATGGGGCTTTGTGATGAAAACGGCATGGAGCCTTTTCGTGACAGGGTTCAAGGAGCATTCTGACGACAAGTGTCAGGGAGCATTGTGATGACAAGTGTATTGAGAATTGTGATGACAAAGGTCATGGAGCATTGTGATGAAAAGGGCATGGATTATTGTGATGACAGGCATCATGGAGTGTTGTGAGGACAAGTGTTATGGAACATTGTGATCACAAGGGTTTGGAGCATTGTGATGACAGAGGTCATGGATCATTTTGATTTCAAGGAGCATGGAGCATTGTGATGACAAGGGCATGAAGCAATGTGATCCCAAAGTTCATGGAGGATTGTGATGACAATGGAAATGGAGTATTGTGATGACAAGTGCATAGAGCATTGTAATGACAAGGTCATGTAGCATTTTGCTGACAAAGGCATGGAGCATTGAGATGACAGGTGTCATGGAGCACTGTGATGACAAGCGTCATGGAGCATTGTGAATACATGGGTCATGGAACATTGGGATAACATGGGCATGGATCATTGTGATGACAAGGGTCATGGAGCATTGGGCTGAAAATGTTCATGGAGTATTGTGATGACAGGGGTCATGGAGCATTGTGATTACAGGGGTCTTGGAGCATTGTGATGACAAGAGTCCCGGATCATTGTGTTGTCAGGTGTCATGGAGTGTTGTGATGACAGTGGTCATGGAGCATTGTGATGATATTGGTCATGGAGCATTGTGATGAGAAGGTCATAGAGAATTGGGCTGAAAATGTTCATGGAGTATTGTGATGACAGGGGTCATGGAGCATTGTGATGACAAGGGAATGGAGCATGGTGATGACAAGGTCTTGGAGCATTGTGAGGAGATGACCATGGAGACTTGTGATGACAAATCTAATGGAGCATTCTGATGAAAAAGGGAATGGAACATTGTGATTACTGGAGTCTTCGAGCATTGTGATGACAAGGTCATGGAGCATTGTGAGGAGAAGACCATGGAACATTCTGATGACATGCGTCATGGAGCTTTGTGATGACAAGGGCATGGAGCATTGTGATTACATGGATCTTGGAGCATTGTGATGACAAGGGAATGGAGCATGTTGATGACAAGGTCTTGGAGCATTGTGATGAGATGACAATGGAGACTTGGGATGACAAGTCTAATGGAGCATTCTGATGAAAAGGGGCATGGAGCATTGTGATTACGGGGGTCTTGAAGCATTGTGATGACAAGGGCATGGAGCATTGTGAGGCGAAGGCCATGGAACATTGTGATGACATGCGTCATGGAGCTTTGTGATGACAAGGGCATGGAGTATTGTGATTACATGGGTCTTGGAGCATTGTGCTGACAAGGGTCCTGGAGCCTTGTGATGACAAGGCCGTGGAACATTGTGATGGCAGGGGTCATGGAGCTTGTTATGACAGAGGTAATGGAGCATTGTGATGAGAAGTGCATTGAGCATTGGTCTGAAATATTTCATGGATTATTTTGATGAGAGTGGGCGTGGCGCATTGTGATGACAAGGGCACGGTACACTGTGATACATGGGTCATGGAGGATTGTAATGACAAGGGCATGGAGCATTGTGAAGAGAAGCTCATTGAGCATTGTGATGACAAGTGCCATGGAGCTTTGTGATGACAAGGGCATGGAGCAATGTGATGAGAGGGTTCATGGAGCATTGTGATGACAATGACATGGAGCATTGTGATGCCAAGGGTCATGGAGCTTTGTGATGACAAAGGTCATGGAGCATTTTGATGACAAGTGTGTGGTGCATTGTGATGAGAACGGCAGGGAGCATTGTGATGACCAGGTAATGCAGTATTGTAAAGAGAGGTGTCAGGGAGCATTGTGATGACATATGTAATGGCCCATTGTGATGACAATGGCATGGAGCATTGTGATGCAAACTTCCATTGAGGATTCTGATCACAATGGTAATGGAGCATTGTGATGACAATGGCTTGGAGCTTTGTGATGACAAGGGTCAGGGAGCATTGTGCTGACAAGTGCATGGAGAATTGTGATGACAAGGGTCATGGAGCATTCTGATGACAAGCTTGTGGAGTATTTTGATGACAATGTCATGGAGCATTGGGATGAAAAGGGCATGGGGCATTGTGATGAAAAAGGCATGGAGCCTTTTCGTGACAGGATTCAAGGAGCATTCTGACAACAAGTGTCAGGGAGCATTGTGATGACAAGTGTATTGAGAATTGTGATGACAAAGGTCATGGAGCATTGTGATGAAATGGGCATGGATTATTGTGATGACAGGCATCATTGAGCGTTGTGAGGACAAGTGTTATGGAACATTGTGATCACAAGGGTTTGGAGCATTGTGATGACAGAGGTCATGGATCATTTTGATTTCAAGGAGCATGGAGCATTGTGATGACAAGGGCATGAAGCAATGTGATCCCAAAGTTCATGGAGGATTGTGATGACAATGGAAATGGAGTATTGTGATGACAAGTGCATAGAGCATTGTAATGACAAGGTCATGTAGCATTTTGCTGACAAAGGCATGGAGCATTGTGATGACAGGTGTCATGGAGCACTGTGATGACAAGCGTCATGGAGCATTGTGAATACATGGGTCATGGAACATTGGGATAACATGGGCATGGATCATTGTGATGACAAGGGTCATGGGTCATAGGGCTGAAAATGTTCATGGAGTATTGTGATGAAAGGGGTCATGGAGCATTGTTATTACAGCGGTCTTGGAGAATTGTGATGACAAGAGTCCCGGATCATTGTGTTGTCAGGTGTGATGGAGTGTGTTGATGACACTGGTCTTGGAGCATTGTGATGATATTGGTCATGGAGCATTGTGATGAGAATGTCATGGAGAATTGGGCTGAAAATTTTCATGCAGTATTGTGGAGACAGGGGTCATGGAGCATTGTGATGACAAGGGAATGGAGCATGGTGATGACAAGGTCTTGGAGCATTGTGAGGAGATGACCATGGAGACTTGTGATGACAAATCTAATGGAGCATTCTGATGAAAAAGGGAATGGAACATTGTGATTACTGGAGTCTTCGAGCATTGTGATGACAAGGGCATGGAGCATTGTGAGGAGAAGACCCTGGAACATTCTGATGACATGCGTCATGGAGCTTTGTGATGACAAGGGCATGGAGCATTGTGATTACATGGATCTTGGAGCATTGTGATGACAAGGGTCATGGAGCCTTGTGATGACAAGGCCATGGAATATTATGATGGCAGGTGTCATGGAGCATTGTTACGACAGAGGTAACGGAGCATTGTGATGAGAAGGGCATTGAGCATTGATCTGAAATGTTTCATGGATTACTGTGATGAGAGTGGGCATGGCGGTTTGTCATGACCAGGGCACGGTACACTGTGATACACGGGTCATGGAGGATTGTAATGACAAGGTCATGGAGCATTGTGATGAGAATGGCATCGAGCATTGTGATGACAAGTGTCATGGAGCTTTGTGATGACAAGGACATGGAGCAATATGATGAGAGGGTTCATGGAGCATTGTGATGACAATGACATGGAGCATTGTGATGCCAAGGGTCATGGAGCTTTGTGATGACAAAGGTCATGGAGCATTTTGATGACAAGTGTGTGGTGCATTGTGATGAGAAGGGCAGGGAGCATTTTGATGACAGGGTCATGCAGCAATTTGATGAAAAGTGTAATGGAAAATTTTGATGCCAGGGGTTATAGAACATTGTGATGACAGGGGTCATGGAGCTATGGGATGAAAAGGGTCATGGAGCATTTTGATGACAGGGGTTATGGAACATTGTGATGTCAGGGGTCATGGAACATTGTGCTGATAAGGGGATGTAGCATTGTGATGACAGGGGTCATGGAACATTGTGATAACAGGGGTGAGGGAGGATTGTGATGACTAGTGATGGAACATTGTGATATCTCATGTGAGAGAGTATTTGGATGAGAAGTGCATGGAGCATTGTGATTACAAGGTTTATGGAGCATAGCGATGACAAGGTTGTGGATCATTGTGGTGAAAAGCGCATGGCACAATTTGATGACAAGGGTCATGGAGCATTGTTCTGACAAAGGCATGGAGCATTGTGATGACAAGGGTCACGGAGCATTGTGATGAAAAGTTCATGGAGCATTGTGGTTACAAAGGTCACAGAGCCTTGTGATGACGTGGGCATGGATTGTTGTGATGACAAACGTTATGAAGCATTGTGATGACTGTAGTCACGGAGCATTGTGATGACAGGGGTCATGGAGCATTGTGATGACAATGGCATGGAGCATTGTGATGCCAAGTGTCATGGAGGATTCTGATGACAAAGGTAATGGAGCATTGTGGTGACAATGGTTTGGAGCATTGTGATGACAAGGATCAGGGAGCATTGTGCTGACAAGTGCATGGAGCTTTGTGATGACAAGGGTCATGGAGCATTGGGCTGAAAATGTGCATGGAGTATTGTGATGACAGGGGTCATGGAGCATTGTGATGACAAGGGAATGGAGCATGTTGATGACAAGGACTTGGAGCATTGTGATGAGACGACCATGGAGACTTGGGATGACAAGTCTAATGGAGCATTCTGATGAAAAGGGGCATGGAGCATTGTGATTACGGGTGTCTTGAAGCATTGTGATGACAAGGGCATGGAGCATTGTGAGGCGAAGGCCATGGAACATTGTGATGACATGCGTCATGGAGCTTTGTGATGACAAGGGCATGGAGTATTGTGATTACATGGGTCTTGGAGCATTGTGCTGACAAGGGTCCTGGAGCCTTGTGATGACAAGGCCGTGGAATATTGTGATGGCAGGGGTCATGGAGCTTGTTATGACAGAGGTAATGGAGCATTGTGATGAGAAGTGCATTGAGCATTGGTCTGAAATATTTCATGGATTATTGTGATGAGAGTGGGCGTGGCGCATTGTGATGACAAGGGCACGGTACACTGTGATACATGGGTCATGGATGATTGTAATGACAAGGGCATGGAGCATTGTGAAGAGAAGCTCATTGAGCATTGTGATGACAAGTGCCATGGAGCTTTGTGATGACAAGGGCATGGAGCAATGTGATGAGAGGGTTCATGGAGCATTGTGATGACAATGACATGGAGCATTGTGATGCCAAGGGTCATGGAGCTTTATGATGACAAAGGTCATGGAGCATTTTGATGACAAGGGTGTGGTGCATTGTGATGAGAACGGCAGGGAGCATTGTGATGACCAGGTAATGCAGTATTGTAAAGAGAGGTGTCAGGGAGCATTGTGATGACATATGTAATGGCCCATTGTGATGACAATGGCATGGAGCATTGTGATGCAAACTTCCATTGAGGATTCTGATCACAATGGTAATGGAGCATTGTGATGACAATGGCTTGGAGCTTTGTGATGACAAGGGTCAGGGAGCATTGTGCTGACAAGTGCATGGAGAATTGTGATGACAAGGGTCATGGAGCATTCTGATGACAAGCTTGTGGAGTATTTTGATGACAATGGCATGGAGCATTGGGATGAAAAGGGCATGGGGCTTTGTGATGAAAAAGGCATGGAGCCTTTTCGTGACAGGATTCAAGGAGCATTCTGACAACAAGTGTCAGGGAGCATTGTGATGACAAGTGTATTGAGAATTGTGATGACAAAGGTCATGGAGCATTGTGATGAAATGGGCATGGATTATTGTGATGACAGGCATCATGGAGCGTTGTGAGGACAAGTGTTATGGAACATTGTGATCACAAGGGTTTGGAGCATTGTGATGACAGAGGTCATGGATCATTTTGATTTCAAGGAGCATGGAGCATTGTGATGACAAGGGCATGAAGCAATGTGACCCAAAGTTCATGGAGGATTGTGATGACAATGGAAATGGAGTATTGTGATGACAAGTGCATAGAGCATTGTAATGACAAGGTCATGTACATTTTGCTGACAAAGGCATGGAGCATTGTGCTGACAGGTGTCATGGAGCACTGTGATGAGAAGCGTCATGGAGCATTGTGAATACATGGGTCATGGAACATTGGGATAACATGGGCATGGATCATTGTGATGACAAGGGTCATGGAGCATAGGGCTGAAAATGTTCATGGAGTATTGTGATGAAAGGGGTCATGGAGCATTGTTATTACAGCGGTCTTGGAGAATTGTGATGACAAGAGTCCCGGATCATTGTGTTGTCAGGTGTGATGGAGTGTGTTGATGACACTGGTCTTGGAGCATTGTGATGATATTGGTCATGGAGCATTGTGATGAGAATGTCATGGAGAATTGGGCTGAAAATTTTCATGGAGTATTGTGATGACATGGGTCATGGAGCATTGGGATGACAAGGGAATGGAGCATGGTGATGACAAGATCCTGGAGCATTTTTATGAGATGAACATGGAGACTTGTGATGACAAGTCTCATGGAGCATTCTGATGAAAAGGGGCATGGAGCATTGTGATGACAAGGGCATGGAGCATTTTGAGGAGAAGGCCATGGAATATTCTGATGACATGCGTCATGGAACTTTGTTATGACTAGGGCATGGAGCATTGTGATTACAGGTGTCTTGGAGCATTGTGCTCACAAGGGTCCTGGAGCCTTGTGATGACAAGGCCGTGGAACATTGTGATGGCAGTGGTCATGGAGCTTCTTATGACAGAGGTAATGGAGCATTGTGATGAGAAGTGAATTGAGCATTGGTCTGAAATGTTTCATGGATTATTGTGATGAGAGTGGGCATGGCGAATTGTGATGACAAGGGCACGGTACACTGTGATACATGGGTCATGGAGGATTGTAATGACAAGAGCATGGAGCATTGTGATGAGAAGGGCATCGAGCATTGTGATGACAAGTGCCATGGAGCTTTGTGATGACAAGGGCATGGAGCAATGTGATGAGAGGGTTCATGGAGCATTGTGATGACAATGACATGGAGCATTGTGATGACAAGGGTCATGGAGCTTTGTGATGACAAAGGTCATGGAGCATTTTGATGACAAGTGTGTGGTGCATTGTGATGAGAACGGCAGGGAGCATTGTGATGACCAGGTAATGCAGTATTGTAAAGAGAGGTGTCAGGGCGCATTGTGATAATATATGTAATGGCCCACTGTGATGACAATGGCATGGAGCATTGTGATGTAAACTTCCATTGAGGATTTTGATCACAAAGGTAATGGAGCATTGTGATGACAATGGCTTGGAGCATTGTGATGACAAGTGTCAGGGAGCATTGTGCTAACAAGTGCATGGAGAATTGTGATGACAAGGGTCATGGAGCATTCTGATGACAAGCTTGTGGAGTATTTTGATGACAATGGCATGTAGCATTGGGATGAAAAGGGCATGGGGCTTTGTGATGAAAATGGCATGGAGCCTTTTCGTGACAGGTTTCAAGGAGCATTCTGACGACAAGTGTCAGGGAGCATTGTGATGACAAGTGTATTGAGAATTGTGATGACAAAGGTCATGGAGCATTGTGATGAAAAGGGCATGGATCATTGTGATGACAAGGGTCATGGAGCACTGGGCTGAAAATGTTCATGGAGAGTTGTGATTACAGGTGTCATGGAGCATTGTGACGATAAGGGAATGGAGCATTGTGATGACAAGAATCCCGGATCATTGTTTTGTCGGGTGTCATGGAGTGTTGTGATGACTGTGGTCATGGAGCATTGTGATGATATTTGCAATGGAGCATTGTGATGAGAAGGTCGTGGAGCACTGGGCTGAAAATGTTCATGGATTACTGTGATGACAGGGATCTTGAAGAATTGTGATGACAAGGGAATGGATCATGGTGATGAAAAGGTCCTGGAACATTGTGATGAGAAGACCATGGAGACTTGTGATGGCAAGTCTCATGGAGCATTCTGATGAAAAGGGGCATGGAGCATTGTGCTTACAGGGGTCAAGGAGCATTGTGATGACTAGGGCATAGAGCATTGTGATGAGAAGGCCATGGAGCATTCTGATGACATGCGTCATGGAGTTTTGTGATGACAAGGGCATGGAGCATTGTGATTACAGGGACCTTGGAGGATTATTATGAAATGGTCATGGATCATTGTGATGAAAAAGGCATGGAGCCTTGTCATGACAGGGTTCAAGGAGCATACTGACGACAAGTGTCAGGGAGCATTGTGATGACAAATGTATTGAGAATTGTGATGACAAGATATTGGAGCATTGTGATGAGAAGACCATGGATAATTGTGATGATGAGCGTCATGGGGTGTTGTGATGATATGTGTTATGCAACATTGTGATCACAAGGGTTTGGAGCATTATGATGACAGAGGTCATGCAGAATATTGATTTCATTGTGATGACAACAGCGTGAAGCATTATGATGATGGGTATGGTGCATTGTGATGACAGGGTTCATGGAGCACTAAGATGAAAAGGGGCATGGAGCATTGTGATTACAAGGGTCTTGGAGCATTTTGATGACAGATTTCATGGAGCATTGAGATGAAAAGGGGCATGGAGCATTGTGGTTACAAAGGTCACAGAGCCTTGTGATGACGCGGGCATGGACCAGTGTGATGAAAAACGTTATGAAGCATTGTGATGACTGGAGTCACGGAGCATTGTGATGACAGGGGTCATGGAGCATTGTGATGACAAGGGCATGGAGCATTGTGATGACAGTGGCATGGAGCATTGGTCTGACAAGTTTCAAAGATTATTGTGATGAGAGTGGGCATGGTGCATTGTGAAGAGAAGGTCTTGGAGAATTGGGCTGAAAATGTTCATGGATTATTGTGATGAAAGTGGTCATGGAGCATTGTGATGACAAGGGCATGGCGCATTGTGATGAGAATGCCAGGAAACATTCTGATGACATGCCTCATGGAGCTTTTTGATGACAAGGCCAAGAAGCATTGTGATTACAGGGATCTTGGAGCATTGTGATGAAAAGGGCATGGATTATTGTGATGAAAAATGCATGGAGCCTTGTCATGACAGGGTTCAAGGAGAATACTGACGACAAGTGTCAGGGAGCATTGTGATGACAAGTGTATTGAGCATCGTGATGACAAAGATCATGGAGCATTGTGATGAGAAGACCATGGATAATTGTGATGATGAGCCTCATGTGGTGCTGTGATGATAAGTTTTATGGAACATTGTGATCACAAGGGTTTGGAGCATTATGATGTCAGAGGTCATGGAGAATACTGATTTCATTGTGATGACAATAAATGAAGTATTATGATGATGGGCATCATGCATTGTGATGACAGGGTTCATGGAGCATTGAGATGAAAAGGGGCATGGAGCATTGTGTTTACAAGGGTCTTGGAGCATTGTGATGACAAGGGCAAGGAGCATTGTGATGAGAAGGCCATGGAACATTCTGATGCCATGCGTCATGGAGTTTTGTGATGAGAAGGGCATGGAGCATTGTGATTACAGTGGTTTTCAGCATTGTGATGACAAGAGTCATGGAATATTGTGAAGACTAGGCCGTGGAACATTGTGATGGCAGGGTTCATGGTGCATTTTTATGACGGAGGTAATGGAGCATTGTGATGAGAAGGGCATGGAACATTGGTCTGAAATATTTCATGGATTTTTGTGATGAGAGTGGGCATGGAGCATTGTGATGACAAGGGTACGGAACACTATGATACATTCGTCATGCAGGAGTGTAATGACAAAGGCATGGAGCATTGTGATGAGAACGGCATCGAGCATTATGATGACAAGTGTCATGGAGCTTCGTGATGACAAGGGCATAGAGCAATGTTATGAGAGGGTTCATGTAGCATTGTGATGACAATGACATTTAGCATTGTGATGCCAGGGGTCATGGAGCTTTCTGCTGACCAGTCATGGAGCATTTTGATGACAAGGACATGGTGCATTGTGATGAGAAGACCATGGATAATTGTGCTGAACAGCGTCATGGGGCATTGTGATGACAAGTGTTATGGAACATTGTGGTCACAAGGGTTTGGAGCATTGTGTTGACAGAGGTCATTGATCATTTTGATTTCATTGTGATGACAATAGCCTGAAGTATTATTATGATGGGCATGGTGCATTGTGATGACAGCGTTCATGGGGCATTGAGATGAAAAGTGGCATGGAGCATTAGTCTGACAAGTTTCATGGATTATTGTGATAAGAGTGGGCATGGCACATTGTGATGACAAGGGCATGGAGCACTGTGATAACAAGGTCATGGATTATTGTGAAGTAAGTTGTCAGTGAGCATTGTGATGAAATATGTCATGTTCCAGTTTGATGACAATATCATGGATCATTGTGATGCCAGGTGTCATGGAGGATTGTTGTGACAAAGTAAAGGAGCATTGTGATGACAAGGGCATGGAGCATTGTTATATCAAGGGACATTGATAATTTTAATGTCCAGGTCGTGAAACATTGTGATGAAAATCGCATGGAGCTTCCTATGACAGGGGTCATGGAGCAATGCTGTGACAAGTGCATGGAGTATTGTGATGACAAGAGCATATAACATTGTTATGTGAAGTGCCAAGGAGCATTGTAATGACAAGGACATGAAGAATTTTGAGGACAAGGGACATTGAGCTTTGAGATGACAAGGCATGGAGCATGGTGATGGCAAAACCGTGGAGCATTGTGATGAGAAGACCTTGGGTAATTGTGATGTCGAGCATCATGGAGCACTGTAATGACAAGGGGCATGAAGCACTGTGATGACAGGTTTCATGGAGCATTGTGATGACAGGGGTCATGGAGCATTGTGATGACAAGTGCATGGAGCATTGTGATGACAAGTGCATGGAGCATTGCAAGGTCAAGTGCATGGAGAATTGTGATGACAGGGGTCATGGAGCATTGTGATGACAAGTGCTTGGAGCATTGTGATGACAAGTGCATGGAGCATTGCAAGGTCAAGTGCATGGAGAATTGTGATGACAAGAGCATGTAACATTGTGATGAGAAGTGTCCTGTAGCATTGTGATGTCAAGGACGTGGAGAATTGTGATGACAAGGGACATGGAGCTTTGTGATAACCAGGGCATGGAGCATGGTGATGACAGGCGTCATGGAGCATTATTATGACAAGAGCCATAGTGCATTCTGACATAAGATATCACTTATGAAGGGAATGTAAACATGGCTACATATGAACTGAATTAGGGAAGAGAACAGAGTTTCAGATTTAGAAAACACTCTAAGGCTTGCTTAAGGGGAAAGAGAGGTGGGGAGATGCACAAAACAAAAGTTTGATATTAGCACAGGTAATGTTCCATAATCCAAAAACAGAAGAGACAAGCCCTACTCCTTCCTCAGTGAACGGAACTCAACATACCTATTCCCCGCAGAGAAATATATCTGACTACTAAGAATTTTAACACCTATGTATTGATATGTCTCCATAAGTGAACGAAGTGTGTCTAGAATGACATAAACATGGCAGTGAGAATCAGCTCAAACCCACTATAAAAATGAATTTCAAAACAAAAGATAAAAACAGTAAAATTCTTACACAATACCTTCAGGGGTTCTGATGAAACCTGGAATGACCCTATCTACAATGACAGCTGGATGTGGCATAAGGCTGGTCACTTGGGACTGAGAGGATTGGTGAGATTGGGTGAAAAAATGCAGACCCTTTAAAGCAATAATGCCTGCCACTCTTTCGATGGTTCCCATCTCTCCAGGTAGAAGGGAATATCACTACAGTTATAACATGTATGGGAACCTAGAGAATGGAAACCGACTTATGGTGAAAGGTTTCTAAAACTCTACTACTTTTTTCTCTCCTTGTGCTCCAGTTTGACATTCCAACTGCTTTACTATCACTCTCACAACTTGGAGAGTCAGCCCCTATAACCTCATGGTTCACACAGTTGGCAAATTCTGCAGATGATATAAGGGAAGAGAGAGAACCAAAGAGAGAGTAGCTGTAGGCATTTGGATGGCCACATGTCACTCTAATTTCCCGTCATGAAGAGGAATTAACCAAAGTCTCAGCCTGCCCCCCCAGAACCAGTATAGTTCCAGAAGCAAAATTGTGGATCTGCGGTCAGCTAACAAAAACTCAAGTTGAAAAATGGAGCTCAGGGCCACAGCAATTCACTAACCTGCAGAGTTATAAAGGACTACTGTCTTCCAAAAATCTGTTGACGGAAAGCCACGAGGCGGAAGTGAAAATGAGGCAGAATGGCATGAAACAGATTTCAAGGGTACATTGGAATGGCCTTTAAACACAGGAAAAGCATCACAACTTCAAAAATTATGGAAATGGCCATAAAGGGCATATGGGATTTCACGTGAATATATTCAGGAGAAAACGCATATGCCCTTTTCAGACAAGCAAGCAAGCGGGCAATGCAAATCTGCACTACAATGAAGTATCACTTCACACTGGTCAAACAGGACATCCGCAAAATGTGTAAAAACCAGAAAGGCAAGACAGGCCCTGGAGAACAGGGAGCCTTGTAAGGCTGATGGGCGGGATGTAAATTGCCAACTGCCTCACTGGAGGAGTGCATTGTGTTCCCTAAAACAAGTAAACAACAAAGCTATGGAGCCAAGGGCACTTCCAATCTAGGGAATATACCTTGGGAAAACTGAAAATCAATAAGACAGATCCACACAAAAATTCAGGGCAGCACTGCTTACAAAAACCTCAACTTGGGTACACTTTAATATCCCAGGAAAGACAAAAATGGTTCAGGAAATTGTGGTACTTACGTATGATGGAATATCCCTGAGCCATAAAATCAATGTCATAAGGCCAGTAGCAGCAAAATGACTGGATTCAGGTACGATGATTCTAAGTGAAATAAGTCACACAGAAAAAGAAACTTATCATTAGATATCACTTATGAAGATCCTGTAAACATGGCTACACATGAACTGAGTTAGGAAAGAAAAGAGAGTCTCACATTTAGAAAACACCCTTATGCCTTCTTAAGGGGGAAGGAGAGGTGGGGTGATGCATAAAAGCAGAGTTTGATATTAGTACATGTACCGTTCCAAAAACCAAATATGGAATAGAAAAGACCTACTCCTCCCTCAATGAAAGGGACTCAACACCTCATATTCACCACAGAGTAATATATCTTACTAGTAAGAATCTTAATACCTATGTATTGATATGTCTCCATAAGGGAAACAAGTGTGTCTAGACTGGCATAAACATGGCAGTGAGAATCAGCACAAACTCACTATAAAAAGGAATTTCAAAAACAAAACAAAAAAACAGGGAAATTTCTTACAATTCCTTCAGGGTCTCTGATGAAACCGGGAATGACCCTATCTACAATGACAGCTGGATGTGGCATAAGGCTGGACACTTGGGACTGAGAGGATTGAAGAGATTGGGTGAGCAAATGCAGACCCTTTAAAGCAATAATGAGTGGCACCCATTCCATTGGTCCCAAATCTGCTGGTTGAAGGGAATATTACTACAGGTATAACATGTCCGGGAAACCTAGAGAATGGACACACTGTGAATACGAAAGGTTTCTAAAACTCAACGAATAGTCCCTCTCCTGGTGCTCCGGTTTGAATTTCCAACTGCATTACTATCAATCTCCCAAGTTGGAGAGACTGCCCCTTTAACCTCCTGCTTCTCACAGGTTGCCAAATTGGCAGAGGATGAAAGGGAAGAGGGAGAACCAATGAGAGAGTAGCTGTTAGGCATTTGGACGGGCACATGTCACTCTAATTTCCCCGCCGGAAGCAGAATTACCCAAAGTCTCAACAACGCACTATGTACCAGCATAGGTCGTGAAGCAATATTTTGGACTTGCGTTCAGCTCACAAAAAACGAGTTGAAAACTGGACCTCAGGGGCACAGCAATTCACAAACTGGCAGATTATAAAGTACAACTATCATCCAAAAATCTGTTGAGGGAAGGCACCGATGCGGACTTGAAAGCAAGGCCGAATAGCAGGAAACAGATTTCAAGAGGTACCTTGGAATCGCCTGTAAAGCACAGGAAGAGGGGCACAACTTGGACAATGATGCACTTGGCCAAAAAGGGCGTATGTGTTTTCCCCTGAATATATTCAGGAGAAAACGCATACGCCCTTTTTGGCCAAGCAAGCAAGCGGGCAATGCAAATCTGCACTACAAAGAAGTATCACTTCCCACCGGTCAAAAGGGACATCCACAAAATGTCTAAAACCCAGAAAGGCAAGACAGGCCTTGGAGAACAGGGAGCCTTGTTATGCGGATGGGCGGGATGTAAATTGCCAACTGCCTCACTGGAGGAGTGCATTGTGTTCCCTAAAAGAAGTAAACAACAGAGCTACAGAGCCAAGGCCACTTCCAGTCTAGGGAATATACCTTGGGAAAACTGAAAATCAATAAGAAAGAGCCACCTCCAAATTTAGGGCTGCACTGACTACAAGAACCTCAACTTGGGTACACCTTAAATATCCCAGGAAATATAAAAATGGTTCAAAACATTCTGGTACTTACGTACGATGGAATATCCCTCAGCCATGAAATCAATGTCATAAGACCGGTAGCAGCAAAGTGAGTGGATTCAGGTACGATGATTCTAAGTGAAATAAGTCACACAGAAAAAGAAACTTATCATAAGATATCACTTATGAAGATCCTGTAAACATGGCTACACGTGAACTGAGTTAGGAAAGAGAACAGAGTCTCACATTTCGAAAACACTCCTATGCCTGCATAAAGGGGAAGGAGAGGTGTGGTGATGCATAAAACCAGAGTTTGATATAAGCACAGGGACCTTTCCAAAAACCAACTTTGGAATAGACAAGACCTACACCTTCCTCAGTGAAAGAGACTCAAAACCCCATATTTCCCACAGAGGAATATATCTGACTAGTAAGAATCTTAAAACCTATGTATTGATATGTCTCCATAAGGGAATCAAGTGTGTCTAGAGTGGCATAAACATGGGAGCGAGAATCAGCTCAAACCCACTCTAAAAAGGAATTTCAAAAGCTAAACCAAAAAACAGGGAAATTCTTTACAATTCCTTCAGGGTGTCTGAGGAAACCTGGAAAGACCCTATCTACAATGAGAGCTGGATATGGCATAAGGCTGGACACTTGGGACTGAGAGGATTGGTGAGATTGGGTGAGCAAATGCAGACCCTTTCAAGCAATAATGCATGGCCCCCATTTCATGGGTCTCAACTCTCCAGGTTGAAGGGAATATTACTACAGCTATAACATGTACAGGAATCCTAGAGAATGTACACACTGTGAATACGAAATGTTTCTAAAACTCAACGAATATTCCCTCTCCTGGTGCTCCAGTTTGACTTTCCAACTGCCTTACTATCAATCTCCCAACTTGGAGAGACAGGCCCTTCAACCTCCTGGTTTGCACAGGTTTCCAATTTGGCAGAGGATGGAAGGGACGAGGGAGAACCCATGAGAGAGTAGCTGTTAGGCATTTGGACGGGCACATGTCACTCTAATTTCCCGGCAGGAAGAAGAATTAACCAAAGTCTCAGCCACACACCGGGAACTAGTATAGGACATGATCCAAAATTTTGGACTTGCGTTCAGCTCACAAAAAACGAGTTGAGAAATGGAGCTCAGGGGCACAGCAATTCACAAACTGGCAGAGTGATAAAGGACAACTATCGTCCTAAAATCTGTTGAGGGAAGTCAACGAGGCGGACTTGAAAGCGAGGCAAAATAGCAGGAAACAGATTTCAAGAGGTACCTTGGAATCGCCTGTAAAGCACAGGAAGAGGGGCACAACTTGGACAATGATGCACTTGGCCAAAAAGGGCGTATGCGTTTTCGCCTGAATATATTCAGGAGAAAACGCATACGCCCTTTTTGGCCAAGCAAGCAAGCGGGCAATGCAAATCTGCACTACAAAGAAGTATCACTTCCCACCGGTCAAAAGCGACAGCCAAAAAATGGGTAAAAACCAGAAAGGCAAGACAGGCCCTGGAGAACAGGGAGCCTTGTTATGCTGATGGGCGGGATGTAAATTGCCAACTGCCTCACTGGAGGAGTGCATTGTGTTCCCTAAAACAAGTAAACAACAGAGCTACAGAGCCAAGGCCACTTCCAGTCTAGGGAATATACCGTGGGAAAACTGAAAATCAATAAGAAAGAGCCACCTCCAAATTTAGGGCTGCACTGACTACAAGAACCTCAACTTGGGTACACCTTAAATATCCCAGGAAATATAAAAATGGTTCAAAACATTGTGGTTCTTACGTACGATGGAATATCCCTCAGCCATGAAATCAATGTCATAAGACCAGTAGCAGCAAAGTGAGTGGATTCAGGTACGATGATTCTAAGTGAAATAAGTCACACAGAAAAAGAATCTTATCATAAGATATCACTTATGAAGAGCCTGTAAACATGGCTACACGTGAACTGAGTTAGGAAAGAGAACAGAGTCTCACTTTTAGAAAACACTCTTATGCCTGCATTAAGGGGATGGCGAGGTGGGGTGATGCATAACACCAGAGTTTGATATAAGCACAGGGACCGTTTCAAAAACCAACTTTGGAATAGACAAGACCTATACCTTCCTTAGTGAAAGAGACTCAAAACCCCATATTTCCCGCAGAGGAATATATCTGACTAGTAAGAATCTTAAAATCTATGTATTTATATGACTCCATAAGGGAATCAAGTGTGTCTACAGTGGCATAAACATGGCAGCGAGAATCAGCTCAAACCCACTCTAAAAAGGAATTTCAAAAGCAAAACCAAAAAACAGGGAAATTCTTTACAATTCTTTCAGGGTGTCTGAGGAAACCTGGAAAGACCCTATCTACAATGACAGCTGGATGTGGCATAAGGCTGGACACTTGGGACTGAGAGGATTGGTGAGATTGGGGGAGCAAATGCAGACCCTTTCAAGCAATAATGCATGGCCCCCATTCCATGGGGCCCAACTCTCCAGGTTGAAGGGAATATTACTACAGCTATAACATGTACAGGAAACCTAGAGAATGTACACACTGTGAATACGAAAGGTTTCTAAAACTCAACGAATAGTCCCTCTCCTGGTACTCCAGTTTGACTTTCCAACTGCCTTACTATCAATCTCCCAACTTGGAGAGACAGGCCCTTTAACCTCCTGGTTTGCACAGGTTCCCAATTTGGCAGAGGATGGAAGGGACGAGGGAGAACCCATGAGAGAGTAGCTGTTAGGCATTTGGACGGGCACATGTCACTCTAATTTCCCGGCAGGAAGAAGAATTAACCAATGTCTCAGCCACCCACCGGGAACTAGTATAGGACATGATCCAAAATTTTGGACTTGCGTTCAGCTCACAAAAAACGAGTTGAGAAATGGAGCTCAGGGGCACAGCAATTCACAAACAGGCAGAGTGATAAAGGACAACTATCGTCCAAAAATCTGTTGAGAGAAGTCAACGAGGCGGACTTGAAAGCGAGGCAAAATAGCAGGAAACAGATTTCAAGAGGTACCTTGGAATCGCCTGTAAAGCACAGGAAGAGGGGCACAACTTGGACAATGATGCACTTGGCCAAAAAGGGCGTATGCGTTTTCTCCTGAATATATTCAGGAGAAAACTCATACGCCCTTTTTGGCCAAGCAAGCAAGCAGGCAATGCAAATCTGCACTACAAAGAAGTATCACTTCCCACCGGTCAAAAGGGACATCCACAAAATGTGTAAAAACCAGAAAGGCAAGACAGGCCCTGGAGAACAGGGAGCCTTGCTATGCTGATGGGCGGGATGTAAATTGCCAACTGCCTCACTGGAGGAGTGCATTGTGTTCCCTAAAACAAGTAAACAACAGAGCTACAGAGCCAAGGCCACTTCCAGTCTAGGGAATATACCTTGGGAAAACTGAAAATCAATAAGAAAGACCCACCTCCGAATTCAGGGCTGCACTGACTACAAGAACCTCAACTTGGGTACACCTTAAATATCCCAGGAAATATAAAAATGGTTCCAAACATTGTGGTACTTACGTACGATGGAAATTCCCTCAGCCATGAAATCAATGTCATAAGACCAGTAGCAGCAAAGTGAGTGGATTCAGGTACGATGATTCTAAGTGAAATAAGTCACACAGAAAAAGAAACTTATCATAAGATATCACTTATGAAGATCCTGTAAACATGGCTACACGTGAACTGAGTTAGGAAAGAGAACAGAGTCTCACATTTAGAAAACACTCTTATGCCTGCATAAAGGGGAAGGAGAGGTGGGGTGATGCATAACACCAGAGTTTGATATAAGCACAGGGACCGTTTCAAAAACCAACTTTGGAATAGACAAGACCTATACCTTCCTTAGGGAAAGAGACTCAAAACCCCATATTTACCGCAGAGGAATATATCTGACTAGTAAGAATCTTAAAATCTATGTATTTATATGACTCCATAAGGGAATCAAGTGTGTCTACAGTGGCATAAACATGGCAGCGAGAATCAGCTCAAACCCACTCTAAAAATGAATTTCAAAAGCAAAACCAAAAAACAGGGAAATTCTTTACAATTCCTTCAGGGTGTCTGAGGAAACCTGGAAAGACCCTATCTACAATGACAGCTGGATGTGGCATAAGGCTGGACACTTGGGACTGAGAGGATTGGTGAGATTGGGTGAGCAAATGCAGACCCTTTCAAGCAATAATGCATGGCCCCCATTCCATGGGTCCCAACTCTCCAGGTTGAAGGGAATATTACTACAGCTATAACATGTACAGGAAACCTAGAGAATGTACACACTGTGAATACGAAATGTTTCTAAAACTCAACGAATAGTCCCTCTCCTGGTGCTCCAGTTTGACTTTCCAACTGCCTTACTATCAATCTCCCAACTTGGAGAGACAGGCCCTTTAACCTCCTGGTTTGCACAGGTTCCCAATTTGGCAGAGGATGGAAGGGACGAGGGAGAACCCATGAGAGAGTAGCTGTTAGGCATGTGGACGGGCACATGTCACTCTAATTTCCCGGCAGGAAGAAGAATTAACCAAAGTCTCAGCCACCCACCGGGAACCAGTATAGGACATGATCCAAAATTTTGGACTTGCGTTCAGCTCACAAAAAACGAGTTGAGAAATGGAGCTCAACGGCACAGCAATTCACAAACTGGCAGAGTGATAAAGGACAACTATCGTCCAAAAATCTGTTGAGGGAAGTCAACGAGGCGGACTTGAAAGCGAGGCAAAATAGCAGGAAACAGATTTCAAGAGGTACCTTGGAATCGCCTGTAAAGCACAGGAAGAGGGGCACAACTTGGACAATGATGGACTTGGCCAAAAAGGGCGTATGCGTTTTCTCCTGAATATATTCAGGAGAAAACGCATACGCCCTTTTTGGCCAAGCAAGCAAGCAGGCAATGCAAATCTGCACTACAAAGAAGTATCACTTCCCACCGGTCAAAAGGGACATCCACAAAATGTGTAAAAACCAGAAAGGCAAGACAGGCCCTGGAGAACAGGGAGCCTTGTTATGCTGATGGGCGGGATGTAAATTGCCAACTGCCTCACTGGAGGAGTGCATTGTGTTCCCTAAAACAAGTAAACAACAGAGCTACAGAGCCAATGCCACTTCCAGTCTAGGGAATATACCTTGCAAAAACTGAAAATCAATAAGAAAGAGCCACCTCCAAATTTAGGGCTGCACTGACTACAAGAACCTCAACTTGGGTACACCTTAAATATCCCAGGAAATATAAAAATGGTTCAAAACATTGTGGTACTTACGTACGATGGAATATCCCTCAGCCATGAAATCAATGTCATAAGACCAGTAGCAGCAAAGTGAGTGGATTCAGGTACGATGATTCTAAGTGAAATAAGTCACACAGAAAAAGAAACTTATCATAAGATATCACTTATGAAGATCCTGTAAACATGGCTACACGTGAACTGAGTTAGGAAAGAGAACAGAGTCTCACTTTTAGAAAACACTCTTATGCCTGCATAAAGGGGAAGGAGAGGTGGGGTGATGCATAAAACCAGAGTTTGATATAAGCACAGGGACCGTTCCAAAAACGAACTTTGGAATAGACAAGACCTACACCTTCCTCAGTGAAAGAGACTCAAAACCCCATATTTCCCGCAGAAGAATATATCTGACTAGTAAGAATCTTAAAACCTATGTATTGATATGACTCCATAAGGGAATCAAGTGTGTCTAGAGTGGCATAAACATGGCAGCGAGAATCAGCTCAAACCCACTCTAAAAAGGAATTTCAAAAGCAAAACCAAAAAACAGGGAAATTCTTTACAATTCCTTCAGGGTGTCTGAGGAAACCTGGAAAGACCCTATCTACAATGACAGCTGGATGTGGCATAAGGCTGGACACTTGGGACTGAGAGGATTGGTGAGATTGGGTGAGCAAATGCAGACCCTTTCAAGCAATAATGCATGGCCCCCATTCCATGGGTCCCAACTCTCCAGGTTCAAGGGAATATTACTACAGCTATAACATGTACAGGAAACCTAGAGAATGGACACACTGTGAATACGAAAGGTTTCTAAAACTCAACGAATAGTCCCTCTCCTGGTGCTCCAGTTTGACTTTGCAACTGCCTTACTATCAATCTCCCAACTTGGAGAGACAGGCCATTTAACCTTCTGGTTTGCACACGTTACCAATTTGGCAGAGGATGGAAGGGACGAGGGAGAACCCATGAGAGAGTAGCTGTTAGGCATTTGGACAGGCACATGTCACTCTAATTTCCCGGCAGGAAGAAGAATTAACCAAAGTCTCAGCCACCCACCGAGAACCAGTATAGGACATGATCCAAAATTTTGGACTTGCGTTCAGCTCACAAAAAACGAGTTGAGAAATGGAGCTCAACGGCACAGCAATTCACAAACTGGCAGAGTGATAAAGGACAACTATCGTCCAAAAATCTGTTGAGGGAAGTCAACGAGGTGGACTTGAAAGCGAGGCAAAATAGCAGGAAACAGATTTCAAGAGGTACCTTGGAATCGCCTGTAAAGCACAGGAAGAGGGGCACAACTTGGACAATGATGCACTTGGCCAAAAAGGGCGTATGCGTTTTCTCCTGAATATATTCAGGAGAAAACGCATACGCCCTTTTTGGCCAAGCAAGCAAGCAGGCAATGCAAATCTGCACTACAAAGAAGTATCACTTCCCACCGGTCAAAAGGGACATCCACAAAATGTGTAAGAACCAGAAAGGCAAGACAGGCCCTGGAGAACAGGGAGCCTTGTTATGCTGATGGGCGGGATGTAAATTGCCAACTGCCTCACTGGAGGAGTGCATTGTGTTCCCTAAAACAAGTAAACAACAGAGCTACAGAGCCAAGGGTCAGGGAGCATTGTGATGACAAGTGTATTGAGCATTGTGATGACAAAGATCATGGAGCATTGTGATGAGAAGACCATGGATAATTGTGATGATGAGCGTCATGGGGTGTTGTGATGATAAGTGTTTTGCAACATTGTGATCACCAGGGTTTGGAGCATTGTGATGACAGAGGTCATGGAGCATTTTGATTTCACTGTGATGACAATAGCCTGAAGCATTATGATGATGGGCATGGTGCATTGTTATGACAGTGTTCATGGAGCATTGAGATGAAAAGGGGCATGGAGCATTGTGATTACAGGGGTCTTGGAGCATTGTGATGACAAGGGCATGGAGCATTGTGATGAGAAGTGCATGGAACATTCTGATGATATGCATCATGGAGCTTTGTGATGACAAGGGCAAGGAGCATTATGATTACAGTGGTCTTGGAGCTCTGTGATGAAAAGGGCATGGATCATTGTGATGAAAAAGGCATGGAGCCTTGTCATGACAGAGTTCATGGAGCATACTGACGACAAGTGTCAGGGAGCATTGTGATGAAAAGAGTATTGAGAATTGTGATGACAAAGGTCATGGAGCCTTGTGATGAGAAGACCATGGATAATAGTGATGATTAGCGTCATGGGGTTTTGTGATGATAAGTGTTATGCAACATTGTGGTCACCAGGGTTTGGAGCATTGTGATGACAGAGGTCATGGAGCATTTTGATTTCATTATGATGACAATAGCCTGAAGCATTATGATGATGGGCATGGTTCATTGTGATGACAGGGTTCATGGAGCATTGTGATGAAAAGGGGCATGGAGCATTGTGATTACAGGGGTTTGGAGCATTGTGATGAGAAGGGTCATGGAGCCTTGTGATGACAGGGGTCATGGAGCATTGTGATGACCAGGGAATGGAGCATGGTGATGACAAGGTCTTGGAGCATTGTGATGAGTTGAACATGGAGACTTGTGATGACAAATATAATGGAGCCTTCTGATGAAAAGGGGCATGGAGCATTGTGATTACGAGTGTCTTGGAGCATTGTGATGACAAGGGCATTGAACATTGTGAGGAGATGGCCATGGAACATTCTGATGACATGTGTCATGGAGCTTTGTGATGACAAGGGCATGGAGCATTGTGATTACATGGGTCTTGGAGCATTGTGATGACAATGGTCATGGAGCCTTGTGATAACAAGGCCGTGGAACATTGTGATGGCAGGGGGCATGGAGCATTGTTGATAGAGGTAATGGTGCATTTTCATGAGAAGGGCATTGAGCATTGTTCTGAAATGTTTCATGGATTATTTTGATGAGAGTGGGCATGGAGCATTGTGAGGACAAGGGCACGGTACACTGTGATACATGGGTCATGGAGGACTGTAATGACAAGGACATGGAGCATTATGATGAGAAGGGCATCGAGCATTGTGATGACAAGTGTCATGGAGATTTGTGATGACAAGGGCATGGAGCAATGTGAAGAGAGGTTTCATGGAGCATTGTGATGACAATGACATGGAGCATTGTGATGCCAAGGGTCATGGAGCTTTGTGATGACAAAGGTCATGGAGCATTTTGATGACCAGCGTGTGGTGCATTGTTATGAGTAGGGCAGGGAGCATTTTGATGACAGGGTCATGCAGCAATTTGATGAAAAGTGCAATGGAACATTTTGATGACAGCGGTTATAGAACACTGTGATTCCAGGGGTCATGGAACATTGTGCTGATAAGGGGATGTAGCATGGTGATAACAGGGGTCATGGAACATTGTGATAACAGGGTTGAGGGAGGAATGTGATGACTAGTGATGGAACATTGTGATATCTCATGTGAGAGAGCATTTGGATGAGAAGTGCATGGAGCATTGTGATTGCAGGGGTCTTGGAGCATTGCGATGAAAAGGCATGGATCATTGTGATGATAAAGGCATGGAGCCTTGTCATGACAGGGTCCATGGAGCATACTGACGACAAGTGTCAGGGAGCATTGTGATGAAAAGTGTATTGAGCATCGTGATGACAAAGATCATGGAGCATTGTGATGATAAGACCATGGATAATTGTCATGATGAGCGTCATGGGGTGCTGTGATGATAAGTTTTATGGAACATTGTGATCACAAGGGTTTGTAGCATTATGATGTCAGAGGTCATGGAGAATATTAATTTCATTGTGATGACAATAGACTGAAGTATTATGATGATGGGCATCGTGCACTGTGATGACAGGGTTCAGGGAGCATTGAGATGAAAAGGGGCATGGAGCATTGTGATGACCAGGGTCATGGAGCATTGTGCTGAGAAAGGCATAGAGCATTGTCATGACAAGGGTCAAAGAGTATTGTGATGAAAAGTTCATGGAGCATTGGGGTTAAAATGGTCACAGAGACTGTTGATGGTGAGGGCATGGACCACTGTGATGACAAAGTTCATGAAGCATTGTGATGACTGGAGTAACGGAGCATTGTGATGACAGGGGTCATGGAGCATTGTGATAACAAGGGCATGGAGCATTGTGATGACAAGGGCATGGAACATTGGTCTAATAAGTTTCATGGTTTGTTGCGATGACAGTTGGAATGGCCTATTGTGATAACAAGGGCATGGAGCATTGTGATGACCAGGTCATGCAGTATTGTAAAGATAAGTGTCAGGGAGCATTGTTATGACATATGTAATGGCCCATTGTGATGACAATGGCATGTAGCACTGTGATGCCAAGTGTCATGGAGGATTCTGATGAGAAAGGTAATGGAGCATTGTGATGACAAGGGTCCGGGAGCATTCTGATGACAAGCTTGTGGAGTATTTTGATGACAATGGTATGGAACATTGTGATGAAAATGGCATGGGGCATTGTGATGAAAAAAGCATGGAGCCTTTTCGTGATGGGTTTCAAGGAGCATTCTGATGACAAGTGTCAGGGAGCATTGTGATCACAAGTGTATTGAGAATTGTGATGACAAAGGTCATGGAGCATTGTGATGAAAAGGGCATGGAGTATTGTGATGACAGGCATCATGGAGCGTTGTGATGACAAGTGTTATGGAACAATGTGATCACAAGGGTCTGGAGCATTGTGATGACAGAGGTCATGGATCATTTTGATTTCAAGGAGCATGGAGCATTGTGATGACAAGGGCATGAAGCAATGTGATCCCAAGGTAGATGGAGGATTGTGATGACAATGGAAATGGAGTATTGCGATGACAAGCGCATAGAGGATTGTAATGAAAAGGTCATTTAGCATTTTGCTGACAAAGACATGGAGCATTGTGATGACAATTGCATGGAGCAATGTGATGCCAAGTGTCATGGGGGATTCTGATGACAATGGTAATGGAGCATTGTGATGACAATGGCTTGGAGCACTGTGATGACAAGGGTCAGGGAGCATTGTGCTGACAAGTGCATGGAGAATTGTGATGACAAGGGTCATGGAGCATTCTGATAACAAGCCTGTGGTGTATTTTGATGACAATGGCATGCAGCATTGGGATGAAAACGGCATGTGGCTTTGTGTTAAAAAAGACATGCAGGGCCTCCCTGGTGGCGCAGTGGTTGGGAGTCCGCCTGCCGATGCAGGGGACGCGGGTTCGTGCCCCGATCCCGGAGGATCCCGCGTGCCGCGGAGCGGCTGGGCCCGCGAGCCATGGCCGCGGGGCCTGTGTGTCCGGAGCCTGTGCTCCGCAACGGGAGAGGCCACAGCAGTGAGAGGCCCGCGTACAGCAAAAAAAAAAAAAAAAAAAAAAAAAAAAAAAAAAAAAAAAAAAAAAAGACATGGAGCCTTTTTGTGACAGCGTTCAAGGAGCATTCTGACGACAAGTGTCAGCGAGCATTGTGATGACAAGTTTATTGAGAATTTTGATGACAAAGGTCATGGAGCCTTGTGATGAGACGACCATAGATCATTGTGATGATGAGCGTCATGGGGTGTTGTGATATTAAGAGTTATGCAACATTGTGATCACCAGAATTTTGAGCATTGTGATGACAGAGGTCATGGAGCATTTTGATTTGATTGTGATGACAATTGCCTGAAGCATTATGATGATGGGCATTGTTCATTGTGCTGACAGGGTTCATAGGAGCATTGAGATGAAAAGGGGCATGGAGCATTGTGATTACAGGGGTCTTATTGCTTTGTGATGACAAGAGCAGGGAGCATTGTGATGAGAAGTCCATGGAACATTCAGATGACATGCGTCATGGAGATTTGGATGGCAAGGGCATGGAGCATTGTGATTACAGGGGTCTTGGAGCATTGTGATGAAAAGGGCATGGATCATTGTGATGAAAAAGGCATGGAGCCTTGTCATGACAGGGTTCATGGAGCATATTGACGACAAGTGTCAGGGAGCACTGTGATGAAAAGTGTATTGAGAATTGTGATGACAAAGGTCATGGAGAATTGTGATGAAAAGTGTATGGAATATTGTGATGACAGGCATCTTGGAGCGTTGTGAGGACAAGTGTTATGGAACATTGTGATCACAAGGGTTTGGAGCATTGTGATGACAGAGGTCATGGATCATTTTGATTTCAAGGAGCATGTAGCATTGTGATGACAAGGGCATGAAGCAATGTGATCCCAAGGTTCATGGAGGATTGTGATGACAATGGTAATCGAGTATTGTGATGACAATCGCATAGAGCATTGTAATGACAAGGTCATGTAGCATTTTGCTGACAAAGGCATGGAGCATTGTGATGACATGTGTCATGGAGCACTCTGATGACAAGCGTCACGGAGCACTGTGAATACAGGGGTCATGGAACATTGGGATGACAAGGGCATGGATCATTGTGATGACAAGGGTCATGGAGCATTGGGCTGAAAATGTTCATGGAGTATTGTGATGACAGGGGTCATGGAGCATTGTGATTAAAGGGGTCTTGGAGCATTTTGATGACAAGTGTCCCGGATCATTGTGTTGTCAGGTGTCATGGAGTGTTGTGATGACAGTGGTCATGGAGCATTGTGATGATATTGGTCATGGAGCATTGTGTTGAGAAGGTCATGGAGCATTGGGCTGAAAATGTTCATGGAGTATTGTGATGACAGGAGTCATGGAGCATTGTGATGACCAGGGAATGGAGCATGGTGATGACAAGGTCTTGGAGCATTGTGATGAGTTGACCATGGAGACTTGTGATGACAAATATCATGGAGCCTTCTGATGAAAAGGGGCATGGAGCATTGTGATTACGTGTGTCTTGGAGCATTGTGATGACAAGGGCATGGAGCATTGTGAGGAGAAGGCCATGGAACATTCTGATGACATGCGTCATGGAGCTCTGTGATGACAAGGGCATGGAGCATTGTGATTACATGGGTCTTGGAGCATTGTGATGACAATGGTCATTTAGTCTTGTGATCACAAGGCCGTGGAACATTGTGATGGCAGGGGTCATGGAGCATTGTTGACAGTGGTAATGGAGCATTGTGATGAGAAGTGCATTGAGCATTGGTCTGAAATGTTTCATGGATTATTGTGATGACAGTGGGCATGGCGCATTTTGATGACAAGGGCACGGTACACTGTGATACATGGGTGATGGAGGATTGTAATGACAAGGACAAGGAGCATTGTGATGAGAAGGGCATCGAGCATTGTGATGACAAGTGTCATGGAGCATTGTGATGACAAGTGCATGGAGCAATGTGATGAGAGGGTTCATGGAGCATTGTGATGTCCATGGCATGGAGCATTGTGATGCCAAGGGTCATGGAGCTTAGTGATGACCATGGTCATGGAGCATTTTGATGACAAGTGTGTGGTGCATTGTGATGAGAAGGGCAGGGAGCATTTTGATGACAGGGTCATGCAGCAATTTGATGAAAAGTGTAATGTAATATTTTGATGACAGGGGTTATAGAACATTGTGATGCCAGGGGTCATAAAGCTTTGGGATGAAAATGGTCATGGAGCATTTTGATGACAGGGGTTATGGAACATTGTGATGTCAGGGGTCATGGAAAATTGTGCTGATAAGGGGATGTAGCATTGTGATGACAGGGGTCATGGAACATTGTGATAACAGGGGTGAGGGAGGATTGTGATGACAAGTGATGGAACATTGTGATATCTCATGTGAGAGAGCATTTGGATGAGAAGTGCATGGAGCATTGTGATTACAAGGTTTATGGAGCATAGCGATGACAAGGTTGTGGATCATTGTGATGAAAAGCACATGGCACATTGTGATGACAAGGGTCATGGAGCATTGTTCTGAAAAAGACATGGAGCATTGTGATGACAAGGGTCACGGAGAATTGTGATGAAAAGTTCATGGAGCATTGTGGTTACAAAGGTCACAGAGCCTTGCGATGACGCAGGCATGGACCGTTGTGATGACAAACGTTATGAAGCATTGTGATGACTGGAGTCACGGAGCATTGTGATAACAAGGGTCATGGAGCATTGTGATGACAAGGGCATGGAACATTGTGATGACAGGGGCATGGAGCATTGGTCTGACAAGTTTAATAGATTATTGTAATGACATTGGACATGGTGCATTGTGATGACAAGGGCATGGAGCATTGTGATGACAAGGGCAAGGAGTATTGTGAAAACAGGTGTAAGGGGGCATTGTGATGACATATGTCATGGTCAACTTCAAAGACAATGGCATGGAGCATTGTGATGCCAAATGTCATGGTCCATTGCGATGACAGGGGCATGAAGCATTGTGATTACATGGGTCTTGGAGCATTGTGATGACAAAGGTCATGGAGCATTGTGATGAGAAATCCATGGAGCCTTCTGATGACATGTCTCATGGAGCATTCTGATGAAAAGGGGCATGGAGCATTCTGATTACAGGGGTCTTGGAACATTGTGATAACAAGGGCAAGGAGCATTGGTCTAATAAGTTTCATGGATTATTGTGATGAGAGTTGGAATGGCACATTGTGATGACAAGGGCATGGAGCATTGTGATGACCAGGTTATGCAGTATTGTGAAGAGAGGTGTCAGGGAGCATTGTGATGACATATGTAATGGCCCATTGTGATGACAATGGCATGGAGCATTGTGATGCCAAGTGTCATGGGGGATTCTGATGACAAAGGTAATGGAGCATTGTGATGACAATGGCTTGGAGCATTGTGATGATAAGTGTCAGGGAGCATTTTGCTGACAAGTGCACGGAGAATTGTGATGACAAGCGTCATGGAGCATTCTGATGACAAGCTTGTGGAGTATTTTGATGACAATGGCATGGAGCACTGGGATGAAAACGGCATGTGGAATTGTGATGAAAATTGCATGGAGCCTTTTCGTGACACAGTTCAAGGAGCATTCTGACGACAAGTGTCAGGGAGCATTTTGATGAAAAGTGTATGGAGAATTGTGATGACAAAGTTCATGGAGCATTGTGATGAAAAGGGCATGGAGTATTGTGATGACAGGCACCATGGAGCGTTGTGAGGACAAGTGTTATTGAACATTGTGATCACAAGGGTTTGGAGCATTGTGATGACAGAGGTCATGGATCATTTTGATTTCAAGGAGCATGGAGCATTTTGATGACAAGGGCCTGAAGCAATGTGATCCCAAGATTCCTGGAGGATTGTGATGACAATGGAAATGGAGTATTGTGATGACAAGCGCATAAAGCATTGTAATGACAAGGTCATGTAGCATTTTGCTGACAAAGGCATGGAGCATTGTGATGACAGATGTCATGGAGCACTGTGATTACAAGCGTCATGGAACATTGGGATGACAAGTGCATGGATCATTGTGATGACAAGGGTCATGGAGCACTGGGCTGAAAATGTTCATGGAGTATTGTGATGACAGGGGTCATGGAGCATTGTGATGACAAGGTCATGGAGCATAGTTATGACAGGGGCATGGAGCATTGGTCTGACAAGTTTCATAGATTATTGTGATGACAGTGGACATGGTGCATTGTGATGACCAGGGCATGGAGCATTGTGATGACAAGGGCATGGAGTATTGTGAAGACAGGTATCAGGGGGCATTGTGATGAAATATGTCATGGTCCATTGCGATGACAATAGCATGGAGCATAGTGATGCCAAATGAAAGGGTGGATTGTGATGACAAATATAATGGAGCACTGTGATGACTAGGGCATGGAGATTTATGAAGACAAGGGCCATTGAGAATTTTCATGACAATGTCGTGAACCATTGTGATGACAAGGTCCTGGAGCATTGTGATGAGAAAACCATGGAGCCTTGCGATGACAAGTCTCATGGAGCATACTGATGAAAAGGGGCATGGGGCATCCTGATTACAGGGGTCTTGGAACATTGTGATAACAAGAGCATGGAGAAATGTGATGACAAGGGCATGGAGCATTGGTCTAATAAGTTTCATGGATTATTGTGATGACAGTTGGAATGGCACATTATGAAGACAAGAGCATGGAGCATTCTGATGACCAGTTCATACAGTATTGTGAAGAGAGGTGTCAGGGAGCATTGTGATTACATATGTAATGGCCCATTGTGATGACAATGGCTTGGAGCATTGTGATTCCAAGTGTCATGGAGGATTCTAATGACAAAGGTAATGGAGCATTGTGATGACAATGGCTTGGATCATTGTGATGACAAGGGTCAGGGAGCATTATGCTGACAAGTGCATGGAGAATTGTGATGACAAGGGTCATGGAGCACTCTGATGACAAGCTTGTGTAGTATTTTGATGACAATGGCATGGAGCATTGGGATGAAAACAGCATGGGGCTTTGTGATGAAAAAGGCATGGAGCCTTTTCGTCACAGGGTTCAAGGTGCATTCTGACGACAAGTGTCAGGGAGCATTGTGATGACAAGTGTATTGAGAATTGTGATGACAAAGGTCATGGAGCATTGTGATGAGAAGACCATGGATAATTGTGATGATGAGCGTCATGGGGTGTTGTGATGATAAGTGTTTTGCAACATTGTGATCACCAGGGTTCGGAGCATTGTGATGACAGAGGTCATGGAGCATTTTGATTTCATTGTGATGACAATAACCTGAAGCATTATGATGATGGGCATGGTTCATTGTGATGACAGGGTTCATGGAGCATTGTGATGAAAAGGGGCATGGAACACTGGGCTGAAAATGTTCATGGAGTATGTGATGACAGGGGTCTTGGAGCTTTGTGATTACAAGAGTCCCGGATCATTGTGTTGTCAGGTGTTATGGAGTGTTGTGATGACAGTGGTCATGGAGCATTGTAATGATATTGGTCATGGAGCACTGTCATGAGAAGGTCATGGAGCATTGGGCTGAAAATGTTCATGGAGTATTGTGATGACATGGGTCATGGAGCATTGTGATTACAAGGGAATGGAGCATGGTGATGACATGGTCTTGGAGCATTGTGATGAGGTGACAATGGAGACATGTGATGACAAGTCTCATGGAGCATTCTGTTGAAAAGGGGCATGGAGCACTGTGATTACAGGGGTCTTGGAGTATTGTGATGACAAGGGCATGGAGCATTGTGAGGAGAAGGCCATGGAACATTCGAATGACATGCGTCATGGAGCTTTGTGATGACAAGGGCATGGAGCATTGTGATTACATGGGTCTTGGAGCATTGTGATGACAATGGTCATGAAGCCTTGTGATGACAAGGCCGTGGAACATTTTGATGGCAGGGGTCATGGAGCATTGTTATGACAGAAGTAATGGAGCATTGTAATGAGAAGGGCATTGTGCATTGGTCTGAAATGTTTCATGGATTATTGTGATGAGAGTGGGCATGGAGCATTTTGATGACAAGGGCACGGTGCACTGTGATACATGGGTCATGGAGGATTGTAATGACAAGGGCATGGAGCATTGTGATGAGAAGGGCATCGAGCATTGTGATGACAAGTGTCATGGAGCTTTGTGATGACAAGGGCATGGAGCAATGAGAAGAGAGTGTTCATGGAGCATTGTTATGTCAATGACATGGGGCATTGTGATGCCAAGGGTCATGGAGCTTTGTGATGACAATGGTCATGAAGCATTTTGATGACAAGGGTGTGGTGCATTGTGATGAGAAGGGCAGGGAGCCTTTTGATGACAGGGTCATGTAGTAATTTGATGAAAAGTGTCATGGAACATTTTGATGCCAGGGGTTATAGAACATTGTGATGCCAGGGGTCATGGAGCTTTGGGATGAAAAGGGTCATGGAGCATTTTGATGACAGTGGTTATGGAAAATTGTGATATCAGGGGTCATGGAACATTGTGCTGATAAGGGGATGTAGCACTGTGATGACAGGGGTCATGGAACATTGCGATAACAGGGGTGAGGGAGGATTGTGATGACTAGTGATGGAACATTGTGATATCCCATGTGAGAGAGCATTTGGATGAGAAGTGCATGGAGCATTGTGATTACAAGGTTTATGGAGCATAGCGATGACAAGGTTGTGGATCATTGTGATGAAAAGCGCATGGCACATTGTGATGACAAGGGTCATGGAGCATTGTGATCAAAAATTCATGGAGCATTGTGGTTACAAAGGTCACAGAGCTTTGCGATGATGCGGGCATGGACCGTTGTGCTGAGAAACGTTATGAAGCATTGTGATGACTGGGGTCACGGAGCATTATGATGACAGGGGTCATGGAGCACTGTTCTGACAAAGGCATGGAGCATTGTGATGACAAGTGTCACGGAGCATTGGGATTAAAAGTTCATGGAGCATTGTGGTTACATAGGTCACAGAGCCTTGTGATGATGCGGGCATGTACCGTTGTGATGACAAACGTTATGAAGCATTGAGATGACTGGAGTCAAGGAGCATTGTGATGACAGGGGTCATGAAGCATTGTGATGATAAGGGCATGGAGCATTGTGATGAAAGGGTCATGGAGCATTGGTCTGACAAGTTTCATAGATTATTGTCATGACAGTGTACATGGTGCATTGTGATGACAAGGGCATGGAGTATTGTGAAGACAGGTGTCAGGGAGCATTGTGATGACATATGTCATGGTCCATTGCGATGACAATGGCTTGGAGCATTGTGATGCCAAATGTAATGGAGGATTGTGATGACAAATATAATGGAGCATTGTGATGACTAGGGCTTGGAGCATTATGATGACAAGGGCCATTGAGAGTTTTCATGACAAGGTCGTGAAGCATTGTGATGACAAGTTCCTGGAGCACTGTGTTGAGAAAACCATGGAGCCTTGTGATGACAAGTCTCATGGAGCATACTGATAAAAAGGGGCATGGAGCATTCTGATTACAGGGGTCTTGGAACATTGTGAGAACAAGGGCATGGAGCATTGTGATGACAAGTGCATGGATCATTGGTCTAATATGTTTCATGGATTATTGCGATGACAGTTGGAATGGCGCATAGTGATGAAAAGGGCATGGAGCGTAGTGATGACCAGGTAATGCAGTATTGTGAAGACAGGTGTCAGGGAGCATGGTGATGACATATGTTATGGCCCATTGTGATGACAATGGCATGGAGCATTGTGATGCCAAGTGTCATGGAGGATTCTGATGACAAAGGTAATGGTGCATTGTGATGACAATGGCTTGGAGCATTGTGATGACAAGGGTCAGGGAGCATTGTGCTGACAAGTGCATGGAGAATTGTGATGACAAGGGTCATGGAGCATTCTGATGACAAGCCTGTGGAGTATTCTGATGACAATGGCATGGAACATTGGGATGAAAATGGCATGGGGCACTGTGATGAAAAACCATAGAGCCTTTTCGTGACAGGTTTCAAGGAGCATTCTGATGACAAATGTCAGGGAGCATTTTGATGACAAGTGTATTGAGAATTGTGATGACAAAGGTCATGGAGCATTGTGATGAAAACGGCATGGAGTATTGTGATGACAGGCATCATGGAGTGTTGTGATAACAAGTGTTATGGAACACTGTGATCACAAGGGTTTGGAGCATTGTGATGACAGAGGTCATGGATCATTTTGATTTCAAGGAGCATGGAGCAGTGTGATGACCAGGGCATGGAGCAATGTGATCCCAAGGTTCATGGAGGATTGTGATGACAATGTTAATGGAGTATTGTGATGACAAGCGCATAGAGCATTGTAATGACAAGGTCATGTACCATTTTGCAGACAATGGCATGGAGCATTGTGATGACATGTGTCATGGAGCACTGTGATGACAAGCGTCACAGAGCATTGTGAATACATGGGTCATGGAGCATTGGGATGACAAGGTCATGGATCATTGTGATGACATGGGTCATGGAGCACTGGGCTGAATATGTTCATAAAGTGTTGTGATGACAGGGGTCATGGAACATTGTGATGACTAGGGAATGGAGCATTGTGATGACAAGAGTCCTGGATCATTTTGTTGTCAGGTGTCATGGAGTGTTGTGATGACAGTGGTCATGGAGCATTGTGATGATATTGGCCATGGAGCATTGTGATGAGAAAGTCGTGGAGCATTGGGCTGAAAATATTCATGGATTATTGTGATGACAGGGTCCATGGAGCATTCTGATGACAACGGAACGGAGCATGGTGATGAGAAGGTGATGGAGCATTGTGATGAGAAGACCATGGAGACTTGAGATGACAAGTCTCATGGAGCATTCTGATGAAAAGGGGCATGGAGCATTGTGATTACAGGGGTCTTGGAGCACTGTGATGACAAGGGCATGGAGCATTGTGATGAGAATGCCATGCAACATTCTGATGACATGCGTCATGGAGCTTTGTGATGAAAAGGGCATTGAGCATTGTGATTACAGGGGTCTTCAGCATTGTGATGACAAGTGTCATGGAATCTTGTGAAGACTAGGCCGTGGAACACTGTGATGGCAAGGGTCATGGTGCACTGTTATGACAGGGGTAATGGAGAATTTTGATGAGAAGGTCATGGAACATTGGTGTGAAATGTTTCATGAATTATTGTGATGAGAGTGGGCATGGAGCATTATGATGACAAGGGCACGGAACACTGTGATACATGTGTCATGCAGGATTGTAATGACAATGGCATGGAGCATTGTGATGAGAAGGACATCGAGCATTGTGATGACAAGTGTCATGGAGCTTTGTGATGACAAGGGCATGGAGCATTGTGATGAGAAGACCATGGATAATTGTGATGATGAGCATCATGGGGCATTGTGATGACAAGTGTTATGGAATATTGTGATCACAAGGGTTTGGAGCATTGTTATGACAGAGGTCATGGAGCATTTTGATTTCATTGTGATGACAATAGCATGAAGCATTATGATGATGGGCATGGTGCATTGTGATCACAGGGTTTATGGATCATTGAGATGAAAATGGGCATAGAACATTGTGATTACAGGGTTCTTGGAGCATTGTGATGAGAAGGGTCATGGAGCTTTGTGATGACAAGGCCATGGAATATCGTGATGGCAAGGGCATGGCACATTGTGATGAGAAGGCCATAGAGCATTCTTATGACATGTGGCATGGAGCTTTGTGAAGACAAGGGCATGGAGCAATGTGATGAGAGCGTTCATGGAGCATTGTCAAGAAATTGACATGGAGCACTGTGATGCCAAGGGTCATGGATCTTTGTGATGACAAAGGTCATGGAGCATTTTGATGGCAAGTGCATTGTGCATTTTGATGACAAGGATCATGGAGCATTGTGCTGACAAGTGCATGGAGCATTGTGATGACAACGGACAAAGAGCATTGTGATGAAAAATTCATGGAGCATTGTGGTTAAAAAGTCACAGAGACTGTTGATGATGAGGGCATGGACCATTGTGATGACAAAGGTCATGAAGCATTGTGATGACTGGAGTCACGGAGCATTGTGATAACAGGGGTCATGGAGCGCTGTGATAACAATGGCATGGAGCATTGTGATGACAAGGGCATGGAACATTGGTCTAATAACTTTCATGGAGTATTGCGATGACAGTTGGAATGGCGCATTGTGATGACAAGGGCATGGAGCATTGTGATGACAAGGGTCAGGAGGCAATGTGCTGACAAGTGCATGGAGAATTGTGATGACAAGGGTCATGGAGCATTCTGATGACAAGCCTGTGGAGTATTCTGATGACAATGGCATGGAGCATTGTGATGAAAACGGCATGGTGCATTGTGATGAAAAAGGCATGGAGCCTTTTCAAGACAGTGTTCAAGGAGCATTCTGACGACAAGTGTCAGGGAGCATTGTGATGACAAGTGTATTGAGAATTGTGATGACAAAAGTCATGGAGCATTTTGATGAAAAGGGCAAGGAGTATTGTGATGACAGGCATCATGGAGCGTTGTGATGACCAGTGTTATGGAACATTGTGATCACAAGTGTTTGGAGCATTGTGATGACACAGGTCATGGATCATTTTTATTTCAAGGAGCATGGAGCATTGTGATAAGAAGGGCTTGAAGAAATGTGATCCCAAAGTTCATGGAGGATTATGATGACAATGGAAATGGAGTACTGTGATGACAAGCGCATAGAGGATTGTAATGACAAGGTCATGTAGAATTTTGCTGACAAAGGCATGAAGCATTGTGAAGACATGTGTCGTGGAGCACTGTGATGACAAGCGTCAAGGAGCAATGTGAATACAGGGGTCATGGCGCATTGGGATGACAAGAGCATGGATCATTGTGATGACAAGTGCATGGAGCACTGTGATTTCAGGGGTCTTGAGCATTGTGATGAGAAGTATCATGGAACCTTGTGATGACTAGGCCGTGGAACATTGTGATGGCAGGGGTCATTTTACATTGTTATGACAGGGGTAATGGAGCATTGTGATGAAAAGGATATGGAACTTTGGTCTGAACTGTTTCATGGATTATTGTGATGAGAATGGGCAGGGAGCATTGTGATGACCAAGGCACGGGACACTATGATACATGGGTCATGCAGGACTGTAATAACAATGACATGGAGCATTGTGATGAGAAGGGCATCGAGCATTGTGATGACAAGTGTCATGGAGCTTTGTGATGACAAGGGCATGGAGCAATGTGATGAGAGGGATCATGGAGCATTGTGATGTCAATGACATGGAGCATTGTGATTCCAAGTTTCTTGGAGCTTTGTGATGACAAATGTCATGGAGCATTTTGATGACAAGGGCATGGTGCATTGTGATGAGAAGGGCAGGGAGCATTTTGATGACCGGGTCATGCAGCAATTTGATAAAAAGTGTAATGGAATATTTTGATGGCAGGGGTTATAGAACATTGTGATGTCAGGGGTCTTGGAGCTTTGGGATGGAATGGGTCATGGAGCATTTTGTTGACAGGGGTTATGTAACATTGTGATGGCAGTGGTCATGGAACACTGTGATTATAAAGTGATGTAGCATTGTGATGACAGCGTCATGGACTATTGTGATTACAAGGGTGAGGGAGTATTGTGATGACAAGTGATGGAACATTGTGATATCTCTGGTGAGAGAGCATTTTGATGAGAAGTGCATGGACCATTGTGCTTACTAGGTTTATGTAGCATTGCAATGACAAGGTTGTGGACCGTTGTGATGAAATGCACATGGCACATTGTGATGACAGTGGTCATGGAGCATTGTTCTGACAAAGACATGAAGCATTGTGATGACAAGTTTCACAGACAATTGTGATGAAAAGTTCATGGAGAATTGTGGTTACAAAGGTCACAGCGCCTTGTGATGATGCGGGATGGACCATAGTGATGAAAAACGTTATGAAGCATTGTGATGACTGGAGTCATCGAGCATTGTGATGACAGGGGTCATGGAACATTGTGATGACAAGGGCATGGAACATTTTGATGACAGTGGCATGGAGCATTGGTCTGACAAGTTGCATAGATTATTGTGATGAGAGTGGGAATTGTGCATTGTAATGACAAGGGCATGGAGCATTGTGATGACAAAACAATGGAGCCTTGTGATGACAAGTATCATGGTGCATACTGAGGAACAGGGGCATGGAGCATTGTGATTACAGGGGTCTTGGAACATTGTGAAGACAAGGGCATGGAGCATTGTGAGGAGAAGACCAAGGAGCACTCTGATGTCATGCGTCATTGAGCTTTGTGATGACAAGGGCATGGATCATTGTGATTACAGGGGTCTTGGAGCATTGTGATGAAAAGGGTATGGAGCATTGTGATGAAAATGGCATGGAGCCTTGTCATGGCAGGGTTCAAGGAGCATACAGACAATAAGTGTCAGGGAGCAGTTTGATGACAAGTGTATTGAGCATTGTGATGACGAAGGTCATGGAGCATGTGATGAGAAGGCCATGGTTAATTGTGATGACGAGCGTCAGGGGGCATTTTGATGACAAGTGTTATGGAATATTGAGATCACAAGGGTTTGGAACATTGTTACGACAGAGGTCATGGAACATTTTCATTTCATTGTTATGACAATAGCATGAAGCATTATGATGATGGGCATGGTGCATTGTGATGACAGTGTTCATGGATCATTGAGATGAAAAGGGGCATAGAGCATTGTGATTACAGTGTTCTTGGAGCATTGTGATGAGAAGGCTCATGGAGCCTTGTGATGACAAGGCCATGGAACATCGTGATGGCAGGGGTCATGGAGCATTGTTATGACAGGTGTAATGGAGCATTGTGATGGCAAGGGCATGGAGCATTGTATTGTGATGAGAAGGCCATGGAGCATTCTGATGACATGTGTCATGCAGCTATGTGAAGACAAGGGCATGGAGCAATGTGATGAGAGCGTTCATAGAGCATTGTGATGACAATGACATGGAGCGTTGTGATGCCAAGGGTCATGGATCTTTGTGATGACAAAGGTCATGGAGCATTTTGATGGCAACGGCGTTGTGCATTGTGATGAGGAGGGCAGGGATTATTCTGATGACAGGGTCATGGAGCAATTTGATGAAAAGTGTCATGGAATATTTTGATGACAGGTGTTATGGAACATTGTGATGTCAGGGTTCAACGAACATTGTGATGATAAGTGCATGTAGCACTGTCATGACAGGAGTCATGGATCATTGTGTTGATAGGGGTGAGGGAGTACTCTGACAAATAGTGATGTAGAATTGTGATATCAGTGGTGAGAGAGCTTTTGATGAGAAGTGCATGGAGCATTGTGACTACAAATTTTATGGAGCATTGTGATGACAAGGTTGTGGAGCACTGTGATGAAAAGCGCATGGGGCATTGTGATGACATGCGTCATGGAGCATTGTGCTGACAAGAGCATGGAGCATTGTGATGACAAGGGTCATGGAGCATTGTGCTGAGAAAGGCATAGAGCATTGTGATGACAAGGGTCAAAGTGCATTGTGATGAAAAGTTCATGGAGCATTGTGGTTAAAATGGTCACAGAGACTGTTGATGATGAGGGCATGGACCACTGTGATGACAAAGGTCATGAAGCATTGTGATGACTGGAGTCACGGAGCATTGTGATAACAGGGGTCATGGAGCATTGTGATAACAAGGGTACGGAGCATTGTGATGACAAGGGCATGGAAAATTGGTCTAATAAGTTTCAAGGATTGTTGCGATGACAGTTGGAATGGTGCATTGTGATGACAAGGGCATGGAGCATTTTGATGACCAGGTCATGCAATATTGTGAAGACAGGTGTCAGGGAGCATTGTGATCACATATGTAATGGCCCATTATGATGTTGATGTCATGGAGAATTGTCATGCCAAGTGTCATGGAAGATTCTGAGGACAAAGGTAATGGAGCTTTGTGATGACAATGGCTTGGAGCATTGTGATGACAAGCGTCAGTGAGCATTGTGCTGAGTAGTGCATGGAGAATTGTGATGACAAGCGTCATGGAGCATTCTGATGAAAAGCTTGTGGAGTATTTTGATGACAATGGCATGGAGCATTGTGATGAAAACGGCATGGGGCATTGTGATGAAAAAGGCATGGAGCCTTTTCGTGACAGGTTTCAAGGAGCATTCTGATGACAAGTGTCAGGGAGCATTGTGATGACAAGTGTATTGAGAATTGTGGTGACAAAGGTCATGGAGCATTGTGATGATAAGTGTATTGAGAATTGTGGTGACAAACGTCATGGAGCATTGTGATGAAAAGGGCATGGAGTATTGTGATGACAGGCATCATGGAGCGTTGTGATGACAAGTGTTATGGAACATTGTGATCACAAGGGTTTGGAGCATTGTGATGACAGAGGTCATGGATCATTTTGATTTCAAGGAGCATGGAGCATTGTGATGACAAGGGCATGAAGCAATGTGATCCCAAAGTTCATGGAGGATTGTGATGACAATGGAAATGGAGTATTGTGATGACAAGCGCATAGAGCATTGTAATGACAAGGTCATGTAGCATTTTGCTGACAAAGGCATGGAGCATTGTGATGACATGTGTCATGGAGCACTGTGATGACAAGCGTCAAGGAGCATTGTGAATACATGGGTCATGGAGCATTGGGATGACAAGGGCATGGATCATTGTGATGACATGGGTCATGGAGCACTGGGCTGAAAATGTTCATGGAGAGTTGTGATGACAGGTGTCATGTAGCATTGTGACGACAAGGAAATGGGGCATTGTGATGACAAGAGTCCTGGATCATTGTGTTGTCAGGTGTCATGGAATGTTGTGATGACAGTGGTCATGGAGCATTGTGATGATATTGGCAATGGAGCATTGTGATGAGAAGGTCGTGGAGCATTGGGCTGAAAATGTTCATGGATTATTGTGATGACAGGGGTCATGGAGCATTGTGATGACAAGGGAATGGATCATTGTGATGTCAAGGTCCTGGAACATTGTGATGAGAAGACCATGGAGACTTGTGATGGCAAGTCTCATGGAGCATTCTGATGAAAAGGGGCATGGAGCATTGTGAATACAGGGGTCTTGGAGCATTGTTATGACTAGGGCATAGAGCATTGTGATGAGAAGGCCATGGAGCATTCTGATGACATGCGTCATGGAGTTTTGTGATGACAAGGGCATGGAGCATTGTGATTACAGGGACCTTGGAGCATTGTGATAAAATGGTCATGGATCATTGTGATGAAAAATGCATGGAAACTTGTCATGACAGGGATCAAGGAGCATACTGACGACAAGGGTCAGGGAGCATTGTGATGACAAGTGTATTGAGCATTGTGATGACAAAGATCATGGAGCATTGTGATGAGAAGACCATGGATAATTGTGATGATGAGCGTCATGGGGTGTTGTGATGATACTTGTTATGCAACATTGTGATCACAAGGGTTTGGAGCATTATGATGACAGAGGTCATGCAGAATATTGATTTCAATTTGATGACAATAGCCTGAAGCATTATGATGATGGGCATGGTGCATTGTGATGACAGGGTTCATGGAGCATTGAGATGAAAAGCGGCATGGAGCATTGTGATGACAAGGGTCTTGGAGCATAGTGATGACAAGGGCAAGGAGCATTGTGATGACAAGGGCAAGGAGCATTGTGATGAGAAGGCCATGGAACATTCTGATGACGTGCGTCATGGAGCTTTGTGATGACCAGGGCATGGAGCATTGTGATATCAGGAGTCTTGAGCATTGTGATGAGAATTATCATGGAACATTTTGATTACTAGGCCGTGGATCATTGTGATGGCAGGTGTCATGGTGCATTGTTATGACAGGGGTAATGGAGCATTGTGATGAGAAGGGTATGGAACTTTGGTCTGAAATGTTTCATGGATTATTGTGATGAGAGTGGGCATGGAGCATTGTGATGACAAGGGCACGGAACACTGTGATACATGGGTCATGCAGGACTGTAATAACAAGGGCCTGGAGCATTGTGATGAGAAGGACATCGTGCATTGTGATGACAAGTGTCATGGAGCTTTGTGATGACAAGGGCATGGAGCAATGTGATGAGAGGGTTCATGGAGCATTGTGATGACAATGACATGGAGCATTGTGATGCCAAGGGTCTTGGAGCTTTTTGATGACAAGTCATGGAGAATTTTGATGAGAAGGGCAGGGACCATTTTGATGACCGGGTCATGCAGCAATTTGATAAAATGTGTAATGGAACATTTTGATGGCAGGTGTTATAGAACATTGTGATGGCAGGGGTCTTGGAGCTTTGGGATGGAAAGGGTCATGGAGCATTTTGATGACAGGGCTTATGGAACATTGTGATGGCAGGGGTCATGGAACATTGTGATGATAAGTGGATGTAGCATTGTGATGACAGTGTCATGGAACATTGTGATTACAAGGATGAGGGTGTATTGTGATGACTAGTGATGGAACATTGTGATATCTCTGGTGAGAGAGCATTTTGATGAGAAGTGCATGGACCATTGTGATTACAAGGTTTATGGAGCATTGCAATGACAAGTTTGGAACGTTGTGATGAAATGCGCGTGGCACATTGTGATGACAATGTTCATTGAGCACTGTTCTGACAAAGACATGGAGCATTGTGATGACAAGTTTCTCAGAGAATTGTGATGAAAACTTCATGGAGCATTGTAGTTACAAAGGTCACAGAGCCTTGTGATGACGCGGGCATGGACCATTGTGATGACAAACGTTATGAATCATTGTGATGACTGGAGTCACGGAGCATTGTGATGACAGGGGTCATGGAGCATTGTGATGACAAGGGCATGGAGAATTGTGATGACAGTGGCATGGAGCATTAGTCTGACAAGTTTCATAGATTATTGTGATGAGAGTGGGCATGGTGCATTGTGATGACAAGGGCATGGAGCATTATGATGATAAGGTCATGGAGTATTGTGAAGACAGGTGTCAGGGAGCATTGTGAAGACACATGTCATGGTCAATGGCGATGACAATGGCATGGAGCTTTGTGATACCAAATGTAATGGAGGATTGTGATGACAAATATAATGGATCATTGTGATGATTAGGGTTTGGAGCATTATGATTACAAAGGCCATTGAAAATTTTTATGACAAGGTCGTGAAGCATTGTGATGACAAGGTCCTGGAGCATTGTGATGACAAAACCATGGAGCCTTGTGATGACAAGTCTCATGGAGCATACTGATTAAAAGGGGAATGGAGCATTGTGATTACAGGGGTCTTGGAACATTGTGAAGACAAGAGCAGGGAGCATTGTGAAGAATAGACCAAGGAGCATTCTGATGGCATGCGTCATTGAGCTTTGTGATGACAATGGCATAGACCATTGTGATTACATGGGACTTGGAGCATTGTGATGAAAAGGGCATGGATCATTGTGATGAAAAAGGCATGGAGCCTTGTCATGACAGGGTTCAAGGAGCATACAGACAACAAGTGTCAGGGAGCATGTTGATGACAAGTGTATTGAGCATTTTGATGACGAAGGTCATGGAGCATTGTGATGAGAAGACCATTGATAATTGTGATGACGAGCATCCTGGGGCATTGTGATGACAAGAGTTATGGAATATTGTGATCACAAGGTTTTGGAACATTGTTATGACAGAGGTCATGGAACATTCTGATTTCGTTGTTATGACAATAGCATGAAGCATTATGATGATGGGCATAGTGCATTGTGATGACAGGGTTCATGGATCATTGAGATGAAAAGGGGCATAGAGCATTGTGATTACAGTGTTCTTGGAGCATTGTGATGAGAAGGGTCATGGAGCCTTGTGATGACAAGGCCATGGAACATCGTGATGGCAGGGGTCATGGAGCATTGTTACGACAGGTGTAATGGAGCATTGTGATGGCAAGGGCTTGGAGCATTGTGATGAGAAGGCCATGGAGCATTCTGATGACATGTGTCATGGAACTATGTGAAGACAAGGGCATGGAGCAATGTGATGAGAGCGTTCATGGAGCACTGTGATGACAATGACATGGAGCATTGTGATGCCAAGGGTCATGGATCTTTGTGATGACAAAGGTCATGGAGCATTTTGATGACATGGGCGTTGTGCACTGTGATGAGAATGGCAGGGAGCATTCTGATGACATGGTCATGGAGCAATTTGATGAAAAGTGTCAAGGAATATTTTGATGACAGGTGTTATGGAACATTGTGATTTGAGGGGTCATCGAACATTGTGATGATAAGTGCATGTAGCATTGTGATGACAGGAGTCATGGAACATTGTGATGACAGGGGTGAGGGAGTATTTTGACAAATAGTGATGTAGCATTGTGATATCAGTGGTGAGAGAGCATTCTGATGAGAAGTGCATGGAGCATTGTGATGACAAATTTTATGGAGCATTGTGATGACAATGTTGTGGAGCACTGTGATGACAAGCGCATGGTGCATTGTGATGACATGTGTCATGGAGCAATTGGCTGACAAGCGCAAGGAGCATTGTGATGACAAGGGTCATGGAGCATTGTGCTGAGAAAGGCATAGAGCATTGTGATGACAAGGGTCAAAGAGCATTGTGATGAAAAGTTCATGGAGCATTGTGGTTAAAATGGTCACAGAGACTGTTGATGACGAGGGCATGGACCATTGTGATGACAAAGGTCATGAAGCATTGTGATGACAGGAGTCATGGAGCACTGTGATGACAGGGGTCATGGAGCATTGTGGTAACAAGGGCATGGAGCATTGTGATGACAAGGACATGGAACATTGGTCTAATAACTTTCATGGAGTATTGCGATGAGAGTTGGTATGGCACACTGTGATGACAAGGGCATGGAGCATTGTGATGACCAGGTCATGCCGTATTGTGAAGACAGGTGTCAGGGAGCATTGTGATCACATATGTAATGGCCCATTGTGATGAGGATGGCATGGAGCACTGTGATGACAAGTGTCAGGGAGGATCCTGATGACAAAGGTAATGGAGCATTGTGATGACAAGGGTCAGGGAGCATTGTGCTGACAAGTGTATGGAGAATTGTGATGACAAGGGTCATGGAGCATTCTGATGACAAGCTTGTGGAGTATTTTGATGACAATGGCATGGAGCATTGTGATGAAAATGGCATAGGGCATTGTGATGAAAAAGGCATGGAGCCATTTCGTAACAGGGTTCAAGGATCATTCTGATGACAAGTGTCAAGGAGCATTGCGATGACAAGTGTATTGAGAATTGTGGTGACAAAGGTCATCGAGCATTGTGATGAAAGGGGCATGGAGTATTGTGATGACAGGCATCATGGAGCGTTGTGATGACAAGTGTTATGGAACATTGTGATCACAAGGGTTTGGAGCATTGGGATGACAGAGGTCATGGATCATTTTGATTTCAAGGAGCATGGAGCATTGTGATGACAAGGGCATGAAGCAATGTGATCCCAAAGTTCATGGAGGATTGTGATGACAATGGAAATGGAGTATTGTGATGACAAGCGTATAGAGCATTGTAATGACAAGGTCATGTAGCATTTTGCTGACAAAGGCATGGAGCATTGTGATGACATGTGTCATGGAGCACTGTGATGACAAGCGTAAAGGAGCACTGTGAATACAGGGGTCATGGAGCATTGGGATGACAAGGGCATGGATCATTGTGATGACAAGGGTCATGGAGCACTGGGCTGAAAATGTTCATGGAGAGTTGTGATGACAGGTGTCATGTAGCATTGTGACGACAAGGGAATGGAGCATTGTGATGACAAAAGTCCTGGATCATTGTGTTGTCAGGTGTCATGAAGTGTTGTGGTGACATTGGTCATGGAGCATTGTGATGATATTGGCAATGGAGCATTGTGATGAGAAGGTCGTGGAGCATTGGGCTGAAAATGTTCATGGATTATTTTGATGACAGGGGTCATGGAGCATTGTGATGACAAGGGAATGGATCATGATGATGTCAAGGTCCTGGAACATTGTGATGAGAAGACCATGGAGACTTGTGTTGGCAAGTCTCATGGAGCATTCTGATGAAAAGGGGCATGGAGCATTGTGATTACAGGGCTCTTGGAGCATTGTTATGACTAGGGCATAGAGCATTGTGATGAGAAGGCCATGGAGAATTCTGATGACATGCGTCATGGAGTTTGTGATGACAAGGGCATGGAGCATTGTGATTACAGGGACCTTGGAGCATTGTGATGAAATGGTCATGGATCATTGTGATGAAAAATGCATGGAAACTTGTCATGACACGGTTCAAGGAGCATACTGACGCCAAGGGTCAGGGAGCATTTTGATGACAAGTGTATTGAGCATTTTTATGACAAAAATCATGGAGCATTGTGATGAGAAGACTATGGATAATTGTGATGATGAGCATCATGGGGTTTTGTGATGATACGTGTTAATCAACATTGTTATCACATGGGTTTGGAGCATTATGATGACAGAGGTCATGCAGAATATTGATTTCATTGTGATGACAATAGCCTGAAGCATTATGATGATGGGCATGGTGCATTGTGATGACAGGGTTCATGGAGCATTGAGATGAAAAGCGGCATGGAGCATTGTGATTACAAGGGTCTTGGAGCATTGTGATGACAGATTTCATGGAGCATTGAGATGAAATGGGTCATGGAGCATTGTGATGACAAGGGTCTTGGAGCATTGTGATGACAAGGGCATGGAGCATTGTGATGAGAAGGCCATGGAACATTCTGATGACATGCGTCATGGAGCTTTGTGATGACAAGGGCATGGAGCATTGTGATATCAGGGGTCTTGAGCATTGTGATGAGAATTATCATGGAACCTTGTGATGACTAGGCCGTGGATCATTGTGATGGCAGGTGTCATGGTGCATTGTTATGAAAGGGGTAATGGAGCATTGTGATGAGAAGGGTATGGAACTTTGGTCTGAAATGTTTCATGGATTATTGTGATGAGTGTGGGCATGGAGCATTGTGATGACAAGGGCATGGAACACTGTGATACATGGGTCATGCAGGACTGTAATGACAAAGGCATGGAGCATTGTGATGAGAAGGGCATCGAGCATTGTGATGACAAGTGTCATGGAGCTGTGTGATGACAAGGGCATGGAGCAATGTGATGAGAGGTTTCATGGAGCATTGTGATGACAATGACATGGAGCATTGTGATGCCAAGGGTCTTGGATCTTTATGATGACATAGGTCATGGAGCATTTTGATGGGAAGGGCGTTGTGCATTGTGATGAGAAGGGCAGGGAGCATTCTGATGCCAAGGGTCATGGATCTTTGTGATGACAAAGGTCATGGAGCATTTTGATGGCAAGGGCGTTGTGCATTGTGATGAGAAGGGCAGGGAGCATTCTGATGACAGGGTCATGGAGCAATTTGATGAAAAGTGTCATGGAACATTTTGATGACCGGTGTTATGGAACATTGTGATTTCAGGGATAATCGAACATTGTGATGATAAGTGCATGTAGCATTGTGATGACAGGAGTCATGGAACATTGTGATGACAGGGGTGAGGGCGTATTGTGACAAATAGTGATGTAGCATTGTTATATCAGTGGTGAGAGAGCATTTTGATGAGAAGTGCATGCAGCATTGTGATGACAAATTTTATGGAGCATTGTGATGACAATGTTGTGGAGCACTGTGATGACAACCGCATGGTGCATTGTGATGACATGTGTCATGGAGCATTGTGATGAAAAGCGCATGGAGCAATGTGATGACAAGGGTCATGGAGCATTGTGCTGAGAATGTTCATGGAGCATTGTGGTTAAAAAGGTCACAGAGACGGTTGATGACGAGGGCATGGACTATTGTGATGACAAAAGTCATGAAGCATTGTGATGACCGGAGTCACGGAGCATTGTGATGACAGGGGTCATGGAGCATTGTGATAACATGGGCATGGAGCATTGTGATGACAACGGCATGAAACATTGAGAAGAGAAGGGCATGGAGCATTGTGAGGAGAAGACCAAGGAGCATTCTGATGGCATGCGTCATTGAGCTTTGTGATGACAATGGCATGTACCATTGTGATTACATGGGACTTGGAGCATTGTGATGAAAAGGGCATGGATCATTGTGATGAAAAAGGCATGGAGCCTTGTCATGACAGGGTTCAAGGAGCATACAGACAACAAGTGTCAGGGAGCATGTTGATGACAAGTGTATTGAGCATTGTGATGACAAAGGTCATGGAGCATTGTGATGAGAAGACCATGGATAATTGTGATGACGAGCATCCTGGGGCATTGTGATGACAAGTGTTATGGAATATTGTGATCACAAGGGTTTGGAGCATTGTTATGACAGAGGTCATGGAACATTTTGATTTCGTTGTGATGACAATTGCATGAAGCATTATGATGATGGTCAGGGTGCATTGTGATGACAGGGTTCATGGATCATTGAGATGAAAAGGGGCATAGAGCATTGTGATTACAGTGTTCTTGGAGCATTGTGATAAGAAGGGTCATGGAGCCTTGTGATGACAAGGCCATGGAACATCGTGATGGCAGGGGTCATGGAGCATTGTTATGACAGGGGTAATGGAGCATTGTGATGGCAAGGGCTTGGAGCATTGTGATGAGAAGGCCATGGAGCATTCTGATGACATGTGTCATGGAGCTATGTGAAGACAAGGGCATGGAGCAATGTGATGAGAGCGTTCATGGAGCACTGTGATGACAATGACATGGAGCATTGTGATGCCAAGGGTCATGGATCTTTGTGATGAGAAGTCATGGAGCATTTTGATGGCAAGGGCGTTGTGCACTGTGGTGAGAAGGGCAGGGAGCATTCTGATGACAGTGTCATGGAGCAATTTAATGAAAAGTGTCAAGGAATATTTTGATGACAGGTGTTATGGAACATTGTGATTTCAGGGGTCATCGAACATTGTGATGATAAGTGCATGTAGCATTGTGATGACAGGAGTCATGGAACATTGTGATGACAGGGGTGAGGGAGTATTCTGACAAATAGTGATGTAGCATTGTGATATCAGTGGTGAGAGAGCATTTTGATGAGAAGTGCATGGAGCATGGTGATGACAAATTTTATGGAGCATTGTGATGACAAAGTTGTGGAGCACTGTGATGACAAGCGCATGGTGCATTGTGATGACATGTGTCATGGAGCATTGTGCTGACAAGTGCATGGAGCATTGTGATGACAAGGGTCATGGAGCATTGTGCTGAGAAAGGCATAGAGCATTGTGATGACAAGGGTCAAAGAGCATTGTGATGAAAAGTTCATGGAGCATTGTGGTTAAAATGGTCATAGAGACTGTTGATGACGAGGGCATGGACCATTGTGATGACAAAGGTCATGAAGCATTGTGATGACTGGAGTCACGGAGCACTGTGATGACAGGGGTCATGGAGCATTGTGGTAACAAGGGCATGGAGCATTGTGATGACAAGGACATGGAACATTGGTCTAATAACTTTCATGGAGTATTGCGATGAGAGTTGGTATGGCACACAGTGAGGACAAGGGCATGGAGCATTGTGATGACCAGGTCATGCCGTATTGTGAAGACAGGTGTCAGGGAGCATTGTGATCACATGTGTAATGGCCCATTGTGATGAGGATGGCATGGAGCACTGTGATGCCAAGTGTCAGGGAGGATCCTGATGACAAATGTAATGGAGCCTTGTTATGACAATGGCTTGGAGCATTGTGATGACAAGGGCCAGGGAGCATTGTGCTGAAAAGTGCATGGAGAATTGTGATGACAAGGGTCATGGAGCATTCTGATGACAAGCTTGTGGAGTATTTTGATGACAAATGGCATGGAGCATTCTGATGAAAATGGCATGGGGCATTGTGATGAAAAAGGCATGGAGCCTTTTCGTGACAGGGTTCAAGGAGCATTCTGATGACAAGTGTCAGGGAGGATTGTGATGACAAGTGTATTGAGAATTGTGGTGACAAAGGTCATGGAGCATTGTGATGAAAAGGGCATGCAGTATTGTGATGACAGGCATCATGGAGCGTTGTGATGACAAGTGTTATGGAACATTGTGATCACAAGGGTTTGGAGCATTGTGATGACAGAGGTCATGGATCATTTTGATTTCAAGGAGCATGGAGCATTGTGATGACAAGGGCATGAAGCAATGTGATCCCAAAGTTCATGGAGGATTGTGATGACAATGGAAATGGAGTATTGTGATGACAAGCGCATAGAGCATTGTAATGACAAGTTCATGTAGCATTTTGCTGACAAAGGCATGGAGCATTGTGATGACATGTGTCATGGAGCACTGTGATGACAAGCGTCAAGGAGCATTGTGAATACAGGGGTCATGGAGCATTGGGATGTCAAGGGCATGGATCATTGTGATGACAAGGGTCATGGAGCACTGGGCTGAAAATGTTCATGGAGAGTTGTGATGATAGGTGTCCTGTAGCATTGTGACGACAAGGGAATGGAGCATTGTGATGACAAGAGTCCTGGATCATTGTGTTGTCAGGTGTCATGGAGTGTTGTGATGACAGTGGTCATGGAGCATTGTGATGATATTGGCAATGGAGCATTGTGATGAGAAGGTCGTGGAGCATTGGGCTGAAAATGTTCATGGATTATTGTGATGACAGGGGTCATGGAGCATTGTGATGACAAGGGCATGGATCCTGGTGATGTCAAGGTCCTGGATCATTGTGATGAGAAGACCATGGAGACTTGTGATGGCAAGTCTCATGGAACATTCTGATGAAAAGGGGCATGGAGCATTGTGATTACAGGGGTCTTGGAGCATTGTTATGACTAGGGCATAGAGCATTGTGATGAGAAGGCCATGGAGAATTCTGATGACATGCGTCATGGAGTTTTGTGATGACAAGGGCATGGAGCATTGTGATTACAGGGACCTTGGAGCATTGTGATGAAATGGTCATGGATCATTGTGATGAAAAATGCATGGAAACTTGTCATGACAGGGTTCAAGGAGCATACTGACGAAAAGGGTCCGGGAGCATTGTGATGACAAGTGTATTGAGCATTGTGATGACAAAGATCCTGGAGCATTGTGATGAGAAGACCATGGATAATTGTAATGATGAGCGTCATGGGGTGTTGTGATGATTCGTGTTATGCAACACTGTGATCACAAGGATTTGGAGCATTATGATGACAGAGGTCCTGCAGAATATTGATTTCATTGTGATGACAATAGCCTGAAGCATTATGATAATGGGCATGGTGCATTGTGATGACAGGGTTCATGGAGCATTGAGATGAAAATGGGCATGTAGAATTGTGATTACAAGGGTCTTGGAGCATTGTGATGACAGATTTCATGGAGCATTGAGATGAAATGGGGCATGGAGCATTCTGATGACAAGGGTCTTGGAGCATTTTGATGACAAGGGCATGGAGCACTGTGATGAGAAGGCCATGGAACATTCTGATGACATGCGTCATGGAGCATTGTGATGACAAGGGCATGGAGCATTGTGATATCAGGGGTCTTGAGCATTGTGATGAGAATTATCATGGAACCTTGTGATGACTAGGCCGTGGATCACTGTGTTGGCAGGTGTCATGTTGCATTGTTATGACAGGGGTAATGGAGCATTGTGATGAGAAGGGTATGGAACTTCGGTCTGAAATGTTTCATGGATTATTGTGATGAGAGTGGGCATGGAGCATTGTGATGACAAGGGCAAGGGACACTGTGATACATTGGTCATGCTGGACTGTAATGACAAGGGCATGGAGCATTGTGATGAGAAGGGCATCGAGCATTGTGATGACAAGTGTCATGGAGCTGTGTGATTAAAGGCGATGGAGCAATGTGATGAGATGGTTCATGGAGCATTGTGATGACAGTGACATGGAGCATTGTGATGCCAAGGGTCTTGGAGCTTTGTGATGACAAATCATGGAGCATTTTGATGAGAAGGGCAGGGAGCATTTTGATGACCGTGTCATGCAGCAATTTGATAAAAAGTATAATGGAACATTTTGATGGCAGGGGTTATAGAACATTGTGATGACAGGGTTCTTGGAGCTTTGGGATGGAAAGGGTCATGGAGCATTTTGATGACAGGGCTTATGGAACATTGTGATGGCAGGGGTCATGGAACATTGTGATGATAAGGGGATGTAGCATTGTGATGACAGTGTCATGGAACATTGTGATTACAAGGATGAGGGTGTATTGTGATGACTAGTGATGGAATATTGTGATATCTCTGGTGAGAGAGCATTTTGATGAGAAGTGCATGGACCATTGTGATTACAAGGTTTATGGAGCATTGCAATGACAATGTTTTGAACGTTGTGATGAAATGCGCGTGGCACATTGTGATGACAATGGTCATGGAACATTGTTCTGACAAAGACATGGAGCATTGTGATGACAAGTTTCTCAGAGAATTGTGATGAAAAGTTCATGGAGCATTGTGGTTACAAAGGTCACAGAGCCTTGTGATGACGCGGGAATGGACCATTGTGATGACAAACGTTATGAAGCATTGTGATGACTGGAGTCACGGAGCATTGTGATGACAGGGGTCATGGAGCATTGTGATGACAAGGGCATGGAGCATTGTGATGACAGAGGCATGGAGCATTTGTATGACAAGTTTCATAGATTATTGTGATGAGAGTGGGCATGGTGCATTGTGATGACAAGGGCATGGAGCATTGTGATGACAAGGGTCATGGAGCATTGTGCTGAGAAAGGCATAGAGCATTGTGATGACAAGGGTCAAAGAGCATTGTGATGAAAAGTTCATGGAGCATTGTGGTTAAAAAGTCACAGAGACTGTTGATGACGAGGGCATGGACCATTGTGATGACAAAGGTCATGAAGCATTGTGATGACTGGAGTCATGGAGCATTGTGATGACAGGGTCATGGAGCATTTTGATAACAACGGCTTGGAGCATTGTGATGGCAAGGGCATGGAACATTGGTCTAATAACTTTCATGGAGTATTGCGATGAGAGTTGGAATGGCACACTGTGATGACAAGGGCATGGAGCATTGTGATGACCAGGTCATGCCGTATTGTGAAGACAGGTGTCAGGGAGCATTGTGATCACATATGTAATGGCCCATTGTGATGAGGATGGCATGGAGCATTGTGATGCCAAGTGTCAGGGAGGATTCTGATGACAAAGGTAATGGAGCATTGTGATGACAATTGCCTGGAGCATTGTGATGACAAGGGTCAGGGAGCATTGTGCTGACAAGTGCATGGAGAATTGTGATGACAAGGGTCATGGAGCATTCTGATGACAAGCTTGTGGAGTATGTTGATGACAATGGCATGGAGCATTGTGCTGAAAATGGCATGGGGCATTGAGGTTAAAAAAGCATGGAGCCTTTTCGTGACAGTGTTCAAGGAGCATTCTGATGACAAGTGTCAGGGAGCATTGTGATGACAAGTGTATTGAGAATTGTGGTGACAAAGGTCATGGAGCATTGTGATGACAAGTGTATTGAGAATTGTGGTGACAAACGTCATGGAGCATTGTGATGAAAAGGGCATGGAGTATTGTGATGACAGGCATCATGGAGCGTTGTGATGACAAGTGTTATGGAACATTGTGATCACAAGTGTTTGGAGCATTGTGATGACAGAGGTCATGGATCATTTTGATTTCAAGGAGCATGGAGCATTGTGATGACAAGGGCATGAAGCAATGTGATCCGAAAGTTCATGGAGGATTGTGATGACAATGGAAATGGAGTATTGTGATGACAAGTGCATACAGCATTGTAATGACAAGGTCATGTAGCATTTTGCTGACAAAGGCATGGAGCATTGTGATGACATGTGTCATGGAGCACTGTGATGACAAGCGTCAAGGAGCATTGTGAATACAGGGGTCATGGAGCATTGGGATGACAAGGGCATGGATCATTGTGATGACAAGGGTCATGGAGCACTGGGCTGAAAATGTTCATGGAGAGTTGTGATGACAGGTGTCATGTAGCATTGTGACGACAAGGGAATGGGGCATTGTGATGACAAGAGTCCTGGATCATTGTGTTGTCAGTTGTCATGGAGTGTTGTGATGACAGTGGTCATGGAGCATTGTGATGATATTGGCAATGGAGCATTGTGATGAGAAGGTCGTGGAGCATTGGGCTGAAAATGTTCATGGATTATTGTGATGACAGGGGTCATGGAGCATTGTGATGACAAGGGAATGGATCATTGTGATGTCAAGGTCCTGGAACATTGTGATGAGAAGACCATGGAGACTTGTGATGGCAAGTCTCATGGAGCATTCTGATGAAAAGGGGCATGGAGCATTGTGATTACAGGGGTCTTGGAGCATTGTTATGACTAGGGCATAGAGAATTGTGATGAGAAGGCCATGGAGCATTCTGATGACATGCGTCATGGAGTTTTGTGATGACAAGGGCATGGAGCATTGTGATTACAGGGACCTTGGAGCATTGTGATGAAATGGTCATGGATCATTGTGATGAAAAATGCATGGAAACTTGTCATGACAGGGTTCAAGGAGCATACTGACGACAAGGGTCAGGGAGCATTGTGATGACAAGTGTATTGAGCATTGTGATGACAAAGATCATGGAGCATTGTGATGAGAAGACCATGGATAATTGTGATGATGAGCGTCATGGGGTGTTGTGATGATACGTGTTATGCAACATTGTGATCACAAGGGTTTGGAGCATTATGATGACAGAGGTCATGCAGAATATTGATTTCATTGTGATGACAATAGCCTGAAGCATTATGATGATGGGCATGGTGCATTGTGATGACAGGGTTCATGGAGCATTGAGATGAAAAGCGGCATGGAGCATTGTGATGACAAGGGTCTTGGAGCATTGTGATGACAAGGGCAAGGAGCATTGTGATGAGAAGGCCATGGAGCATTCTGATGACGTGCGTCATGGAGCTTTGTGATGACCAGGGCATGGAGCATTGTGATATCAGGGGTCTTGAGCATTGTGATGAGAATTATCATGGAACCTTTTGATGACTAGGCCGTGGATCATTGTGATGGCAGGTGTCATGGTGCATTGTTATGACAGGGGTAATGGAGCATTGTGATGAGAAGGGTATGGAACTTTGGTCTGAAATGTTTCATGGATTATTGTGATGAGAGTGGGCATGGAGCATTGTGATGACAAGGGCACGGAACACTGTGATACATGGGTCATGCAGGACTGTAATGACAAGGGCATGGAGCATTGTGATGAGAAGGGCATCGAGCATTGTGATGACAAGTGTCATGGAGCTTTGTGATGACAAGGGCATGGAGCAATGTGATGAGAGGGTTCATGGAGCATTGTGATGACAATGACATGGAGCATTGTGATGCCAAGGGTCTTGGAGCTTTGTGATGACAAGTCATGGAGCATTTTGATGAGAAGGGCAGGGAGCATTTTGATGACCGGGTCATGCAGCAATTTGATAAAAAGTGTAATGGAACATTTTGATGGCAGGGGTTATAGAACATTGTGATGTCAGGGGTCTTGGAGCTTTGGGATGGAAAGGGACATGAGGCATTTTGATGACAGGGCTTATGGAACATTGTGATGGCAGGGGTCATGGAACATTGTGATGATAAGGGGATGTAGCATTGTGATGACAGTGTCATGGAACATTGTGATTACAAGGATGAGGGTGTATTGTGATGACTAGTGATGGAACATTGTGATATCTCTGGTGAGAGAGCATTTTGATGAGAAGTGCATGGACCATTGTGATTACAAGGTTTATGGAGCATTGCAATGACAAGGTTTGGAACGTTGTGATGAAATGCGCGTGGCACATTGTGATGACAACGTTCATGGAGCACTGTTCTGACAAAGACATGGAGCATTGTGATGACAAGTTTCTCAGAGAATTGTGATGAAAAGTTCATGGAGCATTGTGGTTACAAAGGTCACAGAGCCCTGTGATGACGCGGGCATGGACCATTGTGATGACAAACGTTATGAAGCATTGTGATGACTGGAGTCACGGAGCATTGTGATGACAGGGGTCATGGAGCATTGTGATGACAAGGGCATGGAGAATTATGATGACAGTGGCATGGAGCATTGGTCTGACAAGTTTCATAGATTATTGTGATGAGAGTGGGCATGGTGCATTGTGATGACAAGGGCATGGAGCATTGTGATGATAAGGTCATGGAGTATTGTGAAGACAGGTGTCAGGGAGCATTGTGATGATATATGTCATGGTCCATGGCGATGACAATGGCATGGAGTTTTGTGATACCAAATGTAATGGAGGAGTGTGATGACAAATATAATGGATCATTGTGATGATTAGGGTTTAGAGCATTATGATTACAAAGGCCATTGAAAATTTTGATGACAAAGTCGTGAAGCATTGTGATGACAAGGTCCTGGAGCATTGTGATGACAAAACCATGGAGCCTTGTGATGACAAGTCTCATGGAGCATACTGATTAAAAGGGGAACGGAGCATTGTGATTACAGGGGTCTTGGAACATTGTGAAGACAAGGGCAGGGAGCATTGTGAAGAATAGACCAAGGAGCATTCTGATGGCATGCGTTATTGTGCTTTGTGATGACAATGGCATGGACCATTGTGATTACATGGGACTTGGAGCATTGTGATGAAAAGGGCATGGATCATTGTGATGAAAAAGGCATGGAGCCTTGTCATGACAGGGTTCAAGGAGCATACAGACAACAAGTGTCAGGGAGCATGTTGATGACAAGTGTATTGAGCATTTTGATGACGAAGGTCATGGAGCAATGTGATGAGAAGACCATGGATAATTGTGATGACGAGCATCCTGGGGCATTGTGATGACAAGTGTTATGGAATATTGTGATCACAAGGGTTTGGAACATTGTTATGACAGAGGTCATGGAACATTCTGATTTCGTTGTTATGACAATAACATGAAGCATTATGATGATGGGCATAGTGCATTGTGATGACAGGGTTCAAGGATCATTGAGATGAAAAGGGGCATAGAGCATTGTGATTACAGTGTTCTTGGAGCACTGTGATGAGAAGGGTCATGGAGCCTTGTGATGACAAGGCCATGGAACATCGTGATGGCAGGGGTCATGGAGCATTGTTATGACAGGTGTAATGGAGCATTGTGATGGCAAGGGCTTGGGGCATTGTGATGAGAAGGCCATGGAGCATTCTGATGACATGTGTCATGGAGCTATGTGAAGACAAGGGCATGGAGCAATGTGATAAGAGCGTTCATGGAGCACTGTGATGACAATGACATGGAGCATTGTGATGCCAAGGGTCATGGAACTTTGTGATGACAAAGGTCATGGAGCATTTTGATGGAAAGGGCGTTGTGCATTGTGATGACATGTGTCATGGAGCATTGTACTGCCAAGCGCATGGAGCATTGTGATGACAAGGGTCATGGAGCATTGTGCTGAGAAAGGCATAGAGCATTGTGATGACAAGGGTCAAAGAGCATTGTGATGAAAAGTTCATGGAACATTGTGGTTAAAAAGGTCACAGAGACTGTTGATGACGAGGGCATGGACCATTGTGATGACAAAGGTCATGAAGCATTGTGATGACTGGAGTCATGGAGCATTGTGATGACAGGGTCATGGAGCATTGTGATAACAAGGGCTTGGAGCATTGTGATGGCAAGGGCATGGAACATTGGTCTAATAACTTTCATGGAGTATTGCGATGAGAGTTGGAATGGCACACTGTGATGACAAGGGCATGGAGCATTGTGATGACCAGGTCATGCCGTATTGTGAAGACAGGTGTCAGGGAGCATTGTGATCACATATGTAATGGCCCATTGTGATGAGGATGACATGGAGCATTGTGATGCCAAGTGTCAGGGAGGATTCTGATGACAAAGGTAATGGAGCATTGTGATGACAATTGCTTGGAGCATTGTGATGACAAGGGTCAGGGAGCATTGTGCTGACAAGTGCATGGAGAATTGTGATGACAAGGGTCATGGAGCATTCTGATGACAAGCTTGTGGAGTATGTTGATGACAATGTCATGGAGCATTGTGCTGAAAATGGCATGGGGCATTAAGATGAAAAAGGCATGGAGCCTTTTCGTGACAGTGTTCAAGGAGCATTCTGATGACAAGTGTCAGGGAGCATTGTGATGACAAGTGTATTGAGAATTGTGGTGACAAAGGTCATGGAGCATTGTGATGACAAGTGTATTGAGAATTGTGGTGACAAACGTCATGGAGCATTGTGATGAAAAGGGCATGGAGTATTGTGATGACAGGCATCATGGAGCGTTGTGATGACAAGTGTTATGGAACATTGTGATCACAAGTGTTTGGAGCATTGTGATGACAGAGGTCATGGATCATTTTGATTTCAAGGAGCATGGAGCATTGTGATGACAAGGGCATGAAGCAATGTGATCCGAAAGTTCATGGAGGATTGTGATGACAATGGAAATGGAGTATTGTGATGACAAGTGCATACAGCATTGTAATGACAAGGTCATGTAGCATTTTGCTGACAAAGGCATGGAGCATTGTGATGACATGTGTCATGGAGCACTGTGATGACAAGCGTCAAGGAGCATTGTGAATACAGGGGTCATGGAGCATTGGGATGACAAGGGCATGGATCATTGTGATGATAAGGGTCATGGAGCACTGGGCTGAAAATGTTCATGGAGAGTTGTGATGACAGGTGTCATGTAGCATTGTGACGACAAGGGAATGGGGCATTGTGATGACAAGAGTCCTGGATCATTGTGTTGTCAGGTGTCATGGAGTGTTCTGATGACAGTGGTCATGGAGCATTGTGATGATATTGGCAATGGAGCATTGTGATGAGAAGGTCGTGGAGCATTGGGCTGAAAATGTTCATGGATTATTGTGATGACAGGGGTCATGGAGCATTGTGATGACAAGGGAATGGATCATTGTGATGTCAAGGTCCTGGAACATTGTGATGAGAAGACCATGGAGACTTGTGATGGCAAGTCTCATGGAGCATTCTGATGAAAAGGGGCATGGAGCATTGTGATTACAGGGGTCTTGGAGCATTGTTATGACTAGGGCATAGAGCATTGTGATGAGAAGGCCATGGAGCATTCTGATGACATGCGTCATGGAGTTTTGTGATGACAAGGGCATGGAGCATTGTGATTACAGGGACCTTGGAGCATTGTGATGAAATGGTCATGGATCATTGTGATGAAAAATGCATGGAAACTTGTCATGACAGGGTTCAAGGAGCATACTGACGACAAGGGTCAGGGAGCATTGTGATGACAAGTGTATTGAGCATTGTGATGACAAAGATCATGGAGCATTGTGATGAGAAGACCATGGATAATTGTGATGATGAGCGTCATGGGGTGTTGTGATGATACGTGTTATGCAACATTGTGATCACAAGGGTTTGGAGCATTATGATGACAGAGGTCATGCAGAATATTGATTTCATTGTGATGACAATAGCCTGAAGCATTATGATGATGGGCATGGTGCATTGTGATGACAGGGTTCATGGAGCATTGAGATGAAAAGCGGCATGGAGCATTGTGATGACAAGGGTCTTGGAGCATTGTGATGACAAGGGCAAGGAGCATTGTGATGAGAAGGCCATGGAGCATTCTGATGACGTGCGTCATGGAGCTTTGTGATGACCAGGGCATGGAGCATTGTGATATCAGGGGTCTTGAGCATTGTGATGAGAATTATCATGGAACCTTTTGATGACTAGGCCGTGGATCATTGTGATGGCAGGTGTCATGGTGCATTGTTATGACAGGGGTAATGGAGCATTGTGATGAGAAGGGTATGGAACTTTGGTCTGAAATGTTTCATGGATTATTGTGATGAGAGTGGGCATGGAGCATTGTGATGACAAGGGCACAGAACACTGTGATACATGGGTCATGCAGGACTGTAATGACAAGGGCATGGAGCATTGTGATGAGAAGGGCATCGAGCATTGTGATGACAAGTGTCATGGAGCTTTGTGATGACAAGGGCATGGAGCAATGTGATGAGAGGGTTCATGGAGCATTGTGATGACAATGACATCGAGCATTGTGATGCCAAGGGTCTTGGAGATTTGTGATGACAAGTCATGGAGCATTTTGATGAGAAGGGCAGGGACCATTTTGATGACCGGGTCATGCAGCAATTTGATAAAAAGTGTAATGGAACATTTTGATGGCAGGGGTTATAGAACATTGTGATGTCAGGGGTCTTGGAGCTTTGGGATGGAAAGGGACATGAGGCATTTTGATGACAGGGCTTATGGAACATTGTGATGGCAGGGGTCATGGAACATTGTGATGATAAGGGGATGTAGCATTGTGATGACAGTGTCATGGAACATTGTGATTACAAGGATGAGGGTGTATTGTGATGACTAGTGATGGAACATTGTGATATCTCTGGTGAGAGAGCATTTTGATGAGAAGTGCATGGACCATTGTGATTACAAGGTTTATGGAGCATTGCAATGACAAGGTTTGGAACGTTGTGATGAAATGCGCGTGGCACATTGTGATGACAACGTTCATGGAGCACTGTTCTGACAAAGACATGGAGCATTGTGATGACAAGTTTCTCAGAGAATTGTGATGAAAAGTTCATGGAGCATTGTGGTTACAAAGGTCACAGAGCCCTGTGATGACGCGGGCATGGACCATTGTGATGACAAACGTTATGAAGCATTGTGATGACTGGAGTCACGGAGCATTGTGATGACAGGGGTCATGGAGCATTGTGATGACAAGGGCATGGAGAATTATGATGACAGTGGCATGGAGCATTGGTCTGACAAGTTTCATAGATTATTGTGATGAGAGTGGGCATGGTGCATTGTGATGACAAGGGCATGGAGCATTGTGATGATAAGGTCATGGAGTATTGTGAAGACAGGTGTCAGGGAGCATTGTGATGATATATGTCATGGTCCATGGCGATGACAATGGCATGGAGTTTTGTGATACCAAATGTAATGGAGGAGTGTGATGACAAATATAATGGATCATTGTGATGATTAGGGTTTAGAGCATTATGATTACAAAGGCCATTGAAAATTTTGATGACAAAGTCGTGAAGCATTGTGATGACAAGGTCCTGGAGCATTGTGATGACAAAACCATGGAGCCTTGTGATGACAAGTCTCATGGAGCATACTGATTAAAAGGGGAACGGAGCATTGTGATTACAGGGGTCTTGGAACATTGTGAAGACAAGGGCAGGGAGCATTGTGAAGAATAGACCAAGGAGCATTCTGATGGCATGCGTTATTGTGCTTTGTGATGACAATGGCATGGACCATTGTGATTACATGGGACTTGGAGCATTGTGATGAAAAGGGCATGGATCATTGTGATGAAAAAGGCATGGAGCCTTGTCATGACAGGGTTCAAGGAGCATACAGACAACAAGTGTCAGGGAGCATGTTGATGACAAGTGTATTGAGCATTTTGATGACGAAGGTCATGGAGCAATGTGATGAGAAGACCATGGATAATTGTGATGACGAGCATCCTGGGGCATTGTGATGACAAGTGTTATGGAATATTGTGATCACAAGGGTTTGGAACATTGTTATGACAGAGGTCATGGAACATTCTGATTTCGTTGTTATGACAATAACATGAAGCATTATGATGATGGGCATAGTGCATTGTGATGACAGGGTTCAAGGATCATTGAGATGAAAAGGGGCATAGAGCATTGTGATTACAGTGTTCTTGGAGCACTGTGATGAGAAGGGTCATGGAGCCTTGTGATGACAAGGCCATGGAACATCGTGATGGCAGGGGTCATGGAGCATTGTTATGACAGGTGTAATGGAGCATTGTGATGGCAAGGGCTTGGGGCATTGTGATGAGAAGGCCATGGAGCATTCTGATGACATGTGTCATGGAGCTATGTGAAGACAAGGGCATGGAGCAATGTGATAAGAGCGTTCATGGAGCACTGTGATGACAATGACATGGAGCATTGTGATGCCAAGGGTCATGGAACTTTGTGATGACAAAGGTCATGGAGCATTTTGATGGAAAGGGCGTTGTGCATTGTGATGACATGTGTCATGGAGCATTGTACTGCCAAGCGCATGGAGCATTGTGATGACAAGGGTCATGGAGCATTGTGCTGAGAAAGGCATAGAGCATTGTGATGACAAGGGTCAAAGAGCATTGTGATGAAAAGTTCATGGAACATTGTGGTTAAAAAGGTCACAGAGACTGTTGATGACGAGGGCATGGACCATTGTGATGACAAAGGTCATGAAGCATTGTGATGACTGGAGTCATGGAGCATTGTGATGACAGGGTCATGGAGCATTGTGATAACAAGGGCTTGGAGCATTGTGATGGCAAGGGCATGGAACATTGGTCTAATAACTTTCATGGAGTATTGCGATGAGAGTTGGAATGGCACACTGTGATGACAAGGGCATGGAGCATTGTGATGACCAGGTCATGCCGTATTGTGAAGACAGGTGTCAGGGAGCATTGTGATCACATATGTAATGGCCCATTGTGATGAGGATGACATGGAGCATTGTGATGCCAAGTGTCAGGGAGGATTCTGATGACAAAGGTAATGGAGCATTGTGATGACAATTGCTTGGAGCATTGTGATGACAAGGGTCAGGGAGCATTGTGCTGACAAGTGCATGGAGAATTGTGATGACAAGGGTCATGGAGCATTCTGATGACAAGCTTGTGGAGTATGTTGATGACAATGTCATGGAGCATTGTGCTGAAAATGGCATGGGGCATTAAGATGAAAAAGGCATGGAGCCTTTTCGTGACAGTGTTCAAGGAGCATTCTGATGACAAGTGTCAGGGAGCATTGTGATGACAAGTGTATTGAGAATTGTGGTGACAAAGGTCATGGAGCATTGTGATGACAAGTGTATTGAGAATTGTGGTGACAAACGTCATGGAGCATTGTGATGAAAAGGGCATGGAGTATTGTGATGACAGGCATCATGGAGCGTTGTGATGACAAGTGTTATGGAACATTGTGATCACAAGTGTTTGGAGCATTGTGATGACAGAGGTCATGGATCATTTTGATTTCAAGGAGCATGGAGCATTGTGATGACAAGGGCATGAAGCAATGTGATCCGAAAGTTCATGGAGGATTGTGATGACAATGGAAATGGAGTATTGTGATGACAAGTGCATACAGCATTGTAATGACAAGGTCATGTAGCATTTTGCTGACAAAGGCATGGAGCATTGTGATGACATGTGTCATGGAGCACTGTGATGACAAGCGTCAAGGAGCATTGTGAATACAGGGGTCATGGAGCATTGGGATGACAAGGGCATGGATCATTGTGATGATAAGGGTCATGGAGCACTGGGCTGAAAATGTTCATGGAGAGTTGTGATGACAGGTGTCATGTAGCATTGTGACGACAAGGGAATGGGGCATTGTGATGACAAGAGTCCTGGATCATTGTGTTGTCAGGTGTCATGGAGTGTTCTGATGACAGTGGTCATGGAGCATTGTGATGATATTGGCAATGGAGCATTGTGATGAGAAGGTCGTGGAGCATTGGGCTGAAAATGTTCATGGATTATTGTGATGACAGGGGTCATGGAGCATTGTGATGACAAGGGAATGGATCATTGTGATGTCAAGGTCCTGGAACATTGTGATGAGAAGACCATGGAGACTTGTGATGGCAAGTCTCATGGAGCATTCTGATGAAAAGGGGCATGGAGCATTGTGATTACAGGGGTCTTGGAGCATTGTTATGACTAGGGCATAGAGCATTGTGATGAGAAGGCCATGGAGCATTCTGATGACATGCGTCATGGAGTTTTGTGATGACAAGGGCATGGAGCATTGTGATTACAGGGACCTTGGAGCATTGTGATGAAATGGTCATGGATCATTGTGATGAAAAATGCATGGAAACTTGTCATGACAGGGTTCAAGGAGCATACTGACGACAAGGGTCAGGGAGCATTGTGATGACAAGTGTATTGAGCATTGTGATGACAAAGATCATGGAGCATTGTGATGAGAAGACCATGGATAATTGTGATGATGAGCGTCATGGGGTGTTGTGATGATACGTGTTATGCAACATTGTGATCACAAGGGTTTGGAGCATTATGATGACAGAGGTCATGCAGAATATTGATTTCATTGTGATGACAATAGCCTGAAGCATTATGATGATGGGCATGGTGCATTGTGATGACAGGGTTCATGGAGCATTGAGATGAAAAGCGGCATGGAGCATTGTGATGACAAGGGTCTTGGAGCATAGTGATGACAAGGGCAAGGAGCATTGTGATGACAAGGGCAAGGAGCATTGTGATGAGAAGGCCATGGAACATTCTGATGACGTGCGTCATGGAGCTTTGTGATGACCAGGGCATGGAGCATTGTGATATCAGTGGTCTTGAGCATTGTGATGAGAATTATCATGGAACCTTTTGATGACTAGGCCGTGGATCATTGTGATGGCAGGTGTCATGGTGCATTGTTATGACAGGGGTAATGGAGCATTGTGATGAGAAGGGTATGGAACTTTGGTCTGAAATGTTTCATGGATTATTGTGATGAGAGTGGGCATGGAGCATTGTGATGACAAGGGCACGGAACACTGTGATACATGGGTCATGCAGGACTGTAATGACAAGGGCATGGAGCATTGTGATGAGAAGGGCATCGAGCATTGTGATGACAAGTGTCATGGAGCTTTGTGATGACAAGGGCATGGAGCAATGTGATGAGAGGGTTCATGGAGCATTGTGATGACAATGACATCGAGCATTGTGATGCCAAGGGTCTTGGAGATTTGTGATGACAAGTCATGGAGCATTTTGATGAGAAGGGCAGGGACCATTTTGATGACCGGGTCATGCAGCAATTTGATAAAATGTGTAATGCAACATTTTGATGGCAGGGGTTATAGAACATTGTGATGGCAGGCGTCTTGGAGCTTTGGGATGGAAAGGGTCATGGAGCATTTTGATGACAGGGCTTATGGAACATTGTGATGGCAGGGGTCATGGAACATTGTGATGATAAGGGGATGTAGAATTGTGATGACAGTGTCATGGAACATTGTGATTACAAGAATGAGGGTGTATTGTGATGACTAGTGATGGAACATTGTGATATCTCTGGTGAGAGAGCATTTTGATGAGAAGTGCATGGACCATTGTGATTACAAGGTTTATGGAGCATTGCAATGACAAGGTTTGGAACGTTGTGATGAAATGCGCGTGGCACATTGTGATGACAATGTTCATGGAGCACTGTTCTGACAAAGACATGGAGCATTGTGATGACAAGTTTCTCATAGAATTGTGATGAAAAGTTCATGGAGCATTGTGGTTACAAAGGTCACAGAGCCTTGTGATGATGCTGGCATGGACCATTGTGATGACAAACGTTATGAAGCATTATGATGACTGGAGTCACGGAGCATTGTGATGACAGGGGTCATGGAGCATTGTGATGACAAGGGCATGGAGAATTGTGATGACAGTGGCATGGAGCATTGGTCTGACAAGTTTCATAGATTATTGTGATGAGAGTGGGCATGGTGCATTGTGATGACAAGGGCATGGAGCATTGTGATGATAAGGTCATGGAGTATTGTGAAGACAGGTGTCAGGGAGCATTGTGATGACATATGTCATGGTCCATGGCGATGACAATGGCATGGAGCTTTGTGATACCAAATGTAATGGAGGATTGTGATGACAAATATAATGGATCATTGTGATGATTAGGGTTTGGATCATTATGATTACAAAGCCCATTGAAAATTTTGATGACAAGGTCGTGAAGCATTGTGATGACAAGGTCCTGGAGCATTGTGATGACAAAACCATGGAGCCTTGTGATGACAAGTCTCATGGAGCATACTGATTAAAAGGGGAATGGAGCATTGTGATTACAGGGGTCTTGGAACATTGTGAAGACAAGGGCAGGGAGCATTGTGAAGAATAGACCAAGGAGCATTCTGATGGCATGCGTCATTGAGCTTTGTGATGACAATGACATGGACCATTGTGATTACATGGGACTTGGAGCATTGTGATGAAAAGGGCATGGATCATTGTGATGAAAAAGGCATGGAGCCTTGTCATGACAGGGTTCAAGGAGCATACAGACAACAAGTGTCAGGGAGCATGTTGATGACAAGTGTATTGAGCATTTTGATGACGAAGGTCATGGAGCATTGTGATGAGAAGACCATGGATAATTGTGATGACGAGCATCCTGGGGCATTGTGATGACAAGTGTTATGGAATATTGTGATCACAAGGGTTTGGAACATTGTTATGACAGAGGTCATGGAACATTCTGATTTCGTTGTTATGACAATAGCATGAAGCATTATGATGATGGGCATAGTGCATTGTGATGACAGGGTTCATGGATCATTGAGATGAAAAGGGGCATAGAGCATTGTGATTACAGTGTTCTTGGAGCATTGTGATGAGAAGGGTCATGGAGCCTTGTGATGACAAGGCCATGGAACATCGTGATGGCAGGGGTCATCGAGCATTGTTATGACAGGGGTAATGGAGCATTGTGATGGCAAGGGCTTGGAGCATTGTGATGAGAAGGCCATGGAGCATTCTGATGACATGTGTCATGGAGCTATGTGAAGACAAGGGCATGGAGCAATGTGATGAGAGCTTTCATGGAGCACTGTGATGACAATGACATGGAGCATTGTGATGCCAAGGGTCATGGATATTTGTGATGACAAAGGTCATGGAGCATTTAGATGGCAAGGGCGTTGTGCATTGTGATGACATGTGTCATGGAGCATTGTACTGCCAAGCGCATGGAGCATTGTGATGACAAGGGTCATGGAGCATTGTGCTGAGAAAGGCATAGAGCATTGTGATGACAAGGGTCAAAGAGCATTGTGATGAAAAGTTCATGGAGCATTGTGGTTAAAAAGGTCACAGAGACTGTTGATGACGAGGGCATGGACCATTGTGATGACAAAGGTCATGAAGCATTGTGATGACTGGAGTCACGGAGCATTGTGATGACAGGGTCATGGAGCATTGTGATAACAAGGGCATGGAGCATTGTGATGGCAAGGGCATGGAACATTGGTCTAATAACTTTCATGGAGTATTGCGATGAGAGTTGGAATGGCACACTGTGATGACAAGGGCATGGAGCATTGTGATGACCAGGTCATGCCGTATTGTGAAGACAAGTGTCAGGGAGCATTGTGATCACATATGTAATGGCCCATTGTGATGAGGATGGCATGGAGCATTGTGATGCCAAGTGTCAGGGAGGATTCTGATGACAAAGGTAATGGAGCATTGTGATGACAATGGCTTGGAGCATTGTGATGACAAGGGTCAGGGAGCATTGTGCTGACAAGTGCATGGAGAATTGTGATGACAAGGGTCATGGAGCATTCTGATGACAAGCTTGTGGAGTATTTTGATGACAATGGCATGGAGCATTGTGAAGAAAATGGCATGGGGCATTGTGATGAAAAAGGCATGGAGCCTTTTCGTGACAGTGTTCAAGGAGCATTCTGATGACAAGTGTCAGGGAGCATTGTGATGACAAGTGTATTGAGAATTGTGGTGACAAAGGTCATGGAGCATTGTGATGACAAGTGTATTGAGAATTGTGGTGACAAACGTCATGGTGCATTGTGATGAAAAGGGCATGGAGTATTGTGATGACAGGCATCATGGATCGTTGTGATGACAAGTGTTATGGAACATTGTGATCACAAGGGTTTGGAGCATTGTGATGACAGAAGTCATGGATCATTTTGATTTCAAGGAGCATGGAGCATTGTGATAACAAGGGCATGAAGCAATGTGATCCCAAAGTTCACGGAGGATTGTGATGACAATGGAAATGGAGTATTGTGATGACAAGTGCATACAGCATTGTAATGGCAAGGTCATGTAGCATTTTGCTGACAAAGGCATGGAGCATTGTGATGACATGTGTCATGGAGCACTGTGATGACAAGCGTCAAGGAGCATTGTGAATACAAGGGTCATGGAGCATTGGGATGACAAGGGCATGGATCATTGTGATGACAAGGGTCATGGAGCACTGGGCTGAAAATGTTCATGGAGAGTTTTGATGACAGGTGTCATGTAGCATTGTGACGACAAGGGAATGGGGCATTGTGATGACAAGAGTCCTGGATCATTGTGTTGTCAGGTGTCATGGAATGTTGTGATGACAGTGGTCATGGAGCATTGTGATGATATTGGCAATGGAGCATTGTGATGAGAAGGTCGTGGAGCATTGGGCTGAAAATGTTCATGGATTATTGTGATGACAGGGGTCATGGAGCATTGTGATGACAAGGGAATGGATCATTGTGATGTCAAGGTCCTGGAACATTGTGATGAGAAGACCATGGAGACTTGTGATGGCAAGTCTCATGGAGCATTCTGATGAAAAGGGGCATGGAGCATTGTGATTACAGGGGTCTTGGAGTATTGTTATGACTAGGGCATAGAGCATTGTGATGAGAAGGCCATGGAGCATTCTGATGACATGCGTCATGGAGTTTTGTGATGACAAGGGCATGGAGCATTGTGATTACAGGGACCTTGGAGCATTGTGATGAAATGGTCATGGATCATTGTGATGAAAAATGCATGGAAACTTGTCATGACAGGGTTCAAGGAGCATACTGACGACAAGGGTCAGGGAGCATTGTGATGACAAGTGTATTGAGCATTGTGATGACAAAGATCATGGAGCATTGTGATGAGAAGACCATGGATAATTGTGATGATGAGCGTCATGGGGTGTTGTGATGATACGTGTTATGCAACACTGTGATCACAAGGGTTTGGAGCATTATGATGACAGAGGTCATGCAGAATATTGATTTCATTGTGATGACAATAGCCTGAAGCATTATGATGATGGGCATGGTGCATTGTGATGACAGGGTTCATGGAGCATTGAGATGAAAAGCGGCATGGAGCATTGTGATGACAAGGGTCTTGGAGCATAGTGATGACAAGGGCAAGGAGCATTGTGATGACAAGGGCAAGGAGCATTGTGATGAGAAGGCCATGGAACATTCTGATGACGTGCGTCATGGAGCTTTGTGATGATCAGGGCATGGAGCATTGTGATATCAGGGGTCTTGAGCATTGTGATGAGAATTATCATGGAACCTTTTGATTACTAGGCCGTGGATCATTGTGATGGCAGGTGTCATGGTGCATTGTTATGACAGGGGTAATGGAGCATTGTGATGAGAAGGGTATGGAACTTTGGTCTGAAATGTTTCATGGATTATTGTGATGAGAGTGGGCATGGAGCATTGTGATGACAAGGGCACGGAACACTGTGATACATGGGTCATGCAGGACTGTAATGACAAGGGCATGGAGCATTGTGATAAGAAGGGCATCGAGCATTGTTATGACAAGTGTCATGGAGCTTTGTGATGACAAGGGCATGGAGCAATGTGATGAGAGGGTTCATGGAGCATTGTGATGACAATGACATGGAGCATTGTGATGCCAAGGGTCTTGGAGCTTTGTGATGACAAGTCATGGAGCATTTTGATGAGAAGGGCAGGGACCATTTTGATGACCGGGTCATGCAGCAATTTGATAAAATGTGTAATGGAACATTTTGCTGGCAGGGGTTATAGAACATTGTGATGGCAGGGGTCTTGGAGCTTTGGGATGGAAAGGGTCATGGAGCATTTTGATGACAGGGCTTATGGAACATTGTGATGGCAGGGGTCATGGAACATTGTGATGATAAGGGGATGTAGCATTGTGATGACAGTGTCATGGAACATTGTGATTACAAGGATGAGGGTGTATTGTGATGACTAGTGATGGAACATTGTGATATCTCTGGTGAGAGAGCATTTTGATGAGAAGTGCATGGACCATTGTGATTACAAGGTTTATGGAGCATTGCAATGACAAGGTTTGGAACGTTGTGATGAAATGCGCGTGGCACATTGTGATGACAATGTTCATGGAGCACTGTTCTGACAAAGACATGGAGCATTGTGATGACAAGTTTCTCAGAGAATTGTGATGAAAAGTTCATGGAGCATTGTGGTTACAAAGGTCACAGAGCCTTGTGATGACGCGGGCATGGACCATTGTGATGACAAACGTTATGAAGCATTGTGATGACTGGAGTCACGGAGCATTGTGATGACAGGGGTCATGGAGCATTGTGATGACAAGGGCATGGAGAATTGTGATGACAGTGGCATGGAGCATTGGTCTGACAAGTTTCATAGATTATTGTGATGAGAGTGGGCATGGTGCATTGTGATGACAAGGGCATGGAGCATTGTGATGATAAGGTCATGGAGTATTGTGAAGACAGGTGTCAGGGAGCATTGTGATGACATATGTCATGGTCCATGGCGATGACAATGGCATGGAGCTTTGTGATACCAAATGTAATGGAGGAGTGTGATGACAAATATAATGGATCATTGTGATGATTAGGGTTTGGAGCATTATGATTACAAAGGCCATTGAAAATTTTGATGACAAGGTCGTGAAGCATTGTGATGACAAGGTCCTGGAGCATTGTGATGACAAAACCATGGAGCCTTGTGATGACAAGTCTCATGGAGCATACTGATTAAAAGGGGAATGGAGCATTGTGATTACAGGGGTCTTGGAACATTGAGAAGACAAGGGCAGGGAGCATTGTGAAGAATAGACCAAGGAGCATTCTGATGGCATGCGTCATTGAGCTTTGTGATGACAATGGCATGGACCATTGTGATTACATGGGACTTGGAGCATTGTGATGAAAAGGGCATGGATCATTGTGATGAAAAAGGCATGGAGCCTTGTCATGACAGGGTTCAAGGAGCATACAGACAACAAGTGTCAGGGAGCATGTTGATGACAAGTGTATTGAGCATTTTGATGACGAAGGTCATGGAGCATTGTGATGAGAAGACCATGGATAATTGTGATGACGAGCATCCTGGGGCATTGTGATGACAAGTGTTATGGAATATTGTGATCACAAGGGTTTGGAACATTGTTATGACAGAGGTCATGGAACATTCTGATTTCGTTGTTATGACAATAGCATGAAGCGTTATGATGATGGGCATAGTGCATTGTGATGACAGGGTTCATGGATCATTGAGATGAAAAGGGGCATAGAGCATTGTGATTACAGTGTTCTTGGAGCATTGTGATGAGAAGGGTCATGGAACCTTGTGATGACAAGGCCATGGAACATCGTGATGGCAGGGGTCATGGAGCATTGTTATGACAGGGGTAATGGAGCATTGTGATGGCAAGGGCTTGGAGCATTGTGATGAGAAGGCCATGGAGCATTCTGATGACATGTGTCATGGAGCTATGTGAAGACAAGGGCATGGAGCAATGTGATGAGAGCTTTCATGGAGCACTGTGATGACAATGACATGGAGCATTGTGATGCCAAGGGTCATGGATCTTTGTGATGACAAAGGTCATGGAGCATTTTGATGGCAAGGGCGTTGTGCATTGTGATGAGAAGGGCAGGGAGCATTCTGATGACAGGGTCATGGAGCAATTTGATGAAAAGTGTCATGGAACATTTTGATGACAGGTGTTATGGAACATTGTGATGTCAGGGGTCATCGAACATTGTGATGATAAGTGCATGTAGCATTGTGATGACAGGAGTCATGGAACATTGTGATGGCAGGGGTGAGGGAGTATTGTGACAAATAGTGATGTAGCATTGTGATATCAGTGGTGAGAGAGCATTTTGATGAGAAGTGCATGGAGCATTGTGATGACAAATTTTATGGAGCATTGTGAAGACAATGTTGTGGAGCACTGTGATGACAAGCGCATGGTGCATTGTGATGACATGTGTCATGGAGCATTGTGCTGACAAGCGCATGGAGCATTGTGATGACAAGGGTCATGGAGCATTGTGCTGAGAAAGGCATAGAGCATTGTGATGACAAGGGTCAAAGAGCATTGTGATGAAAAGTTCATGGAGCATTGTGGTTAAAAAGTTCACAGAGACTGTTGATGACGAGGGCATGGACCATTGTGATGACAAAGGTCATGAGGCATTGTGATGACTGGAGTCACAGAGCATTGTGATGACAGGGTCATGGAGCATTGTGATAACAAGTGTATGGAGCATTGTGATGACAAGGACATGGAACATTGGTCTAACAACTTTCATGGAGTATTGCGATGAGAATTGGAATGGCACACTGTGATGACAAGGGCATGGAGCATTGTGATGACCAGGTCATGCGCTATTGTGAAAACAGGTGTCAGGGAGCATTGTGATCACGTATGTAATGGCCCATTGTGATGAGGATGGCATGGAGCATTGTGAGGCCAAGTGTCAGGGAGGATTCTGATGACAAAGGTAATGGAGCATTGTGATGACAAGGGTCAGGGAGCATTGTGCTGACAAGTGTATGGAGAATTGTGATGACAAGGGTCATGGAGCATTCTGATGACAAGCTTGTGGAGTATTTTGATGACAATGGCATGGAGCATTGTGATGAAAATGGCATAGGGCATTGTGATGAAAAAGGCATGGAGCCATTTCGTGACAGGGTTCAAGGATCATTCTGATGACAAGTGTCAAGGAGCATTGCGATGACAAGTGTATTGAGAATTGTGGTGACAAAGGTCATCGAGCATTGTGATGAAAGGGGCATGGAGTATTGTGATGACAGGCATCATGGAGCGTTGTGATGACAAGTGTTATGGAACATTGTGATCACAAGGGTTTGGAGCATTGGGATGACAGAGGTCATGGATCATTTTGATTTCAAGGAGCATGGAGCATTGTGATGACAAGGGCATGAAGCAATGTGATCCCAAAGTTCATGGAGGATTGTGATGAAAATGGAAATGGAGTATTGTGATGACAAGCGTATAGAGCATTGTAATGACAAGGTCATGTAGCATTTTGCTGACAAAGGCATGGAGCATTGTGATGACATGTGTCATGGAGCACTGTGATGACAAGCGTCAAGGAGCATTGTGAATACAGGGGTCATGGAGCATTGGGATGACAAGGGCATGGATCATTGTGATGACAAGGGTCATGGAGCACTGGGCTGAAAATGTTCATGGAGAGTTGTGATGACAGGTGTCATGTAGCATTGTGACGACAAGGGAATGGAGCATTGTGATGACAAAAGTCCTGGATCATTGTGTTGTCAGGTGTCATGAAGTGTTGTGGTGACATTGGTCATGGAGCATTGTGATGATATTGGCAATGGAGCATTGTGATGAGAAGGTCGTGGAGCATTGGGCTGAAAATGTTCATGGATTATTTTGATGACAGGGGTCATGGAGCATTGTGATGACAAGGGAATGGATCATGATGATGTCAAGGTCCTGGAACATTGTGATGAGAAGACCATGGAGACTTGTGATGGCAAGTCTCATGGAGCATTCTGATGAAAAGGGGCATGGAGCATTGTGATTACAGGGGTCTTGGAGCATTGTTATGACTAGGGCATAGAGCATTGTGATGAGAAGGCCATGGAGAATTCTGATGACATGCGTCATGGAGTTTGTGATGACAAGGGCATGGAGCATTGTGATTACAGGGACCTTGGAGCATTGTGATGAAATGGTCATGGATCATTGTGATGAAAAATGCATGGAAACTTGTCATGACACGGTTCAAGGAGCATACTGACGCCAAGGGTCAGGGAGCATTTTGATGACAAGTGTATTGAGCATTTTTATGACAAAAATCATGGAGCATTGTGATGAGAAGACTATGGATAATTGTGATGATGAGCATCATGGGGTTTTGTGATGATACGTGTTATGCAACATTGTTATCACATGGGTTTGGAGCATTATGATGACAGAGGTCATGCAGAATATTGATTTCATTGTGATGACAATAGCCTGAAGCATTATGATGATGGGCATGGTGCATTGTGATGACAGGGTTCATGGAGCATTGAGATGAAAAGCGGCATGGAGCATTGTGATTACAAGGGTCTTGGAGCATTGTGATGACAGATTTCATGGAGCATTGAGATGAAATGGGTCATGGAGCATTGTGATGACAAGGGTCTTGGAGCATTGTGATGACAAGGGCATGGAGCATTGTGATATCAGGGGTCTTGAGCATTGTGATGAGAATTATCATGGAACCTTGTGATGACTAGGCCGTGGATCATTGTGATGGCAGGTGTCATGGTGCATTGTTATGAAAGGGGTAATGGAGCATTGTGATGAGAAGGGTATGGAACTTTGGTCTGAAATGTTTCATGGATTATTGTGATGAGTGTGGGCATGGAGCATTGTGATGACAAGGGCATGGAACACTGTGATACATGGGTCATGCAGGACAGTAATGACAAAGGCATGGAGCATTGTGATGAGAAGGGCATCGAGCATTGTGATGACAAGTGTCATGGAGCTGTGTGATGACAAGGGCATGGAGCAATGTGATGAGAGGTTTCATGGAGCATTGTGATGACAATGACATGGAGCATTGTGATGCCAAGGGTCTTGGATCTTTGTGATGACATAGGTCATGGAGCATTTTGATGGGAAGGGCGTTGTGCATTGTGATGAGAAGGGCAGGGAGCATTCTGATGCCAAGGGTCATGGATCTTTGTGATGACAAAGGTCATGGAGCATTTTGATGGCAAGGGCGTTGTGCATTGTGATGAGAAGGGCAGGGAGCATTCTGATGACAGGGTCATGGAGCAATTTGATGAAAAGTGTCATGGAACATTTTGATGACCGGTGTTATGGAACATTGTGATTTCAGGGATAATCGAACATTGTGATGATAAGTGCATGTAGCATTGTGATGACAGGAGTCATGGAACATTGTGATGACAGGGGTGAGGGAGTATTGTGACAAATAGTGATGTAGCATTGTTATATCAGTGGTGAGAGAGCATTTTGATGAGAAGTGCATGCAGCATTGTGATGACAAATTTTATGGAGCATTGTGATGACAATGTTGTGGAGCACTGTGATGACAACCGCATGGTGCATTGTGATGACATGTGTCATGGAGCATTGTGATGAAAAGCGCATGGAGCAATGTGATGACAAGGGTCATGGAGCATTGTGCTGAGAATGTTCATGGAGCATTGTGGTTAAAAAGGTCACAGAGACGGTTGATGACGAGGGCATGGACTATTGTGATGACAAAAGTCATGAAGCATTGTGATGACCGGAGTCACGGAGCATTGTGATGACAGGGGTCATGGAGCATTGTGATAACATGGGCATGGAGCATTGTGATGACAACGGCATGAAACATTGAGAAGAGAAGGGCATGGAGCATTGTGAGGAGAAGACCAAGGAGCATTCTGATGGCATGCGTCATTGAGCTTTGTGATGACAATGGCATGTACCATTGTGATTACATGGGACTTGGAGCATTGTGATGAAAAGGGCATGGATCATTGTGATGAAAAAGGCATGGAGCCTTGTCATGACAGGGTTCAAGGAGCATACAGACAACAAGTGTCAGGGAGCATGTTGATGACAAGTGTATTGAGCATTGTGATGACAAAGGTCATGGAGCATTGTGATGAGAAGACCATGGATAATTGTGATGACGAGCATCCTGGGGCATTGTGATGACAAGTGTTATGGAATATTGTGATCACAAGGGTTTGGAGCATTGTTATGACAGAGGTCATGGAACATTTTGATTTCGTTGTGATGACAATTGCATGAAGCATTATGATGATGGTCAGGGTGCATTGTGATGACAGGGTTCATGGATCATTGAGATGAAAAGGGGCATAGAGCATTGTGATTACAGTGTTCTTGGAGCATTGTGATAAGAAGGGTCATGGAGCCTTGTGATGACAAGGCCATGGAACATCGTGATGGCAGGGGTCATGGAGCATTGTTATGACAGGGGTAATGGAGCATTGTGATGGCAAGGGCTTGGAGCATTGTGATGAGAAGGCCATGGAGCATTCTGATGACATGTGTCATGGAGCTATGTGAAGACAAGGGCATGGAGCAATGTGATGAGAGCGTTCATGGAGCACTGTGATGACAATGACATGGAGCATTGTGATGCCAAGGGTCATGGATCTTTGTGATGAGAAGTCATGGAGCATTTTGATGGCAAGGGCGTTGTGCACTGTGGTGAGAAGGGCAGGGAGCATTCTGATGACAGTGTCATGGAGCAATTTAATGAAAAGTGTCAAGGAATATTTTGATGACAGGTGTTATGGAACATTGTGATTTCAGGGGTCATCGAACATTGTGATGATAAGTGCATGTAGCATTGTGATGACAGGAGTCATGGAACATTGTGATGACAGGGGTGAGGGAGTATTTTGACAAATAGTGATGTAGCATTGTGATATCAGTGGTGAGAGAGCATTTTGATGAGAAGTGCATGGAGCATGGTGATGACAAATTTTATGGAGCATTGTGATGACAAAGTTGTGGAGCACTGTGATGACAAGCGCATGGTGCATTGTGATGACATGTGTCATGGAGCATTGTGCTGACAAGTGCATGGAGCATTGTGATGACAAGGGTCATGGAGCATTGTGCTGAGAAAGGCATAGAGCATTGTGATGACAAGGGTCAAAGAACATTGTGATGAAAAGTTCATGGAGCATTGTGGTTAAAATGGTCATAGAGACTGTTGATGACGAGGGCATGGACCATTGTGATGACAAAGGTCATGAAGCATTGTGATGACTGGAGTCACGGAGCACTGTGATGACAGGGGTCATGGAGCATTGTGGTAACAAGGGCATGGAGCATTGTGATGACAAGGACATGGAACATTGGTCTAATAACTTTCATGGAGTATTGCGATGAGAGTTGGTATGGCACACAGTGAGGACAAGGGCATGGAGCATTGTGATGACCAGGTCATGCCGTATTGTGAAGACAGGTGTCAGGGAGCATTGTGATCACATGTGTAATGGCCCATTGTGATGAGGATGGCATGGAGCACTGTGATGCCAAGTGTCAGGGAGGATCCTGATGACAAATGTAATGGAGCCTTGTTATGACAATGGCTTGGAGCATTGTGATGACAAGGGCCAGGGAGCATTGTGCTGAAAAGTGCATGGAGAATTGTGATGACAAGGGTCATGGAGCATTCTGATGACAAGCTTGTGGAGTATTTTGATGACAAATGGCATGGAGCATTCGGATGAAAATGGCATGGGGCATTGTGATGAAAAAGGCATGGAGCCTTTTCGTGACAGGGTTCAAGGAGCATTCTGATGACAAGTGTCAGGGAGGATTGTGATGACAAGTGTATTGAGAATTGTGGTGACAAAGGTCATGGAGCATTGTGATGAAAAGGGCATGCAGTATTGTGATGACAGGCATCATGGAGCGTTGTGATGACAAGTGTTATGGAACATTGTGATCACAAGGGTTTGGAGCATTGTGATGACAGAGGTCATGGATCATTTTGATTTCAAGGAGCATGGAGCATTGTGATGACAACGGCATGAAGCAATGTGATCCCAAAGTTCATGGAGGATTGTGATGACAATGGAAATGGAGTATTGTGATGACAAGCGCATAGAGCATTGTAATGACAAGTTCATGTAGCATTTTGCTGACAAAGGCATGGAGCATTGTGATGACATGTGTCATGGAGCACTGTGATGACAAGCGTCAAGGAGCATTGTGAATACAGGGGTCATGGAGCATTGGGATGACAAGGGCATGGATCATTGTGATGACAAGGGTCATGGAGCACTGGGCTGAAAATGTTCATGGAGAGTTGTGATGATAGGTGTCCTGTAGCATTGTGACGACAAGGGAATGGAGCATTGTGATGACAAGAGTCCTGGATCATTGTGTTGTCAGGTGTCATGGAGTGTTGTGATGACAGTGGTCATGGAGCATTGTGATGATATTGGCAATGGAGCATTGTGATGAGAAGGTCGTGGAGCATTGGGCTGAAAATGTTCATGGATTATTGTGATGACAGGGGTCATGGAGCATTGTGATGACAAGGGCATGGATCCTGGTGATGTCAAGGTCCTGGATCATTGTGATGAGAAGACCATGGAGACTTCTGATGGCAAGTCTCATGGAACATTCTGATGAAAAGGGGCATGGAGCATTGTGATTACAGGGGTCTTGGAGCATTGTTATGACTAGGGCATAGAGCATTGTGATGAGAAGTCCATGGAGAATTCTGATGACATGCGTCATGGAGTTTTGTGATGACAAGGGCATGGAGCATTGTGATTACAGGGACCTTGGAGCATTGTGATGAAATGGTCATGGATCATTGTGATGAAAAATGCATGGAAACTTGTCATGACAGGGTTCAAGGAGCATACTGACGAAAAGGGTCCGGGAGCATTGTGATGACAAGTGTATTGAGCATTGTGATGACAAAGATCCTGGAGCATTGTGATGAGAAGACCATGGATAATTGTAATGATGAGCGTCATGGGGTGTTGTGATGATTCGTGTTATGCAACACTGTGATCACAAGGATTTGGAGCATTATGATGACAGAGGTCCTGCAGAATATTGATTTCATTGTGATGACAATAGCCTGAAGCATTATGATAATGGGCATGGTGCATTGTGATGACAGGGTTCATGGAGCATTGAGATGAAAATGGGCATGGAGAATTGTGATTACAAGGGTCTTGGAGCATTGTGATGACAGATTTCATGGAGCATTGAGATGAAATGGGGCATGGAGCATTCTGATGACAAGGGTCTTGGAGCATTTTGATGACAAGGGCATGGAGCACTGTGATGAGAAGGCCATGGAACATTCTGATGACATGTGTCATGGAGCATTGTGATGACAAGGGCATGGAGCATTGTGATATCAGGGGTCTTGAGCATTGTGATGAGAATTATCATGGAACCTTGTGATGACTAGGCCGTGGATCACTGTGTTGGCAGGTGTCATGTTGCATTGTTATGACATGGGTAATGGAGCATTGTGATGAGAAGGGTATGGAACTTCGGTCTGAAATGTTTCATGGATTATTGTGATGAGAGTGGGCATGGAGCATTGTGATGACAAGGGCAAGGGACACTGTGATACATTGGTCATGCTGGACTGTAATGACAAGGGCATGGAGCATTGTGATGAGAAGGGCATCGAGCATTGTGATGACAAGTGTCATGGAGCTGTGTGATTAAAGGCGATGGAGCAATGTGATGAGATGGTTCATGGAGCATTGTGATGACAGTGACATGGAGCATTGTGATGCCAAGGGTCTTGGAGCTTTGTGATGACAAATCATGGAGCATTTTGATGAGAAGGGCAGGGAGCATTTTGATGACCGTGTCATGCAGCAATTTGATAAAAAGTATAATGGAACATTTTGATGGCAGGGGTTATAGAACATTGTGATGACAGGGTTCTTGGAGCTTTGGGATGGAAAGGGTCATGGAGCATTTTGATGACAGGGCTTATGGAACATTGTGATGGCAGGGGTCATGGAACATTGTGATGATAAGGGGATGTAGCATTGTGATGACAGTGTCATGGAACATTGTGATTACAAGGATGAGGGTGTATTGTGATGACTAGTGATGGAATATTGTGATATCTCTGGTGAGAGAGCATTTTGATGAGAAGTGCATGGACCATTGTGATTACAAGGTTTATGGAGCATTGCAATGACAATGTTTTGAACGTTGTGATGAAATGCGCGTGGCACATTGTGATGACAATGGTCATGGAACATTGTTCTGACAAAGACATGGAGCATTGTGATGACAAGTTTCTCAGAGAATTGTGATGAAAAGTTCATGGAGCATTGTGGTTACAAAGGTCACAGAGCCTTGTGATGACGCGGGAATGGACCATTGTGATGACAAACGTTATGAAGCATTGTGATGACTGGAGTCACGGAGCATTGTGATGACAGGGGTCATGAAGCATTGTGATGACAAGGGCATGGAGCATTGTGATGACAGAGGCATGGAGCATTTGTATGACAAGTTTCATAGATTATTGTGATGAGAGTGGGCATGGTGCATTGTGATGACAAGGGCATGGAGCATTGTGATGATAAGGTCATGGAGTATTGTGAAGACAGGTGTTAGGGAACATTGTGATAACATATGTCATGGTCCATGGCGATGACAATGGCATGGAGCTTTGTGATACCAAAAGTAATGTAGGATTGTGATCACAAAGCAAATGGAGCATTGTGATGATTAGGGTTTGGAGCATTATGATGACAAGGGCCATTGAAAATTTTGATGACAAGGTCATGAAGCATTGTGATGACAAGGTCCTGGAGCATTGTGATGACAAAACCATGGAGCCTTGTGATGACAAGTCTCATGGAGCATACTGATTAAAAGGGAAATGGAGCATTGTGATTACAGGGGTCCTGGAACATTGTGAAGACAAGGGCATGGAGCATTGTGAGGAGAAGACCAAGGAGCATTCTGATGGCATGCGTCATTGAGCTTTGTGATGACAATGGCATGGACCATTGTGATTACATGGGACTTGGAGCATTGTGATGAAAAGGGCATGGATCATTGTGATGAAAAAGGCATGGAGCCTTGTCATGACAGGGTTCAAGGAGCATACAGACAACAAGTGTCAGGGAGCATGTTGATGACAAGTGTATTGAGCATTGTGATGACGAAGGTCATGGAGCATTGTGATGAGAAGACCATGGATAATTGTGATGACGAGCATCCTGGGACATTGTGATGACAAGTGTTATGGAATATTGTGATCACAAGGGTTTGGAACATTGTTATGACAGAGGTCATGGAATATTTTGTTTTCGTTGTTATGACAATAACATTAAGCATTATGATGATGGGCAGGGTGCATTGTGGTGACAGGGTTCATGGATCATTGAGATGAAAAGGGGCATAGAACATTGTGATTACAGTGTTCTTGGAGCATTGTGATGAGAAGGGTCATGGAGCCTTGTGATGACAAGGCCATGGAACATCGTGATGGCAGGGGTCATGGAGCATTGTTATGACAGGGGTAATGGAGCATTGTGATGGCAAGGGCATGGAGCATTGTGATGAGATAGTCGTGGAGCATTGGGCTGAAAATGTTCATGGATTATTGTGATGACAGGGGTAATGGAGCATTGTGATGACAAGTGAATGGATCATGGTGATGTCAATGTCCTGGAACATTGTGATGAGAAGACCATGGAGACTTGTGATGGCAAGTCTCATGGAGCATTCTGATGAAAAGGGACATGGAGCATTGTGATTACAGGGGTCTTGGAGCATTGTTATGACTAGGGCATAGAGCACTGTGATGAGAAGCCCATGGAGCATTCTGATGACATGTGTCATGGAGTTTTGTGATGACAAGGGCATGGAGCATTGCGATTACAGGGACCTTGGAGCATTGTGATGAAACGGTCATGGATCATTGTGATGAAAAATGCATGGAAACTTGTCATGACAGGTTTCAAGGAGCATACTGATGACAAGGGTCAGGGAGCATTGTGATGACAAGTGTCATGGAGCACTGTGATGAAAATTGTCAAAGAGCATTGTGAATACAGGGGTCATGGAGCATTGGGTTGACAAGGGTCATGGAGCACTGGGCTGAAAATGTTCATGGAGAGTTGTGATGACAGGTGTCATGTAGCATTGTGACGACAAGGGAATGGAGCATTGTGATGACAAGAGTCCTGGATCATTGTGTTGTCAGGTGTCATGAAGTGTTGTGGTGACAGTGGTCATGGAGCATTGTGATGATATTGGCAATGGAGCATTGTGATGAGAAGGTCGTGGAGCATTGGGCTGAAAATATTCATGGATTATTGTGATGACAGGGGTCATGGAGCATTGTGATGACAAGGGAATGGATCATTGTGATGTCAAGGTCCTGGAACATTGTGATGAGAAGACCATGGAGACTTGTGATGGCAAGTCTCATGGAGCTTTCTGATGAAAAGGGGCATGGAGCATTGTGATTACAGGGGTCTTGGAGCATTGTTATGACTAGGGCATAGAGCATTGTGATGAGAAGGCCATGGAGCATTCTGATGACATGCGTCATGGAGTTTTGTGATGACAAGGGCATGGAGCATTGTGATTACAGGGACCTTGGAGCATTGTGATGAAATGGTCATGGATCATTGTGATGAAGAATGCATGGAAACTTGTCATGACACGGTTCAAGGAGCATACTGACGCCAAGGGTCAGGGAGCATTGTGATGACAAGTGTATTGAGCAATTTTATGACAAAAATCATGGAGCATTGTGATGAGAAGACTATGGATAATTGTGATGATGATCATCATGGGGTGTTGTGATGATACGTGTTATGCAACATTGTTATCACATGGGTTTGGAGCATTATGATGACAGAGGTCATGCAGAATATTGATTTCATTGTGATGACAATAGCCTGAAGCATTATGATGATGGGCATGGTGCATTGTGATGACAGGGTTCATGGAGCATTGAGATGAAAAGCGGCATGGAGCTTTGTAATTACAAGGGTCTTGGAGCATTATGATGACAGATTTCATGGAGCATTGAGATGAAATGGGGCATGGAGCATTGTGATGACAAGGGTCTTGGAGCATTGTGATGACAAGGGCATGGAACATTGTGATGAGAAGGCCATGGAACATTCTGATGACATGCGTCATGGAGCTTTGTGATGACAAGGGCATGGAACATTGTGATATCAGGGGTCTTGAGCATTGTGATGAGAAGTATCATGGAACCTTGTGATGACTAGGCCGTGGATCATTGTGTTGGCAGGTGTCATGGTGCATTGTTATGACAGGGGTAATGGAGCATTGTGATGAGAAGGGTATGGAACATTGGTCTGAAATGTTTCATGGATTATTGTGATGAGAGTGGGAATGGAGCATTGTGATGACAAGGGCACGGAACACTGTGATACATGGGTCATGCAGGACTGTAATGACAAGGGCATGGAGCATTGTGATGAGAAGGGCATGGAGCATTGTGATGACAAGTGTCATGGAGCTGTGTGATGACAAGTGCATGGAGCAATGTGATGAGAGGGTTCATGGAGCATTGTGATGACAATGACATGGAGCATTGTGATGCCAAGGGTCTTGGATCTTTGTGATGACAATGGTCATGGAGCATTTTGATTGCAAGGGCGTTGTGCAATGTGAAGAGAAGGGCAGGGAGCATTCTGATGACAGGGTCATGGAGCAATTTGATGAAAAGTGTCATGGAACATTTTGATGACAGGTGTTATGGAACATTGTGATTTCAGGGATCATCGAACATTGTGATGATAAGTGCATGTAGCATTGTGATGACAGGAGTCATGGAACATTGTGATGACAGGGCTGAGGGAGTATTGTGACAAACAGTGATGTAGCATTGTTATATCAGTGGTGAGAGAGCATTTTGATGAGAAGTACATGGAGCATTGTGATGACAAATTTTATGGAGCTTTGTGATGACAATGTTGTGGAGCACTGTGATGACAAGCGCATGGTGCATTGTGATGACATGTGTCATGGAGCATTGTGCTGAAAAGCGCATGGAGCAATGTGATGACAAGGGTCATGGAGCATTGTGCTGAGAATGTTCATGGAGCATTGTGGTTAAAAAGGTCACAGAGACTGTTGATGACGAGGGCATGGACCAATGTGATGTCAAATGTCATGAAGCTTTGTGATGACTGGAGTCACGGAGAATTGTGATGACAGGGGTCATGGAGCATTGTGATAACATGGGAATGGAGCATTGTGATGACAAGGGCATGGAACATTGTGAAGACAAGGGCATGGAGCATTGTGAGGAGAAGACCAAGGAGCACTCTGATGGCATGCGTCATTGAGCTTTGTGATGACAATGGCATGTACAATTGTGATTACATGGGACTTGGAGCGTTGTGATGAAAAGGGCATGGATCATTGTGATGATAAAGGCATGGATCCCTGTCATGACAGGGTTCAAGGAGCATACAAACAACAAGTGTCAGGGAGCATGTTGATGACAAGTGTATTGAGCATTGTGATGACGAAGGTCATGGAGCATTGTGATGAGAAGACCATGGATAATTGTGATGATGAGCATCCTGGGGCATTGTGATGACAAGTGTTATGGAATATTGTGATCACAAGGGTTTGGAGCATTGTTATGACAGAGGTCATGGAACATTTTGATTTCGTTGTGATGACAATAGCATGAAGCATTATGATGATGGGCATGGTGCATTGTGATGACAGGGTTCATGGATCATTGAGATGAAAAGGGGCATAGAGCATTGTGATTACAGTGTTCTTGGAGCATTGTGATAAGAAGGGTCATGGAGACTTGTGATGACAAGGCCATGGAACATCGTGATGGCAGGGGTCATGGAGCATTGTTATGACAGGTGTAATGGAGCATTGTGATGGCAAGGGCTTGGAGCATTGTGATGAGAAGACCATGGAGCATTCTGATGACATGTGTCCTGGAGCTATGTGAAGACAAGGGCATGGAGCAATGTGATGAGAGCGTTCATGGAGCACTGTGATGACAATGACATGGAGCATTGTGATGCCAAGGGTCATGGATCTATGTGATGACAAAGGTCATGGAGCATTTTGATGGCAAGGGCATTGTGCACTGTGATTAGAAGGGCAGGGAGCATTCTGATGACAGGGTCATGGAGCAATTTGATGAAAAGTGTCATGGAATATTTTGATGACAGGTGTTAAGGAACATTGTGATTTCAGGGGTTATCAAACATTGTGATGATAAGTGCATGTAGCATTGTGATGAAAGGAGTCATGGAGCATTGTGATGACAGGGGTGAGGGAGTATTTTGACAAATAGTTATGTAGCATTGTGATATCAGTGGTGAGAGAGCATTTTGATGAGAAGTGCATGGAGCATTGTGATGACAAATTTTATGGAGAATTGTGATGACAATGTTGGGGTGCACTGTGATGACAAGCGCATGGTGCATTGTGATGACATGTGTCATAGAGCATTGTGCTGACAAGCGCATGGAGCATTGTGATGACAAGGGTCATGGAGCATTGTGCTGAGAAAGGCATAGAGCATTGTGATGACAAGGGTCAAAGAGCATTGTGATGAAAAGTTCATGGAGCATTGTGGTTAAAATGGTCACCGAGACTGTTGATGACGAGGGCATGGACCACTTTGATGACAAACGTCATGAAGCATTGTGATGACTGTAGTCACGGAGCACTGTGATGACAGGGGTCATGGAGAATTGTGATAACAAGGGCATGGAGCATTGTGATGACAAGGGAATGGAGCATGGTGATGTCAAGGTCCTGGAACATTGTGATGAGAAGGCCATGGAGACTTGTGATGGCAAGTCTCATGGAGCATTCTGATGCAAAGGGACATGGAGCATTGTGATTACAGGGGTCTTGGAGCATTGTTATGACTAGGGCATAGAGCATTGTGATGAGAAGGCCATGGAGCATTCTGATTACATGCGTCATGGAGTTTTGTGATGACAATGGCATGGAGCATTGTGATTACAGGGACCTTGGAGCATTGTGATGAAATGGTCATGGATCATTGTGATGAAAAATGCATGGAAACTTGTCATGACAGGGTTCAAGGAGCATACTGACGACAAGGGTCAGGGAGCATTGTGATGACAAGTTTATTGAGCATTGTGATGACAAAGATCATGGAGCATTGTGATGAGAAGACCATGGATAATTGTGATGATGAGCGTCATGGGGTGTTGTGATGATACGTGTTATGCAACACTGTGATCACAAGGATTTGGAGCATTATGATGACAGAGGTCATGCAGAATATTGATTTCATTGTGATGACAATAGCCTGAAGCATTATGATGATGGGCATGGTGCATTGTGATGACAGGGTTCATGGAGCATTGAGATGAAAAGGGGCATGGAGCATTGTGATTACAAGGGACCTGGAGCATTGTGATGACAGATTTCATGGAGCATTGAGATGAAATGGGGCATGGAGCATTGTGATGACAAGGGTCTTGGAGCATTTTGATGACAAGGGCATGGAGCACTGTGATGAGAAGGCCATGGAACATTGTGATGACATGCGTCATGGAGCTTTGTGATGACAAGGGCATGGAGCATTGTGATATCAGGGGTCTTGAGCATTGTGATGAGAATTATCATGGAACCTTGTGATGACTAGGACGTGGATCATTGTGATGGCAGCTGTCATGGTGCATTGTTATGACAGGGGTAATGGAGCATTGTGATGAGAAGGGTATGGAACTTCGGTCTGAAATGTTTCATGGATTATTGTGATGAGAGTGGGCATGGAACATTGTGATGACAAGGGCACGGAACACTATGATACATGGGTCATGCAGGACTGTAATGACAAGGGCATGGAGCATTGTGATGAGAAGGGCATCGAGCATTGTGATGACAAGTGTCATGGAGCTGTGTGATGACAAGGACATGGAGCAATGTGATGCCAAGGGTCTTGGAACTTTGTGATGACAAGTCATGGAGCATTTTGATGAGAAGGGCAGGGAGCATTTTGATGACCGCGTCATGCAGCAATTTGATAAAAAGTATAATGGAACATTTTGATGGCAGGGGTTATAGAACATTGTGATGGCAGGGGTCTTGGAGCTTTGGGATGGAAAGGGTCATGGAGCATTTTGATGACAGGGCTTATGGAACATTGTGATGGCAGGGTTCATGGAACATTGTGATGATAAGGGGATGTAGCATTGTGATAACAGTGTCATGGAACATTGTGATTACAAGGATGAGGGTGTATTGTGATGACTAGTGATGGAACATTGTGATATCTCTGGTGAGAGAGCATTTTGATGAGAAGTGCATGGACCATTGTGATTACAAGGTTTATGGAGCATTGCAATGACAAGGTTTGGAACGTTGTGATGAAATGTGCGTGGCACATTGTGATGACAATGTTCATGGAGCATTGTTCTGACAAAGACATGGTGCATTGTGAAGAAAAGTTTCTCAGAGAATTGTGATGAAAAGTTCATGGAGCATTGTGGTTACAAAGGTCACAGAGCCTTGTGATGACCCGGGCATGGACCACTGTGATGAAAAACGTTATGAAGCATTGTGATGACTGGAGTCAAGGAGCATTGTGATGACAGGGGTCATGGAGCATTGTGATGACAAGGGCATGGAGCATTGTGATGACAGTGGCATGGAGCATTGGTCTGACAAGTTTCATAGATTATTGTGATGAGAGTGGGCATGGTGCATTGTGATGACAATGGCATGGACCATTGTGATTACATGGGACTTGGAGCATTGTGATGAAAAGGGCATGGATCATTGTGATGAAAAAGGCATGGAGCCTAGTCATGACAGGGTTCAAGGAGCATACAGACAACAAGTGTCAGGGAGCATGTTGATGACAAGTGTATTGAGCATTGTGATGACGAAGGTCATGGAGCATTGTGATGAGAAGACCCTGGATAACTGTGATGACGAGCATCCTGGGGCATTGTGATGACAAGTGTTATGGAATATTGTGATCACAAGGGTTTGGAACATTGTTATGACAGAGGTCATGGAACATTTTGATTTCGTTGTTATGACAATAGCATGAAGCATTATGATGATGGGCAGGGTGCATTGTGATGACAGGGTTCATGGATCATTGAGATCAAAAGGGGCATAGAGCATTGTGATTACAGTGTTCTTGGAGCATTGTGATGAGAAGGGTCATGGAGCCATGTGATGACAAGGCCATGGAACATCGTGATGGCAGGGGTCATGGAGCTTTGTTATGACAGGTGTAATGGAGCATTGTGATGGCAAGGGCATGGAGCATTGTGATGAGAAGGTCGTGGAGCATTGGTTTGAAAATGTTCATGGATTATTGTGATGACAGGTGTCATGGAGCATTGTGATGACAAGGGAATGGATCATGGTGATGTCAAGGTCCTGGAACATTGTGATTAGAAGACCATGGAGACTTGTGATTGCAAGTCTCATTGAGCATTCTGATGAAAAGAGACATGGAGCATTCTGATTACAGGGGTCTTGGAGCATTGTTATGACTAGGGCATAGAGCACTGTGATGAGAAGGCCATGGAGCATTCTTATGACATGCGTCATGGAGTTTTGTGATGACAAGGGCATGGAGCATTGTGATTACAGGGACCTTGGAGCATTGTGATGAAACGGTCATGGATCATTCTGATGAAAAATGCATGGAAACTTGTCATGACAGGGTTCAAGGAGCATACTGATGACAAGGGTCAGGGAGCATTGTGATGACAAGTGTCATGGAGCACTGTGATGAGAAGCGTCAAGGAGCATTGTGAATACAGGGGTCATGGAGCATTGGTTTGACAAGGGTCATGGAGCACTTGGCTGAAAATGTTCATTGATTATTGTGATGACAGGGGTCACGGAGCATTGTTGACAGTGGTAATGGAGCATTGTGATGAGAAGTGCATTGAGCTTTTGTCTGAAATATTTCATGGATTATTGTGATGACAGTGGGCATGGCGCATTGTGATGACAAGGGCACGGTACACTGTGATATATGGGTGATGGAGAATTGTAATGACAAGGACATGGAGCATTGTGATGAGAAGGGCATTGAGCATTGTGATGACAAGTGTCATGGAGCTTTGTGATGACAAGTGAATGGAGCAATTTGATGAGAGGGTTCATGGAGCATTGTGATGTCCATGGCATGGAGCACTGTGATGCCAAGGGTCATGGAGCTTAGTGATGACCATGGTCATGGAGCATTTTGATGACAAGGGTGTGGTGCATTGTGATGAGAAGGGCAGGGAGCATTTTGATGACAGGGTCATGCAGCAATTTGATGAAAAGTGTAATGGAACATTTTGATGACTGGGGTTACAGAACATTGTGATGCCAGGGGTCAGGGATCTTTGGGATGCAAAGGGTCATGGAGCATTTTGATGACAGGGGTTATGGAACATTGTGATGTCAGTGGTCATGGAACATTGTGCTGATAAGGGTATGTAGCACTGTGATGACAGGGGTCATGGAACATTGTGATAAGAGGGGTGAGGGTGGATTGTGATGACTAGTGATGGAACATTGTAATATATCATGTGAGAGAGCATTTGGATGAGAAGTGCATGGAGCATTGTGATTACAAGGTTTATGGAGCATAGCGATGACAAGGTTGTGGATCATTGTGATGAAAAGCACATGGCACATTGTGATGACAAGGGTCATGGAGCATTGTTCTGAAAAAGGCAAGGAGCATTGTAATGACAAGGGTCACGGAGCATTGTGATGAAAATTTCATGGAGCATTGTGGTTACAAATGTCACAGAGCCTTGCGATGACACAGCCATGGACCGTTGTGATGAGAAACGTTATGAAGCATTGTGATGACTGGAGTCACGGAGCATTGTGATGACAAGGGCCATGGAGCATTGTGATGACAAGGGCATGGAACATTGTGATGACAGGGGCATGGAGCATTGGTCTGACAAGTTTAATAGATTATTGTGATGACATTGGACATGGTGCATTGTGATGACAAGGGCATGGAGCATTGTGATGACAAGGGCATGGAGTATTGTGAAGACAGGTGTAAGAGGGCATTGTGATAACATATGTCATGGTCAATTTCAAAGACAATGGCATGGAGCATTGTGATGCCAAATGTCATGGCCAATTACGATGACAGGAGCATGAAGCATTGTGATTACATGGGTCTTTGAGCATTGTGATGACAAAGGTCATGGAGCATTGTGAAGAGAAATCCATGGAGCCTTCGGATGACATGTCTCATGGAGCATTCTGATGAAAAGGGGCATGGAGCATTCTGATTACATGGGTCATGGAACATTGTGATATCAAGGGCAAGGAGCATTGGTCTAATAAGTTTCATGGATTATTGTGATGAGAGTTGTAATGGCACATTGTGATGACAAGGGCATGGAGCATTGTGATGACAAGGTCATGCAGTATTGTGAAGAGAGGTGTCAGGGAGCATTGTGATGACATATGTAATGGCCCATTGTGATGACAATGGCATGGAACATTGTGATGCCAAGTGTCATGGAGGATTCTGATGACAAAGGTAATGGAGCATTGTCATGACAATGGCTTGGAGCATTGTGATGATAAGGGTCAGGGAGCATTGTGCTGACAAGTGCATGGAGAATTGTGATGACAAGGGTCATGGAGCATTCTGATGACTAGCTTGTGGAGTATTTTGATGACAATGGCATGGAGCTCTGGGATGAAAACGGCATGGGGATTTGTGATGAAAATGGCATGGAGCCTTTTGGTGACACGGTTCAAGGAGCATTCTGACGACAAGTGTCAGGGAGCATTGTGATGACAAGTGTATTGAGAATTGTGATGACAAAGGTCATGGAGCATTGTGATGAAAAGGGCATGGAGTATTTTGATGACAGGCATCATGGAGCGTTGTGAGGACAAGTTTTATGGAACACTGTGATCACAAGTGTTTGGAGCATTAGGATGACAGAGGTCACGGATCATTTTGATTTCAAGGAGCATGGAGCATTTTGATGACAAGGGCCTGAAGCAATGTGATCCCAAGGTTCCTGAAGGATTGTGATGACAATTGTAAGGGAGTATTGTGATGACAAGCGCATAGAGCATTGTAATGACCAGGTCATGTAGCATTTTGCTGACAAAGGCATGGAGCATTGTGATGACAGATGTCATGGAGCACTGTGATTACAAGCGTCATGGAACATTGGGATGACAAGGGCATGGATCATTGTGATGACAAGGGTCATGAGCACTGGGCTGAAAATGTTCATGGAGTATTGTGATGACAGGGGTCTTGGAGCATTGTGATGACAAGAGTCCCGGATCATTGTGTTGTCAGGTGTTATGGAGTGTTGTGATGACAGTGGTCATGGAGCATTGTGATGTCAGGGGTCATGGAACATTGTGCTGATAAGGGGATGTAGCATTGTGATGACAGTTGTCATGGAACATTGGGAAAACAATGGTGAGGGAGGATTGTGATGACTAGTGATGGAACATTGTGATATCTCATGTGAGAGAGCATTTGGATGAGAAGTGCATGGAGCATTCTGATTACAAGGTTGATGGAGCAGAGTGATGACAAGGTTGTGGATCATTGTGATGAAAATCATATGGTACATTGTGATGACAAGGGTCATGGAGCATTGTTCTGACAAAGGCATGGAGCATTGTGATAGCAAGGCTCACGGAGCATTGTGAGGAAATGTTCATGGAGCATTGTGGTTAAAAAGGTCACAGAGCCTTGTGATGACGCGGGCATGGACCGTTGTATTGACAAACGTTATGAAGCATTGTGATGACTGGAGTCATGGAGCATTGTGTTGACAGGGTTCATGGAGCATTGTGATGACAAGGGCATGGAGCATTGTGATGAGTAGGCCATCGAGCATTGTGATGACAAGTGTCCAGGAGCTGTGTGATGACAAGGGCATGGAGCAATGTGATTAGAGGGTTCATGGAGCATTGTGATGACAATGACATGGAGCATTGTGATGTCAACGGTCATGGAGCTTAGTGATGACAATGGTCATGGAGCATTTTGATGACAAGGGTGTGGTGCATTGTGATGAGAAGGGCAGGGAGCATTGTGATGACAAGGGCATGGAATATTGTGAAGACATGTGTCAGGGGGCATTGTGATGAAATATGTCATGGTCCATTGCGATGACAATAGCATGGAGCATAGTGATGCCAAATGCAAGGGAGGATTGTGATGACAAATATAATGGAGCACTGTGATGACTAGGGCTTGGAGCATTATGAAGACAAGGGCCATTGAGAATTTTCATGACAATGTCATGAACCATTGTGATGACAAGGTCCTGGAGCATTGTGATGAGAAAACCATGGAGCCTTGCGATGACAAGTCTAATGGAGCATACTGATGAAAAGGGGCATGGGGCATTCTGATTACAGGGGTCTTGGAACATTGTGATAACAAGAGCATGGAGCAATGTGATGACAAGGGCATGGAGCATTGGTCTAATAAGTTTCATGGATTATTGTGATGACAGTTGGAATGGCGCATTGTGAAGACAAGAGCATGGAGCATTGTGATGACCAGGTCATGCAGTATTGTGAAGAGAGTTGTCAGGGAGCATTGTGATTACATATGTAATGGCCCACTGTGATGACAATGGCTTGGAGCATTGTGATGCCAAGTGTCATGGAGGATTCTAATGACAAAGGTAATGGAGCATTGTGATGACAATGGCTTGGATCATTGTGATGACAAGGGTCAGGGAGCATTGTTCTGACAAGTGCATGGAGAATAGTGATGACAAGGGTCATGGAGCATTCTGATGACAAGCTTGTGGAGTATTTTGATGACAATGGCATGGAGCATTGGGATGAAAACAGCATGGGGCTTTGTGATGAAAAAGGCATGGAGCCTTTTCTTGACAGGTTTCAAGGAGCATTCTGACGACAAGTGTCAGGGAGCATTGAGATGACAAGTGTATTGAGAATTGTGATGACAAAGTCATGGAGCATTTTGATGAGAAGACCATGGATAATTGTGATGAAGAGCGTCATGGGGTGTTGTGATGATAAGTGTTTTGCAACATTGTGATCACCAGGGTTTGGAGCATTGTGATGACAGAGGTCATGGAGCATTTTGATTTCACTGTGATGACAACAGACTGAAGCATTATGATGATGGACATGGTGCATTGTTATGACAGTGTTCATGGAGCATTGAGATGAAAAGGGGCATGGAGCATTGTGATTACAGGTGTCTTGGAGCATTGTGATGACAAGGTCATGGAGCATTGTGATGAGAAGTGCATGGAACATTCTGATGATATGCATCATGGAGCTTTGTGATGACAAGGGCAAGGAGCATTATGATTACAGGGGTCTTGGAGCACTGTGATGTAAAGCGCATGGATCAATGTGATGAAAATGGCATGGAGCCTTGTCATGAAAGAGTTAATGGAGCATACTGACGACAATTGTCAGGGAGTATTGTGATGAAAAGAGTATTGAGAATTGTGATGACAAAGTCATGGAGCCTTGTGATGAGAAGACCATGGATAATAGTGATGATTAGCGTCATGGGGTTTTGTGATGATAATTGTTATGCAACATTGTGATCACCATTGTTTGGAGCATTGTCATGACAGAGGTCATGGAGCATTTTGATTTCATTGTGATGACAATAGCCTGAAGCATAATGATGATGGACATGGTTCATTGTGATGAAAGGGATCGTGGAGCATTGTGATGAAAAGGGGCATGGAGCATTGTGATTACAGGGGTCTTGGAGCATTGTGATGAGAAGTGTCATGGAAACTTGTGATGACAGGGGTTATGGAGCATTGTGATGACCAGGGAATGGAGCATGGTGATGACAAGGTCTTGGAGCATTGTGATGAGATGACCATGGAGACTTGTGATGACAAGTCTCATGGAGCATTCTGATGAAAAGGGCATGGAGCATTGTGATTACGAGGGTATGAAGCATTGTGATGACAAGGGCATGTAGCATTTTGAGGAGAAGGCCATGGAACATTCTGATGACATGTGTCATGGAGCTTTGTGATGACAAGGGCATGGAGCATTGTGATTATATGGGACTTGGAACATTGTGATGACATTGGTCATGGAGCCTTGTGATCACATGGCCGTGGAACATTGTGATGGCAGGGGTCATGGAGCATTGTTGACAGAGGTAATGGAGCATTGTGATGAGAAGGGCATTGAGCATTGGTCTGAAATGTTTCATGGATTATTGTGATGAGAGTGGCCATGGAGCATTGTGATGACAAGGGAACGGTACACTGTGATACATGGGTCATGGAGGATTGTAATGACAAGGTCATGGAGCATTATGATGAGAAGGGCATGGAGCATTGTGATGACAAGTGTCACGGAGCTGTGTGATGACAAGGGCATGGAGCATTGTGATGACATGTGTCATGGAGCACAGTGATGACAAGCGTCACAGAGCATTGTGAATACATGGGTCATGGAGCATTGGGATGACAAGGGCATGGATCATTGTGATGACATGGGTCATGGAGCACTGGGCTGAAAATGTTCATAAAGTGTTGTGATGACAGGGGTCATGGAGCATTGTGATGACTAGGGAATGGAGCATTGTGATGACAAGAGTCCCGGATCATTGTGTTGTCAGGTGTCATGGAGTGTTGTGATGACAGTGGTCATGGGGCATTGTGATGATATTGGCCATGGAGCATTGTGATGAGAAAGTCGTGGAGCATTGGGCTGAAAATATTCATGTATTATTGTGATGACAGGGGCCATGGAGCATTGTGATGACAACGGAACAGAGCATGGTGATGACAAGGTCATGGAGCATTGTGATGAGAAGACCATGGAGACGTGTGATGACAAGTCTCATGTAGCATTCTGATGAAAAGGGGCATGGAGCATTGTGATTACAGGGGTCTTGGAGCATTATGATGACAAGGGCATGGAGCATTGTGATGAGAAGGCCATTAAGCATTCTGATGAAATGCGTTATGGAGTTCTTGATGACAAGGCCTTGGAGCATTGTGATTACAGGGATCTTGGAGCATTGTGATGAAAAGGGCATGGATTATTGTGATGAAAAAGGCATGGATCCTTGTCATGACAGGGTTCAAGGAGCATACTGACGACAAGTGTCAGGGAGCATTGTGATGACAAGTGTATTGAGCATTGTGATGACAAAGATCATGGAGCATTGTGATGAGAAGGCCATGGATAATTGTGATGATGTGCGTTATGGGGTGTTGTGATGATACGTGTTATGGAACATTGTGATCACAAGGATTTGGAGCATTATGATGACAGAGGTCATGGAGAATATTGATTTTATTGTGATGACAATAGCCTGAAGCATTATGATGATGGGCATGGTGCATTGTGATGACAGGGTTCTTGGAGCATTGAGATGAAAAGGTGCATGGAGCATTGTGTTTACAGGGGTCTTAGAGCATTACGATGACTAAGGTATGGAGCATTGTGATGTGTAGGCCATGGAACATTCGGATCACATGCGTAATGGAGCTTTGTGATGACAAGGGCATGGAGCATTGTGATGACAGGGTCATGGAGCATTCGTCTGAAAAGTTTCATAGATTATTGTGATGACATTGGACATGGTGCATTGTGATGACAAGGGCATGAAGCATTGTGATTTCAGGGGTCTTGAGCATTGTGATGAGAAGTATCAAGGAACCTTGTGATGACGAGGCCGTGGAACATTGTGGTGGCAGAGGTCATGGTGCATTGTTGACAGGGGTAATGGAGCATTGTGATGAAAAGTGTATGGAACTTTGGGCTGAAATGTTTCATGGATTATTGTGATGAGAGTGGGCAGGGAAAATTGTGATGACCAAGGCACGGAACACTGTGATACATGGGTCATGCAGGACTGTAATAACAAGGGCATGGAGCATTGTGATGAGAAGGGCATCGAGCATTGTGATGACAAGTGTCATGGAGCTTTGTGATGACAAAGGCATGGAGCGATGTGATGAGAGGGATCATGGAGCATTGTGATGACAATGACATTGAGCATTGTGTTGCCAAGTGTCTTGGAGCTTTGTGATGACAAATGTCATGGAGCATTTTGATGACAAGGGCATGGTGCATTGTGATGAGAAGGCCAGGGAGCATTTTGATGACCGGGTCATGCAGCAATTTGATAAAAAGTGTAATGTAATATTTTGATGGCAGGGGTTATAGAACATTGTGATGTCAGGGGTCTTGGAGCTTTGGGATGGAATGGGTCATGGAGCATTTTGTTGACAGGGGTTATGGAACATTGTGATGGCAGGGGTCATGGAACATTGTGATTATAAGGGGATGTAGCATTGTGATGACAGGGTCATGGAATATTGTGATTACAAGGGTGAGGGAGTATTGTGATGACTAGTGATGGAACATTGTGATATCTCTGGTGAGAGAGCATTTTGATGAGAAGTGCATGGACCATTGTGATTACAAGGTTTATGGAGCATTGCAATGACAAGGTTGTGGACCATTGTGATGAAATGCGCATGGCACATTGTGATGACAGTGGTCATGTAGCATTGTTCTGACAAAGACATGGAGCATTGTGATGACAAGTTTCACAGAGAATTGTGATGTAAAGTTCATGGAGTATTGTGGTTACAAAGGTCACAGAGCCTTGTGATGATGCGGGATGGACCATTGTGATGAAAAACGTTATGAAGCATTGTGATGACTGGAGTCATGGAGCATTGTGATGACAGGGGTCATGGAGCATTGTGATGACAAGGGCATGGAACATTGTGATGAGAGTGGCATGGAGCATTGGTCTGACAAGTTTCATAGATTATTGTGATGAGAGTGGGAATGGTGCATTGTAATGACAAGGGCATGGAGCATTGTGATAATAAGGTCATGGAGTATTGTGAAGACAGGTGTCAGGGAGCATTCTGATGAAATATGTCATTGTCCATTGCGAAGACAATGGCATGGAGCATTGTGATACCAAATGTAATGGAGGATTGTGATGACAAATATTATGGAGCATTGTGATGATTAGGGCTTGGAGCATTATGATGACAAGGGCCATTGAAAATTTTGATGACAAGGCCGTGAAGCATTGTGATGACAAGGTCCTGGAGCATTGTGATGACAAAACCATGGAGCCTTTTGATGACAAGTCTCATGGAGCATACTGATGAATAGGGGCATGGAGCATTGTGATTACAGGGGTCTTGGAACGTTGTGATGACAAGGGCATGGACCATTGTGAGGAGAAGACCAAGGAGCATTCTGATGGCATGCGTCATTGAGATTTGTGATGACAAGGGCATGGACCATTGTGATTACATGGGTCTTGGAGCATTGTGATGAAAAGGGCATGGATCATTGTGATGAAAACGGCATGGAGCCTTGTCATGACAGGGTTCAAGGAGCATACAGACAACAAGTGTCAGGGAGCATTTTTTTTTTTTTTTTTGCGGTACACGGGCCTCTCACTGTTGTGGCCTCTCCCATTGAGGAGCACAGGCTCCGGACGCGCAGGTTCAGCGGCCATGGCTCACAGGCCCAGCCGCTCCAGGGCATGTGGGCTCCTCCCTGACCGGAGCACGAACCCGTATCCCCTGCATCGGCAGGCGGACTCTCAACCACTGCGGCACAAAGGAAGCCCCTGTCATGGAGCATTCTGATGACATGTGTCATGGAGCTATGTGAAGACAAGGGCATGGAGCAATGTGATGAGAGCGTTCATGGAGCATTGTGATGACAATGACATGGAGCATTGTGATGCCAAGGGTCATGGATCTTTGTGATGACAAAGGTCATGGAGCATTGTGATGGCAATGGCTTTGTGCATTGTGATGAGAAGGGCAGGGCGCATTCTGATGACAGGGTCATGGAGCAATTTGATGAAAAGTGTCATGGAATATTTTGATGACAGGTGTTATGGAACATTGTGATGTCAGGGGTCACCGAACATTGTGATGATAAGTGCCTGTAGCATTGTGATGACAGGAGTCATGGAACATTGTGATGACAGGGGTGAGGGAGTATTGTGACAAATTGTGATGTAGCATTGTGATATCAGTGGTGAGAGAGCATTTTGATGAGAAGTGCATGGAGCATTGTGATGACAAATTTTATGGAGCATTGTGATGACAATGTTGTGGAGCACTGTGATGACAAGCGCATGGTGCATTGTGATGACATGTGTCATGGAGCATTGTGCTGACAAGCGCATGGAGCATTGTGATGACAAGGTTCATGGAGCACTGTGCTGAGAAAGGCATAGAGCATTGTGATGACAATGGTCCAAGAGCATTGTGATAAAAAGTTCATGGAGAATTGTTGTTAAAAAGGTCACAGAGACTGTTGATGACGAGGGCATGGACCATTGTGATGACAAAGGTCATGAAGCATTGTGATGACTGGAGTCACGGAGCACTGTGATGACAGGTGTCATGGAGCATTGTGATAACAAGGGCATGGAGCATTGTGATGACAAGGGCATGGAACATTGGTCTAATAAGTTTCATGGATTGTTGCAATGACATTTGGAATGGGGCACTGTGATGACAAGTTTCACAGAGAATTGTGATGAAAAGTTCATGGAGCACTGTGGTTAGAAACGTTACAGAGCCTTGTGATGACGTGGGCATGGACCATTGTGATGACAAACGTTATGAAGCATTGTGATGACAAACGTTATGAAGCATTGTGATGAGTGGAGTCATGGAGCATTGTGATGACATGGGTCATGGATCATTGTGATGACAAGGGCATGGAACATTGGGATGACAGTGGCATGGAGCATTGGTCTGACCATTTTCATAGATTATTGTGATGAGAGTGGGAATGGTGCATTGTAATGACAAGGGCATGGAGCATTGTGATAATAAGGTCATGGAGTATTGTGAAGACAGGTGTCAGGGAGCATTGTGATGAAATATGTCATGGTCCATTGCGAAGACAATGGCATGGAGCATTTTGATACCAAATGTAATGGAGGATTGTGATAACAAATATAATGGAGCATTGTGATGATTAGGGCTTGGAGCATTATGATGACAAGGGCCATTGAAAATTTTCAGGAAAAGGTAGGGAAGCATTGTGATGACAATGTCCTGGAGCATTGTGATGACAAAACAATGGAGCCTTGTGATGACAAGTCTCATGGAGCATACTGATGAACAGGGGCATGGAGCATTGTGATTACAGGGGTCTTGGAACATTGTGATGACAAGGGCATGGAGCATTGTGAGGAGAAGACCAAGGAGCACACTGATGTCATGCATCATTGAGCTTTGTGATGACAAGGGCATGGAGCATTGTGATTACAGGGGTCTTGGGGCATTGTGATGAAAAGGGTATGGAGGATTGTGATGAAAATGGCATGGAGCCTTGTCATGACAGGGTTCAAGGAGCATACAGACATCAAGTGTCAGGGAGCAGTTTGATGACAAGTGTATTGAGAATTGTGATGACGAAGGTCATGGAGCATTGTGATGAGAAGGCCATGGATAATTGTGATGACGAGCGTCATGGGGCTTTGTGATGACAAGTGTTATGGAATATTGTGATCACAAGGGTTTGGAGCATTGTTATGACAGACGTCATGGAACATTTTTATTTCATTGTTATGACAATAGCATGAAGCATTATGATGATGGCCATGGTGCATTGTGATGACAGGGTTCATGGATCATTGAGATGAAAAGGGGCATAGAGCATTATGATTACAGTGTTCTTGGAGCATTGTGATGAGAAGGGTCATGGAGCCTTGTGATGACAAGGCCATGGAACATCGTGTTGGCAGGGGTCATAGAGCATTGTTATGACAGGTGTAATGGAGCATTGTGATGGCAAGGGCATGGAGCATTGTGATGAGAAGACCATGGAGCATTCTGATGACATGTGTCATGGAGCTATGTGAAGACAAGGGCATGGAGAAATGTGATGAGAGCGTTCATAGAGCATTGTGATGATAATGACATGGAGCATTGTGATGCCAAGGGTCATGGATCTTTGTGATGACAAGTCATGAAGCATTGTGATGACAAGGGCATTGAGCATTGTGATATCAGGGGTCTTGAGCATTGTGATGAGAAGTATCATGGAACCTTGAGATGACTAGGCCGTGGAATATTGTGATGGCAGGTGTCATGGTGCATTGTTATGACAGGGGTAATGGAGCATTGTGATGAGAAGGGTATGGAACTTTGGTCTGAAATGTTTCATGGATTATTGTGATGAGAGTGGGCATGGAGCATTGTGATGACAAGGGCACGGAACACTGTGAAACATGTGTCATGCAGGACTGTAATGACAAGGGCATGGAGCATTGTGATGAGAAGGGCATCGAGCATTGTGATGACAGGTGTCATGGAGCTTTGTGATGACAAGGGTATTGAGCAATGTTATGAGATGGTTCATGAAGCATTGTGATTACAATGACATTGAGCATTGTGATGCCAAGGGTCATGGAGCTTTGTGATGACAAGTCATGTAGCATTTTGATGACAAGGGCATGGTGCATTGTGAAGAGAAGTGCAGGGAGCATTTTGATGACGTGGTGATGCAGCAATTTGATAAAAAGTGTAAAGGAATATTTTGATGGCAGTGGTTATAGAACATTTTGATGTCAGGGGTCTTGGAGCTTTGGGATGGAAAGGGTCATGGAGCATTTTGATGACACGGGTTATGGAACACTGTGATGGCAGGGGTCATGGAACATTCTGATGATAAGGGGATGTAGCAGTGTGATGAGAGGGTCATGGAACATTGTGATTCCAGGGGTGAGGGAGTACTGTGATGACTAGTGATGGAACATTGTGCTATCTCTGGTGAGAGAGCATTTTGATGAGAAGTGCATGTACCTTAGTGATTACAAGGTTTATGGAGCATAGCAATGAAACGGTTGTGGACAGTTGTGATGAAATACACGTGCCACATTGTGATGACAATGGTCATGGAGCATTGTTCTGACAAAGGCATGGAGCATTGTGATGACAAGGGTCACAGAGAATTGTGATGAAATGTTCATGGAGCATTGTGGTTACAAAGGTCACAGAGCCTTGTGATGACGCGGGCATGGACCATTATGATGACAAACGTTATGAAGCATTGTGATGACTGGATTCACGGAGCACTGTGATGACAAATTTTATGGGGAATTGTGATGACAAGATTGTGGAGCACTGTGATGACAAGCGCATGGTGCATTTTAATGACATGTGTCAAGGATCATTGTGCTGACAAGCACATGGAGCATTGTGATGACAAGGGTCATGGAGCATTGTGCAGAGAAAGGCATAGAGCATTGTGATGAAAAGGGTCAAAGAGCATTGTGATGAAAAGTTCATGGAGCATTGTGGTAAAAAAGGTCACAGAGACTGTTGATGACGAGGGCATGGACCATTGTGATGACAAAGGTCATGAAGCACTGTGATGACTGGAGTCACGGAGCATTGTGATGACAGGGGTCATGGAGCATTGTGATAACAAGGGCATGGAGCATTGTGATGACAAGGGCATGGAACATTGGTCTAATAATTTTCATGGATTATTGCGATGACAGTTGTAATGTCGCATTGTGATGACAAGGGCATGGAGCATTCTGATGACAAGGTCATGCAGTATTGTGAAGCCAGGTGTCACGGAGCATTGTGATGACATATGTAATGGCCCATTGTGATGACGACGGCATGGAGCATTGTGATGCCAATTGTCATGGAGGATTCTTATGACACAGGTAATGGAGCATTGTAATGACAATGGCTTGGAGCATTGTGGTGACAAGTTTCAGGGAGCATTGTGCTGACAAGTGCATGGAGAATTGTGATGACAAGGGTCATGGAGCATTCTGATGAGAAGCTTGTGAAGTATTTTGATGACAATGGCATGGAGTATTGTGATGAAAATGGAATGGGCATTGTGATGAAAAAGGCATGAAGACTTTTCGTGACAGGGTTCAAGGAGCATTCTGATGACAAGTGTCAGGGAGCATTGTGATGACAATTGTATTGAGAATTGTGATGACAAAGGTCATGGAGCTTTGTAATGAAAAGCGCATGGAGGATTGTGATGACAGGCATAATGTAGCATTGTGATGACAAGTGTTATGGAACATTGTGATCACAAGTGTTTGGAGCATTGTGATGACATGTGTCATGGAGCACTGTGATGACAAGCTTCACCAAGCATTGTAAATACAAGGGTCATGGAGCATTGGGATGACAAGGGCATGGATCATTTTGATGACAAGGGTCATGGAGCACTGGGCTGAAAATGTTCATGGAGTGTTGTGATGACAGGGGTCATGGAGCATTGTGATGAATAGGGAATGGAGCATTGTGATGAGAAGACTCCCTGATCATTGTGTTGTCAGGTGTCATGGAGTGTTGTGATGACAGTGGTCATGGAGCATTGTGATGATATTGGCCATGGGGCATTGTGATGAGAACGTCGTGGAGCATTGGGCTGAAAATGTTCATGGATTATTGTGATGACAGGGGTCATGGAGCATTGTGATGACAAGGGAATGGAGCATGGTGATGACAAGGTCCTGGAGCATTGTGATGAGATGACCATGGAGACTTGTGATGACAAGTCTCATGGAGCATTCTGAAGAAAAGGGGCATAGAGCATTGTGATTACAGGGGTCTTGGAGCATTGTGATGACAAGGGCATGGGGCATTGTGATGAGAATGCCATGGAGCATTCTGATGACATGCGTCATGGAGTTTTGTGATGACAAGGGCATGGAGCATAGTGATTACAGGGATCTTGGAGGATTGCGATGAAAAGGTCATGGATCATTGTGATGAAAAAGGCATGGAGCCTTGTCATGACAGGGTTCAAGGAGAATACTGATGACAAGGGTCAGGGAGCATTGTGATGACAAGTGTATTGAGCATTGTTTTGACAAAGTTCATGGAGCATTGTGATGAGAAGACCATGGATAATTGAGATGATGAGCTTCATGGGGTGTTGTGATGAGAAGTGTTATGCAACATTGGGATCACAAGGGTTTGGAGCATTATGATCACAGAGGTCATGGAGAATATTGATTTAATTGTTGTGACAATAGCCTGAAGCTTTATGATGATGGGCATGGTTCATTGTGATGACTAGGTTCATGAAGCATTGAGATGAAAAGGGGCATGGAGCATTGTGATTACAGGGGTCTTGGAGCATTGTGATGACAACGGCATGGAGCATTGTGATGAGAAGGCCATGGAACATTCTGATGACAGGCGTCATGGAGCTTTGTGATGACAAGGGAATGTAGCATTGTGATTTCAGGGGTCTTGAGCATTGTGATGAGAAATGTCATGGAACCTTGTGATGACTAGGCCGTGGAACATTGTGATGGCAGGGGTCATGGTGCATTGTTATGACAGGGGTAATGGAGCATTGTGCTGAGAAGGGTAGGAACTTTGGTCTGAAATGTTTCTTGGATTATTGTGATGAGAGTGGGCATGGAGCATTGTGATGACAAGGGCTCGGAACACTGTGATACATGGGTCATGCAGGACTGTAATGACAAGGGCATGGAGCATTGTGATTAGAAGGGCATCGAGCATTGTGATGACAAGTGTCATGGAGCTTTGTGATGATAAGTGTTATGCAACATTGTGATCACAATGGTTTGTAGCATTATGATCACAGAGGTCATGGAGAATATTGATTTAATTGTGATGACAATAGCCTGAAGCATTATGATGATGGGCATGCTTCATTGTGATGACAGGTTTCATGAAGCATTGAGATGAAAAGTGGCATGGAGCATTGTGATTACAGGGGTCTTGGAGCATTGTGATGACAACGGTATGGAGCATTGTGATGAGAAGGCCATGGAACATTCTGAAGACATGCGTCATGGAGCTTTGTGATGACAAGGGAATGTAGCATTGTGATTTCAGGGGTCTTGAGCATTGTGATGAGAAGTGTCATGGAACCTGGTGATGACTAGGCCGTGGAATATTGTGATGGCAGGGGTCATGGTGCACTGTTATGACCGGGGTAATCGAGAATTGTGATGAGAAGGGTATGGAACTTTGGTCTGAAATGTTTCATGGATTATTGTGATGAGAGTGGGTATGGAGCATTGTGATGACAAGGGCACAGAACACTGTGATACATGGGTCATGCAGGATTGTAATGACAAGGGCATGGAGCATTGTGATTAGAAGGTCATGGAGCATTGTGATCACAAGTGTCATGGAGCTTTGTGATGACAAGGGCATTGAGCAATGTTATGAGAGGGTACATGGAGCATTGTGATGCCAATGACATGGAGCATTGTGATGCCAAGAGTCATGGAGCTTTGTGATGACAAGTCATGGAGCATTTTGATGAAAAGGGCATGGTGCATTGTGATGAGAAGGGCAGGGAACATTTTGATGACCGGTTCATGCAGCAATTTGATAAAAAGTGTAATGGAACATTTAGATGACACGGTTTATAGAACATTCTGATGTCAGGGGTCTTGGAGCTTTGGGATGGAAAGGGTCATGGAGCATTTTGATGACAGGGCTTATGGAACATTGTGCTGGCAGGGGTCATGGAACATTGTGATGATAAGGGGATGTAGCATTGTGATGACAGAGTCATGGATCATTGTGATTCCAGGGGTGAGGGAGTATTGTGATGACTAGTGATGGAACACTGTGATACCTCTGGTGAGAGAGCATTTTGATGAGAAGTGGATGGACCATTTTGATTACAAGGTTTATGGAGCATTGCAATTACAAGGTTGTGGACAGTTGTGATGAAATGCGCATGGCACATTGTGATGACAATGGTCATGGAGCATTATTCTGACAAAGACATGGAGCATTGTGATGACAAGGGTCACTGAGAATTGTGATGAAAAGTTCATGGAGCATTTTGGTTACAAAGGTCACAGAGCCTTGTGATGACGCAGGCATGGACCATTGTGATGAAAAACGTTATGAAGCATTGTGATGACTGGAGTCAAGGAGCATTGTGATGACACGGGTCATGGAGCACTGTGATGACAAGGGCATGGTGCATTGTGATGACAGGGGCATGGAGCATTGGTCTGACAAGTTTCATAGATTATTGTGCTGAGAGTGGGCATGGTGCATTGTGATGACAAGGGCATGTAGAATTGTGATGATAAGGTCATGGAGTATTGTGAAGACAGGTGTCAGGGAGCATTGTGATGATTTATGTCATGGTACATTGCGATGACAATGGCATGGAGCATTGTGATGCCAAATGTAATGGAGGATTGTGATGACAAATATAATATAGCATTGTGATGATTAGGGCTTGGAGCATTATGATGACAAGGGCCATTGAAAATTTTCATGAGAAGGTCGTGAAGCATTGTGATGACAATGTCCTGGAGCATTGTGATGACAAAATCATGGAGCCTTTTGAAGACAAGTCTCATGGAGCATACTGATGAAAAGGGGCATGGAGAATTGTGATTACAGGGGTCTTGGAACATTGTGATGACAAGGGCATAGAGCATAGTGAGGAGAAGACCAAGGAGCATTCTGATGGCATGCGTCATTGAGCTTTGTGATGAGAAGGGCATGGAGCATTGTGATTACATGGGTCTTGGAGCATTGTGATGAAAAGGGCATGGAGCACAGTGAAGAAAAGGGCATGGATCATTGTGATGAAAAAGGCATGGAGCCTTGTCATGACAGGGTTCAAGGCCATACAGACAACAAGTGTCAGGGAGCATTTTGATGACAAGTGTATTGAGCATTGTGATGACGAATATCATGGAGCATTGTGATGAGAAGACCATGGATAATTGTGATGTCGAGCATCATGGGGCTTTGTGATGACAAGTGTTATGGAATATTGTGATCACAAGGGTTTTGAGCATTGTTATGACAGTGGTCATGGAGTATTTTGATTTCTTTGTGATGACAATAGCATGAAGCATTATGATGATGGGCATGGTGCATTGTGATGACAGGGTTCATGGATCATTGAGATGAAAAGGGCCATAGAGCATTGTGATTACAGTGTTCTTGGAGCATTGTGATGAGAAGGGTCATGGAGCCTTGTGAAGTCATGGCCATGGAACATCGTGATGGCAGGGGTCATGGAGCATTGTTATGACAGGGGTAATGGAGCATTGTGATGGCAAGGGCATGGAGCATTGTGATGAGAAGGCCATGGAGCATTCTGATGACATATGTCATGGAGCTATGTGAAGACAAGGGCATGGAGCAATGTGATGAGTGTGTTCATGGAGCACTGTGATGACAATGACATGGAGCACTGTGATGCCAAGCATCATGGATATTTGTGATGACAAATGTCATGGAGCATTTTGATCGCAAGGTCGTTGTTCATTGTGATGAGAAGGGCATGGAGCATTGTGATGACAGGGTCATGCAGCAAGTTGATGAAAAGTGTCATGGAACATTTTGATGACAGGTGTTATGGAACATTGTGATGTCATGGGTCATCGAACATTTTTTTTTTTTTTTTTTTTTTTTTTTTTTTTTTTTTGCTGTACGCGGGCCTCTCACTGCTGTGGCCTCTCCCGTTGCGGAGCACAGGCTCCGGACACACAGGCCCCGCGGCCATGGCTCGCGGGCCCAGCCGCTCCGCGGCATGTGGGATCTTCCGGGATAGGGGCACGAACCCGTGTCCCCTGCATCGGCAGGCGGACTCTCAACCACTGCGCCACCAGGGAAGCCCCCCCATCGAACATTTTGATGATAAGTGCATGTAGCATTGTGATGACAGGAGTCATGGAACATTGTGATGACAGGGGTGACTGAGTATTGTGACAAAACTGATGTAGCATTGTGATATCAGTGGTGAGAGAGCATTTTGATGAGAAGTTCATGGAGCATTGTGATGACAAATATTATGGGGAATTGTGATGACAAGATTGTGGAGCACTGTTATGACAAGCGCATGGTGCATTGTGATGACATGTGTCAAGGAGCATTGTGCTGAAAAGCGCATGGAGCATTGTGATGACAAGGGTCATGGAGCATTGTGCTGAGAAAGGCATAGAGCTTTGTGATGACAAGTGTATTGAGAATTGTGATGACAAAGGTCATGGAGCTTTGTAATGAAAAGGGCATGGAGTATTGTGATGACAGGCATCATGGAGCGTTGTGATGACAAGTGTTATGGAACATTGTGATCACAAGTGTTTTGAGCATTGTGATGACAGAGGTTTGGATCATTTTGACTTCAAGGAGCATGGAGCATTGTGATGACAAGGGCATGAAGCAATGTGATCCCAAGGTTCATGGAGGATTGTGATGACAATGGAAATGGAGTATTGTGATGACAAGCGCATAGAGGACTGTAATGACAAGGTCTTGTAGCATTTTCCTGACAAAGGCATGGAGCACTGTGATGACATTTGTCATGGAGAACTGTGAGGAAAAGCTTCACGGAGTATTGTGAATACAGGTGTCATTGAGCATTGGGATGACAAGGGCATGGATCATTGTGATGACAAGGGTCATGGAGCACTGGGGTGAAAATGTTCATGGAGTGTTGTGATGACAGGGGTCATGGAGCATTGTGATGACTAGGGAATGGAGCATTGTGATGAGAAGAGTCCCGGATCATTGTGTTGTCAGGTGTCATGGATAGTTGTGATGACAGTGGTCATGGAGCATTGTGATGATATTCGCCATGGAGCATTGTGATGAGAAGGTCGTGGAGCACTGGGCTAAAAATGTTCATGGATTATTGTGATGACAGGGGTCATGGAGAATTGTGATGACAAGGGAATGGAGCATGGTGATGACAAGGTCCTGGAGCATTGTGATGAGAAGACCATGGAGACTTGTGAAGACAAGTCTCATGGAGCATTCTGATTAAAAGGGGCATGGAGCATTGTGATTACAGGGGTCTTGGAGCATTGTGATTACAGAGGTCATGGAGCATTCTGATTATGTTGTGATGACAATAGCATGAAGCATTATGATGATGGGCATGGTGAATTGTGATGACAGGGTTCATGGATCATTGAGATGAAAAGTGGCATAGAGCATTGTGATTACAGGGTTCTTGGAGCATTGTGATGAGAAGGGTCATGGAGCTTTGTGATGACAAGGCCATGGAACATTGTGATGGCACGGGTCATGGAGCATTGTTATTACTGTTGTAATGGAGCATTGTGATGGCAAGGACATGGAGCATTGTGATGAGAAGGCCATGGAGCATACTGATGAAATGTGTCATGGAGCTTTGTGAACACATAGGCATGGATCAATGTGATGAGAGCATTCTTGGAGCACTGTGATGACAATGACTTGGAGCAGTGTGATGCCAAGTGTCATTGATATTTGTGATGACAAAGGTCAGGAGCATTTTGATGGCAAGGGCGTTGTGCATTGTGATGAGAAGGGCAGGGAGCATTCTGATGACAGGGTCATGGAGCAATTTAATGAAAAGTTTTATGGAAAATTTTGATGACAGGTGTTATGAAACATTGTAATGTCAGGGGGCATGCAGCATTTTGATGACCAGGTCATGCAGTATTATTAAGAGAGGTGTCAGGGAGCATTTTGATGACATTAGTAATGGCCCATTGTGATGACAATGGCATGGAGCATTGTGATGCCAAGTGTCATGGAGGATACTGATGACAAAGGTAATGGAGCATTGTGATGACAATGGCTTGGAGCATTGTGATGACAAGGTTCAGGGAGCATTGTGCTGACAAGTGCATGGAGAATTGTGATGACAAGGGTCATGGAGCATTCTGATGACAAGCTTGTGGAGTATTTTGATGACAATGGCATGGAGCATTGGGATGAAAACGGCATGGGGCATTGTGATGTAAAAGGCATGGAGCCTTTTCGTGACAGGTTTCAAGGAGCATTCTGACGACAAGTGTCAGAGAGCATTGTGATGACAAGTGTATTGAGAATTGTGATCACAAAGGTCATGGACCATTATGATGAAAAGGGTATGGAGTATTGTGATGACAGGCATCATGGAGCGTTGTGATGACAAGTGTTATGGAACATTGTGATCACAAGGGTTTGGAGCATTGTGATGACAGAGGTCATATTTCATTTTGATTTCAAGGAGCATGGAGCATTGTGATGACAAGGGCATGAAGCAATGTGATCGCAATATTCATGGAGGATTGTGATGACAATGGAAATGGAGTATTGTGATGACAAGCGCATAGAGCATTGTAATGACAAGGTCATGTAGCATTTTGCTGACAAAGGCATGGAGCATTGTGATGACATGTGTCATGGAGCACTGTGATGACAAGCGTCACGGAGCATAGTGAATACAGGGGTCATGGAGCATTGGGATGACAAGGGAATGGATCATTTTGATGACAAGGGTCATGGAGCACTGGGCTGAAAATGTTCATGTAGTGTTCTGATTAGTGGGGTCATGGAGCATTGTGAGGACTAGGGAATGGAGCTTTGTGATGATAAGAGTCCAGGATCATTGCGTTGTCAGGTGTCATGGAGTGTTGTGATGACAGTGGTCATGAAGCATTGTGATTATATTGGCCATGGAGGATTGTGATGAGTAGGTCGTGGAGCATTGGGCTGAAAATGATCATGGATTATTGTGATGACAGGGGTCATGGAGCATTGTGTTGACAAGGGAATGGAGTATGGTGATAACAAGGTCCTGGAGCATTGTGATGAGAAGACCAGGAGACTTGTGATGACAAGTCTCATGGAGCATTCTGATGAAAAGGGGCATGGAGCATTGTGATTACAGGGGTCTTGGAGCATTGTGATGACTAGGGCATGGAGCATTCTGATGACATTCGTCATGGAGTTTTTTGATGACAAGGGCATGGAGCATTGTGATTACCGGGGTCTTGGAACATTGTGATGACTACGGCATGGAGCATTGTGAGGAGAAGAACAAGGAGCATTCTGATGGCATGCGTCATTGAGCTTTGTGATGACAAGGGCATGGAGCATTGAAATTACATGGGTCTCGGAGCATTGTGATGAAAATGGCATGGATCATTGTTATGAAAAAGGCATGGAGCCTTGTCATGACAGGGTTCAAGGAGCAAACAGACAACAAGTGTCAGGGAGCATTTTGATGACAAGTGTGTTGAGCATTGTGATGACAAACGTCATGGACCATTGTGATGAGAAGTCCATTGATAATTGTGATGACGAGCCACATGGGGCATTGTGATGACAAGTGTTATGGAATATTGTGTTCACAAGGGTTTGGAGCATTGTTATGACAGAGGTCATGGAACATTTTGATTTCATTGTGATGACAATAGCCTGAAACATTAGGACGATGGGCATGGTGCATTGTGATGACAGGATTCATGGATCATTGTGATGAAAAAGGGCATAGAACATTGTGATTACAGGGTTCTTGGAGCATTGTGATGAGAAGGGTCATCGAGCTATGTGATGACAAGCCATGGAACATCGTGATGGCAGGGGTCATGGAGCATTGTTATGACTGGGGTAATGGAGCATTGTCATGGCAAGGGCATGGAACATTGTGATGAGAAGGCCATGGAGCATTCTGATGACATTTGTTATGGAGCTTTTTGAAGAGAAGGGCATGGAGCAATGTGATGAGAGCGTTCATGGAGCATTGTGATTACAAGGGTCATGGAGCATTGTGCTGATAAAGGCATAGAGCATTGTGATGACAAGGGTCAAAGAGCATTGTGATGAATAGTTCATGGAGCATGGTGGTTAAAAAGGTCACAGAGACTGTTGATGACGAGGGCATGGACAATTGTGATGACATAAGTCATGAAGCATTGTGATGACTGGAGTCAAAGAGCATTGTGATGACAGGGGTCATGGAGCACTGTGATAACAAGGGCATGGAGCATTGTGATGACAAGGGCATAGAGCATTGGTCTAATAAGTTTCAAGAATTATTGCGATGACAGTTGGAATGGTGCATTGTGATGACAAGTGCGTGGAGCATTGTGATGACCAGGTCATGTAGTATTGTGAAGACAGGTGTCAGGGAGCATTGTGATGACATATATAACGGCACATTGTGATGACAATGGCATGGAGCATTGTGATGCAAAGTGTCATGGAGGATTCTGACGACAAAGGTAATGGAACATTGTGATGACAATGGCTTGGAGCATTGTGATGACAAGTGTCAAGGCGCATTGTGCTGACAAGTGCAAGGAGAATTGTGATGACAAGGGTCATGGATCATTCTGATGACAAGCTTGTGGAGTATTTTGATGACAATGTCATGGAGCACTGTGATGAAAAGGGCATGGAGTATTGTGATGACAGGCATCATGGAGCGTTGTGATGACAAGTGTTATGGAACATTGTGATCACAAGGGATTGGAGCATTGTGATGACAGAGGTCATGGCTCATTTGATTTCAAGGAGCATGGAGCATTGTGATGACAACGGCATGAAGCAATGTGATCCCAAAGTTCATGGAGGAATGTGATGGCATTGGTAATGGAGTATTTGGATGACAAGCACATAGAGCATTGTAATGACAAGGTCTTGTAGCATTTTGCTGAAAAAGGCTTGGAGCATTGTTATGACAGGTGTCATGGAGCACTTTGATGACAAGCGTCACAGAGCATTGTGAATACAGGGGTCATGGAGCATTGGGATGAAAAGGGCATGCATCATTGTGATGAGAAGTGTCATGGCACATTGGGCTGAAAATGTTCATGGAGTATTGTGATGACTGGGTTCATGGAGCATTGTGATGACAAGGGAATGGAGCACTGTGATGAAAAGGTCCTGGAGCACTGTGATGTGAAGACCATGGTACCTTGTGATGACATGTGTCATGGAGCATTCTGATGAAAAGACGCAGGGATCATTGTGATTACAGGGGTCTTGGAGCATTGTGATGATAAGGGCATGGAACATTATGATGAGAATGTCATGGAGCATTCTGATGACATGCATCATGGAGATTTGTGATGACAAGTGCAAGGAACTTTGTGATCACAGGGGTCTTGGAGCATTGTGATGAAAAAGGCATGGAGCCTTGTCATGAAAGATTTCAATGTGCATACTGACGGCAATAGTCAGAGAGCACTGTGATGACAAGTGTATTGAGCATTGTGATGACAAAAGTCATTGTGCATTGTGATGAGAAGACCATGGATAATTGTGCTGACCAGCGTCATGGGGCATTGTGATGACAAGTGTTATGAAACATTGTGATCACAAGGGTTTGGAGCATTGTGTTGACAGAGGTCATGGAGCATTTTTATTTAATTGTGATGACAATAGCATGAAACATTATGATGATGGGCATGGTGCATTGTGATGACAGCGTTCATGGAGCATTGAGATGAAAAGTGGCATGGAGCATTAGTCTGACAAGTTTCATGGATTATTGTGATAAGAGTGGACATGGCACATTGTGATGACAAGGGCATGGTGCACTGTGATAACAAGGTCGTAGATTATGGTGAAGAAAGTTGTCAGGGAGCATTGTGATGAAATATGTCATGTTCCAGTTTGATGAAAATATCATGGAGCATTGTGATGCCAAGTGTCATGGAGGATTGTTGTGACAAAGTAAAGGAGCATTGTGATGACAAGGGCATGGAGAATTGTGATATCAAGGGCCATTGATAATTTTAATGTCCAGGTCATGAAACATTGTGATGACAATCGCTTGGAGCTTCCTATGACAGGGGTCATGGAGCAATGCTGTGACAAGTGCATGGAGTATTGTGATGACAAGAGCATATAACATTGTTATGTGAAGTGCCGTGGAGCATTGTAATGACAAGGACATGGAGAATTTTGAGGACAAGGGACATTGAGCTTTGAGATGACAAGGCATGGAGCATGGCGATGGCAAAACCTTGGAGCATTGTGATGAGAAGACCTTGGGTAATTGTGATGTCGAGCATCATGGAGCACTGTAATGACAAGGGGCATGAAGCATTGTGATGACAGGTTTCAGGGAGCATTGTGATGACAGGGTTCATGGAGCATTGTGATGACAAGTGCATGGAGCATTGTGATGACAAGTGCATGGAGCATTGCAATGTCAAGTGCATGGAGAATTGTGATGACAAGAGCATGAAACGTTGTGATGAGAAGTGTCATGTAGCATTGTGATGTCAAGGACGTGGAGAATTGTGATGACAAGGGACATGGAGCATTGTGATAACCAGGGCATGGAGCATTGTGATGACAGGGGTCATGGAGCATTATTATGACAAGAGCCATAGTGCATTCTGACATAAGATATCACTTATGAAGGGAATGTAAAGATGGCTACATATGAAATGAATTAGGGAAGAGAACAGAGTCTCAGATTTAGAAAACACTCTAATGCTTGCTTAAGGGGAAAGAGAGGTGGGGAGATGCACAAAACAGAAGTTTGATATTAGCTCAGGTAATGTTCCATAATCCAAAAACAGAAGAGACAAGCCCTACTCCTTCCTCAGTGAATGGAACTCAACATCCCTATTCCCCGCAGAGAAATATATCTGACTAGTAAGAATTTTAACACCTATGTATTGATATGTCTCCATAAGGGAATGAAGTGTGTCTAGAACGACATAAACATGGCAGTGAAAATCAACTCAAACCCACTATAAAAATGAATTTCAAAACAAAAGATAAAAACAGTAAAATTCTTACACAATACCTTCAGGGGTTCTGATGAAACCTGGAATGACCCTATCTACAATGACAGCTGGATGTGGCATAAGGCTGGTCACTTGGGACTGAGAGGATTGGTGAGATTGGGTGAAAAAATGCCGACCCTTTAAAGCAATAATGCCTGCCACCCATTCCATGGTTCCCATCTTTCCAGGTAGAAGGGAATATCACTACAGTTATAACATGTATGGGAACCTAGAGAATGGAAACCGACTTATGGTGAAAGGTTTTTAAAACTCTACTACATTTTTTCTCTCCTTGTGCTCCAGTTTGACATTCCAACTGCTTTACTATCACTCTCACAACTTGGAGAGTCAGCCCCTATAACCTCATGGTTCACACAGTTGGCAAATTCTGCAGAGGATATAAGGGAAGAGAGAGAACCAAAGAGAGAGTAGCTGTAGGCATTTGGATGGCCACATGTCACTCTAATTTCCCGTCACGAAGAGGAATTAACCAAAGTCTCAGCCTTCCCCCCCAGAACCAGGATAGTTCCAGAAGCAAAACTGTGGATCTGTGGTCAGCTAACAAAAACGCAAGTTGAAAAATGGAGCTCAGGGCCACAGCAATTCACTAACCTGCAGAGTTATAAAGGAGTACTCTCTTCCAAAAATATGTTGACGGAAAGCCACGAGGCGGAAGCGAAAATGAGGCAGAATGGCATGTAACAGATTTCAAGAGGTACATTGGAATCGCCTTTAAACACAGGAAAAGCATCACAACTTCGAAAATTATGGAAATGGCCATAAAGGGCATATGGGATTTCACGTGAATATATTCAGGAGAAAACGCTTATGACCTTTTCAGACAAGCAAGCAAGCGGGCAATGCAAATCTGCACTACAATGAAGTATCACTTCCCGCTGGTCAAACAGGACATCCGCAAAATGTGTAAAAACCAGAAAGGCAAGACAGGCCCTGGAGAACAGGAAGCCTTGTTAGGCTGATGGGCGGGATGTAAATAGCCAACTGCCTCTCTGGAGGAGTGCATTGTGTTCCCTAAAACAAGTAAACAACAAAGCTACGGAGCCAAGAGCACTTCCAATCTAGGGAATATACCTTGGGAAAACTGAAATCAATAAGACAGATCCACACAAAAATTCAGGGCTGCACTGCTTACAAAAACCTCAACTTGGGTACACCTTAAATATCCCAGGAAAGACAAAAATGGTTCAGGAAATTGTGGTACTTACGTATGATGGAATATCCCTGAGCCATAAAATCAGTGTCATAAGGCCAGTAGCAGCAAAATGAGTGGATTCAGGTACGATGATTCTAAGTGAAATAAGTCACACAGAAAAAGAAACTTATCATAAAATATCACTTATGAAGATCCTGTAAACATGGCTACACATGAACTGAGTTAGGAAAGCAAAGAGAGTCTCACATTTAGAAAACACCCTTATGCCTTCTTAAGGGGGAAGGAGAGGTGGGGTGATGCATAAAACCAGAGTTTGATATTAGTACAGGTACCGTTCCAAAAACCAAATATGGAATAGACAAGACCTACTCCTTCCTCAGTGAAAGGGACTCAACACCTCATATTCACCGCAGAGTAATATATCTTACTAGTAAGAATCTTAATACCTATGTATTGATATGTCTCCATAAGGGAAACAAGTGTGTCTAGACTGGCATAAACATGGCAGTGAGAATCAGCTCAAACCCACTATATAAAGCAATTTCAAAAACAAAACAAAAAAACAGGGAAATTTCTTACAATTCCTTCAGGGTATCTGATGAAACCGTGAATGACCCTATCTACAATGACAGCTGGATGTGGCATAAGGCTGGACACTTGGGACTGAGAGGATTGGTGAGATTGAGTGAGCAAATGCAGACCCTTTAAATCAATAATGAGTGGCAGCCATTCCATTTGTGCCAACTCTGCCGGTTGAAGGGAATATTACTACAGGTATAACATGTACGGGAAACCTAGAGAATGGACACACTGTGAATACGAAAGGTTTCTAAAACTCAACGAATAGTCCCTCTCCTAGTGCTCCGGTTTGAATTTCCAACTGCATTACTATCAATCTCCCAACTTAGAGAGACTGCCCCTTTAACCTCCTGCTTCTCAAAGGTTGCCAAATTGGCAGAGGATGAAAGGGAAGAGGGAGAACCAATGAGAGAGTAGCTGTTAGCCATTTGGACAGGCACATGTCACTCTAATTTCCCGGCCGGAAGCAGAATTAACCAAAGTCTCAGCCACGCGCTATGTACCAGCATAGGTCTTGAAGCAATATTTTGGACTTGCGTTCAGCTCACAAAAAACGAGTTGAAAACTGGACCACAGGGGCACAGCAATTCACAAACTGGCAGAGTATAAAGGACAACTATCGTCCACAAATCTGTTGAGGGAAGGCACCGAGGCGGACTTGAATGCAAGGCCCAATAGCAGGAAACAGATTTCAAGAGTTACGTAGGAATCACCTATAAAGTACAGGAAGAGGGGCAAAACTTCGACAATGGTGCACTTGGCCAAAAGGGGCGTATGCGTTTTCTCCTGAATATATTCAGGAGAAAACGCATACGCCCTTTTTGACAACAAAGCAAGCGGGCAATGCAAATCTGCACTACAAAGTAGTATCACTTCCCACCGGTCAAAAGGGATATCTGCAAAATGTGTGAAATCCAGACAGGCAAGACAGGCCATGGAGAACAGGGAGTCTTGTTATGCTGATGGGTGGGATGTAAATTGCCAACTGCCTCACTGGAGGAGTGCATTGTGTGCCCTAACAAGTAAACAACAGAGCTACAGAGCCAAGGGCACTTCCACTCTAGGGAATATAGCTTGGGAAAACTGAAAATCAATGAGACAGAGCCAGCCCCAAATTTAGTTCTGGACTGCTTACAAGAACCTCAACTTGTGTACACCTTAAATATCCCAGGAAATATAAAAATGGTTCACAAAATTGTGGTACTTATGTACAATGCAATATCCCTCAGCCATGAAATCAATGTCATAAGACCAGTAGCAGCAAAGTGAGTGGTTCAGGTACGATGATTCTAAGTGAAATAAGTCACACAGAAAAAGAAACTTATCATAAGGTATCACTTATGAAGTTCCTGTAAACATGGCTACACATGAACTGAGTTAGGAAAGAGAAGAGAGACTCACATTTAAAAAATACTCTTATGCCTGCTTAAGGGCGAAAGAGAGGTGGGGTGATGCATAAAACCAGAGTTTGATATAAGCACAGGTACCGTTCCAAAAACTAACTATGAAATAGACAAGAACTACACCTTCCTCAGTGAAAGGGACTCAAAACCCCATATTTCCCACAGAGGAATAGATCTGACTAGTAATAAGCTTAAAACCTATGTATTGATATGTCTCCGTAAGGGAATCAAGTGTGTCTAGACTGGCATAAACATCGCAGCGAGAATCAGCTCAAACCCACTATAAAAAGGAATTTCAAAAACAAAACATAAAAACAGGATAATTCTTTACAAATCTTTCAGGGTCTCTGATGAAACCTGGAGTGACCCAATCTACAATGACAGCTGGGTGTGGCATAAGGCTTGACATTTGGGACTGAGAGGACTGGTGAGATTGGGTGAGAAATTGCAGACACTATAAAGCCATAATGCATGGCCCCCATTCCATGTTTCCCAACTGTCCAGGTTAAAGGGAATATTACTACAACTATAACATGTACAGGAAACCTAGAGAATGGACACACTGTGAATATGAAAGTTTTTAAATACTCAACGAATAGTCCCTCTACTGGTGCTCCGGTTTGACATTCCAACTGCTTTACGATCAATCTCCTAACTTGGAGAGACAGCCCTTTTAACCTCGTGGTTCACACAGGTTGCCTCTTTGGCAGAGGATGGAAGGGAAGAGGGAGAACCAATGAGCGAGTAGCTGTTAGGCATTTGGACGGGCACATGTCACTCTAATTTCCCGGCAGGAAGAAGAATTAACCAAAGTCACAGCCACCCACAGCGAACCAGTATACGTCCTGAACCAAAATTTTGGACTTGCGTTCAGCTCACCAAAAACGAGTTGAAAAATGGAGCTCAGGGTCACAGCAATTCACAAACTGGCAGATTAATAAAGGACAACTATCGTCCAAAAATCTGTTGAGGGAAGGCAACGAGGCCGACTTGAAATCTAGGCAGAATAGCAGGAAACAGATTTCAAGAGGTACCAAGGAATCACCTGTAAAGCACAGGAAGAGGGGCCCAACTTCGACAACGATGCACTTGGCCAAAAAGGGCGTATGCTTTTTCTACTGAATATATTCAGCAGAAAACGCATACGCCCTTTTTGGCCAAGCAAGCAAGCAGGCAATGCAGATATGCACTACAATGAAGTATCACTTCCCACCAGTCCAAAGAGACATCCACAAAATGTGTAAAAACCAGAAAGGCAAGACAGGCCCTGGAGAACAGGGAGCCTTGTTATTGCTGATGGGCGTGATGTAAATTGCCAACTGCCTCACTGGAGGAGTGCATTGTGTTCCCTAAAACAAGTAAACAACAGAGCTACAGGGCCAAGGGCACTTCCAGTCTAGGGAATATACCTTGGGAAAACTGAAAATCAATAAGACAGAGCCACCCCCAAATTTAGGGCTACACTGCTTACAAGAACCTCAACTTGGGTACACCTTAAATATCCCAGGAAATATAAAAATGGTTCAAAACATTGTGGTACTTACGTAAGATGGAATATCCCTCAGCCATGAAATCAATGTCATATGACCAGTAGCAGCAAAGTGAGTGGATTCAGGTACGATGATTCTAAGTGAAATAAGTCACACAGAAAAAGAAACTTATCATAAGATATCACTTATGAAGATCCTGTAAACATGGCTACACATGAACTGAGTTAGGAAAGAGAACAGAGTCTTACATTTAGAAAACACTCTTATGCCTTCTTAAGGGGGAAGGAGAGATGGGGTGATACATAAAACCAGAGTTTGATATAAGCACAGGTACCGTTCCAAAAACCAACTATGGAATAGACAAGACCTACACCTTCCTCAGTGAAAGGGACTCAAAAACACATATTTCCCTCAGAGGAATAGATCTGACTAGTAAGAATCTTAAAACCTATGTATTGATATGTCTCCATAAGGGAATCAAGTGTGTCTAGACAGGCATAAACATCGCAGAAAGAATCAGCTCAAACCCACTATAAAAAGGAATTTCAAAAACAAAACAAAAAAACAGGGAAATTCTTTACAATTCCTTCAGGGTGTCTGTTGAAACCTGGAATGACCGTATCTGCAATGACAGCTGGATGTGGTATAAGGCTGGACACTTGGGACTGAGAAGATACGTGAGATTGGGTGAGCAAATGCAGACCCTTTAAAGCAATAAAGCATGGCCCCGATTCCATGGGTCCCAACGCTCCAGGTTGAACGGAATATTACTACAGCTATAACATGTACGGGAAACCTACAGAATGGATACGCTGTGAATATGAACGGTTTCTAAAACTCAACGAATAGTCCCTCTCGTGGTGCTCCGTTTTGACTTTCCAACAGCTTTCCTATCAATCTCCCAACTTGGAGAGACAGCCCCTTTAACCTCCTGGTTCGCACAGGTTGCCAATTTGGCAGAGGATGGAAGGGAAGAGGGAGAACCAATGAGAGAGTAGCTGTTAGGCATTTGGATGGGCACATGTCACTCTAATTTCCCGGCAGGAAGAAGAATTAACCAAAGACTCAGCCACCCATCGGGAACCAGTATAGGTCCAAAAACCAAAATTTTGGACTTGCATTCAGGTCACAAAAAATGAGTTGAAAAATGGAGCTCAGGTGCACAGTAATTCACAAACAGGCAGAATAATAAAGGAAAACTATCGTCCAAAAATCTGTTGAGGGAAGGCAACGAGGCCTACTTGAAAGTGAGGCAGAAAGCAGGAAACAGATTTCAAGAGGTACGTAGGAATCGCCTGTAAAGCACAGGAAGAGGGGCACAACTTCGACAATGATTCACTTGGCTGAAATTGGCGTATGTGTTTTCTACTGAATATATTCAGGAGAAAACACATACGCCCTTTTTGGCCAAGCAAGCAAGCGGGCAATGCAAATCTGCACCAGACAGAAGTATCGCTTCCCACCGGTCCAAAAGGAAATTCAAAAAATGTGTAAAAACCAGAAAGGCAAGACAGGCCCTGGAGAACAGGGAGCCTTGTTATGCTGATGGGCGGGATGTAAATTGCCAACTGCCTCACTGGAGGAGTGCATTGTGTTCCCTAAAACAAGTAAACAACAGAGCTACAGAGCCAAGGGTACATCCACTCTAGGGAATATACCTTGGGAAAACTGAAAATCAATGAGACAGAGCCAGCCCCAAATTTAGGGCTGCACTCCTTACAAGAACCTCAAATTGTGTACAGCTTAAATATCCCAGGAAATATAAAAATGGTTCAAAAAATTGTGGTACTTATGTACAATGCAGTATCCCTCAGCCATGAAATCAATGTCATAAGACCAGTAGCAGCAAAGTGAGTGGTTCAGGTACGATGATTTTAAGTGAAATAAGTCACACAGAAAAAGAAACTTAGCATAAGATATCACTTATGAAGATCCTGTAAACATGGCTACACATGAACTGAGTTAGGAAAGAGAACAGAGTCTCACATTTAGAAAACACTCTTATGCCTGCTTAAGGGGGAAGGAGAGGTGGGGTGATGCATAAAACCAGAGTTTGATATAAGCACAGGTACCGTTCCAAAAACCAACTATGGAATAGAAAAGACCTACACCTTCCTCAGTGAAAGGGACTCAAAACCCCATATTTCCCACAGAGGAATAGATCTGACTAGTAAGAATCTTAAAACCCATGTATTGATAGGTCTCCTTTAAGGAAACAAGTGTGTCTAGACTGGCATAAACATGGCAGCAGAATCAGCTCAAACCCACTATAAAAAGGAATTTCAAAAACAAAACAAAAAAAAAGGGAAATTCTTTACAATTCCTTCAGGGTCTCTGATGAAACGTGGAATGACCCTATGTAAAATGACAGCTGGATGTGGCATAAGGCTGGACACTTGGGACTGAGAGGATTGTTGAGATTGGGTGAGAAATTGCAGACACTATAAAGCAATAACGCATGGCCCCCATTCCATGTTTCCCAACTCTCCAGGTTAAAGGGAATATTACTACAGCTCTAACGTGTACGGGAAACCTAGAGAATGGACACACTGTGAATACGAAAGGTTTCTAAAACTCAAAGAATATTCCCTCTCCTTTTTTTCCGGTTTGACTTTTCAACTGCTTTACTATCAATCTCCCAACTTGGAGAGACAGTCCCTTTAACCTCCTGGTTCACACAGGTTGCCAATTTGGCAGAGGATGGAAGGGAAGAGGGAGAACCAATGAGAGAGTAGCTGTTATGCATTTGGACAAGCACATGTCACCCTAATTTCCCGGCAGGAAGAAGAATTAACCAAAGTCTCAGCCACCCACCGGGAACCAGTATATCTCCTGAACCTAAATTTTGGACTGGCGTTCTGCTCACAAAAAACGAGTTGAAAAATGGAGCTCAGGGGCACAGCAATTCACAAACTGGCAGAGTAATAAAGGACAACTATCGTCCAAAAATCTGTTGAGGGAGGGCAATGAGGCTGACTTGAAAGCGAGGCAGAATAGCAGGAAACAGATTTCAAGAGGTACGTAGGAATCACCTGTAAAGCACAGGAAGAGGGGCACAACTTCGACAATGATGCACTTGGCCAAAAATGGCATATGCGTTTTCTCCTGAATATATAAAGGAGAAAACGTATATGCATGTCCTTTTTCGCCAAGCAAGCAAGCGGGCAATGCAAATCTGCACTACAAAGAAGTATAACTTCCCACCGGTCAAAAGAAACAACCACAAAATGTGTAAAAACAAGAAAGGTCAGAGAGGCCCTCGAGAACAGGGAGCCTTGTTATGCTGATGGGCGGGATGTAAATTGCCAACTGCCTCACTGGAGGAGTGCATTGTGTTCCCTAAAACAAGTAAACAACAGAGCTACAGAGCAAAGGGCACTTCCAGGCTAGGGAATATTCCTTGGTTAAACTGAAAATCAATAAGATAGAGCCACCCCCAAATTTAGGGGTGCACTGCTTACAAGAACCTCAACTTGGTTACACCTTAAATATCCCAGGAAATATAAAAATGGTTTAAAAAATTTTGATACTTACATACGATGGAATATCGCTCAGCCATGAAATCAATGTCATAAGACCAGTAGCAGCAAAGTGAGTGGATTCAGGTACGATGATTCTAAGTGAAATAAGTCACACAGAAAAAGTAACTTAGCATAAGATATCACTTATGAAGATCCTGTAAACATGGCTATACATGAACTGAGTTAGGAAAGAGAACAGAGTCTCACATTTAGAAAACACTCTTATGCCTGCTTAAGGGGGAAGGAGAGGTGGGATGATGCATAAAATCAGAGTTTGATATAAGCACAGGTACCGTTCCAAAAACCAACTATGGAATAGACAAGACCCACACCTTCCTCAGTGAAAGGGACTCAAAACCCCATATTTCCCACAGAGGAATAGATCTGACTAGTATGAATCTTAAAACCTATGTATTGATATGTCTCCGTAAGGGAATCAAGGTGTCTAGACTGGCATAAACATGGCAGCGAGAATCAGCTCAAACCCACTATAAAAAGGAATTTCAAAATCATAACAAAAAAACAGGGAAATTCTTTACAATTCCTTCAGGGTCTCTGATGAAACGTGGAATGACCCTATCTACAATGACAGCTGGATGTGGCATAAGGCTGGACACTTGGGACTGAGAGGATTGGTGAGATTGGGTGAGCAAATGCAGACCCTTTAAAGCAATAATGCATGGGCCCCATTCCATGGGTCCCTACTCTCCAGGTTGAAGGGAATATTACTACAGCTATAACATGTACGGGAGACCTAGAAAATGGGCACACTGTGAATATGTAAGGTTTCTAAAACTCAACAAATAGTCCCTCTCTTGGTACTCTGGTTTGACATTCCAACTGCTTTACTATCCATCTCCCAACTTGGAGAGACAGCCCCTTTTACCTCCTGGTTCGCACAGGTTGCCAATTTGGCAGAGGATGGAAGGGAATAGGGAGAACCAATGAGACAGTAGCTGTTAGGCATTTGGACGGGCACCTGTCACTCTAATTTCCCGGCAGGAAGAAGAATTAACCAAAGACTCAGACACCCATCGAGAACAAGTATAGGTCCTGAACCGAAATTTTGGAATTGCGTTCAGCTCACAGAAAACGAGTTGAAAAATGGAGCTCAGGGGCACAGCAATTCACACACTGGCAGAGTAATAAAGGACAACTATCGTCCAAAAATTTGTTGATGGAAGGCAACGAGGCCGACTTGAAAGCGAGGCAGAATAGCAGGAAACAGATTTTAAGAGGTACGTAGGAATGGCCTGTAAAGCACAGGAAGAGGGGCACAACTTCGAAAATGATGCACTTGGCCAAAAAGGGCTCATGCGTTTTCTCCTGAATATATTCAGGAGAAAACGCATGAGCCCTTTTTGGCCAAGCAAGCAAGCAGGCAATGAAAATCTGCACTACAAAGAAGTATCACTTCCCATCGGTCCAAAGGGACATCCACAAAATGTGTAAAAACCAGAAAGGCAAGACAGGCCCTGGAGAAGAGGTAGCCTTGTTATGATGATGGGGGGGATGTAAATTGCCAACTGCCTCACTGGAGGAGTGCACTGTGTTCCATAAAACAAGTTAACAACAGAGCTACAGAGCCAAGGGCACTTCCAGTCTCGGGAATATACCTTGGGAAAACTGAAAATCAATAAGACAGAGCCACCCCAAAATTTAGGGCTGCACTGCTTACAAGAACCTCTACTTGGGTACACCTTAAATATCCCAGGAAATATAAAAATGGTTCAAAAAATTGTGGTACTTACGTACGATGGAATACCCCTCAGCCATGAAGTCAATGTCATAAGACCAGTAGCAGCAAAGAGAGTGGATTCAGGTACGATGATTCTAAGTGAAATAAGTCACACACAAAAAGAAACTTATCATAAGATATAACTTATGAAGATCCTGTAAACATGGCTACACATGAACTGAGTTGGGAAAGAGAACAGAGTCTCATATTTAGAAAACACTCTTATGCCTGCTTAAGGGGGAAGGAGTCGTGGGGTGATGCATAAAACCAGTGTTTGATATATGCACAGTTACTGTTCCAAAAACCAACTATGGAATAGACAAGACCTACACCTTCCTCAGTGAAAGGGATTCAAAACCCCATATTTCCCACAGAGGAATAGATCTAACTACTAAGAATCTTAAAACCTATGTATTGATATGTCTCCATAAGGGAATAAAGTGTGCCTAGACTGGCATAAACATGGCAGCGAGAATCAGCTCAAACCCACTATAAAAAGGAATTTCAAAAACAAAACAAAAAAACAGGGAAATTCTTTACAATTCCTTCAGGGTCTCTGATGAAACCTTGAATGACCCTATCTACAATGACAGCTGGATGTGGCATAAGGCTGGACACTTGGGACTGAGCGGATTGATGAGGTTGGGTGAGCAAATGCAGACCATTTAAAGAAATAATGCATGGCCCCCATTCCATGGCTCCCAACTCTCCAGGTTGAGGGGAATATTACTACAGCTATAACATGTACGGGAAACCTAGAGAATGGACACACTGCGAATACGAAAGGTTTCTAAAACTCAACGAGTAGTCCCTCTCCTGGTGCTCCGGTTTGACTTTCCAACTGCTTTACTATCAATCTCCCAACGTGGAGAGACAACCCCTTTTACCTCATGGTTCACACAGGTTGCCAATTTTGCAGAGGATGTAAGGGAATAGGGAGAACTAATGAGAGAGTAGCTGTTAGGCATTTGGACGGGCACATGTCACTCTAATTTCCCGGCAGGAAGAAGAATTAACCAAAGTCTCAGCCACCCATCGGGAACCAGTATAGGTCCTGAACCAAAATTTTGGACTTGTGTTCTGTTCACAGAAAACGAGTTGAAAAATGGAGCTCAGGGGCTTAGCAATTCACAAACTGGCAGAGTAATAAAGGACAACTATCGTCCAAAAATCTGTTGATGGAAGGCAATGAGGCCGACGTGAAAGCGATGCAGAATAGCAGGAAACAGATTTCAAGAGGTACGTAGGAATCGCCTGTAAAGCACAGGAAGAGGGGCACAACTTCGACAATGATACACTTGGCCAAAAAGGGCGTATGCGTTTTCTCCTGAATATATTCAGGAGAAAACGCATACGCCCTTTTTGGCCAAGCAAGCAAGCAGGCAATGCAAATCTGCACTACAAAGAAGTATCACTTCCCACCGGTCCAAAGGGACATCCACAAAATGTGTAAAAACCAGAAAGGCAAGACAGGCCCTGGAGAACAAGTTGCCTTATTATGCTGATGGGCGGGATGTAAATTGCCAACTGCCTCACTGGAGGAGTGCACTGTGTTCCATAAAACAAGTTAACAACAGAGCTACAGAGCCAAGGGCACTTCCAGTCTCGGGAATATACCTTGGGAAAACTGAATATCAATAAGATAGAGCCACCCCCAAATTTAGGACGGCACTGCTTACAAGAACCTCAACTTGGGTACACCTTAAATATCCCAGGAAATATAAAAATGGATCAAAAAATTGTGGTACTTACGTACGATGGAATATCCCTCAGCCATGAAGTCAATGTCATAAGGCCAGTAGCAGCAAAATGAGTGGATTCAGGTATGATGATTCTAAGTGAAATAAGTCACAAAGTAAAAGAAACTTATACTAAGATATCATTATGAAGGTCCTGTAAACAAGGCTACACAGGAACTGAGTTAGGAAAGAGAACAGACTCTCACATTTAGAAAACACTCTTATGCCTTCTTAAGGGGGAAGCAGAGGTGGGTTGATGCGTAAAACCAGAGTTTGATAGTAGTACAGGTACTATTCCAAAAACCAAATATGGAATAGGCAAGACCTACACATTCATCAGTGAAAGGGACTCAACATCCCATACTTCCCACAGAGGTATATATCTGACTAATAATAATCTTAAAACCTATGTATTGATATGTCTCCGTAAGGGAATCAAGTGTGTCTAGACTGGCTTAAACATGTCAGTGAGAATCAGCTACAACCCACTATAAAAAGGAATTTCAAACACAAAACAAAAAAACAAGGAATTTCTTTACAATTCATTCAGGGTCTCTGATGAAACCTCTAATGAACATATTTACAACGACAGCTGGATATGGCATAAGGCTGGACATTTGGGTCTGAGAAGATTGGTGAGATTGGGTGAGCAAATGCAGACCTTTTAAAGCAAAAATGTGTGGTCACCATTCCATGGGTCCCAAATCTCCAAGTTGAAGTGAATATTACTACAGCTTTAACATATACGGGAAACGTAGAGAATGGAAACACTGTGAATACGAAAGGTTTCTAAAACCTAACTAATAATCCCTCTCCTTGTGCTGCAGTTTCACTTTCCAACTGCTATACTATCAATCTCCCAACTTGCAGAGACAGCCCCTTTAACCTCCTGGTTCCCACAGGTTGGCAATTTGGCAGAGGATTGAAGGGAAGAGGCAGAACCAATGAGAGATTAGCTGTTAGGCATTTGGACTGGCACATGTCACTCTAACTGCACGGGAGGAAGAATTAACCAAGACTCATCCCCCTGCCGGGAACCGGTATAGGTCCTGCAACGAAATTTTGGACTTGCGGTCAGCTTACAAATAACGAGTTGAAAAATGGAGCTCAGGGGCACAGCAATTCACAAACTGGCAGAGTAATAAAGGACAACTCTCGTCCAAAAATCTGTTGATGGAAGGCAACAAGGCCGACCTGAAAGCGAGACAGCATAGCAGGAAAGAGATTTCAAGAGGTACTTTGGAATCGCCTGTAAAGCACAGGAAGAGGGACACAACTTTAACAATGATGCACTTGGCCAGAAAGGTCGTATGTGTTTTCTCCTGAATATATTTAGGAGAAAACGCATACACCCTTTTTGGCCAAGCAATGAAGCGGGCAATGCAAATCTGCACTACAACGACGTATCACTTCCCACCGGTCAAAAGGGACATCCACAAATGTGTGAAAACCAGAAAGGCAAGACAGGCCCTGGAGAACAGGGAGCATTGTTATGCTGATGGGCGGGATGTAAATTGCCAACTGCCTCTCTGGAAGAGTGCATTGTGTTCCCTAAAACAAGTAAACAACAGAGCTACAGAGCCAAGGGCACTTCCAGTCTAGGGAATATACTTTGGGAAAAGTGAAAATCAATAAGCCTGAGCCACCACAATATTTAGGGCTGCACTGCTTACAAGAACCTCATCTTGGGTACACCTTAAATATCCTAGGAAAGACAAAAATGGTTCAAGAAATTGTGGTACTTACATACGATGGAATATCCCACAGCCATGAAATCAATGTCATAAGGCCAGTAGCAGCAAAATGAGTGGATTCAGGTACGATGATTCTAATTGAAATAATTCACACAGAAGAAGAAACTTATCATAAGATATCACTTATAAAGGTCCTGTAAACATGCCTACATATGAACTGAGTTAGGAAAGATAACAATGTAACTAATATTTTCATAACATATCACTCATATCGGGAATGTACACATGAACTGAATTACAAACACAACAGTGTCACACATTTAGAAAACATCTCCAGCCTCCTTAAGGGGAAACCCGAGGTGGGGTGATGCATAAAACCACAGTTTTAAATTAGCACAGATACCGTTATATAAACCATGTATGTAATACACAACACCTACTCCTGGCACAGTGAACTGGACCCAACACCCCCTATTCATTGCAGAGGAATATGTCTGACTCTAAGTATTTTAAAACATATGTATTCTCATGTCTCCATAAAGGAATCCTGTCTATGTATAACCGCATGAACACAGCACTGAAATTCACTTAAACCCACTTATAAAAATAAATTTCAAAAGCAAATTGCAAAAACAGTGAAACAGTGAGAAAGTTTTAAAAATTACTTTCAGGGCCTGTGATGCAACCTGGATTGACCATCTTTACACCCACAGCTGGATGAGACGTAAGACTGGACACTTGGGGCTGACAAGATTGCTGAGGTTGTGTGAACAAAAGAACAGCACTTAGAGCAATACTGTGTGCTACCCATTCTAGTGGTCCCAACTCTGCATTTTTAAGGGAATCTTCCTACAGTTAAAACATGCATGGGAAAACCAGTGGATGGTACACTGTGTAATTGGGAACGTTTTCTAAAAGGTACCTCATTTTTCCTTTTGTCGTGCTCGGCTTCACCATTCCATCTGAATTACTAAAAATATCCCCACTTGGAGTGTCAGCACCTTTACCCTCCTGTTATGCACAGTTTGCAAACTGTGCAGAGGATGAACAGGAAGAGGGAGAATAAATGAGAGATTAGCTGTAGGTGTTTGGATGGGCACATGTCACTCTAGTTTCCAACCAGGAAGAATAATTAACCAAAGGCTCAGCCTGAAGCCCTGGAACCAGACTAGGGCCTAAAGCCATCCTGCGGTATTGCAGCCAGCTCACAAATAGGCGAGTTGAAAAATGGAAATCAGGGGCACAGCAATTCACAAACTTGCAGAGTTATAAAGGACAACTATCATCCAGATATATATTGAGGTAAGACAGTGAAGATGATTTGAATGCAAGGCAGAATTGAAGGAAACAGATTTCAAGAGGTAGATTGGAGTCGTCTTTAAAGCACATGAAAAGCGAAAGAACTTCGACAATGTTGCCCTTAGCTGAAAAGGGAGTATGTGTATTTTCTTGAATATATTCGGGAAAAAATGCATATGCCCTTTTTGGCTAAGCAAGCCATCAGGCATTGCAATTCCACACTACAGAGAAGTATGCCTTACCTCCAATCAAAAGGGCCATCCGCAAATAGTGTAAAAACCACAAATGCAGGACAGGCCATGGAGAAAAGGGAGCCTGGTTATGCCGATGGACAGGATGTAAATTGCCAACAGCCTCTCTGGAGAACTGTATGTTGTTTTCCAAAACAGAGCTACAGAGCATAGCACACTTCCACTCATAGGCGTGTATTTTGGGAAAACTAAAAATCCACAACACACAGCCAGCCCAAAGTTTAAGGCTGCTCTGTTTACAAGAACCTCGACTTTGGTACACTTTAAATATCCAAGGAAAGGAAAAAAAATGGATTTAGATGTTGTGGTACTTATATACAATGGAATGTCACTCAGACATAAAATCAATGTCATAAGGCCAATAGCAGCTTAATGAGTGGCTTTAGGTATGATAATGCTAAGTGAAATAAGCCACAAAGAGACAGAAACTTATTGTTATATATCACTTATAGAGGGAATGTAAACATGGCTACACATGAACTGAATTTCAAAAGAGAACAGAGTTATACATTTAGAAAACACACTTATGCCTCCTTAAGGGGAAAGGTGACGTGGGGTGATGTGTAAAAGCAGAGTTTGAAATTAGCACAGATCCCATTCCATATACCAAATATATAATAGATAAGACCTACTCCTTTCTCAATGAACTGGACACAAAACACCCTATTCACTGAAGAGGAATACATCTGACTGGTAATAACCTTGAAACCTATTTATTTATATGTCTCCATAATGGAATCAAGTGTATGTAGACTGGCATAAACACAGATCAATGGAACAGGACAGAAAGCCCAGAGATAAACCTACATACCTATGGCTATCTCATCTATGACAAAGGAGCTAAGGATATACAATGGAGAAAAGACAGTCTCTTCAGTAATTGGTGCTGGGAAAACTGGACCCCTACACATATAAGAATGAAATTAGAACACTCCATAACACCATAAACAAAAATAAACTCTAAGTTGATTAGAGATCTAAATATAAGACCAGACATTATAAAACACTTAGAGGAAACCATAGGCAGAACACTCTATGACATAAATCACAGCAAGTTCCTTTTTGACCCACCTCCTAGAGAAATGGAAATAAAAACAGAAATCAACAAATGGGACCTAATGAAACTTAAAAGCTTTTACACAGTACAGGAAAACATAAACAAGATGCAAAAACAACCCTCAGAATGGGAGAAAATATTTTCAAATGAAGCAATTGACAAAGGAATAATCTCCAAACTTTACAAGCACCACATGTAGCTCAATATCACAAAAACAAGCAACCCAATCCAAAAAAGGGCAGAAGACCTAAATAGACATTTCTCCAAAGAAGATATACAGATTACCAAGAAACACATGAAAGGATGCTGAACATCACTAATCATTAGAGAAATGCAAATCAAAACTACCATGAGGTATCACCTCACAGCAGTCAGAGTGGCAATCATCAAAAAAATCTACAAAACAATAAATGCTGGAGAGGCCTTTATTGGAGAAAAGGGAACAAATTTGCACTGTGGGTGGGAATTTAAATTGATATGGGCACTAGGGAGAACTGTACGGAGGTTCCTTTAAATAACTAACAATAGAAGTACCATACGACACAACAATCCAACTACTGGGCATTTGCCTTGCGAAAACCATAATTCAAAGAGTTATGTACAAAAATGTTCATTGCAACTCTATTTGCATTAGCCAGGACATGGAAGCAACGTAAGTGTCCATCGACAGATGAATGGATAAAGAAGATCTGGCACATATATACAATGGAATATTACTCAGCCATAAAAAGAAGCAAAACTGAGTTATTTGTACTGAGGTGGATGGACTTAGAATCTGTCCTACACAGTGAAGTAAGTCAGAAAGGGAAAAACAAATAATGTATGTTAACAGAGATATACGGAATCTAATGAAGAAAAAAAAAAGATTTTGAAGAACCTAGTGGCAGGACAGGATTAAGGACACAGACATAGAGAAAGGACTTGAGGACACCGGAAGGGGGATGGGTAAGCTGGGACGAAGTGAGAGAGTGGCATGGACATAAATACATTACCAAATGTAACACCGATAGCTACTGGGAAGCAGCCACATAGAACAGGGAGATCAGCTCGGTGCTTTGTGACCACATAAAGGGGTGGGATATGGAGTGTGGGAGGGAGATGCAAGAGGGAGGGGATCTGGTGATATTTGTATATGTATAGCTGATTCACTTTGTTATAAAGCAGAAACGAACACTCCATTGTAAAGCAATTATACTCCAATAAACGTGTAAAAGGAAAAAAAAAAAAAAAAAGAAAGCCCAAGGATAAACCTACACACCTATGGTCAACTAATCTATGACAAAGGAGGCAAGACTATACAATGGAGATAAGACAGTCTCTTCAATCATTGGTGCTGGGAAATATGGACAGCTACATGTAAAAGAATGAAGTTAGAACACTCCCCAACACCATACATAAAAATATATTCAAAATGGATTAGAGACCTTAATGTAAGACCGGACAGTATAAAACTCTGAGAGGAAAACTTACGAAGGATACTCTGACATAAATCACAGCAAGATCTTTTTTGATCCACCTCCTATTGTAATGAAATAAAAAAGAAAACTAAACAGATGGGACCTAATGAAACGTAAAAGCTTTTGCAAAGCAAAGGAAACTTCAAACAAGACAAAAAGACAACCCTCAGAATGGCAGAAAATATTTGCAAACGAATCAATGGACAAATGATTAATCTCCAATATATATAAACAGCTCATGCAGCTCAATATTAATAAAACAAACAACCCGATACAAAAATGGAAGATCTAAATAGACATTTCTTCCAAGAAGACATAGAGATGGCCAGTACGCACATGAAAATCTGCTCAACATCACTAATTATTAGAGAAATGGAAATCGAAACTACAATGAGGTATCACGTCACATCATCCGAAAATCTACAAACAACAAATGCTGGAGAGGGTGTGGAGAAAAGGAACCTTCTTCCACTATTGTTGGGAATGTAAATCGATACAGTCTCTATGGAGAACAGTATGGAGGTTCCTTAAAAAACTAAAAATAGAATTACCATATAATCCAGCAATCCCACTACTGGGCATATACCCAGAGAAAACCATAAATCAAAAAGACACATTCAACACAGTGTTCATTGCAGCACTATTTACAATAGCCAGGTAATGAAAGCAACCTAAGTGCCCACAGACAGACGAATGGATAAAGATGTGGTACTTATATACAATGGAATATTACACAGCCATACATAGGAATGAAATTGGGTCATTTGTAGAGACCTTGATGGATCTAGAGACTGTCATACGGAGTGAAGTAAGTCAGAAAGAGAAAAACAAATATTGTATATTAATGCATATATGTGGAACCTAGAAAAATGATACAGATGAACCGGTTTGCAGGGCAGAGATAGAGACACAGATGTAGAGAACAAACATATGGACACCAAGGGGGAAACACCATGTGAGGGTGGTGGTGGGATGAATTGGGAGACTGGGATTCACATGTGCACACTTATATGTATAAAATAGATATCCAATAAGAACCTGCTGTATAAAAGAAATAAATAATTTTTTAAAAATTAAAAATATATAAATAACATTTAATAAAATAAAACAGAATAAAAGTTTTCCCTTCACATAGATGTCTTTATATTAATGCATTATTTCCATGTTTATATCTCCAAATTTAAAAAAAGAGGAATAAATAAAATCTACCTTGAACCAAAAAGAAAAAAAGAAAAAAAAAACAGAACCCACCAGTTATACAGAGGAAAATCGTATCAGGGCACTAGCTCCAGTGGTAAAAAATTCTTAAGTTGGTCAGAGGTGGGAAATCGTCTCCCATGCAGTCAGCAGCGCTCCCCCCCACAAGGAGCATCCTCATTGCAAAGCTGGGGAACTGTGTCGAGGCGTCTGTGAGTAAATGTGAGCTGAGCCCGAGTCCTGCTGCAGCTGAACTCTTCCCACCCTTTCCAGGTAAAACACCTGAATATGTACAAGCACTTGCAAGCCTAGAGGAAGGGCTGTGGAGCCACACCAGCGACAGCACGTAGGCCGACTTGGTGCCTGCTGGCCAGTTAGGATGGTCCTGGCCCCAGATGCTCTTCTGGAAGCTTTCCATTTCCCTGCCTGAGATTCCTCTCTTGCCATGGTCCCCACTGTTTTTTACTTCCTCACCTCCGCCTGGGGAGAAAGTCCAGCGGCAGGTATGGGTGACACATCCTCTTCTTTAGCAGGTGGCAGCCTGGCAACTCCTGCTTAAAGTCCAGCAGAGCCCCACTCACACTGGGCCACCCACAAAGCCACGGCCCCTCACTCCCTCCCACCACCCCAGCACCGACACTGCTGACGGGGCAGAGAATATGGCGTCAGGCACAGCTACAGGGGCTCTTAATGACTGGAGAGGTGTTTATATTGACCTCAACCCAGGCACACCTGGAGAGGGCTGGCAGGCAGTGTCAGGCTGCCAAATCAGCCAATCCTCACCCCTCAGGGGCTCACAGTTGCAGAAACTGAACCTTGCTAAACGGGCCACGCCCAAGGAACAGGTGTGGGCCCTTGAGAGTCAGGCTCGACAAGGGGCTGCAGCTGCGGCTTGTTTTCTTATCATTTTATCTGGTCCATGAGTGGAAAACAACTTCAAGAAGACCCTATCCTAATGAGAGGAACCCAGGAGTCAGGGAGAGGAGTGATGGTGGGTGGAGACAGAGGCCTGGTGCCCTGGCTGCACTGGAAGTGTCTGGAAGACCAGGCAGAGAGAGGCTGCGCAGAGTGATAACCAGGGTCACAGACCTGTCAGAGCTGCTGTTTGTTAGTTCAAGTCCTGCTCTGAGGTGTTCTGTGTCAGCTGTGAGCGACAGGTGAGCTGGGGATTCTCTGCAAGGTGGGCTATGTGCACAGTTCCTGTGTGTCCAGCCCTGCTGGGGTACCTGCCCAGGGGAGCTCTGTATCCTGGTAAGGGCCTGACTATGAGAGCCCAATGGGCTGCTGGGTAGCTGCACAGGTGAACTCCATACCCTGGGAGGGACTTGACCACGAGAGCCCCATAGGCTGTGGGGTGGGGGGTGCAGCCCAGGTGAGCTCCATATCCTGGGATTGGCCTGACGACGAGAGCCCCATGGGCTGCTGGAGACCTGGTAAAGGATATCAGGACAGTCAGTGAAGCCACCGAGGATATACATCCAGTAGCTCCTATTTCCTACACCCTGCTGCTCATTCTACCATCCAGCAGGCCATGGCATTCTGTATTAGACTTCAATGATGCCTTCTTCTGTATTCCATTCATCTCAGAGTCACAAGAATTTTCGGCTTGTGAGTGGCAGGAAACAACATGCAACACAAGCAATAATGCTGGGCCGTCCTGCCCCAATGGTTCAAAAATCCCCACACCATCATTGGGGAAATGTCCTCTAAAGACCTAAACGTTCTACCTCTGTAAAAGGGAACCCTCTTTCAATATGCAGATGACATTCTGATCCCCAGGCCTACTAAAGACGCCTCTGAACTACCTAGCCAAGAAAGGATAAAAGGTGTCCAAGAAAAAGGCTCAAATATCCCAGGCTAAGGTGACATGTCTGGGCTTCATTCTCACAGATATTCGGAGAAACGCATCCCAGGATAGGGAAGAAGCCATTTGCAGCCTTACCTCTTCTAAAACTAGAAGACAGCTTAGGGGTTCCTGCGGAGGCCAAGGTTTTCTGCATCTGGATCCCTAACTACAGTCTAATAGCTGGGCCTCTACATGAAACACTGACACAGAAAGATGATGATCCTTTTGTATAGAATCCAGAAGCAGCCTTTCAAGAATGGAAAGAGCAGTCAATTCAGACCCTTGCCAAGGAACTCCCTAATTTAGCTAAACCTTTTGACCTTTACATACCTGGTCAAAGGTTAATCGTCCTTGGAGCCTTAGTGCAAAAACTGGGACCACTTGAAATGGAGCAACACAAGAATGCCCTTCAGGTATGATAAACTATGGTCACCAAGGGCTTTGCCCACCGACTCATCAGGCCAGGATACTGGGGTATCTACAAAGCTGGAAATCAGCAGCCCGCAAGGCCAGCTCTCTCCTAAGGGAAAAGGACCCCACGTGGTGATCCTAACCACCCATCATGCCCTGAAGTTGCAGGGGTCACTCTTTGGGCACACTGACCTCGAGTGAGGAGGCCCTCCAACTCCAACCTCCAGAGAGACAAACGGGAGCAATGGGCCACCAAGATGACTCGTGTGACCATCACTTGACCTGGAGTTTCTCTCAGAAAACAACAAGGCTGTGCCCCGAAAGAGCAGACTACTGCTTGCAGGACTTCCTGCACCCAGAGGGGAGCTAATAAGCTTGGCGGGGGAAAAGTATATCACGCTTTCACCATAGAAAACCCTACAGACACCAAGGTGATGGTGGCCAATATGACCGGCTGGACTGCTGGCTACTTCTAAAGGCCGTTGACTCAGTGGACGTCATGGTCCTGGATCACAACTGACCCTGGACTGTCTGGGAGTTGCGCGGCCAGGGTTCTGACACATGGTGCTGTTTGTACATTAATTCAGGGACCTAATTAAAGAAAGCACAGACTACTGGTCAGAGCATCTAGGCTGGCAAAAACCGTCAGCCTAAGGTCGCCAAACAAATGTGGGGTGGGGTGAAACCTGCCACTGCTGCATCTCTGCTCATCTCTTTCCTGGACCATTAAAGGTCATTAGAATCTGTAACACTTCCAGTGCTGGTGCTCAGGCAGACGAGAAGTTGGGCAGGAGGCCTTGGGACAATCAACCTCACCTGGAGGCTGGTGGGGAGATGTTTTGCCCCTCCCCCCAGGTATCAGGGCTCCCACCACAGCATGAAGCACTTACAAAAGAGGGGTCTGCACAGTCAACACCCCAAGAATGAGGAACGGAACAAAAAGCAGAGGAGGTGTTTGTCTCCGGCAACATTCATTAAAAATTCCTGGGAGATAAAAAGAGAATCTGGGCAATAAAATAAAGTCTAACCTGTTTTTTCTTTGTGCTTTGTCTAATTTCACGTGCTCCTAGGGTTCCGCATGCAGAGGTCCCACACCTGGCACTTCAGACCCGATTTCCTAGTGCAGAATGGCTGGGTCGACACCTCAGCTAGCGGGTTCCCATGCAGACTCCATGGCATAGAGCCTGAGCTGCAGCCAACCCAGCCCTCGAGAGCTCCATCCCCTCCCACCCAAGGATGCTGCCGGGATCCCTACACAGCATCCCATCCCACAGCCCTTGGGGGAGTGCACGCTCTCACCCCTCCATTCTGTTTTAAAAATAATGTTTCCTTTGCTTCTGAACCAAACTCAGTCTTGATCTGTTGGCTCCAATGACACTGGGCATGGGGACTCCTGTTGGGGTCCACTCTGGAGGATCAGTAACAGAAATTGAGAACATTGTAACTTCAATGAACAGATGTGTGAGCCAAACTGTAGTTAACATAGAGCAGTGTATAATGCTCGGGTAAAATAAGTTGTTTCTAAGACTTACCTTTGATATTTCCATCACTTTACTATAAGCAAGTTCAGTGAAGACGTCTGTCTTATTTGTCAGGTCAACATTAGAGAAATGAAGTGATTGATTTCCATGGATGTACATCGAATACTCTTGGCTGAAGCTTCAATCTTGTTTTGAATGCTTTTCCATTGAAAAGGATACCTCTCTTTCAGCTCCCCCGTTTCTGAGAAGTATAAAATCTTATAATTTATTATTACCAAAGGGGAAAGGTAGGAGAAGGGATATATTAACAGTTTGGGATTAACACATACACACTGCTATGTATAAAATAGATCATCAACAAGGAACTACTGTATAGCACAGGGAACTACACTGAATATTTTGCAATAACCTATAAGGGGAAATAACCTGAAAAAGAATCGATATTTTTATTGACATCATCTATCAATGACAGATAAAATGTAAGCTAAGCAAGGCCGATGGTGAACACTTCTGACCCTGAAGATTTCAATCATCTAAAGTTTGGGCTCTGCCTATTTCCCAAGGCCCTTAATGGACATACGTGTAGCCGTAGCTTAAAAATTCCCCAATTTGGGGTTCGGGGAGACACTGATTTGGAAAAATCCCTGGTGTTCTCCTTACATGCACGGGACCCTTCCTACAGCTAAAACATGCCTGTCACACCTAGAGGATGGTACACCGTTTGATCGGAAAGAGTTTAGAAAAGGCACCTCATCTCCTCATCGCCTGGTGCTCGGGTTCACCCCTCCAGCATCTTTCCTAACAATCTCCTCACTTGGGGATATCAGCACCGTCAACATCCTGTTGCACACAGTTTGGAATTTGTCCAGAGGATGAAGCGGAAGGATGAGAAAAAATTAGAGGCAAGTCTTAGTTGTTCGGACAGGCACATGCCACTCTAATTTCCAATCCGGAAGACAAATTCATCAAAGCCTAGAATTGCCCACGGAAACAGAATAGGGCTAGAGGAAATCCTGCTGTTTTGTGTCCAGTTTCCAAAAACACAAGTTGAATAATGGAACTCAGGGGCACTAAAATTCATGAAACTGCAGAGTTGAAAATATCTATTGTCGAAAAATATCTTGAGGTAAGTCACAGAAAAGGACTTGTAAGCAAGGGAGAGTGGCAGGAAACAGATTTGAAGAGGTAGAAAGGACTCCCCATTAAAGCACAAGAAAAGGGGCTGAACATCGCCAATGATGCAGTTTGCCCAAAAGGGCGTATGCATTTTTTTCTGAACATATTCAAGTAAAGGCCATACACACTTTTTATCCAACCAAACAGGTGGGCACTGGAAATCAATACTACAAAATGTATCACTTCACATCAGTCAGAAGGGCCATCCTCATAAAGTGTAAACACCAGAAATGCAGGACAGGGCGAGGAGAAAAGGGAGCACTGTGAGGTTGATAGTGGAAATGTAATTTGCCAACAGCCACTCTGGAGAAGTGTATTGTGTTTGCTAAAACATCTAAAAAATGAGCTACAGAGCATAGAGCACTTGCACTCATGGGCGTATACCTTGGGAAAAACAAAAATGGACAGAAAACAGGCACGCCAATGTTTACCACCTCTCTGTTAAAAAGGGCCTCCACTTGGATATAACCTAAATGTCCCTGGAAGGATAAAATGGATAAAAGAGATGGGGTACTTATGTAGAGTGGAATATTACTCATCCAGAAATCCATGAAATAAGGCCAGTTGTAACAACTCTGGAGGAGTTACATACGATCATTCTAAGTGACATATGTCAGAAAGAAAAAGACACATATCATAAGATGTCACTTAAAGGTGGAATCAAAAATAGCTACACATGAAATAAACTACAAAACAGAAACATAGTCAAATATGTAGAAAATAGACATAAGGCTGCTAAATGGGAAAGGTGGGGAATGGTGAGGTATTATCCAGGAGGTTGAAATTAGCAAAGATACCATTGCAAGTACCGAATTGAATAACTGACAAGGCCTACACAGTACCTCAAAGAACTGCACTCAGCCCACTCAAGTCAGTGGACAATAATACATATGACTCTTAAGCATCTGAAAAATAATTTATTGTTGTCTCTCAGTACATGAATCAAGTGGATGTACAGCAGGAAAAAACAGAGCTTTGAAAATCAGCTGTAACCAATATAAAAATAAATTTTAAAATATTTATAAAAACAGTGAGACAGACAAAAATTCTTACAACAATTGTTGAAGGGCTACAATGTAACAGGGATTGAACACATGTAGACCCACAGCAGTATGATATATAAGGCTGGAAGCTATACAGGCTAAGAGATGTTAGAGAGGCTGTGTGAGGAAATGCAGACCTTTTAAATTAGTACTGCCTGGTACCCATTCCATGGGTCCCAAATCGGCAGGTTAAAGGGAATCTTCTGACAGCAAAAACATGCCTGGGAAACCGAGATGAATGTACACCGTGTGCTCAGGAAAGGTGTCTAAAATGCACCTCATTTTTGATCTCCTGGTGCTGGGGTTCGCCATTCCAGCCACATTACTAACAATCTCCCCACTTGGAGAATAAGCACCTTTAACCTCCTGTTTCACACAGTTTGCAATTTGTGCAGAGGATAAATGGGAAGGGGGGAACCAATGAGAGATTAGCTGTAGGAGTTTTGACAGGCATATGTCACTCTAATTTCCCATTAGGAAGAAGAATTAACCAAAGGCTCAGCCTGCCTCATCAGAACCAGAATAGGGCCAGAAGCAATCCAAAGGTTTGGCGGCCAGCTCACAAAAACAATGAGTTGCAAAATGGAGCTCAGGGGCAGACAATTCAAAGACGTGCAAAGATATAAATGATAACCAACGTCCAAAAATATATTCAGGTAAGGCAACGAAGAGGATCTGAATGAGAGGCAGAATTGCAGGAAACAGATTTCAAAAGGTAGATTGTACTCACATTTAAAGCATATGGAAAGCAGCAGAATTTCTCAAATGATGCAGTTGGGCAAAAGGGTGTATGCGTTTTTTTCGTGAATATCTTTAGGAAAAAAACGCATACAGAGTTTTTGGCCAACCAAGCAAGCGGTAAATGCAAATCCGCACAACAAAGAAGTCTCAATGTCCACTGCTCAGAAAGGCCATCCAAAAAATGTGTACAAACCAGAAATGCTGGAGAGGTCATGGAGAACAGGGAGCCTAGTCACGCTGATGGGTGGGGTATAAATATCCAAGAGCCACTCTGAAGAAGTGTATGCTGTTTCCTAAAACATTTAAATACAAAGCCCCGGAGGAAAGGGGACTTCAACTCATGGGCATATAACTTGGGAAGACTAAATATTGACAAGACACAGGCACCCCAAAATTTAGGGCTGCTCTGCATACAAGAACCTCAACTTCGGTACACCTTAAATATCCCAGGAAAAAGAGAAATGCATAAATAACTTGTGGTAATTTTGTACAATGGAATATCACTCAGACGTGAAATCAATGTCATAAGGCCAGTAGCAGCATAAAGAGTGGATTTAGGTATGATGATTCTAAGTGAAATTAGTCACACAGAAAAAGAATCTTATCATAAGATATCACTTACAGAGGGAATGTCAACATCACAACACATGAACTGAATTAAGAAAGAGAACAGAGTCTCACATTTAGAAAACACACTTATGCCTGTTTAATGGGAAAGGAGAGGTGGGATGATGCATAAAACCAGAGTTTGATATTAGCACAGGTACCATTCCATAAACCAAATACAGAATAGACGAGACCTACCCCTTCCTCAGTGAACGGGACTCAAAACCCCTATTCCCTGCAGAGGAATATATCTGACTAGTAAGAATCTTAAAACCTATGTATTGATATGTCTCCGTAAGGGAATCAAGTGTGTCTAGACCGGCATAAATACGTCAGTGAAAATCAGCTCAACCCCATTATAAAAATGAATTTCAAAAACACACACACAAAAAAAGCAAAATTCTTACACAATTCCTTCAGGGGTTCTGATGAAACCGGGAATGACCCTCTCTGCAAAGACAGCTGGATGAGACATAAGGCTGGACACTTGGGACTGAGAGGACTGGAGATTGGGAGAGAAAATGCAGACCCTTTAAAGTAGTAATGCATGCCACCATTCCATGGATCCCAAATCTCCAGGTAGAAGGGAATATCACTACAGTTATAACGTGTATGGGAAACCTAGAGCATGGACACCCTGTGATGGCGAAAGGTTTCTAAATGTCTCCTAATTTTTCCACTCCTTGTGCTCCAGTTTGGCATTGCAACTGCTTTACTATCAATCTCCCAACTTAGGAGAGCCAGCCCCTATAACCTCCTGGTTCGCACAGTTTGCTAATTGTGCAAAGGATGAAAGGGAAGAGGGAGAACAAATCAGAGAGTAGACGTAGGCATTTCGACGGGCACATGTCACTCTAAATTCCCGTCAGGAAGAAGAATTAACCAAAGCCTCAGCCACCCACAGGGAACAGTATAGCCAGCCCTGGTACAAGTATAGGTCCTGAAGCAAAATTGTGGATTTGCGGTCAGCTCCCAAAAATGGGATTTGAAAATTGGAGCTCACGGGCACAGCAATTCACAAAACTACAGAGTTATAAAGGACTACTCTCTTCCAAAAATCTGTTTAGGGAAGGCAACGAAGCTGACTTGAAAATGAGGCAGAATTGCCCAAAACATATTTCAAGAGGTAAATTGGAATCGCCTTTAAAGCACAGGAAAATAATCACAACTTTGACAATGATGCACTTGGCCAAAAAGGGCGTATGCCTTTTCTCCTGAATATATTCAGGAGAAAACGCATACGCCCTTTTTGGTCAATCTAGCAAGAGTGCAATGCAAATCCACACTACAAAGAATTGTCACTTCCCACGGGTCAAAAGGGACATCTGAAAATCTGTAAAAACCAGAACGGCAAGAGGGAGATGACAAGGGCATGAAGCAATGTGATCCCAAGGGTCATGAAGGATTGTGATGACAAGCGCATGGAGCATTTTGAAGAAAAGATTATGTAGCATATTGCTGACAAAGGCATGGAGCATTGTGATGACAAGGTTCATGGAGCACTGTGATGACAAGTGTCATGGAGCATTGTGATTACAGGGGTCATGGAGCATTGGGATGACAAGGGCATGGAGGATTTTGATGACAAGAGTCCCGGATCATTTTGTTGTCAGGGTTCATGGATCGTTGTGATGACAGGGGTCATGGAGCATTGAGATCACAGGGGTCATGGAGCATTGTGATGAGAAGGTCAAGGAGCATTGGGCTGAAAATGTTCATGGAGTATTGTGATGACAGGGATCCTGGAGGATTGTGATGACAAGGTACTGAAGCATTGTGATGAGAAGACCATGGAAACTTGTGATGACAAGTCTCATGGAATATTCTGATGAAAAGGAGCATGGAGCATTGTGATTACAGGAGTCGTGGAGCATTCTGATGACAAGGGCATCGAGCATTGGGATGAGATGGCCATGGAGCGTTCTGATGACATGCATCATGGAGCTTTGTGATTACAAGGGCATGGAACATTGTGATGAAAAAGGCATGGAACCTTGTAATGACAGGGTTCAAGGAGCATACTGACGACAAGTGTCAAGGAGCATTGTGATGACAAGTGTATTGAGCATTGTGATGACAAAGGTCATGGAGCATTGTGATGAGAAGACCATGGATAATTGTGATGACGAGCGTCATGGGGTGTTGTGATGATAAGTGTTATGGAATATCGTGATCACAATGGTTTGGAGCATTATGATGACAGAGGTCATGGAGAATTCTGATTTCATTGTGATGACAATAGCATGAAGCATTATGATGATGGGCATGGTGCATTGTGATGACAGGGTTCATGGATCATTGAAATGAAAAGGGGCATGGAGCATTGTGATTACAGGGGTCTTGGAGCATTGTGATGAGAATCGTCATGGAGCCTTGTGATGACAAGTCCATGGAACATCGTGATGGCAGGGGTCATGGAGCATTGTTATGATAGGGCTAATGGAGCTTTGTGATGGCAAGGACATGGAACATTGTGATGAGAAGGGTGTTGTGCATTGTGATGAGAAGGGCAGGGAGCATTGTGATGACAGGGTCATGGAGCAATTTGACGAAAAGGGTCATGGAATATTTTGATGATTGTGGTTATGGAACATTGTGAGGTCAAGGGTCATGGACATTTTGATGAAAAAGGTAATGGTGCATTTTGATGACAGGGGTTATGGAACATTGTGATGTCAGGGGTCATGGAACATTTTCATGACAGGGGTTATGAACCATTGTGATTACAGGGGAGTGGGTGTATTGTGATGACTAGTGAGGCAACATTTTGATATCAGTAGTGAGAGAGCATTTTGATAAGACGTGCATGGAGTATTGTAATGACAAGGTTTATGGAGCATTGTGATGAAAAGGTTGTGGAGCATTGTGATGCCAAGTTTTATGGAGGATTGTGATGACAAAGGTAATGGAGCATTGTGATGACAAGGGCTTGGAGCATTGTGATGACAAGGGTCATGGAGAATTGTGATAACAAGGGAATGGAACATTGTGCTGACAACGGCCATTGAGAATTTTGAGGAAAAGTTCGGGAAGCATTGTGATGACAAAGGCATGGAGCTTGCTATGAGAGGGGTCATGGGTCATTGCAATGACAAGTGCATGGAAAATTGTGCTGACAAGAGCATGTAACATTGTGTTGAGAACTGTCATGGAGCACTGTGATGACAAGGACGTGGAGAATGGTGATGACAAGGGACATGGAGCATTGTGATAACCAGGGCATGGAGCATTGTGATGGCAAGACCGTGGAGCACTGTGATGAGAAGACCATGGATAACTGTGGTGACGAGCATCATGGAGCACTATAAAGACAAGGGGCTTGGAGCAGTGTGATGACACGTGTCATGGAGCATTGTGATGACAGGCGTCATGGATCATTGTGATGACAAGGGTCATGGAGCATTCTGAAGAAAACTTGTGGAGTATTGTGATGACAAAGCATGTAACTCTGTGATGATAAGTGTCATGGAAAATAGTGATGCCAAGAATGTGGAGAATTGTGATGACAGGGAACATGGACCATTGTGATGACCAGGGCATGGAGCATTGTGATGGCAATTCGGTGGAGCATTGTGATGAGAAGGCCATGGATAATTATGATAACGAGCGTCATGGAGCACTGTAATGACAAGGGATATGGAGCATTGTGATGACAGTGGCATGGAGCATTGTGATGAAAACGGCATTGGGCATTGTGATGAAAAAGGCATGGAGCCTTTTCGTGACAGGGATTAAGGAGCATTCTACGACAAGTGTCAGGGAGCATTGTGATGACAAGTGTATTGAGAATTGTGATGACAAAGGTCATGGAGCATTTTGATGAAAAGGGCATGGAGTATTGTGATGACAGGCATCATGGAGCATTGTGATGACAAGTGTTATGGAACATTGTGATCACAAGGGTTTGGAGCATTGTGATGACAGAGGTCATGGATCATTTTGATTTCAAGGAGCATGGAGCATTGTGATGACAAGGGCATGAAGCAATGTGATCCCAAGGTTCATGGAGGATTGTGATGAAAATGGTAATGGAGTACTGTGATGACAAGCGCATAGAGCATTGTAATGACAAGGTCATGTAGCATTTTGCTGACAAAGGCATGGAGCATTGTGATGACATGTGTCATGGAGCACTGTGATGACAATTGTCACGGAGCATTGTGAATACATGGGTCATGGAGCATTGGAATGACAAGGTCATGGATGATTTTGATGACAAGGGTCATGGAGCATTGGGCTGAAAATGTTCATGGAGTATTGTGATGACAGGGGTCATGGAGCATTGTGATGACAGAGGTCATGGAGCATTTTGATTTCATTGTGATGACAATAGCTTGAAGCATTATGATGATGGGCATGGTGCATTGTGATGACAGGATTCATGGAGCATTGAGATGAAAAGTGGCATGGAGCATTGTGATTACAGGGGTCTTGGAGCATTGTGATGACAAGGGCATGGAGCATTGTGATTACAGGGGTCTTGGAGCATTGTGATGACAAGTGTCATGGAGCCTTGTGATGACAAGGCCGTGGAACATTTTGATGGCATGGGTCATGGAGCATTGTTATGACAGGGGTAATGGAGCATTGTGATGAGAAGGGCATGGAGCATTCAATTAAATGTTTTATGGAGCATTGCTATGACAAATTTGTGGACTGTTGTGATGAAAAGCACGTTTCACATTGTGATGACATGGGTCATGAGGCATGGTTCTGACAAAGGCATGGAGCATTGTGATGACAAGGGTCACGGAGCATTGTGATGAAAAGTTCAAGGAGCATTGTGGTTACAAAGGTCACAGAAACTTGTGATGACGCAGGCATGGACCATTGTGATGAAAAACATTATGCGGCATTGTGATGACTGGAGTCACGGAGCATTGTGATGACAGGGGTCATGGAGCATTGTGATGACAAGGCTTGCAGCATTGTGATGAGAAGGTCATGGAGTATTGTGAAGACAGGTGTCAGGGAGCATTGTGAGGACATATGTCATGCTCCATTGTGATGACAATGGAATGGGGCATTGTGATGCCAAATTTAATGGAGGATTGTTATGACTAATATAATGGAGCATTGTGATGACTAGGGATTGGAGCATTATGATAACAAGGGCCATTGAGAATTTTCATGACAAGGTCGTGAAGCATTGTGATGAGAATTTCCTGGAGCACTGTGATGACAAAACCATGGAGCCTTGTGATGAAAAGTCTCATGGAGCATATTGATGAAAAGGGGCATGGAGCATTGAGATTATAGGGGTCTTGGAACATAGTGATGACAAGGGCATTGAGCATTGTGAGGAGAAGGCCAAGGAGCATTCTGATGACATGCGTCATTGAGCTTTGTGATGACAAGGGTATGGAGCATTGTGATTACAAGGGTCTTGGAGCATAATGATGAAAATGGCATGGATCATTGTGATGAAAATGGCATGGAGCCTTGTCATGACAGGGTTCAAGGAGCATACAGACAACAAGTGTCAGGGAGCATTTTGATGACAAGTGTATTGAGCATTGTGAGGACAAAGGTCATGGAGCATTGTGATGGGAAGTCCATGGATAATTGTGATGATGAGCGTTATGGCGCATTGTGACGACAGGTGTTATGGAATATTGTGATCACAAGGGTTTGGAGCATTGTTATGATAGAGGTCATGGAGCATTTTGATTTCATTGTGATGACAATAGCATGAAGCATTATGATGATGGGCATGGTGCATTGTGATGACAGGTTTCATGGATCATTGTGATGAAAAAGGGCATGGAGCATATTGATTACAGGGTTCTTGGAGCATTGTGATGAGATCGGTCATGGAGCCTTGTGATGAAAAGGCCATGGAACATCGTGATGGCAGGGGTCATGGAACATTGTTATGACAGGTGTAATGGAGCATTGTGATGGCAAGGGAATGGAGCATTTTGATGACAAGGGTGTTGTTCATTGTGATGAGAAGGGCAGGGAGCATTGTGATGACAGTGTCATGGAGCAATTTGACGAAAAGGGTCATGGAATATTTTGATGATTGTGGTTATGGAACATTGTGATGTCAAGCGTCATGGACATTTTGATGAAAAAGGTAATGGTGCATTTTGATGACAGGGGTTATGGAACATTGTGATGTCAGGGGTCATCAAACAAGGTGATGATAAGTGCATGTAGCATTGTGATGACAGGCGTCATGCAACATTGTGATGATAGAGGTGAGGGAGTATTGTGACGAATAGTGATGTAACATTGTGACATCAGTGTTGAGAGAGCATTTTTATGAGAAGTGCATGGAGCATTTTGATGACAAGTTTTCTGGAGCATTGAGATGACAAGATGGTGGAGCACTGTGATGACAAGCGCATGGTGCATTCTGATGACATGTGTCATGGAGCATTGTGCAGACATGTGCATGGAGCATTGTGAGGACAAGGGTCATGGAGAATTGTGCTGAGAAAGGCATAGAGCATTGTTATGAAAAGGGTCAAAGAGCATTGTGATGAAATGTTCATGGAGCATTGTGTTTAAAATATCACAGAGACTGTTGATGACGCGGGCATGGACCATTGTGATGACAAACATTATGAAGCATTGTGATGACTGGAGTCACGGAGCATTGTGATGACAGGGGTCATGGAGCATTGTGATGACAAGGGCATGGAGCATTGTGATGACAGTGGCATGGAGCATTGGTCTCACAAGTTTCATAGATTATTGTGATGAGAGTGGGCATGGTGCATTTTGCTGACAAGGGCAAGGAGCATTGTGATGATAAGGTCATGGAGTATTGTGAAGACAGGTGTCAGGGAGCATTGTGATGACATATGTCATGGTCCATTGCGATGACAATGGCATGGAGCATTGTGATACCCAATGTAATGGAGGATTGTGATGACAAATATAATGGAGCATTGTGATGATTAGGGCTTGGAGCATTATGATGACAAGGGCCACTGAAAATTTTCAGGACAAGGTCGTGAAGCATTGTGATGAAAAGGTCCTGGAGCATTGTGATGACAAAACTATGGAGCCTTGTGATGACAAGTCTCATGGAGCATACTGATGAAAAGGGGCATGGAGCATTGTGATTACAGGGGTCTTGGAACATTGTGATGATAAGGGCATGTAGAATTGTGAGGAGAAGACCAAGGAGCATTCTGATGGCATGAGTCATTGAGCTTTGTGATGACAATGGCATGGACCATTGTGATTACATGGGACTTGGAGCATTGTGATGAAAAGGGCATGGATCATTGTGATGAAAAAGGCATGGAGCCTTGTCATGACAGGGTTCAAGGAGCATACAGACAACAAGTGTCAGGGAGCATGTTGATGACAAGTGTATTGAGCATTTTGATGACGAAGGTCATGGAGCATTGTGATGAGAAGACCATGGATAATTGTGATGACGAGCATCCTGGGGCATTGTGATGACAAGTGTTATGGAATATTGTGATCACAAGTGTTTGGAGCATTGTTATGACAAAGGTCATGGAGCATTTTGATTTCATTGTTATTACAATAGCATGAAGCATTATGATGATGGGCATGGTGCATTGTGATGAAGGGGTTCATGGATCATTGAGATGAAAATGGGCATGGAGCATTGGGATACAGTGGTCTTGGAGCATTGTGATGAGAAGGGTCATGGAGCCTTGTGATGACAAGACCATGGAACATCCTGATGGCAGAGTTCATTTAGCATTGTTATGACAGATGTAATGGAGCATTGTGATGGCAAGGGCATGGAGCATTGTGATGGGAAAGCCATGGAGCATTCTGATAACATGTGTCATGGAGCTATGTGAAGACAAGGGCATGGAGCAATGTGATGAGAGCGTTCATGGAGCATTGTGATGACAATGACATGGAGCATTGTGATGCCAAGTGTCATGGATCATTGTGATGACAAAGGTCATGGAGCATTTTGATGGCAAGGGCGTTGTGCATTGTGATGAGAAGGGCAGGGAGCATTGTGATGACAGGGTCATGGAGCAACTTGATGAAAAGTGGCATGGAACATTTTGATGACAGGTGTTATGGAACATTGTGATTTCAGGGGTCATCGAACATTATGATGATAAGTGCATGTAGCATTGTGATGACAGGAGTCATGGAACATTGTGATCACAGGAGTGAGGGAGTATTGTGACAAATAGTGATGTAGCATTGTGATATCTGTGGTGAGAGAGCATTTTGATGAGAAGTGCATGGAGCATTGTGATGACAAATTTTATGGAGCATTGTGAAGACAATGTTGTGGAGCACTGTGATGACAAGTGCATGGTGCATTGTGATGACATGCGTCATGGAGCATTGTGCTGACAAGCGAATGGAGCATTGTGATGACAAAGGTCATGTACCATTGTGCTGAGAAAGGCATAGAGCATAGTGATGACAAGTGTCAAAGAGCATTGTGATGAAAAGTTCATGGCACATTGTGTTTAAAAAGGTCACAGAGACTGTTGATGACGAGGGCATGGACCATTGTGATGACAAAGGTCATGAAGCATTGTGATGACTGGAGTCACGGAGCATTGTGATGACAGGGGTCATGGAGCATTGTGATAACAAGGGCATGGAGCATTGTGATGACAAGGGCATGGAACATTGGTCTAATAAGCTTCATGGAGTATTGCGATGAAAGTTGGACTGGCACACTGTGATGACAAGGGCATGGAGCATTGTGATGACCAGGTCATGCCGTATTGTGAAGACAGGTGTCAGGGAGCATTGTGATCACATATGTAATGGCCCATTGTGATGAGTATGGCATGGAGCATTGTGCTGCCAAGTGTCAGGGAGGATTCTGATGAAAAGCTTGTGGTGTATTTTGATGACAATGGCATGGAGCATTGTGAGGAAAACGGCATGGGGCATTGTGATGAAAAAGGCATGGAGCCTATTCGTGACAGGGTTCAAGGAGCATTCTGATGACAAGTGTCAGGGAGCATTGTGATGACAAGTGTATTGAGAATTGTGGTGACAAATGTCATGGAGCATTGTGATGAAAAGGGCATGGAGTAGTTTGATGACAGTCATCATGGAGCGTTGTGATGACAAGTGTTAAGGAACATTGTGATCACAAAGGTTTGGATCATTGTGATGACAGAGGTCATGGATCATTTTGATTTCAAGGAGCATGGAGCATTGTGATGACAAGGGCATGAAGCAATGTGATCCCTAAATTCATGGAGGATTGTGATGACAATGGAAATGGAGTATTGTGATGACAAGCGCATAGAGGATTGTAATGACAAGGTCAAGTAGCATTTTGCTGACAAAGGCATGGAGCATTGTGATGACTTGTGTCATGGAGCACTGTGATGAGAAGTGTCAAGGAGCATTGTGAATATAGGGGTCATGGAGTATTGGGATGACAGGGGCATGGATCATTGTGATAACAAGGGACATGGAGCACTGGGCTGAAAATGTTCATGGAGAGTTGTGATGACAGGTGTCATGGAGCATTGTGATGACTAGGGAATGGAGCATTGCGATGACAAGTGTCCCGGATCCTTTGTTGTCAGGTGTCATGGAGTGTTGTGATGACAGAGGTCATGGAGCATTGTGATGATATTGGCAATGGAGCATTTTGATGAGAAGGTCGTGGAGCACTGGGCTGAAAATGTTCATGGATTATTGTGATGACAGGGATCATGGAGCATTGTGATGACAAGGGAATGGATCATGGTGATGACAAAGTCCTGGAATATTGTGATGAGAAAACCATTGAGACTTGTAATGGCAAGTCTCATGGAGCATTCTGATGAAAAGGGGCATGAAACATTGTGAATACATGGGTCTTGGAGCATTGTGTTGACTAGGGCATAGAGCATTGTGATGAGAAGGCCATGGAGCATTCTGATGACATGCGTCATGGAGATTTGTGATGACAAGGGAATGGAGCATTGTGATTACAGGGACCTTGGAGCATTGTGATGAAATGGTCATGGATCATTGTGATGAAAAATGCATGGAAACTTGTCATGACAGGGTTCAAGGAGCATACTGATGACAAGGGTCAGGGAGCATTGTGATGATAAGTGTATTGAGTATTGTGATGACAAAGATCATGGAGCATTGTGATGAGAAGACCATGGATAATTGTGATGATGAGCGTCATGGGGTTTTGTGATGATACGTGTTATGGAACATTGTGATCACAAGGGTTTGGAGCATTATGATGACAGAGGTCATGGAGAATATTGATTTCATTGTGATGACAATAGCCTGAAGCATTATGATGATGGGCATGGTGCATTGTGATGACACGGTTCATGGAGCATTGAGATGAAAAGGGGCATGGAGCATTGTGATTACAAGGGTCTTGGAGCATTGTGATGACAGGGTTCATGGAGCATTGAGATGAAAAGGGGCATGGAGCATTGTGATTCCAAGGGTCTTGGAGCATTTTGATGACAAGGGCATGGAGCATTGTGATGAGAAAGCCATGGAACATTCTGATGACATGCGTCATGGAGCTTTGTGATGACAAGGGCATGGAGCATTGTGATTTCAGGGGTTTTGAGCATTGTGATGAGAAGTATCATGGAGTCTTTTGATGACTAGGCCGTGGATAATTGTGATGGCAGGGGTCATGGTGCATTGTTATGACAGGGGTAATGGAGCATAGTGATGAGAAGGTTATGGAACTTTGGTCTGAAATGTGTCATGGATTATTGTGATGAGAGTGGGCATGGAGCATTGTGATGACAAGGGCACGGAGCACTGTGATACATGGGTCATGCAGGCCTGTAATGACAAGGGCATGGAGCATTGTGATGAGAAGGGCATCGAGCATTGTGATGACAAGTGTCATGGCGCTTTGTGATGACAAGAGCATGGAGCAATGTGATGAGAGGGTTCATGGAGCATTGTGATGCCAAGGGTCTTGGAGCTTTGTGATGACAAGTCATGGAGCATTTTGATGAGAAGGCAAGGAGCATTTTGATGACCGGGTCATGCCGCAATTTGATAAAAAGTGTAATGGAACATTTTGATGGCAGGGGTTATAGAACTTTGTGATGTCAGGGGTCATGGAGCTTTGGGATGGAAAGGGTCATTGAGCATTTTGATGACAGGGCTTATGGAACATTGTGATGGCAGGAGTCATGGAACATTGTGATGATAAGGGGATGTAGCATTGTGATGACAGGGTCATGGAACATGGTGATTACAAGGGTGAGGGAGTATTTTGATGACTAGTGATGGAACATTGTGATATGTCTTGTGAGAGAGCATTTTGATGAGAATTGCATTTACCATTGTGATTACAAGGTTTATGGCGCATTGTAATGACAAGGTTGTGGACCGTTGTGATGAAATGCGCGTGGCACATTCTGATGACAATGGTCATGGAGCATTGTTCTGACAAAGACATGGAGCATTGTGATGACAAGTTTCACAGAGAATTGTTATGAAATGTTCATGGAGCATTGTGGTTACAAATTTCAAAGAGCCTTGTGATGACGTGGGCATGGACCATGGGAATGACAAACGTTATGAAGCATTGTGATGATTGGAGTCAAGGAACATTGTGATGACAGGGGTCATGGAGCCTTGTGATGATAAGGGCATGGAGCATTGTGATGACAGTGGCATGGAGCATTGGTCTGATAAGTTTCATACATTATTGTGATGAGAGTGGGCATGGTGCATTTTGCTGACAAGGGCATGGAGCATTGTGATGATAAGGTCATGGAGTATTGTGAAGACAGGTGTCAGGGAGCATTGTGATGACATATGTCATGGTCCATTGCGATGACAATGGCATGTAGCATTGTGATAACCAATGTAATGGAGGTTTGTGATGACAAATATAATGGAGCATTGTGATGATTAGGGTTGGAGTATTATGATGACAAGGGCCATTGAAAATTTTCAGGACAAGTTCGTGAAGCATTGTGATGAAAAGGTCCTGGAGCATTGTGATGACAAAACTATGGAGCCTTGTGATGACAAGTCTCATGGAGCATACTGATGAAAAGGGGCATGCAGCATTGTGATTACAGGGGTCTTGGAACATTGTGATGATAAGGGCATATAGAATTGTGAAGAGAAGACCAAGGAGCATTCTGATGGCATGCGTCATTGAGCTTTGTGAATGACAATGGCATGGACCATTGTGATTACATGGGACTTGGAGCATTGTGATGAAAAGGGCATGGATCATTGTGATGAAAAAGGCATGGAGCCTTGTCATGACAGGGTTCAAGGAGCATACAGACAACAAGTGTCAGGGAGCATGTTGATGACAAGTGTATTGAGCATTGTGATGACGAAGGTCATGGAGCATTGAGATGAGAAGTCCGTGGATATTTGTGATGATGAGCGTCATGGGGCATTGTGATGACAAGTGTTATGGAATATTGTGATCACAAGTGTTTGGAGCATTGTTATGACAGAGGTCATGGAGCATTTTTATTTCATTGTTATGACAACAGCATGAAGCATTATGATGATGGGCATGGTGCATTGTGATGAAAGGGTTCATGGATCATTGAGATGAAAAGGGGCATAGAGCATTGTGATTACAGTGTTCTTGGAGCATTGAGATGAAAAGGGGCATGGAGCATGGTAATTACAGGGGTCTTGGAGCTTTGTGATGAAAAGGGAATGGAGCATTGTGATTACAGGAGTCTTGGAGCATTGCGATGAATAGGGCATGGGTCATTGTGATGAAAAAGGCATGGAGCCTTGTCATGAGAGGTTTCATGGAGCATACTGACGACAAGTGTAGGGAGCCTTGTGATGACAAGTGTATTGAGAATTGTGATGACAAAGGTCATGGAGAATTGTGTTGAGAAGACCATGGATAATTGTGATGATGAGCGTCATGGGGTGTTGTGATGATAAGTGTTATGCAACATTGTGATCACCAGGGTTTGGAGCATTGTGATGACAGAGGTCATGGAGCATTTTGATTTCATTGTGATGAAAATATCCTGAAGCATTATGATGATGGGCATGGTGCATTGTGATGAGAGGGTTCATGGAATATTCAGGTGAAAAGGGGCATGGAGCATTCTGTTACAGTGGTCTTGTAGCATTGTGATGACAAAGACATGTAGCATTGTGATGAGAAGTCCATGGAACATTCTGATGACATGCATCATGGAGCTTTGTGATGACAAGGGCATGGAGCATTTTGATTACAGGAGTCTTGGGGCATTGCGAAGAAAAGGGCAGGGGTCATTGTGATGAAAAAGGCATGGAGCCTTGTCATGACAGTGTTCATGGAGCATACTGACGACAAGTGTCAGGGAGCATTGTGATGACAAGTGTATTGAGAATTGTGATGACAAATGTCATGGAGCATTGTGATGAGAAGACCATGGATAATTGTGATGATGAGCATCATGGGGTGTTGTGATGATAAGTGTTATGCAACATTGTGATCAAGAGGTTTTGGAGCATTGTGATGACAGTGGTCATGGAGCATGTTTATTTCATTGTGATGAACATTGCCTGAAGCATTATGATGATGGGCATGGTGCATTGTGATGACAGGGTTCATGGAGCATTGAGATGAAAAGGGGCATGGAGCATTCTGATTACAGGGGTTTGGCGCATTGTGATGACAAGGGCATGAACCACTGTGATGAGAATTCCATGGAACATTCTGATGACATGTGTCATGGATCTTTGTGATGAGAATGGCATGCAGCATTGTGATTACAGGGGTCTTGGAGCATTGTGATGAAAAGGGCATGGATCATTGTGATGAAAAAGGCATGGAGCCTTGTCATGAGAGTGTTCATGGAGCAAACTGACGACAAATGTCAGGGATCATTGTGATGACAAGTGTATTGAAAATTGTGATGACAAGGTTCATGGAGCATTGTGATGAGAAGACCATGGATAATTGTGATGATGAGCGTCATGGGGTGTTGTGATGATTAGTGTTATGCAACATTGTGATCACCAGGGTTTGGAGCATTGTGATGACAGAGGTCATGGAGCATTTTGATTTCATTGTGATGACAATAGCCTGAAACATTATGATGATGGGCATGGTGAATTGTGATGAAAGGGTTAATGGTGCATTGAGATGAAACGTGGCATGGAGCATTGTGATTACAGGGGTCTTGGAGCATTGTGATGACAAGAGCATGAAGCATTGTGATGAGAAGTCCATGGAACATTCTGATGACATGCGTCATGGAGCTTTGTGATGACAAGGGCATGGAGCATTGTGATTACAGGGGTCTTGGAGCATTGTGATGAAAAGGGCATGGATCATTGAGATGAAAAAGGCATGGAGCCTTGTCATGACAGGGTTCATGTTGCATACTGACGACAAGTGTCAGGGAGCATTGTGATGACAAGTGTATTGAGAATTGTGATGACAAAGGTCATGGAGCATTGTGATGAGAAGACCATGGATAATTGTGATGATGAGCGTCATGGGGTGTTGTGATGATAAGTGTTATGCAACATTGTGATCACTGGGGCTTGGAGCATTGTGTTGACAAGGTCATGGAGCATTTTGATTTCATTGTGATGACAATAGCCTGAATCATTATGATGATGGGCATGGTGCATTGTGATGACAGGGTTCATGGAGCATTGAGATGAAAATGGGCATGGAGCATTCTGATTACAGCGGTCTTGGAGAATTGTGATGACAAGGGCATGGAGCATTGGGATGAGAAGTCCATGGAACATTCTGATGACATGCGTCAAGGAGCTTTGTGATGACTAGGGCATGGAGCACTGTGATTACATTGGTCTTGGAGCATTGCGATGAAAAGGGCATGGTTCATTGTGATGAAAAAGGCATGGAGACTTGTCATGACACGGTTCATGCAGCATACTGACGACAAATGTCAGGGAGCATTGTGATGACAAGTGTATTGAGAATTGTGATGACAAAGGTCATGGAGCATTGTGATGAGAAGACCATGGATAATTGTGATGATGAGCGTCATGGGGTGTCGTGATGATAAGTGTTATGCAACATTGTGATCACCAGGGTTTGGAGCATTGTGATGACAGAGGTCATGGAGCATTTTGATTTCATTGTGATGACAATAGCCTGAAGCATTATGATGATGGGCATGGTGCAGTGTGATGACAGGGTTCATGGAGCATTGAGATGAAAAGGGGCATGGAGCATTGTGATTACAGGGGTCTTGGAGCATTGTGATGACAAGGGCATGGAGCATTGTGATGAGAAGTCCATGGAACATTCTGATGACATGCATCATGGAGCTTTGTGATGACAAGGGCATGGAGCATTGTGATTACAGGTGTCTTGGACCATTGTGATGAAAAAGACAAGGATCATTGTGATGAAAAAGGCATGGAGCCTATTCATGACACAGTTCATGGAGCATACTGACGACAAGTGTCTGGAAGCATTGTGATAACAAGTGCATGGAGAATTGTGATGACAAAGGCATGGAACATTGGTCTAATAATTTTCAAGGATTGTTGCGATGACAGTTGGAATGGCGCATTGGCATGAAAAGGGCATCGAGCATTGTGATGACCAGGTCATGCAGTATTGTGAAGACAGGTTTCAGGGAGCATTGTGATGACATATGTAATGGCCCATTGTGATGACAATGGCATGGAGCATTGTGATGCCAAGTATCATGGAGGATTCTGATGACAAAGGTAATGGTGCATTGTGATGACAATGGCTTGGAGCAGTGTGATGACAAGGGTCATGGAGCATTGTTCTGAGAAAGGCATAGAGCATTGTGATGACAAGTGTCACAAAGCATTGTGATGAAAAGTCCATGGAGCATTGTGGTTACAAAGGTCACAGAGCATTTTGATGTCGCGGGCATGGACCATTGTGATGACAAACGTTATGAAGCATTGTGATGACTGCAGTCACGGAGCATTTTGATGACAGGGGTAATGGAGCATTTTGATGACAAGGGCATGGAGCATTGTGATGACAGTGGCATGCAGCATTTGTCTGACATGTTTCATAGATTATTGTGATGAGAGTGGGCATGGTGCATTGTGATGACAAGGGCATGGATCATTGTGATAATAAGTTCATGGAGTATTGTGAAGTCAGGTGTCAGGGAGCATTGTGATGACATATGCCATGGTCCACGGCGATGACAATGGCATGAAGCTTTGTGATACCAAATGTAATGGAGGATTGTGATGACAAATATAATGGAGCATTGTGATGATTAGGGCTTGGAGCATTATGATGACAAGGGCCATTGAAAATTTTGATGACAAGGTCGTGAAGCTTTGTGATGACAAGTTCCTGGAGCATTGTGGTGACAAAACCATGGAGCCTTGTGATGAGAAGTCTCATGGAGCATACTGATGAAAAGGGGCATGGAGCATTGTGATTACAGGGGTCTTGGAACATGGTGAAGACAAGGGCATGGAGCATTGTGAGGAGAAGACCAAGGAGCATTCTGATGGCATGCGTCACTGAGATTTGTGATGACAATGGCATGGACTATTGTGATTACATGGGACTTGAAGCATTGTGATGAAAAGGGCATGGATCATTGTGACGAAAAAGGCATGGAGCCTTGACATGACAGGGTACAGGAAGCATACAAACAACAAGTGTCAGGGAGCATGATGATGACAAGTGTATTAAGCATTGTGATGACGAAGGTCATGGAGCATTGTGATGAGAAGACCATGGATAATTGTGATGACGAGCGTCATGGGGCATTGTGATGACAAGTGTTATGGAATATTGTGATCACAAGGGTTTAGAGCATTGTTATGACAGAGGTCATGGAACATTTTGATTTCACTGTTATGAAAATAGCATGAAGCATTATGATGATGGGCATGGTGCATTGTGATGAGAAGGCCATGGAGCATTCTGATGACATGTGTCATGGAGCTGTGTGAAGACAAGGGCATGGAGCAATGTGATGAGAGCGTTCATGGAGCATTGTGATGACAATGACATGGAGCATTGTGATGCCAAGGGTCATGGATCTTTGTGATGACAAAGGTCATGGAGCATTTTGATGGCAAGGGACTTGTGCATTGTGATGAGAAGGGCAGGGAGCATTCTGATGACAGGGTCATGGAGCAATTTGATGAAAAGTGTCATGGAACATTTTGATGACAGCTGTTATGGAACATTGTGATGTCAGGGGTCATCGAACATTGTGAAGATTAGTGCATGTAGCATTGTGATGACAGGAGTCATGGAACATTGTGATGACAGGGGTGAGGGAGTATTGTGACAAACAGTGATGTAGCATTGTGATATCAGTGGTGAGAGAGCATTTTGATGAGAAATGCATGGAGCATTGTGATGACAAATTTTATGGAGCATTGTGATGACAATGTTGTGGAGCACTGTGATGACAAGCGCATGGTGCATTGTGATGACATGTGTCATGGAGCATTGTGCTGACAAGCGCATGGAGCATTGTGATGACAAGGGTCATGGAGCATTGTGCTGAGAAAGGCATAGAGCATTGTGATGAACAGGGTCAAAGAGCATTGTGATGAAAAGTTCATGGAGCATTGTGGTTAAAAAGGTCACAGAGACTGTTGATGATGAGGGCATGGACCATTGTGATGACAAAGGTCATGAAGCATTGTAATGACTGGAGTCACTGTGCATTGTGATGACAGGGGTCATGGAGCATTGTGATAACAAGGGCATGGAGCATTGTGATGACAAGGGCATGGAACATTGGTCTAATACGTTTCATGGATTGTTGCGATGACAGTTGGAATGGCGCATTGTGATGACAAGGGCATGGAGCATTGGGATGCCAAGTGTCTTGGAGGATTCTGATGACAAAGGTAATGGAGCATTGTGATGACAATGGCTTGGAGCATTGTGATGACAAGGGTCAGGGAGCATTGTGCTGACAAGTGCATGGAGAATTGTGATGACAAGGGTCATGGAGCATTCTGATGACAAGCTTGTGGAGTATTTTGATGACAGTGGCATGGAGCATTGTGATGAAAATGGCATAGGGTATTGTGATGAAAAAGGCATGGAGCCTTTTCGTTACAGGTTTCAAGGAGCATTCTGATGACAAGTATCAGGGAGCATTGTGATGACAAGTGTATTGAGAATTGTGGTGACAAAGATCATGGAGAATTGTGATGAAAAGGGCATGGAGTATTATGATGACAGGCATCATGGAGCGTTGTGATGACAAGTGTTATGAAACATTGTGATCACAAGGGTTTGGAGCATTGTGATGACAGAGGTCATGAATCATTTTGATTTCAAGGAGCATGGAGCATTGTGATGACAAGGGCATGAAGCAATGTCATCCCAAATTTCAAGGAGGATTGTGATGATAAAAGAAAAGGAGTATTGTGATGACAAGCACATAGAGCATTTTAATGACAAGGTCATGTAGCATTTTGCTGACAAAGGCATGGAGCATTGTGATGACATGTGTCATGGAGCACTGTGAGGACAAGCGTCAAGGAGCATTGTGAATACAGGGGTCATGGAGCACTGGGATGACAAGGGAATGGATAATTGTGATGACAAGGGTCATGGAGCACTGGGCTGAAAATGTTCATGGAGAGTTGTGATGACAGGTGTCAAGTAGCATTGTGACGACAAGGGAATGGAGCATTGTGATGACAAGAGTCCTGGATCATTGTGTTGTCAGGTGTCATGGAGTGTTGTGATGACTGTGGTCATGGAGCATTGTGATTATATTGGCAATGGAGCATTGTGATGAGAAGGTCGAGGAGCATTGGGCTGAAAATATTCATGGATTATTGTGATGACAGGTGTCATGGAGCATTGTGATGACAAGGGATTGGATCATGGTGATGTCAAGGTCCTGGAACATTGTGATGAGAAGACCATGGAGACTTGTGATGGCAAGTCTCATGGAGCATTCTGATGAAAATGGGCATGGAGCATTGTGATTACAGGGGTCTTGGAGCATTGTTATAAATAGGGCATAGAGCATTGTGATGAGAAAGCCATGGAGCATTCTGATGACATGCGTCATGGAGTTTTGTGATGACAAGGGCATGGAGCATTGTGATTACAGGGACCTTGGAGCATTGTGATGAAATGGTCATGGATCATTGTGATGAAAAATGCATGGAAACTTGTCATGACAGGGTTCAAGGAGCATAATGACGACAAGGATCAGGGAGCATTGTGATGATAAGTTTATTGAGCATTGTGATGAGAAAGATCATGGAGCATTGTGATGAGAAGACCATGGATAATTATGATGATGAGCGTCATGGGGTGTTGTGATGATACGTGTTATGCAACATTGTGATCACAAGGGTTTGGAGCATTATGATGACAGAGGTCATGCAGAATATTGATTTCATTGTGTTGACAATAGACTGAAGCATTATGATGATGGGCATGGTGCATTGTGATGACAAGGGCATGGAGCATTGTGATGAGAAGGCCATGGAACATTCTGATGACATGCATCATGGAGCATTGTGATGACCAGGGCATGGAGCATTGTGATATCAGGGGTCTTGAGCATTGAGATGAGAATTATCATGGAACCTTGTGATGACTAGGCCGTGGATCATTGTGATGGCAGGTTTCATTGTGCATTGTTATGACAGGGGTAATGGAGCATTGTGATGAGAAGCGTATGGAACTTTGGTCTGAAATGTTTCATGGATTATTGTGATGATAGTGGGCATGGAGCATTGTGATGACAAGGGCACGGAACACTGTGTTACATGGGTCATGCAGTACTGTAATGACAAGGGCATGGAGCATTGTGATGAGAAGGGCATCGAGCATTGTGATGACAAGTGTCATGGAGCTTTGTGATGACAAGGGCATGGAGCAATGTGATGAGAGGGTTCATGGAGCATTGTGATGACAATGACATGGATCATTGTGATGCCAAGGGTCTTGGAGCTTTGTGATGACAAGTCATGGAGCATGTTGATGACAAGTGCATGGTGCATTGTGATGAGAAGGGCAGGGAGTCTTTTGATGACAGGGTCATGCAGCAATTTGATAAAAAGTGTAATGGAACATTTTGATGGCAGGGGTTATAGGCCTTTGTGATGTCAGGGGTCTTGGAGCTTTGGGATGGAACGGGTCATAGAGCATTTTGATGACAGGGGTTATGGAACATTGTGATGGCAGGGGTCATGGAACATTGTGATGGTAATGGGATGTAGCATTGTGATGACAGGGTCATGGAATATTGTGATTACAAAGGTGAGGGAGTATTGTGATGACTAGTGATCGAACATTGTGATATCACTGGTGAGAGAGCATTTTGATGAGAAGTGCATGGACCATTGTGATTACAAAGTTTATGGAGCATTGCAATGACAAGGTTGTGGACCGTTGTGATGAAATGCGCGTGGCAGATTTTGATGACAATGGTCTTGGAGCATTGTTCTGACAAAGACATGGAGCATTGTGATGACAAGTTTCACAGAGAATTGTGATGAAAAGTTCATGAAGCATTGTGGTTAAAAAAGTCACAGAGCCTTGTGAAGACGTGGACATGGACCATTGTGATCACAAACGTTATGAAGCATTGTGATGACTGGAGTCATGGAGCATTGTGATGACAGGGGTCATGGAGCATTGTGATGACAAGGGCATGGAACATTGTGATGACAGTGGCATGGAGCACTGGTCTGACAAGTTTCACAGATTATTGTGAAGGGAGTGGGAATGATGCATTGTAATGACAAGGGCATGGAGCATTGTGATGATAAGGTCATGTAGTATTGTGAAGACAGGTGTCAGGGAGCATTGTGATGAAATATGTCATGGTCCATTGCGAAGACAATGGCATGGAGCATTGTGATACCAAATGTAATGGAGGATTGTGATGACAAATATAATGGAGCATTGTGATGATTAGGGCTTGGAGCATTATGATGACAAGGGCCATTGAAAATTTTGATGACAAGGTCGTGAAGCATTGTGATGACAAGTTCCTGGAGCATTGTAATGACAAAACCATGGAGACTTGTGATGACAAGTCTCATGGAGCATACTGATGAAAAGGGGCATGGAGCATTGTCATTACAGGGGTCTTGGAACATTTCTATGACAAGGGCATGGAGCATTGTGAGGAGAAGACCAAGGAGCATTCTGATGGCATGCGCCATAGAGCTTTGTGATGTCAAGGGCATGGACCTTTGTGATTACTTAGGTCTTGGAGCATTGTGATGAAAAGGGCATGGATCATTGTGATGAAAATGGCATGGAGCCTTGTCATGACAGGGTTCAAGGAGCATACAGACAACAAGTGTCAGGGAGCATTTTGATGACAAGTGTAATGAGCATTGTGATATCGAAGGTCATGGAGCATTGTGATGAGAAGTCCATGGATAATTGTGATCACGAGCGTCATGGGGCATTGTGATTACAAGTGTTATGTAATATTGTGATCACAAGGTTATGGAGCATTGTTATGACAGAGGTCATAGAACATTTTGATTTCATTGTTATGACAATAGCCTGAAGCATTTTGATGATGGGCATGGTGCATTGTGATGACAGGGTTCATGGATCATTGATATGAAAAGGGGGATAGAGCATTGTAATTACAGTGTTCTTGGAGCATTGTGATGGGAAGTCCATGGAACATTCTGATGACATGCATCATGGAGCTTTGTGAAGACAAGGGCATGGCGCATTGTGATTACAGGGGTCTTGGAGCATTGCGATGAAAAGGGCATGGATCATTGTGATGAAAAAGGCATGGAGCCTTGTCATGACAGGGTTCATGGAGCATACTGACGACAAGTGTCAGGGAGCATTGTGATGACAAGTGTATTGAGAATTGTGATGACAAAGATCATGGAGCATTGTGATGAGAAGACCATGAATAATTGTGATGATGAGCGTCATGGGGTATTGTGATGATAAATGTTATGCAACATTGTGATCAAGAGGGTTTGGAGCATTGTGATGACAGAGGTCATGGAGCATTTTTATTTAATTGTGATAACAATAGCCTGAAGCATTATGATGATGGGCATGGTGCATTGTAATGAAAGAGTTCATGGAGCATTGAGATGAAAAGGGGCATGGAGCATTGTGATTACAGTCGTCTTGTAGCATTGTGATGACAAGGGCATGGAGCATTGTGATGAGAAGGCCATGGAATATTCTGATGACATGCGTCATGGAGCATTGTGATGACAAAGGCATGGAGCATTGGGATTACAGGTGTCTTGGAGCATTGAGATGAAAAGGGCATGGATCATTGTGATGAAAAAGGCATGGAGCCTTGTCATGACAGGGTTCAAGGAGCATACTGACGACAATTGTCAGGGAGCATTGTGGTGACAAGTGTATTGAGATTTGTGATGACAAAGGACATGGAGCATTGTGATGAGAAGACCATGGATAATTGTGATGATGAGCGTCATGGGGTGTTGTGATGATAAGTGTTATGCAACATTGTGATCACCAGGGTTTGGAGCATTGTGATGACAGAGGTCATGGAGCATTTTGATTTCATTGTGATGACAATAGCCTGAAGAATTATGATGATGGGCATGGTGCATTGTGATGACAGGGTTCATGGAGCATTGAGATGAAAAGGGGCAAGGAGCATTGTGATTACAGGGGTCTTGGAGCATTGTGATGACAAGGGCATGGAGCATTGTGATGAGAAGACCATGGAACATTCTGATGACATGCATCATGGAGGTTTGTGATGACAAGGGCATGGAGCATTGTGATTACTGCGTTCTTGGAGCATTGTGATGAGAAGTCCATGGAACATTCTGATGACATGCATCATGGAGCTTTGTGAAGACAAGGGCATGGCGCATTGTGATTACAGGGGTCTTGGAGCATTGCGATGAAAAGGGCATGGATCATTGTGATGAAAAAGGCATGGAGCCTTGTCATGACAGGGTTCATGGAGCATACTGACGACAAGTGTCAGGGAGCATTGTGATGACAAGTGTATTGAGAATTGTGATGACAAAGATCATGGAGCATTGTGATGAGAAGACCATGAATAATTGTGATGATGAGCGTCATGGGGTATTGTGATGATAAATGTTATGCAACATTGTGATCAAGAGGGTTTGGAGCATTGTGATGACAGAGGTCATGGAGCATTTTTATTTAATTGTGATAACAATAGCCTGAAGCATTATGATGATGGGCATGGTGCATTGTAATGAAAGGGTTCATGGAGCATTGAGATGAAAAGGGGCATGGAGCATTGTGATTACAGTCGTCTTGTAGCATTGTGATGACAAGGGCATGGACCATTGTGATGAGAAGGCCATGGAATATTCTGATGACATGCGTCATGGAGCATTGTGATGACAAAGGCATGGAGCATTGGGATTACAGGTGTCTTGGAGCATTGAGATGAAAAGGGCATGGATCATTGTGATGAAAAAGGCATGGAGCCTTGTCATGACAGGGTTCAAGGAGCATACTGACGACAATTGTCAGGGAGCATTGTGATGACAAGTGTATTGAGATTTGTGATGACAAAGGTCATGGAGCATTGTGATGAGAAGACCATGGATAATTGTGATGATGAGCGTCATGGGGTGTTGTGATGATAAGTGTTATGCAACATTGTGATCACCAGGGTTTGGAGCATTGTGATGACAGAGGTCATGGAGCATTTTGATTTCATTGTGATGACAATAGCCTGAAGCATTATGATGATGGGCATGGTGCATTGTGATGACAGGGTTCATGGAGAATTGAGATGAAAAGGGGCATGGAGCATTGTCATTACAGTGGTCTTTGAGCATTGTGATGACAAGGGCATGGAACATTGTGATGAGAAGTCCATGGAACCTTCTGATGACATGCGTCATGGAGGATTGTGATGACAAGGACATGGAGCATTGGGATTACAGGGGTCTAGGAGCATTGTGATGAAAAGGGCATGGGTCATTGTGATGAAAAAGCCATGGAGCCTTGTCATGACAGGGTTCATGGAGCATACTGACGAAAAGTATCAGGGAGCATTGTGATGACAAGTGTATTGAGAATTGTGATGACAAAGGACCTGGAGCATTGTGATGAGAAGACCATGGATAATTGTGATGATGAGCGTCATGCGGTTTTGTGATGATAAGTGTTATGAAACATTGTGATCACCAGGGTTTGGAGCATTGTGATGACAGAGGTCATGGAGCATATTGATTTCATTGTGATGAAAATAGCCTGAAGAATTATGATGATGGGCATGGTGCATTGTGATGACAGGGTTCATGGAGCATTGAGATGAAAAGGGGCAAGGAGCATTGTGATTACAGGGGTCTTGGAGCATTGTGATGACAAGGGCATGGAGCATTGTGATGAGAAGACCGTGGAACATTCTGATGACATGCATCATGGAGCTTTGTGATGACACGGGCATGGATCATTGTGATTACAGGGGTCTTGGAGCATTGTGATGAAAAGGGCATGGATCATTGTGATGAAAAAGGCATGGAGCCTTGTCAATACAGGGTTCATGGAGCATACTGACGACAAGTGTCAGGGAGCATTGTGATGACAAGTGTATTGAGAATTCTGATGAGAAAGGACATTGAGCATTGTGATGAGAAGACCATGGATAATTGTGATGATGAGCGTCATGGGGTTTTGTGATGATAAGTGTTATGCAACATTGTGATCAAGAGGTTTTGGAGCATTGTGATGACAGAGGTCATGGAGCATTTTGATTTCATTTTGATGACAATAGACTGAAGCATTATGATGATGGGCATTGTGCATTGTGATGACAGGGTTCATGGAGCATTGAGATGAACAGGGGCATGGAGCATTGTGATTACAGGGGTCTTGGAGCATTGTGATGACAAGGGCATGGAGCATTGTGATTACAGGGGTCTTGGAGCATTGCGATGAAAAGAGCATGGATCATTGTGACTAAAAAGGCAAGGAGCCGTGTCATGACAGGGTTCATGGAGCTTACTGACAACAAGTGTAAGGGAGCATTGTGATGACAAGTGTATTGAGAATTGTGATGACAAAGGTCATGGAGCATTGTGATGAGAAGACCATGGATAATTGTGATGATGAGCGTCATGGGGTGTTGTGATGATAAGTGTTATGCAACATTGTGATCACCAGGGTTTGGAGCATTGTTATGACAGAGGTCATGGAGCATTTTGATTTCATTGTGATGACAATAGACTGAAGCATTATGATGATGGGCATGGTGCATTGTGATGACAGGCTTCATGGAGCATTGAGATGAAAAGGGGCATGGAGCATTGTGATTACAGGTGTCTTGGAGCATTGTGATGACAAGGGCATGGAGCATTGTGATGAGAAGTACATGGAACACTCTGATGACATGCGTCATGGAGCTTTGTGATGACAAGGGCACGGAGCATTGTGATTACAGGGGTTTTGGAGCATTGCGAAGAAAAGGGTATGGGTCATTGTGATAAAAAATGCATGGAACCTTTTCATGACAGGGTTCATGGAGCATACTGACGACAAGTGTCAGGGAGCATTGTGATGACAAATGTATTGAGAATTGTGATGACAAAGATCATGGAGCATTGTGATGAGAAGACCATGGATAATTGTGATGATGAGCGCCATGGTGTGTTGTGATGATAAGTGTTATGCAACATTGTGATCAAGAGGGTTTGGAGCATTGTGAAAACAGAGGTCATGGAGCATTTTGATTTCATTGTGATGACAATAGCCTGAAGCATTATGATGATGGGCAAGGTGCATTGTGATGACAGGGTTCATGGAGCATTGAGAAGAAAAGTGGCATGGAGCATTGTGATTACAGGGGTCTTGGAGCATTGTGATGACAAGGACATGGAGCATTTTGATGAGAAGTCCATGGAACATTCTGATGACATGTGTCATGGATCTTTGTGATAACAAGGGCATGGAGCATTGTGATGACAGGGTTCATGGAGCATTGAGATGAAAAGGGGCATGGAGCATTGTGATTACAGGGGTCTTGCAGCATTGTGATGACAAGGGCATGGAGCATTGTGATGAGAAGTCCATGGAACATTCTGATGACATGCGTCATGGAGCATTGTGATGACAAAGGCATGGAGCATTGTGATTACAGGGGTCTTGGAGCATTGTGATGAAAAGGGCATGGATCATTGTGATGAAAAAGGCATGGAGCCTTGTCATGACAGGGTTCATGGAGCATACTGACAACAAGTGTAAGGGAGCATTGTGATGACAAGTGTATTGAGAATTGTGATGACCTAGGTCATGGAGCATTGTGATGAGAAGACCATGGATAACTGTGATGATCAGCGTCATGCGGTGTTCTGATGATAAGTGTTATGCAACATTGTGATCACCAGGGTTTGGAGCATTGTGATGACAGAGGTCATGGAGCATTTTGATTTCATTGTGATTACAATAGCCTGAAGCATTATGATGATGGGCATGGTGCATTGTGATGACAGGGTTCATGGAGAATTGAGATGAAACGTGGCATGGAGCATTGTGATTACAGGGGTCTTGGAGCATTGTGATGAAAAGGGCATGGATCATTGTGATGAAAACGGCATGGAGCCTTGTCATGACAGGGTTCAAGGCGCATACAGACAACAAGTGTCAGGGAGCATTTTGATGACAAGTGTAATGAGCATTGTGATGTCGAAGGTCATGGAGCATTGTGATGAGAAGTCCATGGATAATTGTGATCACGAGCGTCATGGGGCATTGTGATGACAAGTGTTATGTAATATTGTGATCACCAGGTTATGGAGCATTGTTATGACAGAGGTCATGGAACATTTTGATTTCATTGTTATGACAATAGCATGAAGCATTATGATGATGGGCATGGTGCATTGTGATGACAGGGTTCATGGATCATTGATATGAAAAGGGGGATAGAGCATTGTGATTACAGTGTTTTTGTAGCATTGTGATGAGAAGTCCATGGAACATTCTGATGACATGCATCATGGAGCTTTGTGAAGACAAGTGCATGGCGCATTGTGATTACAGGGGTCTTGGAGCATTGCGATGAAAAGGGCATGGATCATTGTGATGAAAAAGGCATGGAGGGGCTCCCTGGTGTTGCAGTGGTTGAGAGTCCACCTGCCGATGCAGGGGATACGGGTTCGTGCCCCGGTCTGGGAGGATCCCATATGCCGCGGAGCGGCTGGGCCCGTGAGCCATGGCCGCTGAGCCTGCGCGTCCGGAGCCTAAGCGTCCGGAGCCTGTGCTCCGCAACGGGAGAGGCCACAAGAGTGAGAGGCCCGCATACCGAAAAAAAAAAAAAAAAAAAAGGCATGGAGCCTTGTCATGACAGGGTTCATGGAGCATACTGACGACAAGTGTCAGGGAGCATTGTGATGACAAGTTTATTGAGAATTGTGATGACAAAATCATGGAGCATTGTGATGAGAAGACCATGAATAATTGTGATGATGAGCGTCATGGGGTATTGTGATGATAAATGTTATGCAACATTGTGATCAAGAGGGTTTGGTGCATTGTGATGACAGAGGTCATGGAGCATTTTTATTTAATTGTGATAACAATAGCCTGAAGCATTATGATGATGGGCATGGTGCATTGTAATGACAGGGTTCATGGAGCATTGTGATGACAAAGGCATGGAGCATTAGGATTACAGGGGTCTTGGAGCATTGAGATGAAAAGGGCATGGATCATTGTGATGAAAAAGGCATGGAGCCTTGTCATGACAGGGTTCAAGGAGCATACTGACGACAAGTGTCAGGGAGCATTGTGATGACATGTGTATTGAGAATTGTGATGACAACGATCATGGAGCATTGTGATGAGAAGACCATGGATAATTGTGATGATGAGCGTCATGGGGTGTTGTGATGATAAGTGTTATGCAACATTGTGATCACCATGGTTTGGAGCATTGTGATGACAGAGGTCATGGAGCATTTTGATTTCATTGTGATGACAATAGACTGAAGCATTATGATGATGGGCATGGTGCATTGTGATGACAGGGTTCATGGAGCATTGAGATGAAAAGGGGCATGAAGCATTTTGATTACAGTGGTCTTGGAGCATTGTGATGACAAGGGCATGGAACACTGTGAAGAGAAGTCCATGAAACATTCTGATGACATGCGTCATGGAGGTTTGTGATGACAAGGGCATGGAGCATTGGGATTACAGTGGTCTAGGAGCATTGCGATGAAAAGGGCATGGGTCTTTGCGATGAAAAAGCCATGGAGCCTTGTCATGACAGGGTTCATGGATCATACTGCCGAAAAGTATCAGGGAGCATTGTGATGGCAAGTGTATTGAGAATTGTGATGACAAAGGACCTGGAGCATTGTGATGAGAAGACCATGGATAAATGTGATGATGAGCGTCATGGGGTGTTGTGATGATAAGTGTTATGCAACATTGTGATCACCAGGGTTTGGAGCATTGTGATGACAGAGGTCATGGAGCATTTTGATTTCATTGTGATGACAATAGCCTGAAGAATTATGATGATGGGCATGGTGCATTGTGATGACAGGGTTCATGGAGCATTGAGATGAAAAGGGGCAAGGAGCATTGTGATTACAGGGGTCTTGGAGCATTGTGATGACAAGGGCATGGAGCATTGTGATGAGAAGACCATGGAACATTCTGATGACATGCATCATGGAGCTTTGTGATGACAAGGGCATGGAGCATTGTGATTACAGTGTTCTTGGAGCATTGTGATGAGAAGTCCATTGAACATTCTGATGACATGCATCATGGAGATTTGTGAAGACAAGGGCATGGCGCATTGTGATTACAGGGGTCTTGGAGCATTGCGATGAAAAGGGCATGGATCATTGTGATGAAAAAGGCATGGAGCCTTGTCATGACAGGGTTCATGGAGCATACTGACGACAAGTGTCAGGGAGCATTGTGATGACAAGTGTATTGAGAATTGTGATGACAAAGATCATGGAGCATTGTGATGAGAAGACCATGAATAATTGTGATGATGAGCGTCATGGGGTATTGTGATGATAAATGTTATGCAACATTGTGATCAAGAGGGTTTGGAGCATTGTGATGACAGAGGTCATGGAGCATTTTTATTTAATTGTGATAACAATAGCCTGAAGCATTATGATGATGGGCATGGTGCATTGTAATGAAAGGGTTCATGGAGCATTGAGATGAAAAGGGGCATGGAGCATTGTGATTACAGTCGTCTTGTAGCATTGTGATGACAAGGGCATGGAGCATTGTGATGAGAAGGCCATGGAATATTCTGATGACATGCGTCATGGAGCATTGTGATGACAAAGGCATGGAGCATTGGGATTACAGGTGTCTTGGAGCATTGAGATGAAAAGGGCATGGATCATTGTGATGAAAAAGGCATGGAGCCTTGTCATGACAGGGTTCAAGGAGCATACTGACGACATTTGTCAGGGAGCATTGTGATGACAAGTGTATTGAGATTTGTGATGACAAAGGTCATGGAGCATTGTGATGAGAAGACCATGGATAATTGTGATGATGAGCGTCATGGGGTGTTGTGATGATAAGTGTTATGCAACATTGTGATCACCAGGGTTTGGAGCATTGTGATGACAGAGGTCATGGAGCATTTTGATTTCATTGTGATGACAATAGCTTGAAGCATTATGATGATGGGCATGGTGCATTGTGATGACAGGGTTCATGGAGCATTGAGATGAAAAGGGGCATGGAGCATTGTGATTACAGTGGTCTTTGAGCATTGTGATGACAAGGGCATGGAACATTGTGATGAGAAGTCCATGGAACCTTCTGATGACATGCGTCATGGAGGATTGTGATGACAAGGGCATGGAGCATTGGGATTACAGGGGTCTAGGAGCATTGTGATGAAAAGGGCATGGGTCATTGTGATGAAAATGCCATGGAGCCTTGTCATGACAGGGTTCATGGAGCATACTGACGAAAAGTATCAGGGAGCATTGTGATGACAAGTGTATTGAGAATTGTGATGACAAAGGACCTGGAGCATTGTGATGAGAAGACCATGGATAATTGTGATGATGAGCGTCATGCGGTTTTGTGATGATAAGTGTTATGAAACATTGTGATCACCAGGGTCTGGAGCATTGTGATGACAGAGGTCATGGAGCATTTTGATTTCATTGTGATGAAAATGGCCTGAAGAATTATGATGATGGGCATGGTGCATTGTGATGACAGGGTTCATGGAGCATTGAGATGAAAAGGGGCAAGGAGCATTGTGATTACAGGGGTCTTGGAGCATTGTGATGACAAGGGCATGGAGCATTGTGATGAGAAGACCGTGGAACATTCTGATGACATGCATCATGGAGCTTTGTGATGACACGGGCATGGATCATTGTGATTACAGGGGTCTTGGAGCATTGTGATGAAAAGGGCATGGATCATTGTGATGAAAAAGGCATGGAGCCTTGTCAATACAGGGTTCATGGAGCATACTGACGACAAGTGTCAGGGAGCATTGTGATGACAAGTGTATTGAGAATTCTGATGAGAAAGGACATTGAGCATTGTGATGAGAAGACCATGGATAATTGTGATGATGAGCGTCATGGGGTTTTGTGATGATAAGTGTTATGCAACATTGTGATCAAGAGGTTTTGGAGCATTGTGATGACAGAGGTCATGGAGCATTTTGATTTCATTGTGATGACAATAGACTGAAGCATTATGATGATGGGCATGGTGCATTGTGATGACAGGGTTCATGGAGCATTGAGATAAAATGGGGCATGGAGCATTGTGATTACAGTGGTCTTGGAGCATTGTGATGACAAGGGCATGGAGCATTGTGATGAGAAGTCCATGGAACATTCTTATGACATGCATCATGGAGCTTTGTGATGACAAGGGCATGGAGCATTGTGATTACAGGGGTCTTGGAGCATTGTGATGAAAACGGCATGGATCATTGTGACTAAAAAGGCATGGAGCCGTGTCATGACAGGGTTCATGGAGCATACTGACAACAAGGGTAAGGGAGCATTGTGATGACAAGTGTATTGAGAATTGTGATGACAAAGGTCATGGAGCATTGTGATGAGAAGACCATGGATAATTGTGATTATGAGCATCATGGGGTGTTGTGATGATAAGTGTTATGCAACATTGTGATCACCAGGGTTTGGAGCATTGTTATGACAGACGTCATGGAGCATTTTGATTTCATTGTGATGACAATAGACTGAAGCATTATGATGATGGGCATGGTGCATTGTGATGACAGGCTTCATGGAGCATTGAGATGAAAATGGGCATGGAGCATTGTGATTACAGGTGTCTTGGAGCATTGTGATGACAAGGGCATGGAGCATTGTGATGAGAAGTCCATGGAACACTCTGATGACATGCGTCATGGAGCTTTGTGATGACAAGGGCACGGAGCATTGTGATTACAGGGGTTTTGGAGCATTGCGAAGAAAAGGGCATGGGTCATTGTGATAAAAAATGCATGGAACCTTTTCATGACAGGGTTCATGGAGCATACTGACGACAAGTGTCAGGGAGCATTGTGATGACAAGTGTATTGAGAATTGTGATGACAAAGATCATGGAGCATTGTGATGAGAAGACCATGAATAATTGTGATGATGAGCCTCATGGGGTATTGTGATGATAAATGTTATGCAACATTGTGATCAAGAGGGTTTGGAGCATTGTGATGACAGAGGTCATGGAGCATTTTTATTTAATTGTGATAACAATAGCCTGAAGCATTATGATGATGGGCATGGTGCATTGTAATGAAAGGGTTCATGGAGCATTGAGATGAAAAGGGGCATGGAGCATTGTGATTACAGTCGTCTTGTAGCATTGTGATGACAAGGGCATGGAGCATTGTGATGAGAAGGCCATGGAATATTCTGATGACATGCGTCATGGAGCATTGTGATGACAAAGGCATGGAGCATTGGGATTACAGGTGTCTTGGAGCATTGAGATGAAAAGGGCATGGATCATTGTGATGAAAAAGGCATGGAGCCTTGTCATGACAGGGTTCAAGGAGCATACTGACGACATTTGTCAGGGAGCATTGTGATGACAAGTGTATTGAGATTTGTGATGACAAAGGTCATGGAGCATTGTGATGAGAAGACCATGGATAATTGTGATGATGAGCGTCATGGGGTGTTGTGATGATAAGTGTTATGCAACATTGTGATCACCAGGGTTTGGAGCATTGTGATGACAGAGGTCATGGAGCATTTTGATTTCATTGTGATGACAATAGCTTGAAGCATTATGATGATGGGCATGGTGCATTGTGATGACAGGGTTCATGGAGCATTGAGATGAAAAGGGGCATGGAGCATTGTGATTACAGTGGTCTTTGAGCATTGTGATGACAAGGGCATGGAACATTGTGATGAGAAGTCCATGGAACCTTCTGATGACATGCGTCATGGAGGATTGTGATGACAAGGGCATGGAGCATTGGGATTACAGGGGTCTAGGAGCATTGTGATGAAAAGGGCATGGGTCATTGTGATGAAAATGCCATGGAGCCTTGTCATGACAGGGTTCATGGAGCATACTGACGAAAAGTATCAGGGAGCATTGTGATGACAAGTGTATTGAGAATTGTGATGACAAAGGACCTGGAGCATTGTGATGAGAAGACCATGGATAATTGTGATGATGAGCGTCATGCGGTTTTGTGATGATAAGTGTTATGAAACATTGTGATCACCAGGGTCTGGAGCATTGTGATGACAGAGGTCATGGAGCATTTTGATTTCATTGTGATGAAAATGGCCTGAAGAATTATGATGATGGGCATGGTGCATTGTGATGACAGGGTTCATGGAGCATTGAGATGAAAAGGGGCAAGGAGCATTGTGATTACAGGGGTCTTGGAGCATTGTGATGACAAGGGCATGGAGCATTGTGATGAGAAGACCGTGGAACATTCTGATGACATGCATCATGGAGCTTTGTGATGACACGGGCATGGATCATTGTGATTACAGGGGTCTTGGAGCATTGTGATGAAAAGGGCATGGATCATTGTGATGAAAAAGGCATGGAGCCTTGTCAATACAGGGTTCATGGAGCATACTGACGACAAGTGTCAGGGAGCATTGTGATGACAAGTGTATTGAGAATTCTGATGAGAAAGGACATTGAGCATTGTGATGAGAAGACCATGGATAATTGTGATGATGAGCGTCATGGGGTTTTGTGATGATAAGTGTTATGCAACATTGTGATCAAGAGGTTTTGGAGCATTGTGATGACAGAGGTCATGGAGCATTTTGATTTCATTGTGATGACAATAGACTGAAGCATTATGATGATGGGCATGGTGCATTGTGATGACAGGGTTCATGGAGCATTGAGATAAAATGGGGCATGGAGCATTGTGATTACAGTGGTCTTGGAGCATTGTGATGACAAGGGCATGGAGCATTGTGATGAGAAGTCCATGGAACATTCTTATGACATGCATCATGGAGCTTTGTGATGACAAGGGCATGGAGCATTGTGATTACAGGGGTCTTGGAGCATTGTGATGAAAACGGCATGGATCATTGTGACTAAAAAGGCATGGAGCCGTGTCATGACAGGGTTCATGGAGCATACTGACAACAAGGGTAAGGGAGCATTGTGATGACAAGTGTATTGAGAATTGTGATGACAAAGGTCATGGAGCATTGTGATGAGAAGACCATGGATAATTGTGATTATGAGCATCATGGGGTGTTGTGATGATAAGTGTTATGCAACATTGTGATCACCAGGGTTTGGAGCATTGTTATGACAGACGTCATGGAGCATTTTGATTTCATTGTGATGACAATAGACTGAAGCATTATGATGATGGGCATGGTGCATTGTGATGACAGGCTTCATGGAGCATTGAGATGAAAATGGGCATGGAGCATTGTGATTACAGGTGTCTTGGAGCATTGTGATGACAAGGGCATGGAGCATTGTGATGAGAAGTCCATGGAACACTCTGATGACATGCGTCATGGAGCTTTGTGATGACAAGGGCACGGAGCATTGTGATTACAGGGGTTTTGGAGCATTGCGAAGAAAAGGGCATGGGTCATTGTGATAAAAAATGCATGGAACCTTTTCATGACAGGGTTCATGGAGCATACTGACGACAAGTGTCAGGGAGCATTGTGATGACAAGTGTATTGAGAATTGTGATGACAAAGATCATGGAGCATTGTGATGAGAAGACCATGAATAATTGTGATGATGAGCCTCATGGGGTATTGTGATGATAAATGTTATGCAACATTGTGATCAAGAGGGTTTGGAGCATTGTGATGACAGAGGTCATGGAGCATTTTTATTTAATTGTGATAACAATAGCCTGAAGCATTATGATGATGGGCATGGTGCATTGTAATGAAAGGGTTCATGGAGCATTGAGATGAAAAGGGGCATGGAGCATTGTGATTACAGTCGTCTTGTAGCATTGTGATGACAAGGGCATGGAGCATTGTGATGAGAAGGCCATGGAATATTCTGATGACATGCGTCATGGAGCATTGTGATGACAAAGGCATGGAGCATTGGGATTACAGGTGTCTTGGAGCATTGAGATGAAAAGGGCATGGATCATTGTGATGAAAAAGGCATGGAGCCTTGTCATGACAGGGTTCAAGGAGCATACTGACGACATTTGTCAGGGAGCATTGTGATGACAAGTGTATTGAGATTTGTGATGACAAAGGTCATGGAGCATTGTGATGAGAAGACCATGGATAATTGTGATGATGAGCGTCATGGGGTGTTGTGATGATAAGTGTTATGCAACATTGTGATCACCAGGGTTTGGAGCATTGTGATGACAGAGGTCATGGAGCATTTTGATTTCATTGTGATGACAATAGCTTGAAGCATTATGATGATGGGCATGGTGCATTGTGATGACAGGGTTCATGGAGCATTGAGATGAAAAGGGGCATGGAGCATTGTGATTACAGTGGTCTTTGAGCATTGTGATGACAAGGGCATGGAACATTGTGATGAGAAGTCCATGGAACCTTCTGATGACATGCGTCATGGAGGATTGTGATGACAAGGGCATGGAGCATTGGGATTACAGGGGTCTAGGAGCATTGTGATGAAAAGGGCATGGGTCATTGTGATGAAAATGCCATGGAGCCTTGTCATGACAGGGTTCATGGAGCATACTGACGAAAAGTATCAGGGAGCATTGTGATGACAAGTGTATTGAGAATTGTGATGACAAAGGACCTGGAGCATTGTGATGAAAAGACCATGGATAATTGTGATGATGAGCGTCATGCGGTTTTGTGATGATAAGTGTTATGAAACATTGTGATCACCAGGGTCTGGAGCATTGTGATGACAGAGGTCATGGAGCATTTTGATTTCATTGTGATGAAAATGGCCTGAAGAATTATGATGATGGGCATGGTGCATTGTGATGACAGGGTTCATGGAGCATTGAGATGAAAAGGGGCAAGGAGCATTGTGATTACAGGGGTCTTGGAGCATTGTGATGACAAGGGCATGGAGCATTGTGATGAGAAGACCGTGGAACATTCTGATGACATGCATCATGGAGCTTTGTGATGACACGGGCATGGATCATTGTGATTACAGGGGTCTTGGAGCATTGTGATGAAAAGGGCATGGATCATTGTGATGAAAAAGGCATGGAGCCTTGTCAATACAGGGTTCATGGAGCATACTGACGACAAGTGTCAGGGAGCATTGTGATGACAAGTGTATTGAGAATTCTGATGAGAAAGGACATTGAGCATTGTGATGAGAAGACCATGGATAATTGTGATGATGAGCGTCATGGGGTTTTGTGATGATAAGTGTTATGCAACATTGTGATCAAGAGGTTTTGGAGCATTGTGATGACAGAGGTCATGGAGCATTTTGATTTCATTGTGATGACAATAGACTGAAGCATTATGATGATGGGCATGGTGCATTGTGATGACAGGGTTCATGGAGCATTGAGATAAAATGGGGCATGGAGCATTGTGATTACAGTGGTCTTGGAGCATTGTGATGACAAGGGCATGGAGCATTGTGATGAGAAGTCCATGGAACATTCTTATGACATGCATCATGGAGCTTTGTGATGACAAGGGCATGGAGCATTGTGATTACAGGGGTCTTGGAGCATTGTGATGAAAACGGCATGGATCATTGTGACTAAAAAGGCATGGAGCCGTGTCATGACAGGGTTCATGGAGCATACTGACAACAAGGGTAAGGGAGCATTGTGATGACAAGTGTATTGAGAATTGTGATGACAAAGGTCATGGAGCATTGTGATGAGAAGACCATGGATAATTGTGATTATGAGCATCATGGGGTGTTGTGATGATAAGTGTTATGCAACATTGTGATCACCAGGGTTTGGAGCATTGTTATGACAGACGTCATGGAGCATTTTGATTTCATTGTGATGACAATAGACTGAAGCATTATGATGATGGGCATGGTGCATTGTGATGACAGGCTTCATGGAGCATTGAGATGAAAATGGGCATGGAGCATTGTGATTACAGGTGTCTTGGAGCATTGTGATGACAAGGGCATGGAGCATTGTGATGAGAAGTCCATGGAACACTCTGATGACATGCGTCATGGAGCTTTGTGATGACAAGGGCACGGAGCATTGTGATTACAGGGGTTTTGGAGCATTGCGAAGAAAAGGGCATGGGTCATTGTGATAAAAAATGCATGGAACCTTTTCATGACAGGGTTCATGGAGCATACTGACGACAAGTGTCAGGGAGCATTGTGATGACAAGTGTATTGAGAATTGTGATGACAAAGATCATGGAGCATTGTGATGAGAAGACCATGAATAATTGTGATGATGAGCCTCATGGGGTATTGTGATGATAAATGTTATGCAACATTGTGATCAAGAGGGTTTGGAGCATTGTGATGACAGAGGTCATGGAGCATTTTTATTTAATTGTGATAACAATAGCCTGAAGCATTATGATGATGGGCATGGTGCATTGTAATGAAAGGGTTCATGGAGCATTGAGATGAAAAGGGGCATGGAGCATTGTGATTACAGTCGTCTTGTAGCATTGTGATGACAAGGGCATGGAGCATTGTGATGAGAAGGCCATGGAATATTCTGATGACATGCGTCATGGAGCATTGTGATGACAAAGGCATGGAGCATTGGGATTACAGGTGTCTTGGAGCATTGAGATGAAAAGGGCATGGATCATTGTGATGAAAAAGGCATGGAGCCTTGTCATGACAGGGTTCAAGGAGCATACTGACGACAATTGTCAGGGAGCATTGTGATGACAAGTGTATTGAGATTTGTGATGACAAAGGTCATGGAGCATTGTGATGAGAAGACCATGGATAATTGTGATGATGAGCGTCATGGGGTGTTGTGATGATAAGTGTTATGCAACATTGTGATCACCAGGGTTTGGAGCATTGTGATGACAGAGGTCATGGAGCATTTTGATTTCATTGTGATGACAATAGCCTGAAGCATTATGATGATGGGCATGGTGCATTGTGATGACAGGGTTCATGGAGCATTGAGATGAAAAGGGGCATGGAGCATTGTGATTACAGTGGTCTTTGAGCATTGTGATGACAAGGGCATGGAACATTGTGATGAGAAGTCCATGGAACCTTCTGATGACATGCGTCATGGAGGATTGTGATGACACGGGCATGGATCATTGTGATTACAGGGGTCTTGGAGCATTGTGATGAAAAGGGCATGGATCATTGTGATGAAAAAGGCATGGAGCCTTGTCAATACAGGGTTCATGGAGCATACTGACGACAAGTGTCAGGGAGCATTGTGATGACAAGTGTATTGAGAATTCTGATGAGAAAGGACATTGAGCATTGTGATGAGAAGACCATGGATAATTGTGATGATGAGCGTCATGGGGTTTTGTGATGATAAGTGTTATGCAACATTGTGATCAAGAGGTTTTGGAGCATTGTGATGACAGAGGTCATGGAGCATTTTGATTTCATTGTGATGACAATAGACTGAAGCATTATGATGATGGGCATGGTGCATTGTGATGACAGGGTTCATGGAGCATTGAGATAAAATGGGGCATGGAGCATTGTGATTACAGTGGTCTTGGAGCATTGTGATGACAAGGGCATGGAGCATTGTGATGAGAAGTCCATGGAACATTCTTATGACATGCATCATGGAGCTTTGTGATGACAAGGGCATGGAGCATTGTGATTACAGGGGTCTTGGAGCATTGTGATGAAAACGGCATGGATCATTGTGACTAAAAAGGCATGGAGCCGTGTCATGACAGGGTTCATGGAGCATACTGACAACAAGGGTAAGGGAGCATTGTGATGACAAGTGTATTGAGAATTGTGATGACAAAGGTCATGGAGCATTGTGATGAGAAGACCATGGATAATTGTGATTATGAGCATCATGGGGTGTTGTGATGATAAGTGTTATGCAACATTGTGATCACCAGGGTTTGGAGCATTGTTATGACAGAGGTCATGGAGCATTTTGATTTCATTGTGATGACAATAGACTGAAGCATTATGATGATGGGCATGGTGCATTGTGATGACAGGCTTCATGGAGCATTGAGATGAAAATGGGCATGGAGCATTGTGATTACAGGTGTCTTGGAGCATTGTGATGACAAGGGCATGGAGCATTGTGATGAGAAGTCCATGGAACACTCTGATGACATGCGTCATGGAGCTTTGTGATGACAAGGGCACGGAGCATTGTGATTACAGGGGTTTTGGAGCATTGCGAAGAAAAGGGCATGGGTCATTGTGATAAAAAATGCATGGAACCTTTTCATGACAGGGTTCATGGAGCATACTGACGACAAGTGTCAGGGAGCATTGTGATGACAAGTGTATTGAGAATTGTGATGACAAAGATCATGGAGCATTGTGATGAGAATACCATGGATAATTGTGATGATGAGCGCCATGGGGTGTTGTGATGATAAGTGTTATGCAACATTGTGATCAAGAGGGTTTGGAGCATTGTGAAAACAGAGGTCATGGAGCATTTTGATTTCATTGTGATGACAATAGCCTGAAGCATTATGATGATGGGCAAGGTGCATTGTGATGACAGGGTTCATGGAGCATTGAGATGAAAAGTGGCATGGAGCATTGTGATTACAGGGGTCTTGGACCATTGTGATGACAAGGACATGGAGCATTGTGATGAGAAGTCCATGGAACATTCTGATGACATGTGTCATGGATCTTTGTGATAACAAGGGCATGGAGCATTGTGATGACAGGGTTCATGGAGCATTGTGATGAAAAGGGCATGGAGCATTGTGATGACAAGTCAATGGAACATTCTGATGACATGCATCATGGAGCTTTGTGATGACAAGGGCATGGAGTATTATGATGAAAAAGGCATGGAGCCTTGTCATGACAGGTTTCATGGAGCATAATGACGACAAGTGTCAAGGAGCATTGTGATGACAAGTGTATTGAAAATTGTGATGACAAGGTTCATGGAGCATTGTGATGAGAAGACCACGGATAAATGTGATGATGAGTGTCGTGGGGTGTTGTGATGATAAGTGTTATGCAACATTGTGATCACCATGGTTTGGAGCATTGTGATGACAGAGGTCATGGAGCATTTTGATTGCATTCTGATGACAATAGCCTGAATCATTATGATGATGGGCACGGTGCATTGTGATGACAGGGTTCATGGAGCATTGAGATGAAAATTGGCATGGAGCATTGTGATTACAGGGGTCTTGGAGCATTGTGATGACAAGGGCATGGAGCATTGTGATGAGAAGTCCATGGAATATTCTGATGACATGCGTCATGGAGCATTGTGATGACAATGGCATGGAGCATTGTGATTACAGGTGCCTTGGAGCATTGTGATGAAAAGGGCATGGAGCATTGTGATGAGAAGTCCATGGAACATTCTGATGACATGCATCATGGACGTTTGTGATGACAACAGCATGGAGCATGGTGATTACAGGGGTCTTGGAGCATTGTGATGAAAAGGGCATGGATCATTGTGATGAAAAAGGCATGGAGCCTTGTCAATACAGGGTTCATGGAGCATACTGACGACAAGTGTCAGGGAGCATTGTGATGACAAGTGTATTGAGAATTGTGATGACAAAGGACATGGAGCATTGTGATGAGAAGACCATGGATAATTGTGATGATGAGCGTCATGGGGTGTTGTGATGATAAGTGTTATGCAACATTGTGATCAAGAGGTTTTGGAGCATTGTGATGACAGAGGTCATGGAGCATTTTGATTTCATTGTGATGACAATAGACTGAAGCATTATGATGATGGGCATTGTGCATTGTGATGACAGGGTTCATGGAGCATTGAGATGAAAAGGGGCATGGAGCATTGTGATTACAGGGGTCTTGGAGCATTGTGATGACAAGGGCATGCAGCATTGTGATGAGAAGTCCATGGAACATTCTGATGACATGCGTCATGGAGCATTGTGATGACAAAGACATGGAGCATTGTGATTACAGGGGTCTTGGAGCATTGTGATGAAAAGGGCATGGATCATTGTGATGAAAAAGGCATGGAGCCTTGTCATGACAGTGTTCATGGAGCATACTGACAACAAGTGTAAGGGACCATTGTGATGACAAGTGTATTGAGAATTGTGATGACCTAGGTCATGGAGCATTGTGATGAGAAGACCATGGATAACTGTGATGATCAGCGTCATGCGGTGTTCTGATGATAAGTGTTATGCAACATTGTGATCACCAGGGTTTGGAGCATTGTGATGACAGAGGTCATGGAGCATTTTGATTTCATTGTGATGACAATAGCCTGAAGCATTATGATGATGGGCATGGTGCATTCTGATGACAGGGTTCATGGAGAATTGAGATGAAATGTGGCATGGTGCATTGTGATTACAGGGGTCTTGGAGCATTGTTATGAAAAGGGCATGGATCATTGTGATGAAAACGGCATGGAGCCTTGTCATGACAGGGTTCAAGGAGCATACAGACAACAAGTGTCAGGGAGCATTTTGATGACAAGTGTAATGAGCATTGTGATATCGAAGGTCATGGAGCATTGTGATGAGAAGTCCATGGATAATTGTGATCACGAGCGTCATGGGGCATTGTGATGACAAGTGTTATGTATTATTGTGATCACAAGGTTATGGAGCATTGTTATGACAGAGGTCATGGAACATTTTGATTTCATTGTTATGACAATAGCATGAAGCATTATGATGATGGGCATGGTGCATTGTGATGACAGGGTTCATGGATCATTGATATGAAAAGGGGGATAGAGCATTGTGATTACAGTGTTCTTGGAGCATTGTGATGAGAAGTCCATGGAACATTCTGATGACATGCATCATGGAGCTTTGTGAAGACAAGGGCATGGCGCATTGTGATTAAAGGGGTCTTGGAGCATTGTGATGAAAAGGGCATGTGTCATTGTGATGAAAACGGCATGCAGCCTTGTCATGACAGGGTTCATGGAGCATACTGACGAAAAGTATCAGGGAGCATTGTGATGACAAGTGTATTGAGAATTGTGATGACAAAGGACCTGGAGCATTGTGATGAGAAGACCATGGATAATTGTGATGATGAGCGTCATGGGGTGTTGTGATGATAAGTGTTATGCAACATTGTGATCACCAGGGTTTGGAGCATTGTGATGACAGAGGTCATGGAGCATTTTGATTTCATTATGATGACAATAGCCTGAAGAATTATGATGATGGGCATGGTGCATTGTGATGACAGGGTTCATGGAGCATTGAGATGAAAAGGGGCAAGGAGCATTGTGATTACAGGTGTCTTGGAGCATTGTGATGACAAGGGCATGGAGCATTGTGATGAGAAGACCATGGAACATTCTGATGACATTCATCATGGAGCTTTGTGATGACAAGGGCCTGGAGCATTGTGATTACAGGGGTCTTGGAGCATTGTGATGAAAAGGGCATGGATTATTGTGATGAAAAAGGCATGGAGCCTTGTCAATACAGGGTTCATGGAGCATACTGACGACAAGTGTCAGGGAGCATTGTGATGACAAGTGTATTGAGAATTGTGATGACAAAGGACATGGAGCATTGTGATGAGAAGACCATGGATAATTGTGATGATGAGCGTCATGGGGTGTTGTGATGATAAGTGTTATGCAACATTGTGATCAAGAGGTTTTGGAGCATTGTGATGACAGAGGTCATGTAGCATTTTGATTTCATTGTGATGACAATAGACTGAAGCATTATGATGATGGGCATTGTGCATTGTGATGACAGGGTTCATGGAGCATTGAGATGAAAAGGGGCATGGAGCATTGTGATTACAGGGGTCTTGGAGCATTGTGATGACAAGGGCATGCAGCATTGTGATGAGAAGTCCATGGAACATTCTGATGACATGCGTCATGGAGCATTGTGATGACAAAGACATGGAGCATTGTGATTACAGGGGTCTTGGAGCATTGTGATGAAAAGGGCATGGATCATTGTGATGAAAAAGGCATGGAGCCTTGTCATGACAGTGTTCATGGAGCATACTGACAACAAGTGTAAGGGACCATTGTGATGACAAGTGTATTGAGAATTGTGATGACCTAGGTCATGGAGCATTGTGATGAGAAGACCATGGATAACTGTGATGATCAGCGTCATGCGGTGTTCTGATGATAAGTGTTATGCAACATTGTGATCACCAGGGTTTGGAGCATTGTGATGACAGAGGTCATGGAGCATTTTGATTTCATTGTGATGACAATAGCCTGAAGCATTATGATGATGGGCATGGTGCATTCTGATGACAGGGTTCATGGAGAATTGAGATGAAATGTGGCATGGTGCATTGTGATTACAGGGGTCTTGGAGCATTGTTATGAAAAGGGCATGGATCATTGTGATGAAAACGGCATGGAGCCTTGTCATGACAGGGTTCAAGGAGCATACAGACAACAACTGTCAGGGAGCATTTTGATGACAAGTGTAATGAGCATTGTGATATCGAAGGTCATGGAGCATTGTGATGAGAAGTCCATGGATAATTGTGATCACGAGCGTCATGGGGCATTGTGATGACAAGTGTTATGTATTATTGTGATCACAAGGTTATGGAGCATTGTTATGACAGAGGTCATGGAACATTTTGATATCATTGTTATGACAATAGCATGAAGCATTATGATGATGGGCATGGTGCATTGTGATGACAGGGTTCATGGATCATTGATATGAAAAGGGGGATAGAGCATTGTGATTACAGTGTTCTTGGAGCATTGTGATGAGAAGTCCATGGAACATTCTGATGACATGCATCATGGAGCTTTGTGAAGACAAGGGCATGGCGCATTGTGATTAAAGGGGTCTTGGAGCATTGTGATGAAAAGGGCATGTGTCATTGTGATGAAAACGGCATGGAGCCTTGTCATGACAGGGTTCATGGAGCATACTGACGAAAAGTATCAGGGAGCATTGTGATGACAAGTGTATTGAGAATTGTGATGACAAAGGACCTGGAGCATTGTGATGAGAAGACCATGGATAATTGTGATGATGAGCGTCATGGGGTGTTGTGATGATAAGTGTTATGCAACATTGTGATCACCAGGGTTTGGAGCATTGTGATGACAGAGGTCATGGAGCATTTTGATTTCATTATGATGACAATAGCCTGAAGAATTATGATGATGGGCATGGTGCATTGTGATGACAGGGTTCATGGAGCATTGAGATGAAAAGGGGCAAGGAGCATTGTGATTACAGGTGTCTTGGAGCATTGTGATGACAAGGGCATGGAGCATTGTGATGAGAAGACCATGGAACATTCTGATGACATTCATCATGGAGCTTTGTGATGACAAGGGCCTGGAGCATTGTGATTACAGGGGTCTTGGAGCATTGTGATGAAAAGGGCATGGATTATTGTGATGAAAAAGGCATGGAGCCTTGTCAATACAGGGTTCATGGAGCATACTGACGACAAGTGTCAGGGAGCATTGTGATGACAAGTGTATTGAGAATTGTGATGACAAAGGACATGGAGCATTGTGATGAGAAGACCATGGATAATTGTGATGATGAGCGTCATGGGGTGTTGTGATGATAAGTGTTATGCAACATTGTGATCAAGAGGTTTTGGAGCATTGTGATGACAGAGGTCATGTAGCATTTTGATTTCATTGTGATGACAATAGACTGAAGCATTATGATGATGGGCATTGTGCATTGTGATGACAGGGTTCATGGAGCATTGAGATAAAAAGGGGCATGGAGCATTGTGATTACAGGGGTCTTGGAGCATTGTGATGACAAGGGCATGGAGCATTGTGATGAGAAGTCCATGGAACTTTCTGATGACATGCGTCATGGAGCATTGTGATGACAAAGGCATGGAGCATTGTGATTACAGGGGTCTTGGAGCATTGTGATGAAAAGGGCATGGATCATTGTCATGAAAAAGGCATGGAGCCTTGTCATGACAGGGTTCATGGAGCATACTGACGACAAGTGTAAGGGAGCATTGTGATGACAAGTGTATTGAGAACTGTGATGACCTAGGTCATGGAGCATTGTGATGAGAAGACCATGGATAACTGTGATGATCAGCGTCATGCGGTGTTCTGATGATAAGTGTTATGCAACATTGTGATCACCAGGGTTTGGAGCATTGTGATGACAGAGGTCATGGAGCATTTTGATTTCATTGTGATGACTATAGCCTGAAGCATTATGATGATGGGCATGGTGCATTGTGATGACAGGGTTCATGGAGAATTGAGATGAATCGTGGCATGGAGCATTGTGATTACATGGGTCTTGGAGCATTGTGATGAAAAGGGCATGGATCATTGTGATGAAAACGGCATGGAGCCTTGTCATCACAGGGTTCAAGGAGCATACAGACAACAACTGTCAGGGAGCATTTTGATGACAAGTGTAATGAGTATTGTCATGTCGAAGTTCATGGAGCATTGTGATGAGAAGACCATGGATAATTGTGATCACGAGCGTCATGGGGCATTGTGATGACAAGTGTTATATAATATTGTGATCACAAGGTTATGGAGCATTGTTATGACAGAGGTCATGGAACATTTTGATTTCATTGTTATGACAATAGCATGAAGCATTATGATGATGGGCATGGTGCATTGTGATGACAGGGTTCATGGATCATTGATATGAAAAGGGGGATAGAGCATTGTGATTACAGTGTTCTTGGAGCATTGTGATGAGAAGTCCATGGAACATTCTGATGACATGCATCATGGAGCATTGTGAAGACAAGGGCATGGGGCATTGTGATTACAGTGGTCTTGGAGCATTGCGATGAATAGGGCATGGATCATTGTGATGAAAAAGGCATGGAGCCTTGTCATGACAGGGTTCATGGAGCATACTGACGACAAGTGTCAGGGAGCATTGTGATGACAAGTGTATTGAGAATTGTGATGACAAAGATCATGGAGCATTGTGATGAGAAGACCATGAATAATTGTGATGATGTGCGTCATGGTGTATTGTGATGATAAATGTTATGCAACATTGTGATCAAGAGGGTTTGGAGCATTGTGATGACAGAGGTCATGGAGTATTTTTATTTAATTGTGATAACAATAGCCTGAAGCATTATGATAATGGGCATGGTGCATTGTAATGACAGGGTTCATGGAGCATTGAGATGAAAAGGGGCATGGAGCATTGTGATTACAGTCGTCTTGGAGCATTGTGATGACAAGGGCATGGAGCATTGTGATGAGAAGTCCATGGAATATTCTGATGACATGCGTCATGGAGCATTGTGATGACAAAGGCATGGAGCATTGGGATTACAGGGGTCTTGGGGCATTGAGATGAAAAGGGCATGGATCATTGTGATGAAAAAGGCATGGAGCCTTGTCATGACAGGGTTCAAGGAGCATACTGACGACAAGTGTCAGGGAGCATTGTGATGACAAGTGTATTGAGAATTGTGATGACAACAATCATGGAGCATTGTGATGAGAAGACCATGGATAATTGTGATGATGAGCGTCATGGGGTGTTGTGATGATAAGTGTTATGCAACATTGTGATCACTAGGGTTTGGAGCATTGTGATGACAGAGGTCATGGAGCATTTTGATTTCATTGTGATGACAATAGACTGAAACATTATGATGATGGGAATGGTGCATTGTGATGACAGGGATCATGGAGCATTGAGATGAAAAGGGGCATGGAGCATTGTGATTACAGTGGTCTTGGAGCATTGTGATGACAAGGGCATGGAGCATTGTGATGAGAAGTCCATGGAACATTCTGATGACATGCGTCATGGAGGTTTGTGATGACAAGGGCATGGAGCATTGGGATTACAGGGGTCTAGGAGAATTGTGATGAAAAGGGCATATGTCATTGTGATGAAAAAGCCATGGAGCCTTGTCATGACAGGGTTCATGGAGCATACTGACGAAAAGTATCAGGGAGCATTGTGATGACAAGTGTATTGAGAATTGTGATGACAAAGGACCTGGAGCATTGTGATGAGAACACCATGGATAATTGTGATGATGAGCGTCATGGGGTGTTGTGATGATAAGTGTTATGCAACATTGTGATCACCAGGGTTTGGAGCATTGTGATGACAGAGGTCATGGAGCATTTTGATTATATTGTGATGACAATATCTGAAGAATTATGATGATGGGCATGGTGCATTGTGATGACAGGGTTCATGGAGCATTGAGATGAAAAGGGGCAAGGAGCATTGTGATTACAGGGGTCTTGGAGCATTGTGATGACAAGGGCATGGAGCATTGTGATGAGAAGACCATGGAACATTCTGATGACATTCATCATGGAGCTTTGTGATGACAAGGGCATGGAGCATTGTGATTACAGGGGTCTTGGAGCATTTTGATGAAAAGGGCATGGATCATTGTGATGAAAAAGGCATGGAGCCTTGTCAATACAGGGTTCATGGAGCATACTGACGACAAGTGTCAGGGAGCATTGTGATGACAAGTGTATTGAGAATTGTGATGACAAAGGACATGGAGCATTGTGATGAGAAGACCATGGATAATTGTGATGATGAGCGTCATGGGGTGTTGTGATGATAAGTGTTAGGCAACATTGTGATCAAGAGGTTTTGGAGCATTGTGATGACAGAGGTCATGGAGCATTTTGATTTCATTGTGATGACAATAGACTGAAGCATTATGATGATGGGCATTGTGCATTGTGATGACAGGGTTCATGGAGCATTGAGATAAAAAGGGGCATGGAGCATTGTGATTACAGGGGTCTTGGAGCATTGTGATGACAAGGGCATGGAGCAATGTGATGAGAAGTCCTTGGAACTTTCTGATGACATGCGTCATGGAGCATTGTGATGACAAAGGCATGGAGCATTGTGATTACAGGGGTCTTGGAGCATTGTGATGAAAAGGGCATGGGTCATTGTGATGAAAAAGGCATGGAGCCTTGTCATGACAGGGTTCATGGAGCATACTGACGACAAGTGTAAGGGAGCATTGTGATGACAAGTGTATTGAGAACTGTGATGACCTAGGTCATGGAGCATTGTGATGAGAAGACCATGGACAACTGTGATGATCAGCGTCATGCGGTGTTCTGATGATAAGTGTTATGCAACATTGTGATCACCAGGGTTTGGAGCATTGTGATGACAGAGGTCATGGAGCATTTTGATTTCATTGTGATGACAATAGCCTGAAGCATTATGATGATGGGCATGGTGCATTGTGATGACAGGGTTCATGGAGAATTGAGATGAAACGTGGCATGGAGCATTGTGATTACAGGGGTCTTGGAGCATTGTGATGAAAAGGGCATGGATCATTGTGATGAAAACGCTATGGAGCCTTGTCATGACAGGGTTCAAGGAGCATACAGACAAAAACTGTCAGGGAGCATTTTGATGACAAGTGTAATGAGCATTGTGATGTCGAAGGTCATGGAGCATTGTGATGAGAAGTCCATGGATAATTGTGATCACGAGCGTCATGGGGCATTGTGATGACAAGTGTTATGTATTATTGTGATCACAAGGTTATGGAGCATTGTTATGACAGAGGTCATGGAACATTTTGATTTCATTGTTAGGACAATAGCATGAAGCATTATGATGATGGGCATGGTGCATTGTGATGACAGGGTTCATGGATCATTGATATGAAAAGAGGGATAGAGCATTGTGATTACAGTGTTCTTGGAGCATTGTGATGAGAAGTCCATGGAACATTCTGATGACATGCATCATGGAGCTTTGTGAAGACAAGGGCATGGCGCATTGTGATTACAGTGGTCTTGGAGCATTGCGATGAAAAGGGCATGGATCATTGTGATGAAAAAGGCATGGAGCCTTGTCATGACAGTGTTCATGGAGCATACTGACGACAAGTGTCAGGGAGCATTGTGATGACAAGTGTATTGAGAATTGTGATGACAATGATCATGGAGCATTGTGATGAGAAGACCATGAATAATTGTGATGATGAGCGTCATGGGGTATTGTGATGATAAAAGTTATGCAACATTGTGATCAAGAGGGTTTGGAGCATTGTGATGACAGAGGTCATGGAGCATTTTTATTTAATTGTGATATCAATAGCCTGAAGCATTATGATGATGGGCATGGTGCATTGTAATGACAGGGTTCATGGAGCATTGAGATGAAAAGGGGCATGGAGCATTGTGATTACAGTCGTCTTGGAGCATTGTGATGACAAGGGCATGGAGCATTGTGATGAGAAGTCCATGGAATATTCTGATGACATGCGTCATGGAGCATTGTGATGACATAGGCATGGAGCATTGGGATTACAGGGTTCTTGGGGCATTGAGATGAAAAGGGCATGGATCATTGTGATGAAAAAGGCATGGAGCCTTGTCATTACAGGGCTCAAGGAGCATACTGACGACAAGTGTCAGGGAGCATTGTGATGACAAGTGTATTGAGAATTGTGATGACAACGGTCATGGAGCATAGTGATGAGAAGACCATGGATAATTGTGATGATGAGCGTCATGGGGTGTTGTGATGATAAGTGTTATGCAACATTGTGATCACCAGTGTTTGGAGCATTGTGTGACAGAGGTCATGGAGCATTTTGATTTCATTGTGATGACAATAGCCTGAAGAATTATGATGATGGGCATGGTGCATTGTGATGACAGGGTTCATGGAGCATTGAGATGAAAAGGGGCAAGGAGCATTGTGATTACAGGTGTCTTGGAGCATTGTGATGACAAGGGCATGGAGCATTGTGATGAGAAGACCATGGAACATTCTGATGACATTCATCATGGAGCTTTGTGATGACAAGGGCATGGAGCATTGTGATTACAGGTGTCTTGGAGCATTGTGATGAAAAGGGCATGGATCATTGTGATGAAAAAGGCATGGAGCCTTGTCAATACAGGGTTCATGGAGCATACTGAAGACAAGTGTCAGGGAGCATTGTGATGACAAGTGTATTGAGAATTGTGATGACAAAGGACATGGAGCATTGTGATGAGAAGACCATGGATAATTGTGATGATGAGCGTCATGGGGTTTTGTGATGATAAGTGTTAGGCAACATTGTGATCAAGAGGTTTTGGAGCATTGTGATGACAGAGGTCATGGAGCATTTTGATTTCATTGTGATGACAATAGACTGAAGCATTATGATGATGGGCATTGTGCATTGTGATGACAGGGTTCATGGAGCATTGAGATAAAAAGGGGCATGGAGCATTGTGATTACAGGGGTCTTGGAGCATTGTGATGACAAGGGCATGGAGCATTGTGATGAGAAGTCCATGGAACTTTCTGATGACATGCGTCATGGAGCATTGTGATGACAAAGGCATGGAGCATTGTGATTACAGGGGTCTTGGAGCATTGTGATGAAAAGGGCATGGATCATTGTGATGAAAAAGGCATGGAGCCTTGTCATGACAGGGTTCATGGAGCATACTGACGACAAGTGTAAGGGAGCATTGTGATGACAAGTGTATTGAGAATTGTGATGACCTAGGTCATGGAGCATTGTGATGAGAAGACAATGGATAACTGTGATGATCAGCGTCATGCGGTGTTCTGATGATAAGTGTTATGCAACATTGTGATCACCAGGGTTTGGAGCATTGTGATGACAGAGGTCATGGAGCATTTTGATTTCATTGTGATGACAATAGCCAGAAGCATTATGATGATGGGCATGGTGCATTGTGATGACAGGGTTCATGGAGAATTGAGATGAAACGTGGCATGGAGCATTGTGATTACAGGGGTCTTGGAGCATTGTGATGAAAAGGGCATGGATCATTGTGATGAAAACGGCATGGAGCCTTGTCATGACAGGGTTCAAGGAGCATACAGACAACAACTGTCAGGGAGCATTTTGATGACAAGTGTAATGAGCATTGTGATGTCGAAGGTCATGGAGCATTGTGATGAGAAGTCCATGGATAATTGTGATCACGAGCCTCATGGGGCATTGTGATGACAAGTGTTATGTAATATTGTGATCACAAGGTTATGGAGCATTGTTATGACAGAGGTCATGGAACATTTTGATTTCATTGTTATGACAATAGCATGAAGCATTATGATGATGGGCATGGTGCATTGTGATGACAGGGTTCATGGATCATTGATATGAAAAGGGGGATAGAGCATTGTGATTAAAGTGTTCTTGGAGCATTGTGATGAGAAGTCCATGGAACATTCTGATGACATGCATCATGGAGCTTTGTGAAGACAAGGGCATGGCGCATTGTGATTAAAGGGGTCTTGGAGCATTGCGATGAAAAGGGCATGGAGCCTTGTCATGACAGGGTTCATGGAGCATACTGACGACAAGTGTCAGGGAGCATTGTGATGACAAGTGTATTGAGAACTGTGATGACAAAGATCATGGAGCATTGTGATGAGAAGACCATGAATAATTGTGATGATGAGCGTCATGGGGTATTGTGATGATAAATGTTATGCAACACTGTGATCAAGAGGGTTTGGAGCATTGTGATGACAGAGGTCATGGAGCATTTTTATTTAATTGTGATAACAATAGCCTGAAGCATTATGATGATGGGCATGGTGCATTGTAATGACAGGGTTCATGGAGCATTGAGATGAAAAGGGGCATGGAGCATTGTGATTACAGTCGTCTTGGAGCATTGTGATGACAAGGGCATGGAGCATTGTGATGAGAAGTCCATGGAATATTCTGATGACATGCGTCCTGGAGCATTGTGATGACAAAGGCATGGAGCATTGGGATTACAGGGTTCTTGGGGCATTGAGATGAAAAAGGCATGGATCATTGTGATGAAAAAGGCATGGAGCCTTGTCATGACAGGGTTCAAGGAGCATACTGACGACAAGTGTCAGGGAGCATTGTGATGACAAGTGTATTGAGAATTGTGATGACAACGATCATGGAGCATTGTGATGAGAAGACCATGGATAATTGTGATGATGAGCGTCAAGGGGTGTTGTGATGATAAGTGTTATGCAACATTGAGATCACTAGGGTTTGGAGCATTGTGATGACAGAGGTCATGGAGCATTTTGATTTCATTGTGATGACAATAGACTGAAGCATTATGATGATGGGCATGGTGCATTGTGATGACAGGGTTCATGGAGCATTGAGATGAAAAGGGGCATGGAGCATTGTGATTACAGTGGTCTTGGAGCATTGTGATGACAAGGGCATGGAGCATTGTGATGAGAAGTCCATGGAACATTCTGATGACATGCGTCATGGAGGTTTGTGATGACAAGGGCATGGAGCATTGGGATTACAGGGGTCTAGGAGCATTGTGATGAAAAGGGCATGGGTCATTGTGATGAAAAAGCCATGGAGCCTTGTCATGACAGGGTTCATGGAGCATACTGACGAAATGTATCAGGGAGCATTGTGATGACAAGTGTATTGAGAATTGTGATGACAAAGGACCTGGAGCATTGTGATGAGAAGACCATGGATAATTGTGATGATGAGCGTCATGGGGCATTGTGATGACAAGTGTTATGTAATATTGTGATCACAAGGTTATGGAGCATTGTTATGACAGAGGTCATGGAACATTTTGATTTCATTGTTATGACAATAGCATGAAGCATTATGATGATGGGCATGGTGCATTGTGATGACAGGGTTCATGGATCATTGATATGAAAAGGGGGATAGAGCATTGTGATTACAGTGTTCTTGGAGCATTGTGATGAGAAGTCCATGGAACATTCTGATGACATGCATCATGGAGCTTTGTGAAGACAAGGGCATGGCGCATTGTGATTACAGGGGTCTTGGAGCATTGCGAAGAAAAGGGCATGGATCATTGTGATGAAAAAGGCATGGACCCTTGTCAATACAGGGTTCATGGAGCATACTGACGACAAGTGTCAGGGAGCATTGTGATGACAAGTGTATTGAGAATTGTGATGAGAAAGGACATGGAGCATTGTGATGAGAAGACCATGGATAATTGTGATGATGAGCGTCATGGGGTGTTGTGATGATAAGTGTTATGCAACACTGTGATGAAGAGGTTTTTGAGCATTGTGATGACAGAGGTCATGGAGCATTTTGATTTCATTGTGATGACAATAGACTGAAGCATTATGATGATGGGCATTGTGCATTGTGATGACAGGGTTCATGGAGCATTGAGATGAAAAGGAGCATGGAGCATTGTGATTACAGGGGTCTTGGAGCATTGTGATGACAAGGGCATGGATCATTGTGATGAAAAAGGCATGGAGCCTTGTCATGACAGGTTTCATGGAGCATACTGACGACAAGTGTCAGGGAGCATTGTGATGACAAGTGTATTGAGAATTGTGATAACAAAGGTCATGGAGCATTGTGATGAGAAGACCATGGATAATTGTGATGATGAGCGTCATGGGGTGTTGTGATGATAAGTGTTATGCAACATTGTGATCACCAGGGTTTGGAGCATTGTGAGGACAGAGGTCATGGAGCATTTTGATTTCATTGTGATGACAATAGACTGAAGCATTATGATGATGGGCATGGTGCATTGTAATGACAAGGTTCATGGAGCATTGAGATGAAAAGGGGCATGGAGCATTGTGATTACAGTGGTCTTGGAGCATTGTGATGACAAGGGCATGGAGCATTGTGATGAGAAGTCCATGGAACATTCTTATGACATGCATCATGGAGCTTTGTGATGACAAGGGCATGGAGCATTGTGATTACAGGGGTCTTGGAGCATTGTGATGGAAACGGCATGGATCATTGTGACTAAAAAGGCATGGAACCTTGTCATGACAGGGTTCATGGAGCATACTGACAACAAGTGTAAGGGAGCATTGTGATGACAAGTGTATTGAGAATTGTGATGACAAAGGTCATGGAGCATTGTGATGAGAAGACCATGGATAATTGTGATGATGTGCAACATGGGGTGTTGTGATGATAAGTGTTATGCAACATTGTGATCACCAGGGTTTGGAGCATTGTTATGACAGAGGTCATGGAGCATTTTGATTTCATTGTGATGACAATAGACTGAAGCATTATGATGATGGGCATGGTGCATTGTGATGACAGGCTTCATGGAGCATTGAGATGAAAAGGGGCATGGAGCATTGTGATTACAGGTGTCTTGGAGCATTCTGATGACAAGGGCATGGAGCATTGTGATGAGAAGTCCATGGAACACTCTGATGACATGCGTCATGGAGCTTTGTGATGACAACGGCACGGAGCATTGTGATTACAGGGGTTTTGGAGCATTGCGAAGAAAAGGGCATGGGTCATTGTGATAAAAAATGCATGGAACCTTTTCATGACAGGGTTCATGGAGCATACTGACGACAAGTGTCAGGGAGCATTGTGATGACAAGTGTATTGAGAATTGGTATGACAATGATCATGGAGCATTGTGATGAGAAGACCATGGTTAATTGTGATGATGAGCGCCATGGGGTGTTGTGATGATAAGTGTTATGCTCATTGTGATCAAGAAGGTTTGCAGCATTGTGAAAACAGAGGTCAGGGAGCATTTTGATTTCATTGTGATGACAAAAGCCTGAAGCATTATGATGATGGGCAAGGTGCATTGTGATGACAGGGTTCATGGAGCATTGAAATGAAAAGGGGCATGGAGCCTTGTGATTACAGGGGTCTTGGAGCATTGTGATGACAAGGACATGGAGCATTGTGATGAGAAGTCCATGGAACATTCTGATGACATGTGTCATGGATCTTTGTGATAACAAGGGCATGGAGCATTGTGATGACAGGGTTCATGGAGCATTGTGATGAAAAGGGCATGGAGCATTGTGATGAGAAGTCCATGGAACATTCTGATGACATGCATCATGGAGCTTTGTGATGACAAGGGCATGGAGCATTGTGATGAAAAAGGCATGGAGCCTTGTCATGACAGGGATCATGGAGCATAATGACGACAAGTGTCAAGGAGCATTGTGATGACAAGTTTATTGAAAATTGTGATGACAAGTTTCATGGAGCATTGTGATGAGAAGACCATGGATAATTGTGATGATGAGTGTCGTGGGGTGTTGTGATGATAAGTGTTATGCAACATTGTGATCACCATGGTTTGGAGCATTGTGATGACAGAGGTCATGGAGCATTTTGATTTCATTGTGATGACAATAGCCTGAAGCATTATGATGATGGGCATGGTGCACTGTGATGACAGGGTTCATGGAGAATTGAGATGAAACGTGGCATGGGGCATTGTGATTACAGGGGTCTTGGAGCATTGTGATGAAAAGGGCATGGATCATTGTGATGAAAACGGCATGGAGCCTTGTCATGACAGGGTTCAAGGAGCATACAGACAACAAGTGTCAGGGAGCATTTTGATGACAAGTGTAATGAGCATTGTGATGTCGAAGGTCATGGAGCATTGTGATGAGAAGTCCATGGATAATTGTGATCACGAGCGTCATGGGGCATTGTGATGACAAGTGTTATGTAATATTGTGATCACAAGGTTATGGAGCATTGTAATGACAGAGGTCATGGAACATTTTGATTTCATTGTTATGACAATAGCATGAAGCATTATGATGATGGGCATGGTGCATTGTGATGACAGGGTTCATGGATCATTGATATAAAAAGGGGGATAGAGCATTGTGATTACAGTGTTCTTGGAGCATTGTGATGAGAAGTCCATGGAACATTCTGATGACATGCATCATGGAGCTTTGTGAAGACAAGGGCATGGAGCAATGTGATGAGAGCGTTCATGGAGCATTGTGATGACAATGACATGGAGCATTGTGATGCCAAGGGTCATGGATCTTTGTGATGACAAATGTCATGGAGCATTTTGATGGCAAGGGTTTTGTGCATTGTGATGAGAAGGGCAGGGAGCATTCTGATGACAGGGTCATGGAGCAATTTGATGAAAAGTGTCATGGAACATTTTGTTGACAGGTGTTATGGAACATTGTGATGTCAGGGGTCATCGAACATTGTGAAGATTAGTGCATGTAGCATTGTGATGACAGGAGTCATGGAACATTGTGATGACAGGGGTGAGGGAGTATTGTGACAAACAGTGATGTAGCATTGTGATATCAGTGGTGAGAGAGCATTTTGATGAGAAATGCATGGAGCATTGTGATGACAAATTTTATGGAGCATTGTGATGACAATGTTTTGGAGCACTGTGATGACAAGCGCATGGTGCATTGTGATGACATGTGTCATGGAGCATTGTGCTAACAAGCACATGGAGCATTGTGATGACAAGGGTCATGGAGCATTGTGCTGAGAAAGGCATAGAGCATTGTGATGAACAGGGTCAAAGAGCATTGTGATGAAAAGTTCATGGAGCATTGTGGTAAAAAAGGTCACAGAGACTGTTGATGACGAGGGCATGGACCATTGTGATGACAAAGGTCATGAAGCATTGTGATGACTGGAGTCACTGTGCATTGTGATGACAGGGGTCATGGAGCATTGTGATGACAAGGGCATGGAACTTTGGTCTAATACGTTTCATGGATTGTTGCGATGACAGTTGGAATGGCACATTGTGATGACAAGGGCATGGAGCATTGGGATGCCAAGTGTCTTGCAGGATTCTGATGACAAAGGTAATGGGGCATTGTGATGACAATGGCTTGGAGCATTGTGATGACAAGGGTCAGGGAGCATTGTGCTGACAAGTGCATGGAGAATTGTGATGACAAGGGTCATGGAGCATTCTGATGACAAGCTTGTGGAGTATTTTGATGACAGTGGCATGGAGCATTGTGATGAAAATGGCATAGGGTATTGTGATGAAAAAGGCATGGAGCCTTTTCATTACAGGGTTCAAGGAGCATTCTGATGACAAGTATCAGGGAGCATTGTGATGACAAGTGTATTGAGAATTGTGGTGACAAAGATCATGGAGAATTGTGATGAAAAGGGCATGGAGTATTATGATGACAGGCATCATGGAGCGTTGTGATGACAAGTGTTATGGAACATTGTGATCACATGGGTTTGGAGCATTGTGATGACAGAGGTCATGAATCATTTTGATTTCAAGGAGCATGGAGCATTGTGATGACAAGCGCATGAAGCAATGTCATCCCAAATTTCAAGGAGGATTGTGATGATAAAGGAAAAGAAGTATTGTGATGACAAGCACAAAGAGCATTGTAATGACAAGGTCATGTAGCATTTTGCTGACAAAGGCATGGAGCATTGTGATGACATGTGTCATGGAGCACTGTGAGTACAAGCGTCAAGGAGCATTGTGAATACAGGGGTCATGGAGCATTGGGATGACAAGGGCATGGATCATTGTGATGACAAGGTTCATGGAGCACTGGGCTGAAAATGTTCATGGAGAGTTGTGATGACAGGTGTCAAGTAGCATTGTGACGACAAGGGAATGGAGCATTGTGATGACAAGAGTCCTGGATCATTGTGTTGTCAGGTGTCATGGAGTGTTGTGATGACTGTGGTCATGGAGCATTGTGATGATATTGGCAATGGAGCATTGTGATGAGAAGGTCGAGGAGCATTGGGCTGAAAATATTCATGGATTATTGTGATGACAGGTGTCATGGAGCATTGTGATGACAAGGGAATGGATCATGGTGATGTCAAGGTCCTGGAACATTGTGATGAGAAGACCATGGAGACTTGTGATGGCAAGTCTCATGGAGCATTCTGATGAAAAGGGGCATGGAGCATTGTGATTACAGGGGTCTTGGAGCATTGTTATAAATAGGGCATAGAGCATTGTGATGAGAAAGCCATGGAGCATTCTGATGACATGCGTCATGGAGTTTTGTGATGACAAGGGCATGGAGCATTGTGATTACAGGGACCTTGGAGCATTGTGATGAAATGGTCATGGATCATTATGATGAAAAATGCATGGAAACTTGTCATGACAGGGTTCAAGGAGCATAATGACGACAAGGATCTGGGAGCATTGTGAGGATAAGTTTATTGAGCATTGTGATGGCAAAGATCATGGAGCATTGTGATGAGAAGACCATGGATAATTGTGATGATGAGCGTCATGGGGTGTTGTGATGATACGTGTTATGCAACATTGTGATCACAAGGGTTTGGAGCATTATGATGACAGAGGTCATGCAGAATATTGATTTCATTGTGATGACAATAGCCTGAAGCATTATGATGATGGGCATGGTGCATTGTGATGACAAGGGCATGGAGCATTGTGATGAGAAGGCCATGGAACATTCTGATGACATGCATCATGGAGCTTTGTGATGACCAGGGCATGGAGAATTGTGATATCAGGGGTCTTGAGCATTGAGATGAGAATTATCATGGAACCTTGTGATGACTAGGCCGTGGATCATTGTGATGGCAGGTTTCATTGTGCATTGTTATGACAGGGGTAATGGAGCATTGTGATGAGAAGGGTATGGAATTGTGGTCTGAAATGTTTCATGGATTATTGTGATGAGAGTGGGCTTGGAGCATTGTGATGACAAGGGCACGGAACACTGTGATACATGGGTCATGCAGGACTGTAATGACAAGGGCATGGAGCATTGTGATGAGAAGGGCATCGAGCATTGTGATGACAAGTGTCATGGAGCTGTGTGATGACAAGGGCATGGAGCAATGTGATGAGAGGGTTCATGGAGCATTGTGATGACAATGACATGGATCATTGTGATGCCAAGGATCTTGGAGCTTTGTGATAACAAGTCATGGAGCATGTTGATGACAAGTGCATGGTGCATTGTGATGAGAAGGGCAGGGAGTCTTTTGATGACCGGGTCATGCAGCAATTTGATAAAAAGTGTAATGGAACATTTTGATGGCAGGGGTTATAGACCTTTGTGATGTCAGGGGTCTTGGAACTTTGGGATGGAACGGGTCATAGAGCATTTTGATGACAGGTGTTATGGAACATTGTGATGGCAGGGGTCATGGAACATTGTGATGGTAATGGGATGTAGCATTGTGATGACAGGGTCATGGAATATTGTGATTACAAAGGTGAGGGAGTATTGTGATGACTAGTGATGGAACATTGTGATATCACTGGTGAGAGAGCATTTTGATGAGAAGTGCATGGACCATTGTGATTACAAGGTTTATGGAGCATTGCAATGACAAGGTTGTGGACCGTTGTGATGAAATGCGCGTGGCACATTTTGATGACAATGGTCATGGAGCATTGTTCTGACAAAGACATGGAGCATTGTGATGACAAATTTCACAGAGAATTGTGATGAAAAGTTCATGGAGCATTGTGGTTACAAAGGTCACAGAGCCTTGTGAAGACGTGGACATGGACCATTGTGATCACAAACGTCATGAAGCATTGTGATGACTGGAGTCATGGAGCATTGTGATGACAGGGGTCATGGAGCATTGTGATGACAAGGGCATGGAACATTGTGATGACAGTGGCATGGAGCATTGGTCTGACAAGTTTCATAGATTATTGTGATGAGAGTGGGAATGGTGCATTGTAATGACAAGGGCATGGAGCATTGTGATGATAAGGTCATGTAGTATTGTGAAGACAGGTGTCAGGGAGCATTGTGATGAAATATGTCATGGTCCATTGCGAAGACAATGGCATGGAGCATTGTGATACCAAATGTAATGGAGGATTGTGATGACAAATATAATGGAGCATTGTGATGATTAGGGCTTGGAGCATTATGATGACAAGGGCCATTGAAAATTTTGATGACAAGGTCGTGAAGCATTGTGATGACATGTTCCTGGAGCATTGTGATGACAAAACCATGGAGACTTGTGATGACAAATCTCATGGAGCATACTGATGAAAAGGGGCATGGAGCATTTTGATTACAGGGTTCTTGGAACATTTCTATGACAAGGGCATGGAGCATTGTGAGGAGAAGACCAAGGAGCATTCTGATGGCATGCGCCATAGAGCTTTGTGATGTCAAGGGCATGGACCATTGTGATTACTTAGGTCTTGGAGCATTGTGATGAAAAGGGCATGGATCATTGTGATGAGAAGTCCATGGAACATTCTGATGACATGCATCATGCAGCTTTTTGAAGACAAGGGCATGGCGCATTGTGATTACAGGGGTCTTGGAGCATTGCGATGAAAAGGGCATGTATCATTGTGATGAAAAAGGCATGGAGCCTTGTCATGACAGGGTTCATGGAGCATACTGATGACAAGTGTCAGGGAGCATTGTGATGACAAGTGTATTGAGAATTGTGATGAGAAAGATCATGGAGCATTGTGATGAGAAGACCATGAATAATTGTGATGATGAGCGTCATGGGGTATTGTGATGATAAATGTTATGCAACATTGTGATCAAGAGGGTTTGGAGCACTGTGATGACAGAGGTCATGGAGCATTTTTATTTAATTGTGATAACAATAGCCTGAAGCATTATGATGATGGGCATGGTGCATTGTAATGACAGGGTTCATGGAGCATTGAGATGAAAAGGGGCATGGAGCATTGTGATTACTGTCGTCTTGGAGAATTGTGATGACAAAGGCGTGGAGCATTGTGATGAGAAGTCCATGGAATATTCTGATGACATGCGTCATGGAGCATTGTGATGACAAAGGCATGGAGCATTGGGATTAGAGGGGTCTTGGAGCATTGAGATGAAAAGGGCATGGATCATTGTGATGAAAAAGGCATGGAGCCTTGTCATGACAGGGTTCAAGGAGCATACTGACGAAAAGTGTCAGGGAGCATTGTGATGACAAGTGTATTGAGAATTGTGATGACAACGATCATGGAGCATTGTGATGAGAAGACCATGGATAATTGTGATGATGAGCGTCATGGGGTGTTGTGATGATAAGTGTTATGCAACATTGTGATCACCAGGGTTTGGAGCATTGTGATGACAGAGGTCATGGAGCATTTTGATTTCATTGTGATGAAAATAGACTGAAGCATTATGATGATGGGCATGGTGCATTGTGATGACAGGCTTCATGGAGCATTGAGATGAAAAGGGGCATGGAGCATTGTGATTACAGGTGTCTTGGAGCATTCTGATGACAAGGGCATGGAGCATTGTGATGAGAAGTCCATGGAACACTCTGATGACATGCGTCATGGAGCTTTGTGATGACAACGGCACGGAGCATTGTGATTACAGGGGTTTTGGAGCATTGCGAAGAAAAGGGCATGGGTCATTGTGATAAAAAATGCATGGAACCTTTTCATGACAGGGTTCATGGAGCATACTGACGACAAGTGTCAGGGAGCATTGTGATGACAAGTGTATTGAGAATTGGTATGACAATGATCATGGAGCATTGTGATGAGAAGACCATGGTTAATTGTGATGATGAGCGCCATGGGGTGTTGTGATGATAAGTGTTATGCTCATTGTGATCAAGAAGGTTTGCAGCATTGTGAAAACAGAGGTCAGGGAGCATTTTGATTTCATTGTGATGACAAAAGCCTGAAGCATTATGATGATGGGCAAGGTGCATTGTGATGACAGGGTTCATGGAGCATTGAAATGAAAAGGGGCATGGAGCCTTGTGATTACAGGGGTCTTGGAGCATTGTGATGACAAGGACATGGAGCATTGTGATGAGAAGTCCATGGAACATTCTGATGACATGTGTCATGGATCTTTGTGATAACAAGGGCATGGAGCATTGTGATGACAGGGTTCATGGAGCATTGTGATGAAAAGGGCATGGAGCATTGTGATGAGAAGTCCATGGAACATTCTGATGACATGCATCATGGAGCTTTGTGATGACAAGGGCATGGAGCATTGTGATGAAAAAGGCATGGAGCCTTGTCATGACAGGGATCATGGAGCATAATGACGACAAGTGTCAAGGAGCATTGTGATGACAAGTTTATTGAAAATTGTGATGACAAGTTTCATGGAGCATTGTGATGAGAAGACCATGGATAATTGTGATGATGAGTGTCGTGGGGTGTTGTGATGATAAGTGTTATGCAACATTGTGATCACCATGGTTTGGAGCATTGTGATGACAGAGGTCATGGAGCATTTTGATTTCATTGTGATGACAATAGCCTGAAGCATTATGATGATGGGCATGGTGCACTGTGATGACAGGGTTCATGGAGAATTGAGATGAAACGTGGCATGGAGCATTGTGATTACAGGGGTCTTGGAGCATTGTGATGAAAAGGGCATGGATCATTGTGATGAAAACGGCATGGAGCCTTGTCATGACAGGGTTCAAGGAGCATACAGACAACAAGTGTCAGGGAGCATTTTGATGACAAGTGTAATGAGCATTGTGATGTCGAAGGTCATGGAGCATTGTGATGAGAAGTCCATGGATAATTGTGATCACGAGCGTCATGGGGCATTGTGATGACAAGTGTTATGTAATATTGTGATCACAAGGTTATGGAGCATTGTAATGACAGAGGTCATGGAACATTTTGATTTCATTGTTATGACAATAGCATGAAGCATTATGATGATGGGCATGGTGCATTGTGATGACAGGGTTCATGGATCATTGATATAAAAAGGGGGATAGAGCATTGTGATTACAGTGTTCTTGGAGCATTGTGATGAGAAGTCCATGGAACATTCTGATGACATGCATCATGGAGCTTTGTGAAGACAAGGGCATGGAGCAATGTGATGAGAGCGTTCATGGAGCATTGTGATGACAATGACATGGAGCATTGTGATGCCAAGGGTCATGGATCTTTGTGATGACAAATGTCATGGAGCATTTTGATGGCAAGGGTTTTGTGCATTGTGATGAGAAGGGCAGGGAGCATTCTGATGACAGGGTCATGGAGCAATTTGATGAAAAGTGTCATGGAACATTTTGTTGACAGGTGTTATGGAACATTGTGATGTCAGGGGTCATCGAACATTGTGAAGATTAGTGCATGTAGCATTGTGATGACAGGAGTCATGGAACATTGTGATGACAGGGGTGAGGGAGTATTGTGACAAACAGTGATGTAGCATTGTGATATCAGTGGTGAGAGAGCATTTTGATGAGAAATGCATGGAGCATTGTGATGACAAATTTTATGGAGCATTGTGATGACAATGTTTTGGAGCACTGTGATGACAAGCGCATGGTGCATTGTGATGACATGTGTCATGGAGCATTGTGCTAACAAGCACATGGAGCATTGTGATGACAAGGGTCATGGAGCATTGTGCTGAGAAAGGCATAGAGCATTGTGATGAACAGGGTCAAAGAGCATTGTGATGAAAAGTTCATGGAGCATTGTGGTAAAAAAGGTCACAGAGACTGTTGATGACGAGGGCATGGACCATTGTGATGACAAAGGTCATGAAGCATTGTGATGACTGGAGTCACTGTGCATTGTGATGACAGGGGTCATGGAGCATTGTGATGACAAGGGCATGGAACATTGGTCTAATACGTTTCATGGATTGTTGCGATGACAGTTGGAATGGCACATTGTGATGACAAGGGCATGGAGCATTGGGATGCCAAGTGTCTTGCAGGATTCTGATGACAAAGGTAATGGAGCATTGTGATGACAATGGCTTGGAGCATTGTGATGACAAGGGTCAGGGAGCATTGTGCTGACAAGTGCATGGAGAATTGTGATGACAAGGGTCATGGAGCATTCTGATGACAAGCTTGTGGAGTATTTTGATGACAGTGGCATGGAGCATTGTGATGAAAATGGCATAGGGTATTGTGATGAAAAAGGCATGGAGCCTTTTCATTACAGGGTTCAAGGAGCATTCTGATGACAAGTATCAGGGAGCATTGTGATGACAAGTGTATTGAGAATTGTGGTGACAAAGATCATGGAGAATTGTGATGAAAAGGGCATGGAGTATTATGATGACAGGCATCATGGAGCGTTGTGATGACAAGTGTTATGGAACATTGTGATCACATGGGTTTGGAGCATTGTGATGACAGAGGTCATGAATCATTTTGATTTCAAGGAGCATGGAGCATTGTGATGACAAGCGCATGAAGCAATGTCATCCCAAATTTCAAGGAGGATTGTGATGATAAAGGAAAAGAAGTATTGTGATGACAAGCACAAAGAGCATTGTAATGACAAGGTCATGTAGCATTTTGCTGACAAAGGCATGGAGCATTGTGATGACATGTGTCATGGAGCACTGTGAGTACAAGCGTCAAGGAGCATTGTGAATACAGGGGTCATGGAGCATTGGGATGACAAGGGCATGGATCATTGTGATGACAAGGTTCATGGAGCACTGGGCTGAAAATGTTCATGGAGAGTTGTGATGACAGGTGTCAAGTAGCATTGTGACGACAAGGGAATGGAGCATTGTGATGACAAGAGTCCTGGATCATTGTGTTGTCAGGTGTCATGGAGTGTTGTGATGACTGTGGTCATGGAGCATTGTGATGATATTGGCAATGGAGCATTGTGATGAGAAGGTCGAGGAGCATTGGGCTGAAAATATTCATGGATTATTGTGATGACAGGTGTCATGGAGCATTGTGATGACAAGGGAATGGATCATGGTGATGTCAAGGTCCTGGAACATTGTGATGAGAAGACCATGGAGACTTGTGATGGCAAGTCTCATGGAGCATTCTGATGAAAAGGGGCATGGAGCATTGTGATTACAGGGGTCTTGGAGCATTGTTATAAATAGGGCATAGAGCATTGTGATGAGAAAGCCATGGAGCATTCTGATGACATGCGTCATGGAGTTTTGTGATGACAAGGGCATGGAGCATTGTGATTACAGGGACCTTGGAGCATTGTGATGAAATGGTCATGGATCATTATGATGAAAAATGCATGGAAACTTGTCATGACAGGGTTCAAGGAGCATAATGACGACAAGGATCTGGGAGCATTGTGAGGATAAGTTTATTGAGCATTGTGATGGCAAAGATCATGGAGCATTGTGATGAGAAGACCATGGATAATTGTGATGATGAGCGTCATGGGGTGTTGTGATGATACGTGTTATGCAACATTGTGATCACAAGGGTTTGGAGCATTATGATGACAGAGGTCATGCAGAATATTGATTTCATTGTGATGACAATAGCCTGAAGCATTATGATGATGGGCATGGTGCATTGTGATGACAAGGGCATGGAGCATTGTGATGAGAAGGCCATGGAACATTCTGATGACATGCATCATGGAGCTTTGTGATGACCAGGGCATGGAGAATTGTGATATCAGGGGTCTTGAGCATTGAGATGAGAATTATCATGGAACCTTGTGATGACTAGGCCGTGGATCATTGTGATGGCAGGTTTCATTGTGCATTGTTATGACAGGGGTAATGGAGCATTGTGATGAGAAGGGTATGGAATTGTGGTCTGAAATGTTTCATGGATTATTGTGATGAGAGTGGGCTTGGAGCATTGTGATGATAAGGGCACGGAACACTGTGATACATGGGTCATGCAGGACTGTAATGACAAGGGCATGGAGCATTGTGATGAGAAGGGCATCGAGCATTGTGATGACAAGTGTCATGGAGCTGTGTGATGACAAGGGCATGGAGCAATGTGATGAGAGGGTTCATGGAGCATTGTGATGACAATGACATGGATCATTGTGATGCCAAGGATCTTGGAGCTTTGTGATAACAAGTCATGGAGCATGTTGATGACAAGTGCATGGTGCATTGTGATGAGAAGGGCAGGGAGTCTTTTGATGACCGGGTCATGCAGCAATTTGATAAAAAGTGTAATGGAACATTTTGATGGCAGGGGTTATAGACCTTTGTGATGTCAGGGGTCTTGGAACTTTGGGATGGAACGGGTCATAGAGCATTTTGATGACAGGTGTTATGGAACATTGTGATGGCAGGGGTCATGGAACATTGTGATGGTAATGGGATGTAGCATTGTGATGACAGGGTCATGGAATATTGTGATTACAAAGGTGAGGGAGTATTGTGATGACTAGTGATGGAACATTGTGATATCACTGGTGAGAGAGCATTTTGATGAGAAGTGCATGGACCATTGTGATTACAAGGTTTATGGAGCATTGCAATGACAAGGTTGTGGACCGTTGTGATGAAATGCGCGTGGCACATTTTGATGACAATGGTCATGGAGCATTGTTCTGACAAAGACATGGAGCATTGTGATGACAAATTTCACAGAGAATTGTGATGAAAAGTTCATGGAGCATTGTGGTTACAAAGGTCACAGAGCCTTGTGAAGACGTGGACATGGACCATTGTGATCACAAACGTCATGAAGCATTGTGATGACTGGAGTCATGGAGCATTGTGATGACAGGGGTCATGGAGCATTGTGATGACAAGGGCATGGAACATTGTGATGACAGTGGCATGGAGCATTGGTCTGACAAGTTTCATAGATTATTGTGATGAGAGTGGGAATGGTGCATTGTAATGACAAGGGCATGGAGCATTGTGATGATAAGGTCATGTAGTATTGTGAAGACAGGTGTCAGGGAGCATTGTGATGAAATATGTCATGGTCCATTGCGAAGACAATGGCATGGAGCATTGTGATACCAAATGTAATGGAGGATTGTGATGACAAATATAATGGAGCATTGTGATGATTAGGGCTTGGAGCATTATGATGACAAGGGCCATTGAAAATTTTGATGACAAGGTCGTGAAGCATTGTGATGACATGTTCCTGGAGCATTGTGATGACAAAACCATGGAGACTTGTGATGACAAATCTCATGGAGCATACTGATGAAAAGGGGCATGGAGCATTTTGATTACAGGGTTCTTGGAACATTTCTATGACAAGGGCATGGAGCATTGTGAGGAGAAGACCAAGGAGCATTCTGATGGCATGCGCCATAGAGCTTTGTGATGTCAAGGGCATGGACCATTGTGATTACTTAGGTCTTGGAGCATTGTGATGAAAAGGGCATGGATCATTGTGATGAGAAGTCCATGGAACATTCTGATGACATGCATCATGCAGCTTTTTGAAGAAAAGGGCATGGCGCATTGTGATTACAGGGGTCTTGGAGCATTGCGATGAAAAGGGCATGTATCATTGTGATGAAAAAGGCATGGAGCCTTGTCATGACAGGGTTCATGGAGCATACTGATGACAAGTGTCAGGGAGCATTGTGATGACAAGTGTATTGAGAATTGTGATGAGAAAGATCATGGAGCATTGTGATGAGAAGACCATGAATAATTGTGATGATGAGCGTCATGGGGTATTGTGATGATAAATGTTATGCAACATTGTGATCAAGAGGGTTTGGAGCACTGTGATGACAGAGGTCATGGAGCATTTTTATTTAATTGTGATAACAATAGCCTGAAGCATTATGATGATGGGCATGGTGCATTGTAATGACAGGGTTCATGGAGCATTGAGATGAAAAGGGGCATGGAGCATTGTGATTACTGTCGTCTTGGAGAATTGTGATGACAAAGGCGTGGAGCATTGTGATGAGAAGTCCATGGAATATTCTGATGACATGCGTCATGGAGCATTGTGATGACAAAGGCATGGAGCATTGGGATTAGAGGGGTCTTGGAGCATTGAGATGAAAAGGGCATGGATCATTGTGATGAAAAAGGCATGGAGCCTTGTCATGACAGGGTTCAAGGAGCATACTGACGAAAAGTGTCAGGGAGCATTGTGATGACAAGTGTATTGAGAATTGTGATGACAACGATCATGGAGCATTGTGATGAGAAGACCATGGATAATTGTGATGATGAGTGTCATGGGGTGTTGTGATGATAAGTGTTATGCAACATTGTGATCACCAGGGTTTGGAGCATTGTGATGACAGAGGTCATGGAGCATTTTGATTTCATTGTGATGAAAATAGACTGAAGCATTATGATGATGGGCATGGTGCATTGTGATGACAGGGTTCATGGAGCATTGAGATGAAAAGGGGCATGGAGCATTGTGATTACAGTGGTCTTGGAGCATTGTGATGACAAGGGCATGGAGCATTGTGATGAGAAGTCCATGGAACACTCTGATGACATGCGTCATGGAGGATTGTGATGACAAGGGCATGGAGCATTGGGATTACAGAGGTCTAGGAGCATTGCGATGAAAAGGGCATGGGTCATTGTGATGAAAAATCCATGGAGCCTTGTCATGACAGGGTTCATGGAGCATACTGACGACAAGTGTCAGGGAGGATTGTGATGACAAGTGTATTGAGAATTGTGATGACAAAGGACATGGAGCATTGTGATGAGAAGACCATGGATAATTGTGATGATGAGCGTCATGGGGTGTTTTGATGATAAGTGTTATGCAACACTGTGATCAAGAAGTTTTGGAGCATTGTGATGACAGAGGTCATGGAGCATTTTGATTTCATTGTGATGACAATAGACTGAAGCATTATGATGATGGGCATGGTGCATTGTGATGACAGGGTTCATGGAGAATTGAGATGAAAAGGGGCATGGAGCATTTTGATTACAGGGGTCTTGGAGCATTGTGATGACAAGGGCATGGAGCATTGTGATGACAAGGGCATGGAACATTGGTCTAATACGTTTCATGGATTGTTGTGATGACAGTTGGAATGGTGCATTGTGATGACAAGGGCATGGAGCATTGGGATGCCAAGTGTCTTGGAGGATTCTGATGACAAAGGTAATGGAGAATTGTGATGACAATGGCTTGGAGCATTGTGATGACAAGGGTCAGGGAGCATTGTGCTGACAAGTGCATGGAGAATTGTGATGACAAGGGTCATGGAGCATTCTGATGACAAGCTTGTGGAGTATTTTGATGACAGTGGCATGGAGCATTGTGATGAAAATGGCATAGGGTATTGTGATGAAAAAGGCATGGAGACTTTTCGTTACAGGGTTCAAAGAGCATTCTGATGACAAGTATCAGGGAAAATTGTGATGACAAGTGTATTGAGAATTGTGGTGACAAAGATCATGGAGAATTGTGATGAAAAGGGCATGGAGTATTATGATGACAGGCATCATGGAGCGTTGTGATGACAAGTGTTATGGAACATTGTGATCACAAAGCTTTGGAGCATTGTGATGACAGAGGTCATGAATCATTTTGATTTCAAGGAGCATGGAGCATTGTGATGACAAGGGCATGAAGCAATGTCATCCCAAATTTCAAGGAGGATTGTGATGATAAAGGAAAAGGAGTATTGTGATGACAAGCGCATAGAGCATTGTAATGACAAGGTCATGTAGCATTTTGCTGACAAAGGCATGGAGCATTTTGATGACATGTGTCATGGACCACTGTGAGGACAAGCGTCAAGGAGCATTGTGAATACAGGGGTCATGGAGCATTGGGATGACAAGGGCATGGATCATTGTGATGACAAGGGTCATGGAGCACTGGGCTGAAAATGTTCATGGAGAGTTGTGATGACAGGTGTCAAGTAGCATTGTGACGACAAGGGAATGGAGCATTGTGATGACAAGAGTCCTGGATCATTGTGTTGTCAGGTGTCATGGAGTGTTGTGATGACTGTGGTCATGGAGCATTGTGATGATATTGGCAATGGAGCATTGTGATGAGAAGGTCGAGGAGCATTGGGCTGAAAATATTCATGGATTATTGTGATGACAGGTGTCATGGAGCATTGTGATGACAAGGGAATGGATCATGGTGATGTCAAGGTCCTGGAACATTGTGATGAGAAGACCATGGAGACTTGTGATGGCAAGTCTCATGGAGCATTCTGATGAAAAGGGGCATGGAGCATTGTGATTACAGGGGTCTTGGAGCATTGTTATAAATAGGGCATAGAGCATTGTGATGAGAAAGCCATGGAGCATTCTGATGACATGCGTCATGGAGTTTTGTGATGACAAGGGCATGGAGCATTGTGATTACAGGGACCTTGGAGCATTGTGATGAAATGGTCATGGATCTTTGTGATGAAAAATGCATGGAAACTTGTCATGACAGGGTTCAAGGAGCATAATGACGACAAGGATCAGGGAGCATTGTGATGATAAGTTTATTGAGCATTGTGATGACAAAGATCATGGAGCATTGTGATGAGAAGACCATGGATAATTGTGATAATGAGCGTCATGGGGTGTTGTGATGATACGTGTTATGCAACATTGTGATCACAAGGGTTTGGAGCATTATGATGACAGAGGTCATGCAGAATATTGATTTCATTGTGATGACAATAGCCTGAAGCATTATGATGATGGGCATGGTGCATTGTGATGACAAGGGCATGGAGCATTGTGATGAGAAGGCCATGGAACATTCTGATGACATGCATCATGGAGCTTTGTGATGACCAGGGCATGGAGAATTGTGATATCAGGGGTCTTGAGCATTGAGATGAGAATTATCATGGAACCTTGTGATGACTAGGCCGTGGATCATTGTGATGGCAGGTTTCATTGTGCATTGTTATGACAGGGGTAATGGAGCATTGTGATGAGAAGGGTATGGAATTGTGGTCTGAAATGTTTCATGGATTATTGTGATGAGAGTGGGCATGGAGCATTGTGATGACAAGGGCACGGAACACTGTGATACATGGGTCATGCAGGACTGTAATGACAAGGGCATGGAGCATTGTGATGAGAAGGGCATCGAGCATTGTGATGACAAGTGTCATGGAGCTGTGTGATGACAAGGGCATGGAGCAATGTGATGAGAGGGTTCATGGAGCATTGTGATGACAATGACATGGATCATTGTGATGCCAAGGGTCTTGGAGCTTTGTGATAACAAGTCATGGAGCATGATGACAAGTGCATGGTGCATTGTGATGAGAAGGGCAGGGAGTCTTTTGATGACCGGGTCATGCAGCAATTTGATAAAAAGTGTAATGGAACATTTTGATGGCAGGGGTTATAGACCTTTGTGATGTCAGGGGTCTTGGAGCTTTGGGATGGAACGGGTCATAGAGCATTTTGATGACAGGTGTTATGGAACATTGTGATGGCAGGGGTCATGGAACATTGTGATGGTAATGGGATGTAGCATTGTGATGACAGGGTCATGGAATATTGTGATTACAAAGGTGAGGGAGTATTGTGATGACTAGTGATGGAACATTGTGATATCACTGGTGAGAGAGCATTTTGATGAGAAGTGCATGGACCATTGTGATTACAAGGTTTATGGAGCATTGCAATGACAAGGTTGTGGACCGTTGTGATGAAATGCGCGTGGCACATTTTGATGACAATGGTCATGGAGCATTGTTCTGACAAAGACATGGAGCATTGTGATGACAAATTTCACAGAGAATTGTGATGAAAAGTTCATGGAGCATTGTGGTTACAAAGGTCACAGAGCCTTGTGAAGACGTGGACATGGACCATTGTGATCACAAACGTTATGAAGCATTGTGATGACTGGAGTCATGGAGCATTGTGATGACAGGGGTCATGGAGCATTGTGATGACAAGGGCATGGAACATTGTGATGACAGTGGCATGGAGCATTGGTCTGACAAGTTTCATAGATTATTGTGATGAGAGTGGGAATGGTGCATTGTAATGACAAGGGCATGGAGCATTGTGATGATAAGGTCATGTAGTATTGTGAAGACAGGTGTCAGGGAGCATTGTGATGAAATATGTCATGGTCCATTGCGAAGACAATGGCATGGAGCATTGTGATACCAAATGTAATGGAGGATTGTGATGACAAATATAATGGAGCATTGTGATGATTAGGGCTTGGAGCATTATGATGACAAGGGCCATTGAAAATTTTGATGACAAGGTCGTGAAGCATTGTGATGACAAGTTCCTGGAGCATTGTGATGACAAAACCATGGAGACTTGTGATGACAAATCTCATGGAGCATACTGATGAAAAGGGGCATGGAGCATTGTGATTACAGGGTTCTTGGAACATTTCTATGACAAGGGCATGGAGCATTGTGAGGAGAAGACCAAGGAGCATTCTGATGGCATGCGCCATAGAGCTTTGTGATGTCAAGGGCATGGACCATTGTGATTACTTAGGTCTTGGAGCATTGTGATGAAAAGGGCATGGATCATTGTGATGAAAACGGCATGGAGCCTTGTCATGACAGGGTTCAAGGAGCATACAGACAACAAGTGTCAGGGAGCATTTTGATGACAAGTGTAATGAGCATTGTGATGTCGAAGGTCATGGAGCATTGTGATGAGAAGTCCATGGATAATTGTGATTACGAGCGTCATGGGGCATAGTGATGACAAGTGTTATGTAATATTGTGATCACAAGGTTATGGAGCATTGTTATGACAGAGGTCATGGAACATTTTGATTTCATTGTTATGACAATAGCATGAAGCATTATGATGATGGGCATGGTGCATTGTGATGACAGGGTTCATGGATCATTGATATGAAAAGGGGGATAGAGCATTGTGATTACAGTGTTCTTGGAGCATTGTGATGAGAAGTCCATGGAACATTCTGATGACATGCATCATGGAGCTTTGTGAAGACAAGGGCATGGTGCATTGTGATTACAGGGGTCTTGGAGCATTGCGATGAAAAGGGCATGGATCATTGTGATGAAAAAGGCATGGAGCCTTGTCATGACAGGGTTCATGGAGCATACTGATGACAAGTGTCAGGGAGCATTGTGATGACAAGTGTATTGAGAATTGTGATGACAAAGATCATGGAGCATTGTGATGAGAAGACCATGAATAATTGTGATGATGAGCGTCATGGGGTATTGTGATGATAAATGTTATGCAACATTGTGATCAAGAGGGTTTGGAGCATTGTGATGACAGAGGTCATGGAGCATTTTTATTTAATTGTGATAACAATAGCCTGAAGCATTATGATGATGGGCATGGTGCATTGTGATGACAGGCTTCATGGAGCATTGAGATGAAAAGGGGCATGGAGCATTGTGATTACAGGTGTCTTGGAGCATTGTGATGACAAGGGCATGGAGCATTGTGATGAGAAGTCCATGGAACACTCTGATGACATGCGTCATGGAGCTTTGTGATGACAAGGGCATGGAGCATTGTGATTACAGGGGTTTTGGAGCATTGCAAAGAAAAGGGTATGGGTCATTGTGATAAAAAATGCATGGAACCTTTTCATGACCGGGTTCATGGAGCATACTGACGACAAGTGTCAGGGAGCATTGTGATGACAAGTGTATTGAGAATTGTGATGACAACGATCATGGAGCATTGTGATGAGAAGACCATGGATAATTGTGATGATGAGCGTCATGGGGTGTTGTGATGATAAGTGTTATGCAACATTGTGATCAAGAGGTTTTGGAGCATTGTGATGACAGAGGTCATGGAGCATTTTGATTTCATTGTGATGATAATAGACTGAAGCATTATGATGATGGGCATTGTGCATTGTGATGACAGGGTTCATGGAGCATTGAGATGAAAAGGGGCATGGAGCATTGTGATTACAGTGGTCTTGGAGCATTGTGATGACAAGGGCATGGAGCATTGTGAAGAGAAGTCCATGGAACATTCTGATGACATGCGTCATGGAGCATTGTGATGACAAAGGCATGGAGCATTGTGATTACAGGGGTCTTGGAGCATTGTGATGAAAAGGGCATGGATCATTGTGATGAAAAAGGCATGGAGCCTTGTCATGACAGGGTTCATGGAGCATACTGACAACAAGTGTAAGGGAGCATTGTGATGACAAGTGTATTGAGAATTGTGATGACCTAGGTCATCGAGCATTGTGATGAGAAGACCATGGATAACTGTGATGATCAGCGTCATGCGGTGTTCTGATGATAAGTGTTATGCAACATTATGATCACCAGGGTTTGGAGCATTGTGATGACAGAGGTCATGGAGCATTTTGATTTCATTGTGATGACAATAGCCTGAAGCATTATGATGATGGGCATGGTGCATTGTGATGACAGGGTTCATGGAGAATTGAGATGAAATGTGGCATGGAGCATTGTGATTACAGGGGTCTTGGAGCATTGTGATGAAAAGGGCATGGATCATTGTGATGAAAACGGCATGGAGCCTTGTCATGACAGGGTTCAAGGAGCATACAGACAACAAGTGTCAGGGAGCATTTTGATTACAAGTGTAATGAGCATTGTGATATCGAAGGTCATGGAGCATTGTGATGAGAAGTCCATGGATAATTGTGATCACGAGCGTCATGGGGCATTGTGATGACAAGTGTTATGTAATATTGTGATCACAAGGTTATGGAGCATTGTTATGACAGAGGTCATGGAACATTTTGATTTCATTGTTATGACAATAGCATGAAGCATTATTATGATGGGCATGGTGCATTGTGATGACAGGGTTCATGGATCATTGATATGAAAAGGGGGATAGAGCATTGTGATTACAGTGTTCTTGGAGCATTGTGATGAGAAGTCCATGGAACATTCTGATGACATGCATCATGGAGCTTTGTGAAGACAAGGGCATCGCGCATTGTGATTACAGGGGTCTTGGAGCATTGCGATGAAAAGGGCATGGATCATTGTGATGAAAAAGGCATGGAGCCTTGTCATGACAGGGTTCAAGGAGCATACTGATGACAAGTGTCAGGGAGCATTGTGATGACAAGTGTATTGAGAATTGTGATGACAACGATCATGGAGCATTGTGATGAGAAGGCCATGGATAATTGTGATGATGAGCGTCATGGGGTGTTGTGATGATAAGTGTTATGCAACATTGTGATCACCAGGGTTTGGAGCATTGTGATGACAGAGGTCATGGAGCATTTTGATTTCATTGTGATGACAATAGACTGAAGCATTATGATGATGGGCATGGTGCATTGTGATGACAGGGTTCATGGAGCATTGAGATGAAAAGGGGCATGGAGCATTGTGATTACATGGGTCTTGGAGCATTGTGATGACAAGGGCATGGAGCATTGTGATGAGAAGTCCATGGAACATTCTGATGACATGCGTCATGGAGGTTTGTGATGACAAGGGCATGGAGCATTGGGATTACAGGGGTCTAGGAGCATTGCGATGAAAAGGGCATGGGCCATTGTGATGAAAAAGCCATGGAGCCTTGTCATGACAGGGTTCATGGAGCATACTGACGAAAAGTATCAGGGAGCATTGTGATGACAAGTGTATTGAGAATTGTGATGACAAATGACCTGGAGCATTGTGATGAGAAGACCATGGATAATTGTGATGATGAGCGTCATGGGGTGTTGTGATGATAAGTGTTATGGAACATTGTGATCACCAGGGTTTGGAGCATTGTGATGACAGAGGTCATGGAGCATTTTGATTTCATTGTGATGACAATAGCCTGAAGAATTATGATGATGGGCATGGTGCATTGTGATGACAGGGTTCATGGAGCATTGAGATGAAAAGGGGCAAGGAGCATTGTGATTACAGGTGTCTTGGAGCATTGTGATGACAAGGGCATGGAGCATTGTGATGAGAAGACCATGGAACATTCTGATGACATTCATCATGGAGCTTTGTGATGACAAGGGCATGGAGCATTGTGATTACAGGGGTCTTGGAGCATTGTGATGAGAAGGGCATGGATCATTGTGATGAAAAAGGCATGGAGCCTTGTCAATACAGGGTTCATGGAGCATACTGACGACAAGTGTCAGGGAGCATTGTGATGACAAGTGTAATGAGAATTGTGATGACAAAGGACATGGAGCATTGTGATGAGAAGACCATGGATAATTGTGATGATGAGCGTCATGGGGTGTTGTGATGATAAGTGTTATGCAACATTGTGATCAAGAGGTTTTGGAGCATTGTGATGACAGAGGTCATGGAGCATTTTGATTTCATTGTGATGACAATAGACTGAAGCATTATGATGATGGGCATGGTGCATTGTGATGACAGGGTTCATGGAGCATTGAGATGAAAAGGGGCATGGAGCATTGTGATTACAGTGGTCTTGGAGCATTGTGATGACAAGGGCATGGAGCATTGTGATGAGAAGTCCATGGAACATTCTGATGACATGCGTCATGGAGGTTTGTGATGACAAGGGCATGGAGCATTGGGATTACAGGAGTCTAGGAGCATTGTGATGAAATGGGCATGTGTCATTGTGATGAAAAAGCCATGGAGCCTTGTCATGACAGGGTTCATGGAGCATACTGACGAAAAGTATCAGGGAGCATTGTGATGACAAGTGTATTGAGAATTGTGATGACAATGGACCTGGAGCATTGTGATGAGAAGACCATGGATAATTGTGATGATGAGCGTCATGGGGTGTTGTGATGATAAGTGTTATGCAACATTGTGATCACCAGGGTTTGGAGCATTGTGATGACAGAGGTCATGGAGCATTTTGATTTCATTGTGATGACAATAGACTGAAGCATTATGATGATGGGCATTGTGCATTGTGATGACAGGGTTCATGGAGCATTGAGATAAAAAGGGGCATGGAGCATTGTGATTACAGGGGTCTTGGAGCATTGTGATGACAAGGGCATGGAGCATTGTGATGAGAAGTCCTTGGAACTTTCTGATGACATGCGTCATGGAGCATTCTGATGACAAAGGCATGGAGCATTGTGATTACAGGGGTCTTGGAGCATTGTGATGAAAAGGGCATGGGTCATTGTGATGAAAAAGGCATGGAGCCTTGTCATGACAGGGTTCATGGAGCATACTGACGACAAGTGTAAGGGAGCATTGTGATGACAAGTGTATTGAGAACTGTGATGACCTAGGTCATGGAGCATTGTGATGAGAAGACCATGGATAACTGTGATGATCAGCGTCATGCGGTGTTCTGATGATAAGTGTTATGCAACATTGTGATCACCAGGGTTTGGAGCATTGTGATGACAGAGGTCATGGAGCATTTTGATTTCATTGTGATGACTATAGCCTGAAGTATTATGATGATGGGCATGGTGCATTGTGATGACAGGGTTCATGGAGAATTGAGATGAATCGTGGCATGGAACATTGTGATTACACGGGTCTTGGAGCATTGTGATGAAAAGGGCATGGATCATTGTGATGAAAACGGCATGGAGCCTTGTCATGACATGGTTCAAGGAGCATACAGACAACAACTGTCAGGGAGCATTTTGATGACAAGTGTAATGAGTATTGTGATGTCGAAGTTCATGGAGCATTGTGATGAGAAGACCATGGATAACTGTGATGATCAGCGTCATGCGGTGTTCTGATGATAAGTGTTATGCAACATTGTGATCACCAGGGTTTGGAGCATTGTGATGACAGAGGTCATGGAGCATTTTGATTTCATTGTGATGACAATAGCCTGAAGCATTATGATGATGGGCATGGTGCATTGTGATGACAGGGTTCATGGTGAATTGAGATGAAACGTGGCATGGAGCATTGTGATTACAGGGGTCTTGGAGCATTGTGATGAAAAGGGCATGGATCATTGTGATGAATACCGCATGGAGCCTTGTCATGACAGGGTTCAAGGAGCATACAGACAACAAGTGTCAGGGAGCAATTTGATGACAAGTGTAATGAGCATTGTGATGTCGAAGGTCATGGAGCATTGTGATGAGAACTCCATGGATAATTGTGATCACGAGCGTCATGGGGCATTGTGATGACAAGTGTTATGTAATATTGTGATCACAAGGTTATGGAGCATTGTTATGACAGAGGTCATGGAACATTTTGATTTCATTGTTATGACAATAGCATGAAGCATTATGATGATGGGCATGGTCCATTGTGATGACAGGGTTCATGGATCATTGATATGAAAAGGGGGATAGAGCATTGTGATTACAGTGTTCTTGGAGCATTGTGATGAGAAGTCCATGGAACATTCTGATGACATGCATCATGGAGCTTTGTGAAGACAAGGGCATGGCGCATTGTGATTACAGGGGTCTTGGAGCATTGCGATGAAAAGGGCATGGATCATTGTGATGAAAAAGGCATGGAGCCTTGTCATGACAGGGTTCATGGAGCATACTGACGACAAGTGTCAGGGAGCATTGTGATGACAAGTGTATTGAGAATTGTGATGACAAAGATCATGGAGCATTGTGATGAGAAGACCATGAATAATTGTGATGATGAGCGTCATGGGGTATTGTGATGATAAATGTTATGCAACATTGTGATCAAGAGGGTTTGGAGCATTGTGATGACAGAGGTCATGGAGCATTTTTATTTAATTGTGATAACAATAGCCTGAAGCATTATGATGATGGGCATGGTGCATTGTAATGACAGGGTTCATGGAGCATTGAGATGAAAAGGGGCATGGAGCATTGTGATTACAGTCGTCTTGGAGCATTGTGATGACAAGGGCATGGAGCATTGTGATGAGAAGTCCATGGAATATTCTGATGACATTCGTCATGGAGCATTGTGATGACAAAGGCATGGAGCATTGGGATTACAGGGGTCTTGGGGCATTGAGATGAAAAGGGCATGGATCATTGTGATGAAAAAGGCATGGAGCCTTGTCATGACAGGTTTCAAGGAGCATACTGACGACAAGTGTCAGGGAGCATTGTGATGACAAGTGTATTGAGAATTGTGATGACAACAATCATGGAGCATTGTGATGAGAAGACCATGGATAATTGTGATGATGAGCGTCATGGGGTGTTGTGATGATAAGTGTTATGCAACATTGTGATCACTAGGATTTGGAGCATTGTGATGACAGAGGTCATGGAGCATTTTGATTTCATTTTGATGACAATAGACTGAAGCATTATGATGATGGGCATGGTGCATTGTGATGACAGGGTTCATGGAGCATTGAGATGAAAAGGGGCATGGAGCATTGTGATTACAGTGGTCTTGGAGCATTGTGATGACAAGGGCATGGAGCATTGTGATGAGAAGTCCATGGAACATTCTGATGACATGCGTCATGGAGGTTTGTGATGACAAGGGCATGGAGCATTGGGATTACAGGGGTCTAGGAGCATTGTGATGAAAAGGGCATGTGTCATTGTGATGAAAAAGCCATGGAGCCTTGTCATGACAGGGTTCATGGAGCATACTGACGAAAAGTATCAGGGAGCATTGTGATGAAAAGTGTATTGAGAATTGTGATGACAAAGGACCTGGAGCATTGTGATGAGAAGACCATGGATAATTGTGATGATGAGCGTCATGGGGTGTTGTGATGATAAGTGTTATGCAACATTGTGATCACCAGGGTTTGGAGCATTGTGATGACAGAGGTCATGGAGCATTTTGATTTCATTGTGATGACAATAGCCTGAAGAATTATGATGATGGGCATGGTGCATTGTGATGACAGGGTTCATGGAGCATTGAGATGAAAAGGGTCAAGGAGCATTGTGATTACAGGGGTCTTGGAGCATTGTGATGACAAGGGCATGGAGCATTGTGATGAGAAGAACATGGAACATTCTGATGACATTCATCATGGAGCTTTGTGATGACAAGGGCATGGAGCATTGTGATTACAGGGGTCTTGGAGCATTTTGATGAAAAGGGCATGGATCATTGTGATGAAAAAGGCATGGAGCCTTGTCAATACAGGGTTCATGGAGCATACTGACGACAAGTGTCAGGGAGCATTGTGATGACAAGTGTATTGAGAATTGTGATGACAAAGGACATGTAGCATTGTGATGAGAAGACCATGGATAATTGTGATGATGAGCGTCATGGGGTGTTGTGATGATAAGTGTTAGGCAACATTGTGATCAGAGGTTTTGGAGCATTGTGATGACAGAGGTCATGGAGCATTTTGATTTCATTGTGATGACAATAGACTGAAGCATTATGATAATGGGCATTGTGCATTGTGATGACAGGGTTCATGGAGCATTGAGATAAAAAGGGGCATGGAGCATTGTGATTACAGGGGTCTTGGAGCATTGTGATGACAAGGGCATGGAGCATTGTGATGAGAAGTCCTTGGAACTTTCTGATGACATGCGTCATGGAGCATTGTGATGACAAAGGCATGGAGCATTGTGATTACAGGGGTCTTGGAGCATTGTGATGAAAAGGGCATGGGTCATTGTGATGAAAAAGGCATGGAGCCTTGTCATGACAGGGTTCAAGGAGCATACAGACAACAACTGTCAGGGAGCATTTTGATGACAAGTGTAATGAGCCTTGTGATGTCGAAGGTCATGGAGCATTGTGATGAGAAGTCCATGGATAATTGTGATCACGAGCGTCATGGGGCATTGTGATGACAAGTGTTATGTATTATTGTGATCACAAGGTTATGGAGCATTGTTATGACAGAGGTCATGGAACATTTTGATTTCATTGTTAGGACAATAGCATGAAGCATTATGATGATGGGCATGGTGCATTGTGATGACAGGGTTCATGGATCATTGATATGAAAAGAGGGATAGAGCATTGTGATTACAGTGTTCTTGGAGCATTGTGATGAGAAGTCCATGGAACTTTCTGATGACATGCATCATGGAGCTTTGTGAAGACAAGGGCATGGCGCATTGTGATTACAGGGGTCTTGGAGCATTGCGATGAAAAGGGCATGGATCATTGTGATGAAAAAGGCATGGAGCCTTGTCATGACAGTGTTCATGGAGCATACTGACGACAAGTGTCAGGGAGCATTGTGATGACAAGTGTATTGAGAATTGTGATGACAATGATCATGGAGCATTGTGATGAGAAGACCATGAATAATTGTGATGATGAGCGTCATGGGGTATTGTGATGATAAATGTTATGCAACATTGTGATCAAGAGGGTTTGGAGCATTGTGATGACAGAGGTCATGGAGCATTTTTATTTAATTGTGATAACAATAGCCTGAAGCATTATGATGATGGGCATGGTGCATTGTAATGACAGGGTTCATGGAGCATTGAGATGAAAAGGGGCATGGAGCATTGTGATTACAGTCGTCTTGGAGCATTGTGATGACAAGGGCATGGAGCATTGTGATGAGAAGTCCATGGAATATTCTGATGACATGCGTCATGGAGCATTGTGATGACATAGTCATGGAGCATTGGGATTACAGGGGTCTTGGGGCATTGAGATGAAAAGGGCATGGATCATTGTGATGAAAAAGGCATGGAGCCTTGTCATTACAGGGCTCAAGGAGCATACTGACGACAAGTGCCAGGGAGCATTGTGATGACAAGTGTATTGAGAATTGTGATGACAACGGTCATGGAGCATAGTGATGAGAAGACCATGGATAATTGTGATGATGAGCGTCATGGGGTGTTGTGATGATAAGTGTTATGCAACATTGTGATCAACAGGGTTTGGAGCATTGTGTGACAGAGGTCATGGAGCATTTTGATTTCATTGTGATGACAATAGCCTGAACAATTATGATGATGGGCATGGTGCATTGTGATGACAGGGTTCATGGAGCATTGAGATGAAAAGGGGCAAGGAGCATTGTGATTACAGGGGTCTTGGAGCATTGTGATGACAAGGGCATGGAGCATTGTGATGAGAAGACCATGGAACATTCTGATGACATTCATCATGGAGCTTTGTGATGACAAGGGCATGGAGCATTGTGATTACAGGGGTCTTGGAGAATTGTGATGAAAAGGGCATGGATCATTGTGATGAAAAAGGCATGGAGCCTTGTCAATACAGGGTTCATGGAGCATACTGACGACAAGTGTCAGGGAGCATTGTGATGACAAGTGTATTGAGAATTGTGATGACAAAGGACATGGAGGATTGTGATGAGAAGACCATGGATAATTGTGATGATGAGCGTCATGGGGTGTTGTGATGATAAGTGTTAGGCAACATTGTGATCAAGAGGTTTTGCAGCATTGTGATGACAGAGGTCATGGAGCATTTTGATTTCATTGTGATGACAATAGACTGAAGCATTATGATGATGGGCATTGTGCATTGTGATGACAGGGTTCATGGAGCATTGAGATAAAAAGGGGCATGGAGCATTGTGATTACAGGGGTCTTGGAGCATTGTGATGACAAGGGCATGGAGCATTGTGATGAGAAGTCCATGGAACTTTCTGATGACATGCGTCATGGAGCATTGTGATGACAAAGGCATGGAGCATTGTGATTACAGGGGTCTTGGAGCATTGTGATGAAAAGGGCATGGATCATTGTGATGAAAAAGGCATGGAGCCTTGTCATGACAGGGCTCATGGAGCATACTGACGACAAGTGTAAGGGAGCATTCTGATGACAAGTGTATTGAGAATTGTGATGACCTAGGTCATGGAGCATTGTGATGAGAAGACCATGGATAACTGTGATGATCAGCGTCATGCGGTGTTCTGATGATAAGTGTTATGCAACATTGTGATCACCAGGGTTTGGAGCATTGTGATGACAGAGGTCATGGAGCATTTTGATTTCATTGTGATGACAATAGCCTGAAGCATTATGATGATGGGCATGGTGCATTGTGATGACAGGGTTCATGGAGAATTGAGATGAAACGTGGCATGGAGCATTGTGATTACAGGGGTCTTGGAGCATGGTGATGAAAAGGGCATGGGTCATTGTGATGAAAACGGCATGGAGCCTTGTCATGACAGGGTTCAAGGAGCATACAGACAACAACTGTCAGGGAGCATTTTGATGACAAGTGTAACGAGCATTGTGATGTCGAAGGTCATGGAGCATTGTGATGAGAAGTCCATGGATAATTGTGATCACGAGCGTCATGGGGCATTGTGATGACAAGTGTTATGTAATATTGTGATCACAAGGTTATGGAGCATTGTTATGACAGAGGTCATGGAACATTTTGATTTCATTGTTATGACAATAGCATGAAGCATTATGATGATGGGCATGGTGCATTGTGATGACAGGGTTCATGGATCATTGATATGAAAAGGGGGATAGAGCATTGTGATTACAGTGTTCTTGGAGCATTGTGATGAGAAGTCCATGGAACATTCTGATGACATGCATCATGGAGCTTTGTGAAGACAAGGGCATGGCGCATTGTGATTACAGGGGTCTTGGAGCATTGCGATGAAAAGGGCATGGATCATTGTGATGAAAAAGGCATGGAGCCTTGTCATGACAGGGTTCATTGAGCATACTGACGACAAGTGTCAGGGAGCATTGTGATGACAAGTGTATTGAGAACTGTGATGACAAAGATCATGGAGCATTGTGATGAGAAGACCATGAATAATTGTGATGATGAGCGTCATGGGGTATTGTGATGATAAATGTTATGCAACACTGTGATCAAGAGGGTTTGGAGCATTGTGATGACAGAGGTCATGGAGCATTTTTATTTAATTGTAATAACAATAGCCTGAAGCATTATGATGATGGGCATGGTGCATTGTAATGACAGGGTTCATGGAGCAAATAGATGAAAAGGGGCATGGAGCATTGTGATTACATTCGTCTTGGGGCATTGTGATGACAAGGGCATGGAGCATTGTGATGAGAAGTCCATGGAATATTCTGATGACATGCGTCATGGAGCATTGTGATGACAAAGGCATGGAGCATTGGGATTACAGGGGTCTTGGGGCATTGAGATGAAAAGGGCATGGATCATTGTGATGAAAAAGGCATGGAGCCTTGTCATGACAGGGTTCAAGGAGCATACTGACGACAAGTGTCAGGGAGCATTGTGATGACAAGTGTATTGAGAATTGTGATGACAACGATCATGGAGCATTGTGATGAGAAGACCATGGATAATTGTGATGATGAGCGTCAAGGGGTGTTGTGATGATAAGTGTTATGCAACATTGTGATCACTAGGGTTTGGAGCATTGTGATGACAGAGGTCATGGAGCATTTTGATTTCATTGTGATGACAATAGACTGAAGCATTATGATGATGGGCATGGTGCATTGTGATGACAGGGTTCATGGAGCATTGAGATGAAAAGGGGCATGGAGCATTGTGATTACAGTGGTCTTGGAGCATTGTGATGACAAGGGCATGGAGCATTGTGATGAGAAGTCCATGGAACATTCTGATGACATGCGTCATGGAGGATTGTGATGACAAGGGCATGGAGCATTGGGATTACAGGGGTCTAGGAGCATTGTGATGAAAAGGGCATGGGTCATTGTGATGAAAAAGCCATGGAGCCTTGTCATGACAGGGTTCATGGAGCATACTGACGAAAAGTATCAGGGAGCATTGTGATGACAAGTGTATTGAGAATTGTGATGACAAAGGACCTGGAGCATTGTGATGAGAAGACCATGGATAATTGTGATGATGAGCGTCATGGGGCATTGTGATGACAAGTGTTATGTAATATTGTGATCACAAGGTTATCTAGCATTGTTATGACAGAGGTCATGGAACATTTTGATTTCATTGTTATGACAATAGCATGAAGCATTATGATGATGGGCATGGTGCATTGTGATGACAGGGTTCATGGATCATTGATATGAAAAGGGGGATAGAGCATTGTGATTACAGTGTTCTTGGAGCATTGTGATGAGAAGTCCATGGAACATTCTGATGACATGCATCATGGAGCTTTGTGAAGACAAGGGCATGGCGCATTGTGATTACAGGGGTCTTGGAGCATTGCGAAGAAAAGGGCATGGATCATTGTGATGAAAAAGGCATGGACCCTTGTCAATACAGGGTTCATGGAGCATACTGACGACAAGTGTCAGGGAGCATTGTGATGACAAGTGTATTGAGAATTGTGATGAGAAAGGACATGGAGCATTGTGATGAGAAGACCATGGATAATTGTGATGATGAGCGTCATGGGGTGTTGTGATGATAAGTGTTATGCAACACTGTGATGAAGAGGTTTTTGAGCATTGTGATGACAGAGGTCATGGAGCATTTTGATTTCATTGTGATGACAATAGACTGAAGCATTATGATGATGGGCATTGTGCATTGTGATGACAGGGTTCATGGAGCATTGAGATGAAAAGGAGCATGGAGCATTGTGATTACAGGGGTCTTGGAGCATTGTGATGACAAGGGCATGGATCATTGTGATGAGAAATCCATGGAACTTTCTGATGACATGCGTCATGGAGCATTGTGATGACAAAGGCATGGAGCATTGTGATTACAGGGGTCTTGGAGCATTGTGATGGAAACGGCATGGATCATTGTGACTAAAAAGGCATGGAACCTTGTCATGACAGGGTTCATGGAGCATACTGACAACAAGTGTAAGGGAGCATTGTGATGACAAGTGTATTGAGAATTGTGATGACAAAGGTCATGGATCATTGTGATGAGAAGACCATGGATAATTGTGATGATGTGCAACATGGGGTGTTGTGATGATAAGTGTTATGCAACATTGTGATCACCAGGGTTTGCAGCATTATTATGACAGAGGTCATGGAGCATTTTGATTTCATTGTGATGACAATAGACTGAAGCATTATGATGATGGGCATGGTGCATTGTGATGACAGGCTTCATGGAGCATTGAGATGAAAAGGGGCATGGAGCATTGTGATTACAGGTGTCTTGGAGCATTCTGATGACAAGGGCATGGAGCATTGTGATGAGAAGTCCATGGAACACTCTGATGACATGCGTCATGGAGCTTTGTGATGACAACGGCACGGAGCATTGTGATTACAGGGGTTTTGGAGCATTGCGAAGAAAAGGGCATGGGTCATTGTGATAAAAAATGCATGGAACCTTTTCATGACAGGGTTCATGGAGCATACTGACGACAAGTGTCAGGGAGCATTGTGATGACAAGTGTATTGAGAATTGGTATGACAATGATCATGGAGCATTGTGATGAGAAGACCATGGATAATTGTGAGGATGAGCGCCATGGGGTGTTGTGATGATAAGTGTTATGCTCATTGTGATCAAGAAGGTTTGGAGCATTGTGAAAACAGAGGTCAGGGAGCATTTTGATTTCATTGTGATGACAAAAGCCTGAAGCATTATGATGATGGGCAAGGTGCATTGTGATGACAGGGTTCATGGAGCATTGAAATGAAAAGGGGCATGGAGCCTTGTGATTACAGGGGTCTTGGAGCATTGTGATGACAAGGACATGGAGCATTGTGATGAGAAGTCCATGGAACATTCTGATGACATGTGTCATGGATCTTTGTGATAACAAGGGCATGGAGCATTGTGATGACAGGGTTCATGGAGCATTGTGATGAAAAGGGCATGGAGCATTGTGATGAGAAGTCCATGGAACATTCTGATGACATGCATCATGGAGCTTTGTGATGACAAGGGCATGGAGCATTGTGATGAAAAAGGCATGGAGCCTTGTCATGACAGGGATCATGGAGCATAATGACGACAAGTGTCAAGGAGCATTGTGATGACAAGTGTATTGAAAATTGTGATGACAAGTTTCATGGAGCATTGTGATGAGAAGACCATGGATAATTGTGATGATGATTGTCGTGGGGTGTTGTGATGATAAGTGTTATGCAACATTGTGATCACCATGGTTTGGAGCATTGTGATGACAGAGGTCATGGAGCATTTTGATTTCATTGTGATGACAATAGCCTGAAGCATTATGATGATGGGCATGGTGCACTGTGATGACAGGGTTCATGGAGAATTGAGATGAAACGTGGCATGGAGCATTGTGATTACAGGGGTCTTGGAGCATGGGATGAAAAGGGCATGGATCATTGTGATGAAAACAGCATGGAGCCTTGTCATGACAGGGTTCAAGGAGCATACAGACAACAAGTGTCAGGGAGCATTTTGATGACAAGTGTAATGAGCATTGTGATGTCGAAGGTCATGGAGCATTGTGATGAGAAGTCCATGGATAATTGTGATCACGAGCGTCATGGGGCATTGTGATGACAAGTGTTATGTAATATTGTGATCACAAGGTTATGGAGCATTGTAATGACAGAGGTCATGGAACATTTTGATTTCATTGTTATGACAATAGCATGAAGCATTATGATGATGGGCATGGTGCATTGTGATGACAGGTTTCATGGATCATTGATATAAAAAGGGGGATAGAGCATTGTGATTACAGTGTTCTTGGAGCATTGTGATGAGAAGTCCATGGAACATTCTGATGACATGCATCATGGAGCTTTGTGAAGACAAGGGCATGGAGCAATGTGATGAGAGCATTCATGGAGCATTGTGATGACAATGACATGGAGCATTGTGATGCCAAGGGTCATGGATCTTTGTGATGACAAAGGTCATGGAGCATTTTGATGGCAAGGGTTTTGTGCATTGTGATGAGAAGGGCAGGGAGCATTCTGATGACAGGGTCATGGAGCAATTTGATGAAAAGTGTCATGGAACATTTTGTTGACAGGTGTTATGGAACATTGTGATGTCAGGGGTCATCGAACATTGTGAAGATTAGTGCATGTAGCATTGTGATGACAGGAGTCATGGAACATTGTGATGACAGGGGTGAGGGAGTATTGTGACAAACAGTGATGTAGCATTGTGATATCAGTGGTGAGAGAGCATTTTGATGAGAAATGCATGGAGCATTGTGATGACAAATTTTATGGAGCATTGTGATGACAATGTTGTGGAGCACTGTGATGACAAGCGCATTGTGCATTGTGATGACATGTGTCATGGAGCATTGTGCTAACAAGCACATGGAGCATTGTGATGACAAGGGTCATGGAGCATTGTGCTGAGAAAGGCATAGAGCATTGTGATGAACAGGGTCAAAGAGCATTGTGATGAAAAGTTCATGGAGCATTGTGGTTAAAAAGGTCACAGAGACTGTTGATGACGAGGGCATGGACCATTGTGATGACAAAGGTTATGAAGCATTGTGATGACTGGAGTCACTGTGCATTGTGATGACAGGGGTCATGGAGCATTGTGATGACAAGGGCATGGAACATTGGTCTAATACGTTTCATGGATTGTTGCGATGACAGTTGGAATGGCACATTGTGATGACAAGGGCATGGAGCATTGGGATGCCAAGTGTCTTGCAGGATTCTGATGACAAAGGTAATGGAGCATTGTGATGACAATGGCTTGGAGCATTGTGATGACAAGGGTCAGGGAGCATTGTGCTGACAAGTGCATGGAGAATTGTGATGACAAGGGTCATGGAGCATTCTGATGACAAGCTTGTGGAGTATTTTGATGACAGTGGCATGGAGCATTGTGATGAAAATGGCATAGGGTATTGTGATGAAAAAGGCATGGAGCCTTTTCATTACAGGGTTCAAGGAGCATTCTGATGACAAGTATCAGGGAGCATTGTGATGACAAGTGTATTGAGAATTGTGGTGACAAAGATCATGGAGAATTGTGATGAAAAGGGCATGGAGTATTATGATGACAGGCATCATGGAGCGTTGTGATGACAAGTGTTATGGAACATTGTGATCACAAGGGTTTGGAGCATTGTGATGACAGTGGTCATGAATCATTTTGATTTCAAGGAGCATGGAGCATTGTGATGACAAGCGCATGAAGCAATGTCATCCCAAATTTCAAGGAGGATTGTGATGATAAAGGAAAAGAAGTATTGTGATGACAAGCGCAAAGAGCATTGTAATGACAAGGTCATGTAGCATTTTGCTGACAAAGGCATGGAGCATTGTGATGACATGTGTCACGGAGCACTGTGAGGACAAGCGTCAAGGAGCATTGTGAATACAGGGGTCATGGAGCATTGGGATGACAAGGGCATGGATAATTGTGATGACAAGGGTCATGGAGCACTGGGCTGAAAATGTTCATGGAGAGTTGTGATGACAGGTGTCAAGTAGCATTGTGACGACAAGGGAATGGAGCATTGTGATGACAAGAGTCCTGGGTCATTGTGTTGTCAGGTGTCATGGAGTGTTATGATGACTGTGGTCATGGAGCATTGTGATGATATTGGCAATGGAGCATTGTGATGAGAAGGTCGAGGAGCATTGGGCTGAAAATATTCATGGATTATTGTGATGACAGGTGTCATGGAGCATTGTGATGACAAGGGAATGGATCATGGTGATGTCAAGGTCCTGGAACATTGTGATGAGAAGACCATGGAGACTTGTGATGGCAAGTCTCATGGAGCATTCTGATGAAAAGGGGCATGGATCATTGTGATTACAGGGGTCTTGGAGCATTGTTATAAATAGGGCATAGAGCATTGTGATGAGAAAGCCATGGAGCATTCTGATGACATGCGTCATGGAGTTTTGTGATGACAAGGGCATGGAGCATTGTGATTACAGGGACCTTGGAGCATTGTGATGAAATGGTCATGGATCATTGTGATGAAAAATGCATGGAAACTTGTCATGACAGGGTTCAAGGAGCATAATGACGACAAGGATCAGGGAGCATTGTGATGATAAGTTTATTGAGCATTGTGACGGCAAAGATCATGGAGCATTGTGATGAGAAGACCATGGATAATTGTGATGATGAGTGTCATGGGGTGTTGTGATGATACGTGTTATGCAACATTGTGATCACAAGGGTTTGGAGCATTATGATGACAGAGGTCATGCAGAATATTGATTTCATTGTGATGACAATAGCCTGAAGCATTATGATGATGGGCATGGTGCATTGTGATGACAAGGGCATGGAGCATTGTGATGAGAAGGCCATGGAACAGTCTGATGACATGCATCATGGAGCTTTGTGATGACCAGGGCATGGAGAATTGTGATATCAGGGGTCTTGAGCATTGAGATGAGAATTATCATGGAACCTTGTGATGACTAGGCCGTGGATCATTGTGATGGCAGGTTTCATTGTGCATTGTTATGACAGGGGTAATGGAGCATTGTGATGAGAAGGGTATGGAATTGTGGTCTGAAATGTTTCATGGATTATTGTGATGAGAGTGGGCATGGAGCATTGTGATGACAAGGGCACGGAACACTGTGATACATGGGTCATGCAGGACTGTAATGACAAGGGCATGGAGCATTGTGATGAGAAGGGCATCGAGCATTGTGATGACAAGTGTCATGGAGCTGTGTGATGACAAGGGCATGGAGCAATGTGATGAGAGGGTTCATGGAGCATTGTGATGACAATGACATGGATCATTGTGATGCCAAGGGTCTTGGAGCTTTGTGATAACAAGTCATGGAGCATGTTGATGACAAGTGCATGGTGCATTGTGATGAGAAGGGCAGGGAGTCTTTTGATGACCGGGTCATGCAGCAATTTGATAAAAAGTGTAATGGAACATTTTGATGGCAGGGGTTATAGACCTTTGTGATCTCAGGGGTCTTGGAGCTTTGGGATGGAACGGGTCATAGAGCATTTTGATGACAGGTGTTATGGAACATTGTGATGGCAGGGGTCATGGAACATTGTGATGGTAATGGGATGTAGCATTGTGATGACAGGGTCATGGAATATTGTGATTACAAAGGTGAGGGAGTATTGTGATGACTAGTGATGGAACATTGTGATATCACTGGTGAGAGAGCATTTTGATGAGAAGTGCATGGACCATTGTGATTACAAGGTTTATGGAGCATTGCAATGACAAGGTTGTGGACCGTTGTGATGAAATGCGCGTGGCACATTTTGATGACAATGGTCATGGAGCATTGTTCTGACAAAGACATGGAGCATTGTGATGACAAATTTCACAGAGAATTGTGATGAAAAGTTCATGGAGCATTGTGGTTACAAAGGTCACAGAGCCTTGTGAAGACGTGGACATGGACCATTGTGATCACAAACGTTATGAAGCATTGTGATGACTGGAGTCATGGAGCATTGTGATGACAGGGGTCATGGAGCATTGTGATGACAAGGGCATGGAACATTGTGATGACAGTGGCATGGAGCATTGGTCTGACAAGTTTCATAGATTATTGTGATGAGAGTGGGAATGGTGCATTGCAATGACAAGGGCATGGAGCATTGTGATGATAAGGTCATGTAGTATTGTGAAGACAGGTGTCAGGGAGCATTGTGATGAAATATGTCATGGTCCATTGCAAAGACAATGGCATGGAGCATTGTGATACCAAATGTAATGGAGGATTGTGATGACAAATATAATGGAGCATTGTGATGATTAGGGCTTGGAGCATTATGATGACAAGGGCCATTGAAAATTTTGATGACAAGGTCGTGAAGCATTGTGATGACAAGTTCCTGGAGCATTGTGATGACAAAACCATGGAGACTTGTGATGACAAATCTCATGGAGCATACTGATGAAAAGGGGCATGGAGCATTGTGATTACAGGGTTCTTGGAACATTTCTATGACAAGGGCATGGAGCATTGTGAGGAGAAGACCAAGGAGCATTCTGATGGCATGTGCCATAGAGCTTTGTGATGTCAAGGGCATGGACCATTGTGATTACTTAGGTCTTGGAGCATTGTGATGAAAAGGGCATGGATCATTGTGATGAGAAGTCCATGGAACATTCTGATGACATGCATCATGCAGCTTTTTGAAGACAAGGGCATGGCGCATTGTGATTACAGGGGTCTTGGAGCATTGCGATGAAAAGGGCATGTATCATTGTGATGAAAAAGGCATGGAGCCTTGTCATGACAGGGTTCATGGAGCATACTGATGACAAGTGTCAGGGAGCATTGTGATGACAAGTGTATTGAGAATTGTGATGAGAAAGATCATGGAGCATTGTGATGAGAAGACCATGAATAATTGTGATGATGAGCGTCATGGGGTATTGTGATGATAAATGTTATGCAACATTGTGATCAAGAGGGTTTGGAGCACTGTGATGACAGAGGTCATGGAGCTTTTTTATTTAATTGTGATAACAATAGCCTGAAGCATTATGATGATGGGCATGGTGCATTGTAATGACAGGGTTCATGGAGCATTGAGATGAAAAGGGGCATGGAGCATTGTGATTACTGTCGTCTTGGAGCATTGTGATGACAAAGGCGTGGAGCATTGTGATGAGAAGTCCATGGAATATTCTGATGACATGCGTCATGGAGCATTGTGATGACAAAGGCATGGAGCATTGGGATTACAGGGGTCTTGGAGGATTGAGATGAAAAGGGCATGGATCATTGTGATGAAAAAGGCATGGAGCCTTGTCATGACAGGGTTCAAGGAGCATACTGACGAAAAGTGTCAGGGAGCATTGTGATGACAAGTGTATTGAGAATTGTGATGACAACGATCATGGAGCATTGTGATAAGAAGACCATGGATAATTGTGATGATGAGCGTCATGGGGTGTTGTGATGATAAGTGTTATGCAACATTGTGATCACCAGGGTTTGGAGCATTGTGATGACAGAGGTCATGGAGCATTTTGATTTCATTGTGATGAAAATAGACTGAAGCATTATGATGATGGGCATGGTGCATTGTGATGACAGGGTTCATGGAGCATTGAGATGAAAAGGGGCATGGAGCATTGTGATTACAGTGGTCTTGGAGCATTGTGATGACAAGGGCATGGAGCATTGTGATGAGAAGTCCATGGAACACTCTGATGACATGCGTCATGGAGGATTGTGATGACAAGGGCATGGAGCATTGGGATTACAGAGGTCTAGGAGCATTGCGATGAAAAGGGCATGGGTCATTGTGATGAAAAAGCCATGGAGCCTTGTCATGACAGGGTTCATGGAGCATACTGACGACAAGTGTCAGGGAGCATTGTGATGACAAGTGTATTGAGAATTGTGATGACAAAGGACATGGAGCATTGTGATGAGAAGACCATGGATAATTGTGATGATGAGCGTCATGGGGTGTTTTGATGATAAGTGTTATGCAACACTGTGATCAAGAAGTTTTGGAGCATTGTGATGACAGAGGTCATGGAGCATTTTGATTTCATTGTGATGACAGTAGACTGAAGCATTATGATGATGGGCATGGTGCATTGTGATGACAGGGTTCATGGAGCATTGAGATAAAAAGGGGCATGGAGCATTGTGATTACAGGGGTCTTGGAGCATTGTGATGACAAGGGCATGGAGCATTGTGATGACAAGGGCATGGAACATTGGTCTAATACGTTTCATGGATTGTTGTGATGACAGTTGGAATGGTGCATTGTGATGACAAGGGCATGGAGCATTGGGATGCCAAGTGTCTTGGAGGATTCTGATGACAAAGGTAATGGAGAATTGTGATGACAATGGCTTGGAGCATTGTGATGACAAGGGTCAGGGAGCATTGTGCTGACAAGTGCATGGAGAATTGTGATGACAAGGGTCATGGAGCATTCTGATGACAAGCTTGTGGAGTATTTTGATGACAGTGGCATGGAGCATTGTGATGAAAATGGCATAGGGTATTGTGATGAAAAAGGCATGGAGGCTTTTCGTTACAGGGTTCAAAGAGCATTCTGATGACAAGTATCAGGGAAAATTGTGATGACAAGTGTATTGAGAATTGTGGTGACAAAGATCATGGAGAATTGTGATGAAAAGGGCATGGAGTATTATGATGACAGGCAACATGGAGCGTTGTGATGACAAGTGTTATGGAACATTGTGATCACAAGGGTTTGGAGCATTGTGATGACAGAGGTCATGAATCATTTTGATTTCAAGGAGCATGGAGCATTGTGATGACAAGGGCATGAAGCAATGTCATCCCAAATTTCAAGGAGGATTGTGATGATAAAGGAAAAGGAGTATTGTGATGACAAGCGCATAGATCATTGTAATGACAAGGTCATGTAGCATTTTGCTGACAAAGGCATGGAGCATTGTGATGACATGTGTCATGGACCACTGTGAGGACAAGCGTCAAGGAGCATTGTGAATACAGGGGTCATGGAGCATTGGGATGACAAGGGCATGGATAATTGTGATGACAAGGGTCATGGAGCACTGGGCTGAAAATGTTCATGGAGAGTTGTGATGACAGGTGTCAAGTAGCATTGTGACGACAAGGGAATGGAGCATTGTGATGACAAGAGTCCTGGATCATTGTGTTGTCAGGTGTCATGGAGTGTTGTGATGACTGTGGTCATGGAGCATTGTGATGATATTGGCAATGGAGCATTGTGATGAGAAGGTCGAGGAGCATTGGGCTGAAAATATTCATGGATTATTGTGATGACAGGGGTCATGGAGCATTGTGATGACAAGGGAATGGATCATGGTGATATCAAGGTCCTGGAACATTGTGATGAGAAGACCATGGAGACTTGTGATGGCAAGTCTCATGGAGCATTCTGATGAAAAGGGGCATGGAGCATTGTGATTACAGGGGTCTTGGAGCATTGTTATAAATAGGGCATAGAGCATTGTGATGAGAAAGCCATGGAGCATTCTGATGACATGCGTCATGGAGTTTTGTGATGACAAGGGCATGGAGCATTGTGATTACAGGGACCTTGGAGCATTGTGATGAAATGGTCATGGATCATTGTGATGAAAAATGCATGGAAACTTGTCATGACAGGGTTCAAGGAGCATAATGACGACAAGGATCAGGGAGCATTGTGATGATAAGTTTATTGAGCATTGTGATGGCAAAGATCATGGAGCATTGTGATGAGAAGACCATGGATAATTGTGATGATGAGCGTCATGGGGTGTTGTGATGATACGTGTTATGCAACATTGTGATCACAAGGGTTTGGAGCATTATGATGACAGAGGTCATGCAGAATATTGATTTCATTGTGATGACAATAGCCTGAAGCATTATGATGATGGGCATGGTGCATTGTGATGACAAGGGCATGGAGCATTGTGATGAGAAGGCCATGGAACATTCTGATGACATGCATCATGGAGCTTTGTGATGACCAGGGCATGGAGCATTGTGATATCAGGGGTCTTGAGCATTGAGATGAGAATTATCATGGAACCTTGTGATGACTAGGCCGTGGATCATTGTGATGGCAGGTTTCATTGTGCATTGTTATGACAGGGGTAATGGAGCATTGTGATGAGAAGGGTATGGAACTTTGGTCTGAAATGTTTCATGGATTATTGTGATGATAGTGGGCATGGAGCATTGTGATGACAAGGGCACGGAACACTGTGATACATGGGTCATGCAGTACTGTAATGACAAGGGCATGGAGCATTGTGATGAGAAGGGCATCGAGCATTGTGATGACAAGTGTCATGGGGCTTTGTGATGACAAGGGCATGGAGCAATGTGATGAGAGGGTTCATGGAGGATTGTGATGACAATGGCATGGATCATTGTGATGCCAAGGGTCTTGGAGCTTTGTGATGACAAGTCATGGAGCATGATGATGACAAGTGCATGGTGCATTGTGATGAGAAGGGCAGGGAGTCTTTTGATGACCGGGTCATGCAGCAATTTGATAAAAAGTGTAATGGAACATTTTGATGGCAGGGGTTATAGACCTTTGTGATGTCAGGGGTCTTGGAGCTTTGGGATGGAACGGGTCATATAGCATTTTGATGACAGGGGTTATGGAACATTGTGATGGCAGGGGTCATGGAACATTGTGATGGTAATGGGATGTAGCATTGTGATGACAGGGTCATGGAATATTGTGATTACAAAGGTGAGGGAGTATTGTGATGACTAGTGATGGAACATTGTGATATCACTGGTGAGAGAGCATTTTGATGAGAAGTGCATGGACCATTGTGATTACAAGGTTTATGGAGCATTGCAATGACAAGGTTGTGGACCGTTGTGATGAAATGCGCGTGGCACATTTTGATGACAATGGTCATGGAGCATTGTTCTGACAAAGACATGGAGCATTGTGATGACAAGTTTCACAGAGAATTGTGATGAAAAGTTCATGGAGCATTGTGGTTACAAAGGTCACAGAGCCTTGTGAAGACGTGGACATGGACCATTGTGATCACAAACGTTATGAAGCACTGTGATGACTGGAGTCATGGAGCATTGTGATGACAGGGTTCATGGAGCATTGTGATGACAAGGGCATGGAACATTGTGATGACAGTGGCATGGAGCATTGGTCTGACATGTTTCATAGATTATTGTGATGAGAGTTGGAATGGTGCATTGTAATGACAAGGGCATGGAGCATTGTGATGATAAGGTCATGTAGTATTGTGAAGACTGGTGTCAGGGAGCATTGTGATGAAATATGTCATGGTCCATTGCGAAGACAATGGCATGGAGCATTGTGATACCAAATGTAATGGAGGATTGTGATGACAAATATAATGGAGCATTGTGATGATTAGGGCTTGGAGCATTATGATGACAAGGGCCATTGAAAATTTTGATGACAAGGTCGTGAAGCATTGTGATGACAAGTTCCTGGAGCATTGTGATGACAAAACCATGGACACTTGTGATGACAAGTCTCATGGAGCATACTGATGAAAAGGGGCATGGAGCATTGTGATTACAGGGGTCTTGGAACATTTCTATGACAAGGGCATGGAGCATTGTGAGGAGAAGACCAAGGAGCATTCTGATGGCATGCGCCATAGAGCTTTGTGATGTCAAGCGCCTGGACCATTGTGATTACTTAGGTCTTGGAGCATTGTGATGAAAAGGGCATGGATCATTGTGATGAAAACGGCATGGAGCCTTGTCATGACAGGGTTCAAGGAGCATACAGACAACAAGTGTCAGGGAGCATTGTGATGACAAGTGTATTGAGAATTGTGATGACAAAGGACATGGAGCATTGTGATGAGAAGACCATGGATAATTGTGATGATGAGCGTCATGGGGTGTTGTGATGATAAGTGTTAGGCAACATTGTGATAAAGAGGTTTTGGAGCATTGTGATGACAGAGGTCATGGAGCATTTTGATTTCATTGTGATGACAATAGACTGAAGCATTATGATGATGGGCATTGTGCATTGTGATGACAGGGTTCATGGAGCATTGAGATAAAAAGGGGCATGGAGCATTGTGATTACAGGGGTCTTGGAGCATTGTGATGACAAGGGCATGGAGCATTGTGATGAGAAGTCCATGGAACTTTCTGATGACATGCGTCATGGAGCATTGTGATGACAAAGGCATGGAGCATTGTGATTACAGGGGTCTTGGAGCATTGTGATGAAAAGGGCATGGATCATTGTGATGAAAAAGGCATGGAGCCTTGTCATGACAGGGCTCATGGAGCATACTGACGACAAGTGTAAGGGAGCATTGTGATGACAAGTGTATTGAGAATTGTGATGACCTAGGTCATGGAGCATTGTGATGAGAAGACCATGGATAACTGTGATGATCAGCGTCATGCGGTGTTCTGATGATAAGTGTTATGCAACATTGTGATCACCAGGGTTTGGAGCATTGTGATGACAGAGGTCATGGAGCATTTTGATTTCATTGTGATGACAATAGCCTGAAGCATTATGATGATGGGCATGGTGCATTGTGATGACAGGGTTCATGGAGAATTGAGATGAAACGTGGCATGGAGCATTGTGATTACAGGGGTCTTGGAGCATTGTGATGAAAAGGGCATGGATCATTGTGATGAAAACGGCATGGAGCCTTGTCATGACAGGGTTCAAGGAGCATACAGACAACAACTGTCAGGGAGCATTTTGATGACAAGTGTAACGAGCATTGTGATGTCGAAGGTCATGGAGCATTGTGATGAGAAGTCCATGGATAATTGTGATCACGAGCGTCATGGGGCATTGTGATGACAAGTGTTATGTAATATTGTGATCACAAGGTTATGGAGCATTGTTATGACAGAGGTCATGGAACATTTTGATTTCATTGTTATGACAATAGCATGAAGCATTATGATGATGGGCATGGTGCATTGTGATGACAGGGTTCATGGATCATTGATATGAAAAGAGGGATAGAGCATTGTGATTACAGTGTTCTTGGAGCATTGTGATGAGAAGTCCATGGAACATTCTGATGACATGCATCATGGAGCTTTGTGAAGACAAGGGCATGGCGCATTGTGATTACAGGGGTCTTGGAGCATTGCGATGAAAAGGGCATGGATCATTGTGATGAAAAAGGCATGGAGCCTTGTCATGACAGGGTTCATTGAGCATACTGACGACAAGTGTCAGGGAGCATTGTGATGACAAGTGTATTGAGAACTGTGATGACAAAGATCATGGAGCATTGTGATGAGAAGACCATGAATAATTGTGATGATGAGCGTCATGGGGTATTGTGATGATAAATGTTATGCAACACTTTGATCAAGAGGGTTTGGAGCATTGTGATGACAGAGGTCATGGAGCATTTTTATTTAATTGTGATAACAATAGCCTGAAGCATTATGATGATGGGCATGGTGCATTGTAATGACAGGGTTCATGGAGCATTGAGATGAAAAGGGGCATGGAGCATTGTGATTACAGGTGTCTTGGAGCATTGTGATGACAAGGGCATGGAGCATTGTGATGAGAAGTCCATGGAATATTCTGATGACATGCGTCATGGAGCATTGTGATGACAAAGGCATGGAGCATTGGGATTACAGGGGTCTTGGGGCATTGAGATGAAAAGGGCATGGATCATTGTGATGAAAAAGGCATGGAGCCTTGTCATGACAGGGTTCAAGGAGCATACTGACGACAAGTGTCAGGGAGCATTGTGATGACAAGTGTATTGAGAATTGTGATGACAACGATCATGGAGCATTGTGATGAGAAGACCATGGATAATTGTGATGATGAGCGTCAAGGGGTGTTGTGATGATAAGTGTTATGCAACATTGTGATCACTAGGGTTTGGAGCATTGTGATGACAGAGGTCATGGAGCATTTTGATTTCATTGTGATGACAATAGACTGAAGCATTATGATGATGGGCATGGTGCATTGTGATGACAGGGTTCATGGAGCATTGAGATGAAAAGGGGCATGGAGCATTGTGATTACAGTGGTCTTGGAGCATTGTGATGACAAGGGCATGGAGCATTGTGATGAGAAGTCCATGAAACATTCTGATGACATGCGTCATGGAGGATTGTGATGACAAGGGCATGGAGCATTGGGATTACAGGGGTCTAGGAGCATTGTGATGAAAAGGGCATGGGTCATTGTGATGAAAAAGCCATGGAGCCTTGTCATGACAGGGTTCATGGAGCATACTGACGAAAAGTATCAGGGAGCATTGTGATGACAAGTGTATTGAGAATTGTGATGACAAAGGACCTGGAGCATTGTGATGAGAAGACCATGGATAATTGTGATGATGAGCGTCATGGGGCATTGTGATGACAAGTGTTATGTAATATTGTGATCACAAGGTTATGGAGCATTGTTATGACAGAGGTCATGGAACATTTTGATTTCATTGTTATGACAATAGCATGAAGCATTATGATGATGGGCATGGTGCATTGTGATGACAGGGTTCATGGATCATTGATATGAAAAGGGGGATAGAGCATTGTGATTACAGTGTTCTTGGAGCATTGTGATGAGAAGTCCATGGAACATTCTGATGACATGCATCATGGAGCTTTGTGAAGACAAGGGCATGGCGCATTGTGATTACAGGGGTCTTGGAGCATTGCGAAGAAAAGGGCATGGATCATTGTGATGAAAAAGGCATGGACCCTTGTCAATACAGGGTTCATGGAGCATACTGACGACAAGTGTCAGGGAGCATTGTGATGACAAGTGTATTGAGAATTGTGATGAGAAAGGACATGGAGCATTGTGATGAGAAGACCATGGATAATTGTGATGATGAGCGTCATGGGGTGTTGTGATGATAAGTGTTATGCAACACTGTGATGAAGAGGTTTTTGAGCATTGTGATGACAGAGGTCATGGAGCATTTTGATTTCATTGTGATGACAATAGACTGAAGCATTATGATGATGGGCATTGTGCATTGTGATGACAGGGTTCATGGAGCATTGAGATGAAAAGGAGCATGGAGCATTGTGATTACAGGGGTCTTGGAGCATTGTGATGACAAGGGCATGGATCATTGTGATGAGAAATCCATGGAACTTTCTGATGACATGCGTCATGGAGCATTGTGATGACAAAGGCATGGAGCATTGTGATTACAGGGGTCTTGGAGCATTGTGATGGAAACGGCATGGATCATTGTGACTAAAAAGGCATGGAACCTTGTCATGACAGGGTTCATGGAGCATACTGACAACAAGTGTAAGGGAGCATTGTGATGACAAGTGTATTGAGAATTGTGATGACAAAGGTCATGGAGCATTGTGATGAGAAGACCATGGATAATTGTGATGATGTGCAACATGGGGTGTTGTGATGATAAGTGTTATGCAACATTGTGATCACCAGGGTTTGCAGCATTGTTATGACAGAGGTCATGGAGCATTTTGATTTCATTGTGATGACAATAGACTGAAGCATTATGATGATGGGCATGGTGCATTGTGATGACAGGCTTCATGGAGCATTGAGATGAAAAGGGGCATGGAGCATTGTGATTACAGGTGTCTTGGAGCATTCTGATGACAAGGGCATGGAGCATTGTGATGAGAAGTCCATGGAACACTCTGATGACATGCGTCATGGAGCTTTGTGATGACAACGGCACGGAGCATTGTGATTACAGGGGTTTTGGAGCATTGCGAAGAAAAGGGCATGGGTCATTGTGATAAAAAATGCATGGAACCTTTTCATGACAGGGTTCATGGAGCATACTGACGACAAGTGTCAGGGAGCATTGTGATGACAAGTGTATTGAGAATTGGTATGACAATGATCATGGAGCATTGTGATGAGAAGACCATGGATAATTGTGATGATGAGCGCCATGGGGTGTTGTGATGATAAGTGTTATGCTCATTGTGATCAAGAAGGTTTGGAGCATTGTGAAAACAGAGGTCAGGGAGCATTTTGATTTCATTGTGATGACAAAAGCCTGAAGCATTATGATGATGGGCAAGGTGCATTGTGATGACAGGGTTCATGGAGCATTGAAATGAAAAGGGGCATGGAGCCTTGTGATTACAGGGGTCTTGGAGCATTGTGATGACAAGGACATGGAGCATTGTGATGAGAAGTCCATGGAACATTCTGATGACATGTGTCATGGATCTTTGTGATAACAAGGGCATGGAGCATTGTGATGACAGGGTTCATGGAGCATTGTGATGAAAAGGGCATGGAGCATTGTGATGAGAAGTCCATGGAACATTCTGATGACATGCATCATGGAGCTTTGTGATGACAAGGGCTTGGAGCATTGTGATGAAAAAGGCATGGAGCCTTGTCATGACAGGGATCATGGAGCATAATGACGACAAGTGTCAAGGAGCATTGTGATGACAAGTGTATTGAAAATTGTGATGACAAGTTTCATGGAGCATTGTGATGAGAAGACCATGGATAATTGTGATGATGATTGTCGTGGGGTGATGTGATGATAAGTGTTATGCAACATTGTGATCACCATGGTTTGGAGCATTGTGATGACAGAGGTCATGGAGCATTTTGATTTCATTGTGATGACAATAGCCTGAAGCATTATGATGATGGGCATGGTGCACTGTGATGACAGGGTTCATGGAGAATTGAGATGAAACGTGGCATGGAGCATTGTGATTACAGGGGTCTTGGAGCATTGTGATGAAAAGGGCATGGATCATTGTGATGAAAACAGCATGGAGCCTTGTCATGACAGGGTTCAAGGAGCATACAGACAACAAGTGTCAGGGAGCATTTTGATGACAAGTGTAATGAGCATTGTGATGTCGAAGGTCATGGAGCATTGTGATGAGAAGTCCATGGATAATTGTGATCACGAGCGTCATGGGGCATTGTGATGACAAGTGTTATGTAATATTGTGATCACAAGGTTATGGAGCATTGTAATGACAGAGGTCATGGAACATTTTGATTTCATTGTTATGACAATAGCATGAAGCATTATGATGATGGGCATGGTGCATTGTGATGACAGGGTTCATGGATCATTGATATAAAAAGTGGGATAGAGCATTGTGATTACAGTGTTCTTGGAGCATTGTGATGAGAAGTCCATGGAACATTCTGATGACATGCATCATGGAGCTTTGTGAAGACAAGGGCATGGAGCAATGTGATGAGAGCATTCATGGAGCATTGTGATGACAATGACATGGAGCATTGTGATGCCAAGGGTCATGGATCTTTGTGATGACAAAGGTCATGGAGCATTTTGATGGCAAGGGTTTTGTGCATTGTGATGAGAAGGGCAGGGAGCATTCTGATGACAGGGTCATGGAGCAATTTGATGAAAAGTGTCATGGAACATTTTGTTGACAGGTGTTATGGAACATTGTGATGTCAGGGGTCATCGAACATTGTGAAGATTAGTGCATGTAGCATTGTGATGACAGGAGTCATGGAACATTGTGATGACAGGGGTGAGGGAGTATTGTGACAAACAGTGATGTAGCATTGTGATATCAGTGGTGAGAGAGCATTTTGATGAGAAATGCATGGAGCATTGTGATGACAAATTTTATGGAGCATTGTGATGACAATGTTGTGGAGCACTGTGATGACAAGCGCATGGTGCATTGTGATGACATGTGTCATGGAGCATTGTGCTAACAAGCACATGGAGCATTGTGATGACAAGGGTCATGGAGCATTGTGCTGAGAAAGGCATAGAGCATTGTGATGAACAGGGTCAAAGAGCATTGTGATGAAAAGTTCATGGAGCATTGTGGTTAAAAATGTCACAGAGACTGTTGATGACGAGGGCATGGACCATTGTGATGACAAAGGTCATGAAGCATTGTGATGACTGGAGTCACTGTGCATTGTGATGACAGGGGTCATGGAGCATTGTGATGACAAGGGCATGGAACATTGGTCTAATACGTTTCATGGATTGTTGCGATGACAGTTGGAATGGCACATTGTGATGACAAGGGCATGGAGCATTGGGATGCCAAGTGTCTTGCAGGATTCTGATGACAAAGGTAATGGAGCATTGTGATGACAATGGCTTGGAGCATTGTGATGACAAGGGTCAGGGAGCATTGTGCTGACAAGTGCATGGAGAATTGTGATGACAAGGGTCATGGAGCATTCTGATGACAAGCTTGTGGAGTATTTTGATGACAGTGGCATGGAGCATTGTGATGAAAATGGCATAGGGTATTGTGATGAAAAAGGCATGGAGCCTTTTCATTACAGGGTTCAAGGAGCATTCTGATGACAAGTATCAGGGAGCATTGTGATGACAAGTGTATTGAGAATTGTGGTGACAAAGATCATGGAGAATTGTGATGAAAAGGGCATGGAGTATTATGATGACAGGCATCATGGAGCGTTGTGATGACAAGTGTTATGGAACATTGTGATCACAAGGGTTTGGAGCATTGTGATGACAGTGGTCATGAATCATTTTGATTTCAAGGAGCATGGAGCATTGTGATGACAAGCGCATGAAGCAATGTCATCCCAAATTTCAAGGAGGATTGTGATGATAAAGGAAAAGAAGTATTGTGATGACAAGCGCAAAGAGCATTGTAATGACCAGGTCATGTAGCATTTTGCTGACAAAGGCATGGAGCATTGTGATGACATGTGTCATGGAGCACTGTGAGGACAAGCGTCAAGGAGCATTGTGAATACAGGGGTCATGGAGCATTGGGATGACAAGGGCATGGATAATTGTGATGACAAGGGTCATGGAGCACTGGGCTGAAAATGTTCATGGAGAGTTGTGATGACAGGTGTCAAGTAGCATTGTGACGACAAGGGAATGGAGCATTGTGATGACAAGAGTCCTGGGTCATTGTGTTGTCAGGTGTCATGGAGTGTTATGATGACTGTGGTCATGGAGCATTGTGATGATATTGGCAATGGAGCATTGTGATGAGAAGGTCGAGGAGCATTGGGCTGAAAATATTCATGGATTATTGTGATGACAGGTGTCATGGAGCATTGTGATGACAAGGGAATGGATCATGGTGATGTCAAGGTCCTGGAACATTGTGATGAGAAGACCATGGAGACTTGTGATGGCAAGTCTCATGGAGCATTCTGATGAAAAGGGGCATGGATCATTGTGATTACAGGGGTCTTGGAGCATTGTTATAAATAGGGCATAGAGCATTGTGATGAGAAAGCCATGGAGCATTCTGATGACATGCGTCATGGAGTTTTGTGATGACAAGGGCATGGAGCATTGTGATTACAGGGACCTTGGAGCATTGTGATGAAATGGTCATGGATCATTGTGATGAAAAATGCATGGAAACTTGTCATGACAGGGTTCAAGGAGCATAATGACGACAAGGATCAGGGAGCATTGTGATGATAAGTTTATTGAGCATTGTGACGACAAAGATCATGGAGCATTGTGATGAGAAGACCATGGATAATTGTGATGATGAGTGTCATGGGGTGTTGTGATGATACGTGTTATGCAACATTGTGATCACAAGGGTTTGGAGCATTATGATGACAGAGGTCATGCAGAATATTGATTTCATTGTGATGACAATAGCCTGAAGCATTATGATGATGGGCATGGTGCATTGTGATGACAAGGGCATGGAGCATTGTGATGAGAAGGCCATGGAACAGTCTGATGACATGCATCATGGAGCTTTGTGATGACCAGGGCATGGAGAATTGTGATATCAGGGGTCTTGAGCATTGAGATGAGAATTATCATGGAACCTTGTGATGACTAGGCCGTGGATCATTGTGATGGCAGGTTTCATTGTGCATTGTTATGACAGGGGTAATGGAGCATTGTGATGAGAAGGGTATGGAATTGTGGTCTGAAATGTTTCATGGATTATTGTGATGAGAGTGGGCATGGAGCATTGTGATGACAAGGGCACGGAACACTGTGATACATGGGTCATGCAGGACTGTAATGACAAGGGCATGGAGCATTGTGATGAGAAGGGCATCGAGCATTGTGATGACAAGTGTCATGGAGCTGTGTGATGACAAGGGCATGGAGCAATGTGATGAGAGGGTTCATGGAGCATTGTGATGACAATGACATGGATCATTGTGATGCCAAGGGTCTTGGAGCTTTGTGATAACAAGTCATGGAGCATGTTGATGACAAGTGCATGGTGCATTGTGATGAGAAGGGCAGGGAGTCTTTTGATGACCGGGTCATGCAGCAATTTGATAAAAAGTGTAATGGAACATTTTGATGGCAGGGGTTATAGACCTTTGTGATCTCAGGGGTCTTGGAGCTTTGGGATGGAACGGGTCATAGAGCATTTTGATGACAGGTGTTATGGAACATTGTGATGGCAGGGGTCATGGAACATTGTGATGGTAATGGGATGTAGCATTGTGATGACAGGGTCATGGAATATTGTGATTACCAAGGTGAGGGAGTATTGTGATGACTAGTGATGGAACATTGTGATATCACTGGTGAGAGAGCATTTTGATGAGAAGTGCATGGACCATTGTGATTACAAGGTTTATGGAGCATTGCAATGACAAGGTTGTGGACCGTTGTGATGAAATGCGCGTGGCACATTTTGATGACAATGGTCATGGAGCATTGTTCTGACAAAGACATGGAGCATTGTGATGACAAATTTCACAGAGAATTGTGATGAAAAGTTCATGGAGCATTGTGGTTACAAAGGTCACAGAGCCTTGTGAAGACGTGGACATGGACCATTGTGATCACAAACGTTATGAAGCATTGTGATGACTGGAGTCATGGAGCATTGTGATGACAGGGGTCATGGAGCATTGTGATGACAAGGGCATGGAACATTGTGATGACAGTGGCATGGAGCATTGGTCTGACAAGTTTCATAGATTATTGTGATGAGAGTGGGAATGGTGCATTGCAATGACAAGGGCATGGAGCATTGTGATGATAAGGTCATGTAGTATTGTGAAGACAGGTGTCAGGGAGCATTGTGATGAAATATGTCATGGTCCATTGCAAAGACAATGGCATGGAGCATTGTGATACCAAATGTAATGGAGGATTGTGATGACAAATATAATGGAGCATTGTGATGATTAGGGCTTGGAGCATTATGATGACAAGGGCCATTGAAAATTTTGATGACAAGGTCGTGAAGCATTGTGATGACAAGTTCCTGGAGCATTGTGATGACAAAACCATGGAGACTTGTGATGACAAATCTCATGGAGCATACTGATGAAAAGGGGCATGGAGCATTGTGATTACAGGGTTCTTGGAACATTTCTATGACAAGGGCATGGAGCATTGTGAGGAGAAGACCAAGGAGCATTCTGATGGCATGTGCCATAGAGCTTTGTGATGTCAAGGGCATGGACCATTGTGATTACTTAGGTCTTGGAGCATTGTGATGAAAAGGGCATGGATCATTGTGATGAGAAGTCCATGGAACATTCTGATGACATGCATCATGCAGCTTTTTGAAGACAAGGGCATGGCGCATTGTGATTACAGGGGTCTTGGAGCATTGCGATGAAAAGGGCATGTATCATTGTGATGAAAAAGGCATGGAGCCTTGTCATGACAGGGTTCATGGAGCATACTGATGACAAGTGTCAGGGAGCATTGTGATGACAAGTGTATTGAGAATTGTGATGACAAAGATCATGGAGCATTGTGATGAGAAGACCATGAATAATTGTGATGATGAGCGTCATGGGGTATTGTGATGATAAATGTTATGCAACATTGTGATCAAGAGGGTTTGGAGCACTGTGATGACAGAGGTCATGGAGCTTTTTTATTTAATTGTGATAACAATAGCCTGAAGCATTATGATGATGGGCATGGTGCATTGTAATGACAGGGTTCATGGAGCATTGAGATGAAAAGGGGCATGGAGCATTGTGATTACTGTCGTCTTGGAGCATTGTGATGACAAAGGCGTGGAGCATTGTGATGAGAAGTCCATGGAATATTCTGATGACATGCGTCATGGAGCATTGTGATGACAAATGCATGGAGCATTGGGATTACAGGGGTCTTGGAGCATTGAGATGAAAAGGGCATGGATCATTGTGATGAAAAAGGCATGGAACCTTGTCATGACAGGGTTCAAGGAGCATACTGACGAAAAGTGTCAGGGAGCATTGTGATGACAAGTGTATTGAGAATTGTGATGACAACGATCATGGAGCATTGTGATGAGAAGACCATGGATAACTGTGATGATCAGCGTCATGCGGTGTTGTGATGATAAGTGTTATGCAACATTGTGATCACCAGGGTTTGGAGCATTGTGATGACAGAGGTCATGGAGCATTTTGATTTCATTGTGATGAAAATAGACTGAAGCATTATGATGATGGGCATGGTGCATTGTGATGACAGGGTTCATGGAGCATTGAGATGAAAAGGGGCATGGAGCATTGTGATTACAGTGGTCTTGGAGCATTGTGATGAAAAGGGCATGGAGCATTGTGATGAGAAGTCCATGGAACACTCTGATGACATGCATCATGGAGGATTGTGATGACAAGGGCATGGAGCATTGGGATTACAGAGGTCTAGGAGCATTGCGATGAAAAGGGCATGGGTCATTGTGATGAAAAAGCCATGGAGCCTTGTCATGACAGGGTTCATGGAGCATACTGACGACAAGTGTCAGGGAGCATTGTGATGACAAGTGTATTGAGAATTGTGATGACAAAGGACATGGAGCATTGTGATGAGAAGACCATGGATAATTGTGATGATGAGCGTCATGGGGTGTTTTGATGATAAGTGTTATGCAACACTGTGATCAAGAAGTTTTTGAGCATTGTGATGACAGAGGTCATGGAGCATTTTGATTTCATTGTGATGACAATAGACTGAAGCATTATGATGATGGGCATGGTGCATTGTGATGACAGGGTTCATGGAGCATTGAGATAAAAAGGGGCATGGAGCATTGTGATTACAGGGGTCTTGGAGCATTGTGATGACAAGGGCATGGAGCATTGTGATGACAAGGGCATGGAACATTGGTCTAATACGTTTCATGGATTGTTGTGATGACAGTTGGAATGGTGCATTGTGATGACAAGGGCATGGAGCATTGGGATGCCAAGTGTCTTGGAGGATTCTGATGACAAAGGTAATGGAGAATTGTGATGACAATGGCTTGGAGCATTGTGATGACAAGGGTCAGGGAGCATTGTGCTGACAAGTGCATGGAGAATTGTGATGACAAGGGTCATGGAGCATTCTGATGACAAGCTTGTGGAGTATTTTGATGACAGTGGCATGGAGCATTGTGATGAAAATGGCATAGGGTATTGTGATGAAAAAGGCATGGAGGCTTTTCGTTACAGGGTTCAAAGAGCATTCTGATGACAAGTATCAGGGAAAATTGTGATGACAAGTGTATTGAGAATTGTGGTGACAAAGATCATGGAGAATTGTGATGAAAAGGGCATGGAGTATTATGATGACAGGCAACATGGAGCGTTGTGATGACAAGTGTTATGGAACATTGAGATCACAAGGGTTTGGAGCATTGTGATGACAGAGGTCATGAATCATTTTGATTTCAAGGAGCATGGAGCATTGTGATGACAAGGGCATGAAGCAATGTCATCCCAAATTTCAAGGAGGATTGTGATGATAAAGGAAAAGGAGTATTGTGATGACAAGCGCATAGAGCATTGTAATGACAAGGTCATGTAGCATTTTGCTGACAAAGGCATGGAGCATTGTGATGACATGTGTCATGGACCACTGTGAGGACAAGCGTCAAGGAGCATTGTGAATACAGGGGTCATGGAGCATTGGGATGACAAGGGCATGGATAATTGTGATGACAAGGGTCATGGAGCACTGGGCTGAAAATGTTCATGGAGAGTTGTGATGACAGGTGTCAAGTAGCATTGTGACGACAAGGGAATGGAGCATTGTGATGACAAGAGTCCTGGATCATTGTGTTGTCAGGTGTCATGGAGTGTTGTGATGACTGTGGTCATGGAGCATTGTGATGATATTGGCAATGGAGCATTGTGATGAGAAGGTCGAGGAGCATTGGGCTGAAAATATTCATGGATTATTGTGATGACAGGGGTCATGGAGCATTGTGATGACAAGGGAATGGATCATGGTGATATCAAGGTCCTGGAACATTGTGATGAGAAGACCATGGAGACTTGTGATGGCAAGTCTCATGGAGCATTCTGATGAAAAGGGGCATGGAGCATTGTGATTACAGGGGTCTTGGAGCATTGTTATAAATAGGGCATAGAGCATTGTGATGAGAAAGCCATGGAGCATTCTGATGACATGCGTCATGGAGTTTTGTGATGACAAGGGCATGGAGCATTGTGATTACAGGGACCTTGGAGCATTGTGATGAAATGGTCATGGATCATTGTGATGAAAAATGCATGGAAACTTGTCATGACAGGGTTCAAGGAGCATAATGACGACAAGGATCAGGGAGCATTGTGATGATAAGTTTATTGAGCATTGTGATGGCAAAGATCATGGAGCATTGTGATGAGAAGACCATGGATAATTGTGATGATGAGCGTCATGGGGTGTTGTGATGATACGTGTTATGCAACATTGTGATCACAAGGGTTTGGAGCATTATGATGACAGAGGTCATGCAGAATATTGATTTCATTGTGATGACAATAGCCTGAAGCATTATGATGATGGGCATGGTGCATTGTGATGACAAGGGCATGGAGCATTGTGATGAGAAGGCCATGGAACATTCTGATGACATGCATCATGGAGCTTTGTGATGACCAGGGCATGGAGCATTGTGATATCAGGGGTCTTGAGCATTGAGATGAGAATTATCATGGAACCTTGTGATGACTAGGCCGTGGATCATTGTGATGGCAGGTTTCATTGTGCATTGTTATGACAGGGGTAATGGAGCATTGTGATGAGAAGGGTATGGAACTTTGGTCTGAAATGTTTCATGGATTATTGTGATGATAGTGGGCATGGAGCATTGTGATGACAAGGGCACGGAACACTGTGATACATGGGTCATGCAGTACTGTAATGACAAGGGCATGGAGCATTGTGATGAGAAGGGCATCGAGCATTGTGATGACAAGTGTCATGGGGCTTTGTGATGACAAGGGCATGGAGCAATGTGATGAGAGGGTTCATGGAGGATTGTGATGACAATGGCATGGATCATTGTGATGCCAAGGGTCTTGGAGCTTTGTGATGACAAGTCATGGAGCATGATGATGACAAGTGCATGGTGCATTGTGATGAGAAGGGCAGGGAGTCTTTTGATGACCGGGTCATGCAGCAATTTGATAAAAAGTGTAATGGAACATTTTGATGGCAGGGGTTATAGACCTTTGTGATGTCAGGGGTCTTGGAGCTTTGGGATGGAACGGGTCATAGAGCATTTTGATGACAGGTGTTATGGAACATTGTGATGGCAGGGGTCATGGAACATTGTGATGGTAATGGGATGTAGCATTGTGATGACAGGGTCATGGAATATTGTGATTACAAAGGTGAGGGAGTATTGTGATGACTAGTGATGGAACATTGTGATATCACTGGTGAGAGAGCATTTTGATGAGAAGTGCATGGACCATTGTGATTACAAGGTTTATGGAGCATTGCAATGACAAGGTTGTGGACCGTTGTGATGAAATGCGCGTGGCACATTTTGATGACAATGGTCATGGAGCATTGTTCTGACAAAGACATGGAGCATTGTGATGACAAGTTTCACAGAGAATTGTGATGAAAAGTTCATGGAGCATTGTGGTTACAAAGGTCACAGAGCCTTGTGAAGACGTGGACATGGACCATTGTGATCACAAACGTTATGAAGCACTGTGATGACTGGAGTCATGGAGCATTGTGATGACAGGGTTCATGGAGCATTGTGATGACAAGGGCATGGAACATTGTGATGACAGTGGCATGGAGCATTGGTCTGACATGTTTCATAGATTATTGTGATGAGAGTGGGAATGGTGCATTGTAATGACAAGGGCATGGAGCATTGTGATGATAAGGTCATGTAGTATTGTGAAGACTGGTGTCAGGGAGCATTGTGATGAAATATGTCATGGTCCATTGCGAAGACAATGGCATGGAGCATTGTGATACCAAATGTAATGGAGGATTGTGATGACAAATATAATAGAGCATTGTGATGATTAGGGCTTGGAGCATTATGATGACAAGGGCCATTGAAAATTTTGATGACAAGGTCGTGAAGCATTGTGATGACAAGTTCCTGGAGCATTGTGATGACAAAATCATGGACACTTGTGATGACAAGTCTCATGGAGCATACTGATGAAAAGGGGCATGGAGCATAGTGATTACAGGGGTCTTGGAACATTTCTATGACAAGGGCATGGAGCATTGTGAGGAGAAGACCAAGGAGCATTCTGATGGCATGCGCCATAGAGCTTTGTGATGTCAAGGGCCTGGACCATTGTGATTACTTAGGTCTTGGAGCATTGTGATGAAAAGGGCATGGATCATTGTGATGAAAACGGCATGGAGCCTTGTCATGACAGGGTTCAAGGAGCATACAGACAACAAGTGTCAGGGAGCATTTTGATGACAAGTGTAATGAGCATTGTGATGTCGAAGGTCATGGAGCATTGTGATGAGAAGTCCATGGATAATTGTGATTACGAGCGTCATGGGGCATAGTGATTACAAGTGTTATGTAATATTGTGATCACAAGGTTATGGAGCATTGTTATGACAGAGGTCATGGAACATTTTGATTTCATTGTTATGACAATAGCATGAAGCATTATGATGATGGGCATGGTGCATTGTGATGACAGGGTTCATGGATCATTGATATGAAAAGGGGGATAGAGCATTGTGATTACAGTGTTCTTGGAGCATTGTGATGAGAAGTCCATGGAACATTCTGATGACATGCATCATGGAGCTTTGTGAAGACAAGGGCATGGTGCATTGTGATTACTGGGGTCTTGGAGCATTGCGATGAAAAGGGCATGGATCATTGTGATGAAAAAGGCATGGAGCCTTGTCATGACATGGTTCATGGAGCATACTGATGACAAGTGTCAGGGAGCATTGTGATGACAAGTGTATTGAGAATTGTGATGACAAAGATCATGGAGCATTGTGATGAGAAGACCATGAATAATTGTGATGATGAGCGTCATGGGGTATTGTGATGATAAATGTTATGCAACATTGTGATCAAGAGGGTTTGGAGCATTGTGATGACAGAGGTCATGGAGCATTTTTATTTAATTGTGATAACAATAGCCTGAAGCATTATGATGATGGGCATGGTGCATTGTAATGACAGGGTTCATGGAGCATTGAGATGAAAAGGGGCATGGAGCATTGTGATTACAGGTGTCTTGGAGCATTGTGATGACAAGGGCATGGAGCATTGTGATGAGAAGTCCATGGAACACTCTGATGACATGCGTCATGGAGCTTTGTGATGACAAGGGCATGGAGCATTGTGATTACAGGGGTTTTGGAGCATTGCAAAGAAAAGGGCATGGGTCATTGTGATAAAAAATGCATGGAACCTTTTCATGACAGGGTTCATGGAGCATACTGACGACAAGTGTCAGGGAGCATTGTGATGACAAGTGTATTGAGCATTGTGATGACAAAGATCATGGAGCATTGTAATGAGAAGACCATGGATAATTGTGATGATGAGCGCCATGGGGTGTTGTGATGATAAGTGTTATGCAACATTGTGATCAAGAGGGTTTGGAGCATTGTGAAAACTGAGGTCATGGAGCATTTTGATTTCATTGTGATGACAATAGCCTGAAGCATTATGATGATGGGCAAGGTGCATTTTGATGACAGGGTTCATGGAGCATTGAGATGAAAATTGGCATGGAGCATTGTGATTACAGGGGTCTTGGAGCATTGTGATGACAAGGACATGGAGCATTGTGATGAGAAGTTCATGGAACATTCTGATGACATGTGTCATGGATCTTTGTGATAACAAGGGCATGGAGCATTGTGATGACAGGGTTCATGGAGCATTGTGATGAAAAGGGCATGGAGCATTGTGATGAGAAGTCCATGGAACATTCTGATGACATGCATCATGGAGCTTTGTGATGACAACGGCATGGAGCATTGTGATGAAAAAGCCATGGAGCCTTGTCATGACAGGGTTCATGGAGCATAATGATGACAAGTGTCAAGGAGCATTGTGATGACAAGTGTATTGAAAATTGTGATGACAAGGTTCATGGAGCATTGTGATGAGAAGACCATGGATAATTGTGATGATGAGTTTCGTGGGGTGTTTTGATGATAAGTGTTATGCAACATTCTGATCACCATGGTTTGGAGCATTGTGATGACAGAGGTCATGGAGCATTTTGATTTCATTGCGATGACAATAGCCTGAAGCATTATGATGATGGGCACGGTGCATTGTGATGACAGGGTTCATGGAGCATTGAGATGAAAAGGGGCATGGAGCATTGTGATTACAGGTGTCTTGGAGCATTTTCATGACAAGGGCATGGAGCATTGTGATGAAAAGTCCATGGAACATTCTGATGATATGTGTCATGGAGCATTGTGATGACAATGTCATGGAGCATTGTGATTACAGGTGCCTTGGAGCATTGTGATGAAAAGGGCATGGAGCATTGTGATGAGAAGTCCATGGAACATTCTGATGACATGCATCATGGAGCTTTGTGATGACAGGGGCATGGATCATTGTGGTTACAGGGGTCTTGGAGCATTGTCATGAAAAGGGAATGGATCATTGTGATGAAAAAGGCATGGAGCCTTGTCATGACAGGGTTCAAGGAGCATACAGACAACAAGTGTCAGGGAGCAATTTGATGACAAGTGTAATGAGCATTGTGATGTCGAAGGTCATGGAGCATTGTGATGAGAACTCCATGGATAATTGTGATCACGAGCGTCATGGGGCATTGTGATGACAAGTGTTATGTAATATTGTGATCACAAGGTTATGGAGCATTGTTATGACAGAGGTCATGGAACATTTTGATTTCATTGTTATGACAATAGCATGAAGCATTATGATGATGGGCATGGTGCATTGTGATGACAGGGTTCATGGATCATTGATATGAAAAGGGGGATAGAGCATTGTGATTACAGTGTTCTTGGAGCATTGTGATGAGAAGTCCATGGAACATTCTGATGACATGCATCATGGAGCTTTGTGAAGACAAGGGCATGGCGCATTGTGATTACAGGGGTCTTGGAGCATTGCGATGAAAAGGGCATGGATCATTGTGATGAAAAAGGCATGGAGCCTTGTCATGACAGGGTTCATGGAGCATACTGACGACAAGTGTCAGGGAGCATTGTGATGACAAGTGTATTGAGAACTGTGATGACAAAGATCATGGAGCATTGTGATGAGAAGACCATGAATAATTGTGATGATGAGCGTCATGGGGTATTGTGATGATAAATGTTATGCAACACTGTGATCAAGAGGGTTTGGAGCACTGTGATGACAGAGGTCATGGAGCATTTTTATTTAATTGTGATAACAATAGCCTGAAGCATTATGATGATGGGCATGGTGCATTGTAATGACAGGGTTCATGGAGCATTGAGATGAAAAGGGGCATGGAGCATTGTGATTACAGTCGTCTTGGAGCATTGTGATGACAAGGGCATGGAGCATTGTGATGAGAAGTCCATGGAACATTCTTATGACATGCATCATGGAGCTTTGTGATGACAAGGGCATGGAGCATTGTGATTACAGGGGTCTTGGAGCATTGTGATGGAAACGGCATGGATCATTGTGACTAAAAAGGCATGGAACCTTGTCATGACAGGGTTCATGGAGCATACTGACAACAAGTGTAAGGGAGCATTGTGATGAAAAGTGTATTGAGAATTGTGATGACAAAGGTCATGGAGCATTGTGATGAGAAGACCATGGATAATTGTGATGATGTGCAACATGGGGTGTTGTGATGATAAGTGTTATGCAACATTGTGATCACCAGGGTTTGGAGCATTGTGATGACAGAGGTCATGGAGCATTTTGATTTCATTGTGATGACAATAGCCTGAAGCATTATGATGATGGGCATGGTGCATTGTGATGACAGGGTTCATGGAGCATTGAGATGAAAAGGGGCATGGAGCATTGTGATTACAGGTGTCTTGGAGCATTCTGATGACAAGGGCATGGAGCATTGTGATGAGATGTCCATGGAACACTCTGATGACATGCGTCATGGAGCTTTGTGATGACAACGGCACGGAGCATTGTGATTACAGGGGTCTAGGAGCATTGTGATGAAAAGGGCATGGGTCATTGTGATGAAAAAGCCATGGAGCCTTGACATGACAGGGTTCATGGAGCATACTGACGAAAAGTATCAGGGAGCATTGTGATGATAAGTGTATTGAGAATTGTGATGACAAAGGACCTGGAGCATTGTGATGAGAAGACCATGGATAATTGTGATGATGAGCGTCATGGGGCATTGTGATGACAAGTGTTATGTAATATTGTGATCACAAGGTTATGGAGCATTGTTATGACAGAGGTCATGGAACATTTTGATTTCATTGTTATGACAATAGCATGAAGCATTATGATGATGGGCATGGTGCATTGTGATGACAGGGTTCATGGATCATTGATATGAAAAGGGGGATAGAGCATTGTGATTACAGTGTTCTTGGAGCATTGTGATGAGAAGTCCATGGAACATTCTGATGACATGCATCATGGAGCTTTGTGAAGACAAGGGCATGGCGCATTGTGATTACAGGGGTCTTGGAGCATTGCGAAGAAAAGGGCATGGATCATTGTGATGAAAAAGGCATGGACCCTTGTCAATACAGGGTTCATGCAGCATACTGACGACAAGTGTCAGGGAGCATTGTGATGACAAGTGTATTGAGAATTGTGATGAGAAAGGACATGGAGCATTGTGATGAGAAGACCATGGATAATTGTGATGATGAGCGTCATGGGGTGTTGTGATGATAAGTGTTATGCAACACTGTGATGAAGAGGTTTTTGAGCATTGTGATGACAGAGGTCATGGAGCATTTTGATTTCATTGTGATGACAATAGACTGAAGCATTATGATGATGGGCATTGTGCATTGTGATGACAGGGTTCATGGAGCATTGAGATGAAAAGGAGCATGGAGCATTGTGATTACAGGGGTCTTGGAGCATTGTGATGACAAGGGCATGGAGCATTGTGATGAGAAATCCATGGAACTTTCTGATGACATGCGTCAAGGAGCATTGAGATGACAAAGGCATGGAGCATTGTGATTACAGGGGTCTTGGAGCATTGTGATGAAAAGGGCATGGATCATTGTGATGAAAAAGGCATGGAGCCTTGTCATGACAGGTTTCATGGAGCATACTGACGACAAGTGTCAGGGAGCATTGTGATGACAAGTGTATTGAGAATTGTGATAACAAAGGTCATGGAGCATTGTGATGAGAAGACCATGGATAATTGTGATGATGAGCGTCATGGGGTGTTGTGATGATAAGTGTTATGCAACATTGTGATCACCAGGGTTTGGAGCATTGTGATGACAGAGGTCATGGAGCATTTTGATTTCATTGTGATGACAATAGCCTGAAGCATTATGATGATGGGCAAGGTGCATTTTGATGACAGGGTTCATGGAGCATTCAGATGAAAAGTGGCATGGAGCATTGTGATTACAGGGGTCTTGGAGCATTGTGATGACAAGGACATGGAGCATTGTGATGAGAAGTTCATGGAACATTCTGATGACATGTGTCATGGATCTTTGTGATAACAAGGGCATGGAGCATTGTGATGACAGGGTTCATGGAGCATTGTGATGAAAAGGGCATGGAGCATTGTGATGAGAAGTCCATGGAACATTCTGATGACATGCATCATGGAGCTTTGTGATGACAACGGCATGGAGCATTGTGATGAAAAATCCATGGAGCCTTGTCATGACAGGGTTCATGGAGCATAATGATGACAAGTGTCAAGGAGCATTGTGATGACAAGTGTATTGAAAATTGTGATGACAAGGTTCATGGAGCATTGTGATGAGAAGACCATGGATAATTGTGATGATGAGTTTCGTGGGGTGTTTTGATGATAAGTGTTATGCAACATTGTGATCACCATGGTTTGGAGCATTGTGATGACAGAGGTCATGGAGCATTTTGATTTCATTGCGATGACAATAGCCTGAAGCATTATGATGATGGGCACGGTGCATTGTGATGACAGGGTTCATGGAGCATTGAGATGAAAAGGGGCATGGAGCATTGTGATTACAGGTGTCGTGGAGCATTTTCATGACAAGGGCATGGAGCATTGTGATGAAAAGTCCATGGAACTTTCTGATGATATGTGTCATGGAGCATTGTGATGACAATGTCATGGAGCATTGTGATTACAGGTGCCTTGGAGCATTGTGATGAAAAGGGCATGGAGCATTGTGATGAGAAGTCCATGGAACATTCTGATGACATGCATCATGGAGCTTTGTGATGACAGGGGCATGGATCATTGTGGTTACAGGGGTCTTGGAGCATTGTCATGAAAAGGGAATGGATCATTGTGATGAAAAAGGCATGGAGCCTTGTCAATACAGGGTTCATGGAGCATACTGAAGAAAAGTGTCAGGGAGCATTGTGATGACAAGTGTATTGAGAATTGTGATGACCTAGGTCATGGAGCATTGTGATGAGAAGACCATGGATAACTGTGATGATCAGCGTCATGCGGTGTTCTGATGATAAGTGTTATGCAACATTGTGATCACCAGGGTTTGGAGCATTGTGATGACAGAGGTCATGGAGCATTTTGATTTCATTGTGATGACAATAGCCTGAAGCATTATGATGATGGGCATGGTGCATTGTGATGACAGGGTTCATGGAGAATTGAGATGAAACGTGGCATGGAGCATTGTGATTACAGGGGTCTTGGAGCATTGTGATGAAAAGGGCATGGATCATTGTGATGAATACCGCATGGAGCCTTGTCATGACAGGGTTCAAGGAGCATACAGACAACAAGTGTCAGGGAGCATTTTGATGACAAGTGTAATGAGCATTGTGATGTCGAAGGTCATGGAGCATTGTGATGAGAACTCCATGGATAATTGTGATCACGAGCGTCATGGGGCATTGTGATGACAAGTGTTATGTAATATTGTGATCACAAGGTTATGGAGCATTGTTATGACAGAGGTCATGGAACATTTTGATTTCATTGTTATGACAATAGCATGAAGCATTATGATGATGGGCATGGTGCATTGTGATGACAGGGTTCATGGATCATTGATATGAAAAGGGGGATAGAGCATTGTGATTACAGTGTTCTTGGAGCATTGTGATGAGAAGTCCATGGAACATTCTGATGACATGCATCATGGAGCTTTGTGAAGACAAGGGCATGGCGCATTGTGATTACAGGGGTCTTGGAGCATTGCGATGAAAAGGGCATGGATCATTGTGATGAAAAAGGCATGGAGCCTTGTCATGACAGGGTTCATGGAGCATACTGACGACAAGTGTCAGGGAGCATTGTGATGACAAGTGTATTGAGAACTGTGATGACAAAGATCATGGAGCATTGTGATGAGAAGACCATGAATAATTGTGATGATGAGCGTCATGGGGTATTGTGATGATAAATGTTATGCAACACTGTGATCAAGAGGGTTTGGAGCATTGTGATGACAGAGGTCATGGAGCATTTTTATTTAATTGTGATAACAATAGCCTGAAGCATTATGATGATGGGCATGGTGCATTGTAATGACAGGGTTCATGGAGCATTGAGATGAAAAGGGGCATGGAGCATTGTGATTACAGTCGTCTTGGAGCATTGTGATGACAAGGGCATGGAGCATTGTGATGAGAAGTCCATGGAATATTCTGATGACATGCGTCATGGAGCATTGTGATGACAAAGGCATGGAGCATTGGGATTACAGGTGTCTTGGGGCATTGAGATGAAAATGGCATGGATCATTGTGATGAAAAAGGCATGGAGCCTTGTCATGACAGGGTTCAAGGAGCATACTGACGACAAGTGTCAGGGAGCATTGTGATGACAAGTGTATTGAGAATTGTGATGACAACGATCATGGAGCATTGTGATGAGAAGACCATGGATAATTGTGATGATGAGCGTCAAGGGGTGTTGTGATGATAAGTGTTATGCAACATTGTGATCACTAGGGTTTGGAGCATTGTGATGACAGAGGTCATGGAGCATTTTGATTTCATTGTGATGACAATAGACTGAAGCATTATGATGATGGGCATGGTGCATTGTGATGACAGGGTTCATGGAGCATTGAGATGAAAAGGGGCATGGAGCATTGTGATTACAGTGGTCTTGGAGCATTGTGATGACAAGGGCATGGAGCATTGTGATGAGAAGTCCATGGAACATTCTGATGACATGCGTCATGGAGGTTTGTGATGACAAGGGCATGGAGCATTGGGATTACAGGGGTCTAGGAGCATTGTGATGAAAAGGGCATGGGTCATTGTGATGAAAAAGCCATGGAGCCTTGTCATGACAGGGTTCATGGAGCATACTGACGAAAAGTATCAGGGAGCATTGTGATGACAAGTGTATTGAGAATTGTGATGACAAAGGACCTGGAGCATTGTGATGAGAAGACCATGGATAATTGTGATGATGAGCGTCATGGGGTATTGTGATGACAAGTGTTATGTAATATTGTGATCACAAGGTTATGGAGCATTGTTATGACAGAGGTCATGGAACATTTTGATTTCATTGTTATGACAATAGCATGAAGCATTATGATGATGGGCATGGTGCATTGTGATGACAGGGTTCATGGATCATTGATATGAAAAGGGGGATAGAGCATTGTGATTACAGTGTTCTTGGAGCATTGTGATGAGAAGTGCATGGAACATTCTGATGACATGCATCATGGAGCTTTGTGAAGACAAGGGCATGGCGCATTGTGATTACAGGGGTCTTGGAGCATTGCGAAGAAAAGGGCATGGATCATTTTGATGAAAATGGCATGGACCCTTGTCAATACAGGTTTCATGGAGCATACTGACGACAAGTGTCAGGGAGCATTGTGATGACAAGTGTATTGAGAATTGTGATGAGAAAGACATGGAGCATTGTGATGAGAAGACCATGGATAATTGTGATGATGAGCGTCATGGGGTGTTGTGATGATAAGTGTTATGCAACACTGTGATGAAGAGGTTTTTGAGCATTGTGATGACAGAGGTCATGGAGCATTTTGATTTCATTGTGATGACAATAGACTGAAGCATTATGATGATGGGCATTGTGCATTGTGATGACAGGGTTCATGGAGCATTGAGATGAAAAGGAGCATGGAGCATTGTGATTACAGGGGTCTTGGAGCATTGTGATGACAAGGGCATGGAGCATTGTGATGAGAAATCCATGGAACTTTCTGATGACATGCGTCAAGGAGCATTGTGATGACAAAGGCATGGAGCATTGTGATTACAGGGGTCTTGGAGCATTGTGATGAAAAGGGCATGGATCATTGTGATGAAAAAGGCATGGAGCCTTGTCATGACAGGTTTCATGGAGCATACTGACGACAAGTGTCAGGGAGCATTGTGATGACAAGTGTATTGAGAATTGTGATAACAAAGGTCATGGAGCATTGTGATGAGAAGACCATGGATAATTGTGATGATGAGCGTCATGGGGTGTTGTGATGATAAGTGTTATGCAACATTGTGATCACCAGGGTTTGGAGCATTGTGATGACAGAGGTCATGGAGCATTTTGATTTCATTGTGATGACAATAGACTGAAGCATTATGATGATGGGCATGGTGCATTGTGATGACAAGGTTCATGGAGCATTGAGATGAAAAGGGGCATGGAGCATTGTGATTACAGTGGTCTTGGAGCATTGTGATGACAAGGGCATGGAGCATTGTGATGAGAAGTCCATGGAACATTCTTATGACATGCATCATGGAGCTTTGTGATGACAAGGGCATGGAGCATTGTGATTACAGGGGTCTTGGAGCATTGTGATGGAAACGGCATGGATCATTGTGACTAAAAAGGCATGGAACCTTGTCATGACAGGGTTCATGGAGCATACTGACAACAAGTGTAAGGGAGCATTGTGATGACAAGTGTATTGAGAATTGTGATGACAAAGGTCATGGAGCATTGTGATGAGAAGACCATGGATAATTGTGATGATGTGCAACATGGGGTGTTGTGATGATAAGTGTTATGCAACATTGTGATCACCAGGGTTTGGAGCATTGTGATGACAGAGGTCATGGAGCATTTTGATTTCATTGTGATGACAATAGCCTGAAGCATTATGATGATGGGCATGGTGCATTGTGATGACAGGCTTCATGGAGCATTGAGATGAAAAGGGGCATGGAGCATTGTGATTACAGGTGTCTTGGAGCATTCTGATGACAAGGGCATGGAGCATTGTGATGAGATGTCTATGGAACACTCTGATGACATGCGTCATGGAGCTTTGTGATGACAACGGCACGGAGCATTGTGATTACAGGGGTTTTGGAGCATTGCGAAGAAAAGGGCATGGGTCATTGTGATAAAAAATGCATGGAACCTTTTCATGACAGGGTTCATGGAGCATACTGACGACAAGTGTCTGGGAGCATTGTGATGACAAGTGTATTGAGAATTGGTATGACAATGATCATGGAGCATTGTGATGAGAAGACCATGGATAATTGTGATGATGAGCGCCATGGGGTGTTGTGATGATAAGTGTTATGCTCATTGTGATCAAGAAGGTTTGGAGCATTGTGAAAACAGAGGTCAGGGAGCATTTTGATTTCATTGTGATGACAAAAGCCTGAAGCATTATGATGATGGGCAAGGTGCATTGTGATGACAGGGTTCATGGAGCATTGAAATGAAAAGGGGCATGGAGCCTTGTGATTACAGGGGTCTTGGAGCATTGTGATGACAAGGACATGGAGCATTGTGATGAGAAGTCCATGGAACATTCTGATGACATGTGTCATGGATCTTTGTGATAACAAGGGCATGGAGCATTGTGATGACAGGGTTCATGGAGCATTGTGATGAAAAGGGCATGGAGCATTGTGATGAGAATTCCATGGAACATTCTGATGACATGCATCATGGAGCTTTGTGATGACAAGGGCATGGAGCATTGTGATGAAAAAGGCATGGAGCCTTGTCATGACAGGGATCATGGAGCATAATGACGACAAGTGTCAAGGAGCATTGTGATGACAAGTGTATTGAAAATTGTGATGACAAGTTTCATGGAGCATTGTGATGAGAAGACCATGGATAATTGTGATGATGAGTGTCGTGGGGTGTTGTTATGATAAGTGTTATGCAACATTGTGATCACCATGGTATGGAGCATTGTGATGACAGAGGGCATGGAGCATTTTGATTTCATTGTGATGACAATAGCCTGAAGCATTATGATGATGGGCATGGTGCACTGTGATGACAGGGTTCATGGAGAATTTAGATGAAACGTGGCATGGAGCATTGTGATTACAGGGGTCTTGGAGCATTGTGATGAAAAGGGCATGGATCATTGTGATGAAAACGGCATGGAGCCTTGTCATGACAGGGTTCAAGGAGCATACAGACAACAAGTGTCAGGGAGCATTTTGATGACAAGTGTAATGAGCATTGTGATGTCGAAGGTCATGGAGCATTGTGATGAGAAGTCCATGGATAATTGTGATCACGAGCGTCATGGGGCATTGTGATGACAAGTGTTATGTAATAGTGTGATCACAAGGTTATGGAGCATTGTAATGACAGAGGTCATGGATCATTTTGATTTCATTGTTATGACAATAGCATGAAGCATTATGATGATGGGCATGGTGCATTGTGATGACAGGGTTCATGGATCATTGATATAAAAAGGGGGATAGAGCATTGTGATTACAGTGTTCTTGGAGCATTGTGATGAGAAGTCCATGGAACATTCTGATGACATGCATCATGGAGCTTTGTGAAGACAAGGGCATGGAGCAATGTGATGAGAGCGTTCATGGAGCATTGTGATGACAATAACATGGAGCATTGTGATGCCAAGGGTCATGGATCTTTGTGATGACAAAGGTTATGGAGCATTTTGATGGCAAGGGTTTTGTGCATTGTGATGAGAAGGGCAGGGAGCAATCTGATGACAGGGTCATGGAGCAATTTGATGAAAAGTGTCATGGAACATTTTGTTGACAGGTGTTATGGAACATTGTGATGTCAGGGGTCATCGAACATTGTGAAGATTAGTGCATGTAGCATTGTGATGACAGGAGTCATGGAACATTGTGATGACAGGGGTGAGGGAGTATTGTGACAAACAGTGATGTAGCATTGTGATATCAGTGGTGAGAGAGCATTTTGATGAGAAATGCATGGAGCATTGTGATGACAAATTTTATGGAGCATTGTGATGACAATGTTGTGGAGCACTGTGATGACAAGCGCATGGTGCATTGTGATGACATGTGTCATGGAGCATTGTGCTAACAAGCACATGGAGCATTGTGATGACAAGGGTCTTGGAGCATTGTGCTGAGAAAGGCATAGAGCATTGTGATGAACAGGGTCAAAGAGCATTGTGATGAAAAGTTCATGGAGCATTGTGGTTAAAAAGGTCACAGAGACTGTTGATGATGAGGGCATGGACCATTGTGATGACAAAGGTCATGAAGCATTGTGATGACTGGAGTCACTGTGCATTGTGATGACAGGGGTCATGGAGCATTGTGATGACAAGGGCATGGAACATTGGTCTAATACGTTTCATGGATTGTTGCGATGACAGTTGGAATGGCACATTGTGATGACAAGGGCATGGAGCATTGGGATGCCAAGTGTCTTGGAGGATTCTGATGACAAAGGTAATGGAGCATTGTGATGACAATGGCTTGGAGCATTGTGATGACAAGGGTCAGGGAGCATTGTGCTGACAAGTGCATGGAGAATTGTGATGACAAGGGTCATGGAGCATTCTGATGACAAGCTTGTGGAGTATTTTGATGACAGTGGCATGGAGCATTGTGATGAAAATGGCATAGGGTATTGTGATGAAAAAGGCATGGAGCCTTTTCATTACAGGGTTCAAGGAGCATTCTGATGACAAGTATCAGGGAGCATTGTGATGACAAGTGTATTGAGAATTTTGGTGACAAAGATCATGGAGAATTGTGATGAAAAGGGCATGGAGTATTATGATGACAGACATCATGGAGCGTTGTGATGACAAGTGTTATGGAACATTGTGATCACAAGGGTTTGGAGCATTGTGATGACAGAGGTCATGAATCATTTTGATTTCAAGGAGCATGGAGCATTGTGATGACAAGCGCATGAAGCAATGTCATCCCAAATTTCAAGGAGGATTGTGATGATAAAGGAAAAGAAGTATTGTGATGACAAGCGCAAAGAGCATTGTAATGACAAGTCATGTAGCATATTGCTGACAAAGAAATGGAGCATTGTGATGACATGTGTCATGGAGCACTGTGAGGACAAGTGTCAAGGAGCATTGTGAATACAGGGGTCATGGAGCATTGGGATGACAAGGGCATGGATAATTGTGATGACAAGGGTCATGGAGCACTGGGCTGAAAATGTTCATGGAGAGTTGTGATGACAGGTGTCAAGTAGCATTGTGACGACAAGGGAATGGAGCATTGTGATGACAAGAGTCCTGGATCATTGTGTTGTCAGGTGTCATGGAGTGTTGTGATGACTGTGGTCATGGAGCATTGTGATGATATTGGCAATGGATCATTGTGATGAGAAGGTCGAGGAGCATTGGGCTGAAAATATTCATGGATTATTGTGATGACAGGGGTCATGGAGCATTGTGATGACAAGGGAATGGATCATGGTGATGTCAAGGTCCTGGAACATTGTGATGAGAAGACCATGGAGACTTGTGATGGCAAGTCTCATGGAGCATTCTGATGAAAAGGGGCATGGAGCATTGTGATTACAGGGACCTTGGAGCATTGTGATGAAATGGTCATGGATCATTGTGATGAAAAATGCATGGAAACTTGTCATGACAGGGTTCAAGGAGCATAATGACGACAAGGATCAGGGAGCATTGTGATGATAAGTTTATTGAGCATTGTGATGGCAAAGATCATGGAGCATTGTGATGAGAAGACCATGGATAATTGTGATGATGAGCGTCATGGGGTGTTGTGATGATACGTGTTATGCAACATTGTGATCACAAGGGTTTGGAGCATTATGATGACAGAGGTCATGCAGAATATTGATTTCATTGTGATGACAATAGCCTGAAGCATTATGATGATGGGCATGGTGCATTGTGATGACAAGGGCATGGAGCATTGTGATGAGAAGGCCATGGATCATTCTGATGACATGCATCATGGAGCTTTGTGATGACCAGGGCATGGAGAATTGTGATATCAGGGGTCTTGAGCATTGAGATGAGAATTATCATGGAACCTTGTGATGACTAGGCCGTGGATCATTGTGATGGCAGGTTTCATTGTGCATTGTTATGACAGGGGTAATGGAGCATTGTGATGAGAAGGGTATGGAATTGTGGTCTGAAATGTTTCATGGATTATTGTGATGAGAGTGGGCATGGAGCATTGTGATGACAAGGGCACGGAACACTGTGATACATGGGTCATGCAGGACTGTAATGACAAGGGCATGGAGCATTGTGATGAGAAGGGCATCGAGCATTGTGATGACAAGTGTCATGGAGCTGTGTGATGACAAGGGCATGGAGCAATGTGATGAGAGGGTTCATGGAGCATTGTGATGACAATGACATGGATCATTGTGATGCCAAGGGTCTTGGAGCTTTGTGATAACAAGTCATGGAGCATGTTGATGACAAGTGCATGGTGCATTGTGATGAGAAGGGCAGGGAGACTTTTGATGACCGGGTCATGCAGCAATTTGATAAAAAGTGTAATGGAACATTTTGATGGCAGGGGTTATAGACCTTTGTGATCTCAGGGGTCTTGGAGCTTTGGGATGGAACGGGTCATAGAGCATTTTGATGACAGGGGTTATGGAACATTGTGATGGCAGGGGTCATGGAACATTGTGATGGTAATGGGATGTAGCATTGTGATGATAGGGTCATGGAATATTGTGATTACAAAGGTGAGGGAGTATTGTGATGACTAGTGATGGAACATTGTGATATCACTGATGAGAGAGCATTTTGTTGAGAAGTGCATGGACCATTGTGATTACAAGGTTTATGGAGCATTGCAATGACAAGGTTGTGGACCGTTGTGATGAAATGCGCGTGGCACATTTTGATGACAATGGTCATGGAGCATTGTTCTGACAAAGACATGGAGCATTGTGATGACAAATTTCACAGAGAATTGTGATGAAAAGTTCATGGAGCATTGTGGTTACAAAGGTCACAGAGCCTTGTGAAGACGTGGACATGGACCATTGTGATCACAAACGTTATGAAGCATTGTGATGACTGGAGTCATGGAGCATTGTAATGACAGGGGTCATGGAGCATTGTGATGACAAGGGCATGGAACATTGTGATGACAGTGGCATGGAGCATTGGTCTGACAAGTTTCATAGATTATTGTGATGAGAGTGGGAATGGTGCATTGTAATGACAAGGGCATGGAGCATTGTGATGATAAGGTCATGTAGTATTGTGAAGACAGGTGTCAGGGAGCATTGTGATGAAATATGTCATGGTCCATTGCGAAGACAATGGCATGGAGCATTGTGATACCGAATGTAATGGAGGATTGTGATGACAAATATAATGGAGCATTGTGATGATTAGGGCTTGGAGCATTATGATGACAAGGGCCATTGAAAATTTTGATGACAAGGTCGTGAAGCATTGTGATGACAAGTTCCTGGAGCATTGTGATGACAAAACCATGGAGACTTGTGATGACAAATCTCATGGAGCATACTGATGAAAAGGGGCATGGAGCATTGTGATTACAGGGTTCTTGGAACATTTCTATGACAAGGGCATGGAGCATTGTGAGGAGAAGACCAAGGAGCATTCTGATGGCATGCGCCATAGAGCTTTGTGATGTCAAGGGCATGGACCATTGTGATTACTTAGGTCTTGGAGCATTGTGATGAAAAGGGCATGGATCATTGTGATGAGAAGTCCATGGAACATTCTGATGACATGCATCATGCAGCTTTTTGAAGACAAGGGCATGGCGCATTGTGATTACAGGGGTCTTGGAGCATTGCGATGAAAAGGGCATGTATCATTGTGATGAAAAAGGCATGGAGCCTTGTCATGACAGGGTTCATGGAGCATACTGATGACAAGTGTCAGGGAGCATTGTGATGACAAGTGTATTGAGAATTGTGATGAGAAAGATCATGGAGCATTGTGATGAGAAGACCATGAATAATTGTGATGATGAGCGTCATGGGGTATTGTGATGATAAATGTTATGCAACACTGTGATCAAGAGGGTTTGGAGCACTGTGATGACAGAGGTCATGGAGCATTTTTATTTAATTGTGATAACAATAGCCTGAAGCATTATGATGATGGGCATGGTGCATTGTAATGACAGGGTTCATGGAGCATTGAGATGAAAAGGGGCATGGAGCATTGTGATTACTGTCGTCTTGGAGCATTGTGATGACAAAGGCGTGGAGCATTGTGATGAGAAGTCCATGGAATATTCTGATGACATGCGTCATGGAGCATTGTGATGACAAAGGCATGGAGCATTGGGATTAGAGGGGTCTTGGAGCATTGAGATGAAAAGGGCATGGATCATTGTGATGAAAAAGGCATGGAGCCTTGTCATGACAGGGTTCAAGGAGCATACTGACGAAAAGTGTCAGGGAGCATTGTGATGACAAGTGTATTGAGAATTGTGATGACAACGATCATGGAGCATTGTGATGAGAAGACCATGGATAACTGTGATGATCAGCGTCATGCGGTGTTGTGATGATAAGTGTTATGCAACATTGTGATCACCAGGGTTTGGAGCATTGTGATGACAGAGGTCATGGAGCATTTTGATTTCATTGTGATGAAAATAGACTGAAGCATTATGATGATGGGCATGGTGCATTGTGATGACAGGGTTCATGGAGCATTGAGATGAAAAGGGGCATGGAGCATTGTGATTACAGTGGTCTTGGAGCATTGTGATGACAAGGGCATGGAGCATTGTGATGAGAAGTCCATGGAACACTCTGATGACATGCGTCATGGAGGATTGTGAAGACAAGGGCATGGAGCATTGGGATTACAGAGGTCTAGGAGCATTGCGATGAAAAGGGCATGGGTCATTGTGATGAAAAAGCCATGGAGCCTTGTCATGACAGGGTTCATGGAGCATACTGACGACAAGTGTCAGGGAGCATTGTGATGACAAGTGTATTGAGAATTGTGATGACAAAGGACATGGAGCATTGTGATGAGAAGACCATGGATAATTGTGATGATGAGCGTCATGGGGTGTTTTGATGATAAGTGTTATGCAACACTGTGATCAAGAAGTTTTGGAGCATTGTGATGACAGAGGTCATGGAGCATTTTGATTTCATTGTGATGACAATAGACTGAAGCATTATGATGATGGGCATGTTGCATTGTGATGACAGGGTTCATGGAGAATTGAGATGAAAAGGGGCATGGAGCATTGTGATTACAGGGGTCTTGGAGCATTTTGATGACAAGGGCATGGAGCATTGTGATGACAAGGGCATGGAACATTGGTCTAATACGTTTCATGGATTGTTGTGATGACAGTTGGAATGGTGCATTGTGATGACAAGGGCATGGAGCATTGGGATGCCAAGTGTCTTGGAGGATTCTGATGACAAAGGTAATGGAGAATTGTGATGACAATGGCTTGGAGCATTGTGATGACAAGGGTCAGGGAGCATTGTGCTGACAAGTGCATGGAGAATTGTGATGACAAGGGTCATGGAGCATTCTGATGACAAGCTTGTGGAGTATTTTGATGACAGTGGCATGGAGCATTGTGATGAAAATGGCATAGGGTATTGTGAAGAAAAAGGCATGAAGACTTTACGTTACAGGGTTCAAAGAGCATTCTGATGACAAGTATCAGGGAAAATTGTGATGACAAGTGTATTGAGAATTGTGGTGACAAAGATCATGGAGAATTGTGATGAAAAGGGCATGGAGTATTATGATGACAGGCAACATGGAGCGTTGTGATGACAAGTGTTATGGAACATTGTGATCACAAGGGTTTGGAGCATTGTGATGACAGAGGTCATGAATCATTTTGATTTCAAGGAGCATGGAGCATTGTGATGACAAGGGCATGAAGCAATGTCATCCCAAATTTCAAGGAGGATTGTGATGATAAAGGAAAAGGAGTATTGTGATGACAAGCGCATAGAGCATTGTAATGACAAGGTCATGTAGCATTTTGCTGACAAAGGCATGGAGCATTGTGATGACATGTGTCATGGACCACTGTGAGGACAAGCGTCAAGGAGCATTGTGAATACAGGGGTCATGGAGCATTGGGATGACAAGGGCATGGATAATTGTGATGACAAGGGTCATGGAGCACTGGGCTGAAAATGTTCATGGAGAGTTGTGATGACAGGTGTCAAGTAGCATTGTGACGACAAGGGAATGGAGCATTGTGATGACAAGAGTCCTGGATCATTGTGTTGTCAGGTGTCATGGAGTGTTGTGATGACTGTGGTCATGGAGCATTGTGATGATATTGGCAATGGAGCATTGTGATGAGAAGGTCGAGGAGCATTGGGCTGAAAATATTCATGGTTTATTGTGATGACAGGGGTCATGGAGCATTGTGATGACAAGGGAATGGATCATGGTGATATCAAGGTCCTGGAACATTGTGATGAGAAGACCATGGAGACTTGTGATGGCAAGTCTCATGGAGCATTCTGATGAAAAGGGGCATGGAGCATTGTGATTACAGGGGTCTTGGAGCATTGTTATAAATAGGGCATAGAGCATTGTGATGAGAAAGCCATGGAGCATTCTGATGACATGCGTCATGGAGTTTTGTGATGACAAGGGCATGGAGCATTGTGATTACAGGGACCTTGGAGCATTGTGATGAAATGGTCATGGATCATTGTGATGAAAAATGCATGGAAACTTGTCATGACAGGGTTCAAGGAGCATAATGACGACAAGGATCAGGGAGCATTGTGATGATAAGTTTATTGAGCATTGTGATGGCAAAGATCATGGAGCATTGTGATGAGAAGACCATGGATAATTGTGATGATGAGCGTCATGGGGTGTTGTGATGATACGTGTTATGCAACATTGTGATCACAAGGGTTTGGAGCATTATGATGACAGAGGTCATGCAGAATATTGATTTCATTGTGATGACAATAGCCTGAAGCATTATGTTGATGGGCATGGTGCATTGTGATGACAAGGGCATGGAGCATTGTGATGAGAAGGCCATGGAACATTCTGATGACATGCATCATGGATCTTTGTGATGACCAGGGCATGGAGCATTGTGATATCAGGGGTCTTGAGCATTGAGATGAGAATTATCATGGAACCTTGTGATGACTAGGCCGTGGATCATTGTGATGGCAGGTTTCATTGTGCATTGTTATGACAGGGGTAATGGAGCATTGTGATGAGAAGGGTATGGAACTTTGGTCTGAAATGTTTCATGGATTATTGTGATGATAGTGGGCATGGAGCATTGTGATGACAAGGGCACGGAACACTGTGATACATGGGTCATGCAGTACTGTAATGACAAGGGCATGGAGCATTGTGATGAGAAGGGCATCGAGCATTGTGATGACAAGTGTCATGGGGCTTTGTGATGACAAGGGCATGGAGCAATGTGATGAGAGGGTTCATGGAGGATTGTGATGACAATGGCATGGATCATTGTTATGCCAAGGGTCTTGGAGCTTTGTGATGACAAGTCATGGAGCATGATGATGACAAGTGCATGGTGCATTGTGATGAGAAGGGCAGGGAGTCTTTTGATGACCGGGTCATGCAGCAATTTGATAAAAAGTGTAATGGAACATTTTGATGGCAGGGGTTATAGACCTTTGTGATGTCAGGGGTCTTGGAGCTTTGGGATGGAACGGGTCATAGAGCATTTTGATGACAGGTGTTATGGAACATTGTGATGGCAGGGGTCATGGAACATTGTGATGGTAATGGGATGTAGCATTGTGAGGACAGGGTCATGGAATATTGTGATTACAAAGGTGAGGGAGTATTGTGATGACTAGTGATGGAACATTGTGATATCACTGGTGAGAGAGCATTTTGATGAGAAGTGCATGGACCATTGTGATTACAAGGTTTATGGAGCATTGCAATGACAAGGTTGTGGACCGTTGTGATGAAATGCGCGTGGCACATTTTGATGACAATGGTCATGGAGCATTGTTCTGACAAAGACATGGAGCATTGTGATGACAAGTTTCACAGAGAATTGTGATGAAAAGTTCATGGAGCATTGTGGTTACAAAGGTCACAGAGCCTTGTGAAGACGTGGACATGGACCATTGTGATCACAAACGTTATGAAGCACTGTGATGACTGGAGTCATGGAGCATTGTGATGACAGGGTTCATGGAGCATTGTGATGACAAGGGCATGGAACATTGTGATGACAGTGGCATGGAGCATTGGTCTGACATGTTTCATAGATTATTGTGATGAGAGTGGGAATGGTGCATTGTAATGACAAGGGCATGGAGCATTGTGATGATAAGGTCATGTAGTATTGTGAAGACTGGTGTCAGGGAGCATTGTGATGAAATATGTCATGGTCCATTGCGAAGACAATGGCATGGAGCATTGTGATACGAAATGTAATGGAGGATTGTGATGACAAATATAATGGAGCATTGTGATGATTAGGGCTTGGAGCATTATGATGACAAGGGCCATTGAAAATTTTGATGACAAGGTCGTGAAGCATTGTGATGACAAGTTCCTGGAGCATTGTGATGACAAAACCATGGACACTTGTGATGACAAGTCTCATGGAGCATACTGATGAAAAGGGGCATGGAGCATTGTAATTACAGGGGTCTTGGAACATTTCTATGACAAGGGCATGGAGCATTGTGAGGAGAAGACCAAGGAGCATTCTGATGGCATGCGCCATAGAGCTTTGTGATGGCAAGGGCCTGGACCATTGTGATTACTTAGGTCTTGGAGCATTGTGATGAAAAGGGCATGGATCATTGTGATGAAAACGGCATGGAGCCTTGTCATGACAGGGTTCAAGGAGCATACAGACAACAATTGTCAGGGAGAATTTTGATGACAAGTGTAATGAGCATTGTGATGTCGAAGGTCATGGAGCATTGTGATGAGAAGTCCATGGATAATTGTGATTACGAGCGTCATGGGGCATAGTGATGACAAGTGTTATGTAATATTGTGATCACAAGGTTATGGAGCATTGTTATGACAGAGGTCATGGAACATTTTGATTTCATTGTTATGACAATAGCATGAAGCATTATGATGATGGGCATGGTGCATTGTGATGACAGGTTTCATGGATCATTGATATGAAAAGGGGGATAGAGCATTGTGATTACAGTGTTCTTGGAGCATTGTGATGAGAAGTCCATGGAACATTCTGATGACATGCATCATGGAGCTTTGTGAAGACAAGGGCATGGTGCATTGTGATTACTGGGGTCTTGGAGCATTGCGATGAAAAGGGCATGGATCATTGTGATGAAAAAGGCATGGAGCCTTGTCATGACAGGGTTCATGGAGCATACTGATGACAAGTGTCAGGGAGCATTGTGATGACAAGTGTATTGAGAATTGTGATGACAAAGATCATGGAGCATTGTGATGAGAAGACCATGAATAATTGTGATGATGAGCGTCATGGGGTATTGTGATGATAAATGTTATGCAACATTGTGATCAAGAGGGTTTGGAGCATTGTGATGACAGAGGTCATGGAGCATTTTTATTTAATTGTGATAACAATAGCCTGAAGCATTATGATGATGGGCATGGTGCATTGTAATGACAGGGTTCATGGAGCATTGAGATGAAAAGGGGCATGGAGCATTGTGATTACAGGTGTCTTGGAGCATTGTGATGACAAGGGCATGGAGCATTGTGATGAGAAGTCCATGGAACACTCTGATGACATGCGTCATGGAGCTTTGTGATGACAAGGGCATGGAGCATTGTGATTACAGGGGTTTTGGAGCATTGCAAAGAAAAGGGCATGGGTCATTGTGATAAAAAATGCATGGAACCTTTTCATGACCGGGTTCATGGAGCATACTGACGACAAGTGTCAGGGAGCATTGTGATGACAAGTGTATTGAGCATTGTGATGACAAAGATCATGGAGCATTGTAATGAGAAGACCATGGATAATTGTGATGATGAGCGCCATGGGGTGTTGTGATGATAAGTGTTATGCAACATTGTGATCAAGAGGGTTTGGAGCATTGTGAAAACTGAGGTCATGGAGCATTTTGATTTCATTGTGATGACAATAGCCTGAAGCATTATGATGATGGGCAAGGTGCATTTTGATGACAGGGTTCATGGAGCATTGAGATGAAAAGTGGCATGGAGCATTGTGATTACAGGGGTCTTGGAGCATTGTGATGACAAGGACATGGAGCATTGTGATGAGAAGTTCATGGAACATTCTGATGACATGTGTCATGGATCTTTGTGATAACAAGGGCATGGAGCATTGTGATGACAGGGTTCATGGAGCATTGTGATGAAAAGGGCATGGAGCATTGTGATGAGAAGTCCATGGAACATTCTGATGACATGCATCATGGAGCTTTGTGATGACAACGGCATGGAGCATTGTGATGAAAAAGCCATGGAGCCTTGTCATGACAGGGTTCATGGAGCATAATGATGACAAGTGTCAAGGAGCATTGTGATGACAAGTGTATTGAAAATTGTGATGACAAGGTTCATGGAGCATTGTGATGAGAAGACCATGGATAATTGTGATGATGAGTTTCGTGGGGTGTTTTGATGATAAGTGTTATGCAACATTGTGATCACCATGGTTTGGAGCATTGTGATGACAGAGGTCATGGAGCATTTTGATTTCATTGCGATGACAATAGCCTGAAGCATTATGATGATGGGCACGGTGCATTGTGATGACAGGGTTCATGGAGCATTGAGATGAAAAGGGGCATGGAGCATTGTGATTACAGGTGTCTTGGAGCATTTTCATGACAAGGGCATGGAGCATTGTGATGAAAAGTCCATGGAACATTCTGATGATATGTGTCATGGAGCATTGTGATGACAATGTCATGGAGCATTGTGATTACAGGTGCCTTGGAGCATTGTGATGAAAAGGGCATGGAGCATTGTGATGAGAAGTCCATGGAACATTCAGATGACATGCATCATGGAGCTTTGTGATGACAGGGGCATGGATCATTGTGGTTACAGGGGTCTTGGAGCATTGTCATGAAAAGGGAATGGATCATTGTGATGAAAAAGGCATGGAGCCTTGTCAATACAGGGTTCATGGAGCATACTGAAGAAAAGTGTCAGGGAGCATTGTGATGACAAGTGTATTGAGAATTGTGATGACCTAGGTCATGGAGCATTGTGATGAGAAGACCATGGATAACTGTGATGATCAGCGTCATGCGGTGTTCTGATGATAAGTGTTATGCAACATTGTGATCACCAGGGTTTGGAGCATTGTGATGACAGAGGTCATGGAGCATTTTGATTTCATTGTGATGACAATAGCCTGAAGCATTATGATGATGGGCATGGTGCATTGTGATGACAGGGTTCATGGAGAATTGAGATGAAACGTGGCATGGAGCATTGTGATTACAGGGGTCTTGGAGCATTGTGATGAAAAGGGCATGGATCATTGTGATGAATACCGCATGGAGCCTTGTCATGACAGGGTTCAAGGAGCATACAGACAACAATTGTCAGGGAGCAATTTGATGACAAGTGTAATGAGCATTGTGATGTCGAAGGTCATGGAGCATTGTGATGAGAACTCCATGGATAATTGTGATCACGAGCGTCATGGGGCATTGTGATGACAAGTGTTATGTAATATTGTGATCACAAGGTTATGGAGCATTGTTATGACAGAGGTCATGGAACATTTTGATTTCATTGTTATGACAATAGCATGAAGCATTATGATGATGGGCATGGTGCATTGTGATGACAGGGTTCATGGATCATTGATATGAAAAGGGGGATAGAGCATTGTGATTACAGTGTTCTTGGAGCATTGTGATGAGAAGTCCATGGAACATTCTGATGACATGCATCATGGAGCTTTGTGAAGACAAGGGCATGGCGCATTGTGATTACAGGGGTCTTGGAGCATTGCGATGAAAAGGGCATGGATCATTGTGATGAAAAAGGCATGGAGCCTTGTCATGACAGGGTTCATGGAGCATACTGACGACAAGTGTCAGGGAGCATTGTGATGACAAGTGTATTGAGAACTGTGATGACAAAGATCATGGAGCATTGTGATGAGAAGACCATGAATAATTGTGATGATGAGCGTCATGGGGTATTGTGATGATAAATGTTATGCAACACTGTGATCAAGAGGGTTTGGAGCATTGTGATGACAGAGGTCATGGAGCATTTTTATTTAATTGTGATAACAATAGCCTGAAGCATTATGATGATGGGCATGGTGCATTGTAATGACAGGGTTCATGGAGCATTGAGATGAAAAGGGGCATGGAGCATTGTGATTACAGTCGTCTTGGAGCATTGTGATGACAAGGGCATGGAGCATTGTGATGAGATGTCCATGGAATATTCTGATGACATGCGTCATGGAGCATTGTAATGACAAAGGCATGGAGCACTGGGATTACAGGTGTCTTGGGGCATTGAGATGAAAATGGCATGGATCATTGTGATGAAAAAGGCATGGAGCCTTGTCATGACAGGGTTCAAGGAGCATACTGACGACAAGTGTCAGGGAGCATTGTGATGACAAGTGTATTGAGAATTGTGATGACAACGATCATGGAGCATTGTGATGAGAAGACCATGGATAATTGTGATGATGAGCGTCAAGGGGTGTTGTGATGATAAGTGTTATGCAACATTGTGATCACTAGGGTTTGGAGCATTGTGATGACAGAGGTCATGGAGCATTTTGATTTCATTGTGATGACAATAGACTGAAGCATTATGATGATGGGCATGGTGCATTGTGATGACAGGGTTCATGGAGCATTGAGATGAAAAGGGGCATGGAGCATTGTGATTACAGTGGTCTTGGAGCATTGTGATGACAAGGGCATGGAGCATTGTGATGAGAAGTCCATGGAACATTCTGATGACATGCGTCATGGAGGTTTGTGATGACAAGGGCATGGAGCATTGGGATTACAGGGGTCTAGGAGCATTGTGATGAAAAGGGCATGGGTCATTGTGATGAAAAAGCCATGGAGCCTTGTCATGACAGGGTTCATGGAGCATACTGACGAAAAGTATCAGGGAGCATTGTGATGACAAGTGTATTGAGAATTGTGATGACAAAGGACCTGGAGCATTGTGATGAGAAGACCATGGATAATTGTGATGATGAGCGTCATGGGGCATTGTGATGACAAGTGTTATGTAATATTGTGATCACAAGGTTATGGAGCATTGTTATGACAGAGGTCATGGAACATTTTGATTTCATTGTTATGACAATAGCATGAAGCATTATGATGATGGGCATGGTGCATTGTGATGACAGGGTTCATGGATCATTGATATGAAAAGGGGGATAGAGCATTGTGATTACAGTGTTCTTGGAGCATTGTGATGAGAAGTGCATGGAACATTCTGATGACATGCATCATGGAGCTTTGTGAAGACAAGGGCATGGCGCATTGTGATTACAGGGGTCTTGGAGCATTGCGAAGAAAAGGGCATGGATCATTTTGATGAAAATGGCATGGACCCTTGTCAATACAGGTTTCATGGAGCATACTGACGACAAGTGTCAGGGAGCATTGTGATGACAAGTGTATTGAGAATTGTGATGAGAAAGACATGGAGCATTGTGATGAGAAGACCATGGATAATTGTGATGATGAGCGTCATGGGGTGTTGTGATGATAAGTGTTATGCAACACTGTGATGAAGAGGTTTTTGAGCATTGTGATGACAGAGGTCATGGAGCATTTTGATTTCATTGTGATGACAATAGACTGAAGCATTATGATGATGGGCATTGTGCATTGTGATGACAGGGTTCATGGAGCATTGAGATGAAAAGGAGCATGGAGCATTGTGATTACAGGGGTCTTGGAGCATTGTGATGACAAGGGCATGGAGCATTGTGATGAGAAATCCATGGAACTTTCTGATGACATGCGTCAAGGAGCATTGTGATGACAAAGGCATGGAGCATTGTGATTACAGGGGTCTTGGAGCATTGTGATGAAAAGGGCATGGATCATTGTGATGAAAAAGGCATGGAGCCTTGTCATGACAGGTTTCATGGAGCATACTGACGACAAGTGTCAGGGAGCATTGTGATGACAAGTGTATTGAGAATTGTGATAACAAAGGTCATGGAGCATTGTGATGAGAAGACCATGGATAATTGTGATGATGAGCGTCATGGGGTGTTGTGATGATAAGTGTTATGCAACATTGTGATCACCAGGGTTTGGAGCATTGTGATGACAGAGGTCATGGAGCATTTTGATTTCATTGTGATGACAATAGCCTGAAGCATTATGATGATGGGCAAGGTGCATTTTGATGACAGGGTTCATGGAGCATTGAGATGAAAAGTGGCATGGAGCATTGTGATTACAGGGGTCTTGGAGCATTGTGATGACAAGGACATGGAGCATTGTGATGAGAAGTTCATGGAACATTCTGATGACATGTGTCATGGATCTTTGTGATAACAAGGGCATGGAGCATTGTGATGACAGGGTTCATGGAGCATTGTGATGAAAAGGGCATGGAGCATTGTGATGAGAAGTCCATGGAACATTCTGATGACATGCATCATGGAGCTTTGTGATGACAACGGCATGGAGCATTGTGATGAAAAAGCCATGGAGCCTTGTCATGACAGGGTTCATGGAGCATAATGATGACAAGTGTCAAGGAGCATTGTGATGACAAGTGTATTGAAAATTGTGATGACAAGGTTCATGGAGCATTGTGATGAGAAGACCATGGATAATTGTGATGATGAGTTTCGTGGGGTGTTTTGATGATAAGTGTTATGCAACATTGTGATCACCATGGTTTGGAGCATTGTGATGACAGAGGTCATGGAGCATTTTGATTTCATTGCGATGACAATAGCCTGAAGCATTATGATGATGGGCACGGTGCATTGTGATGACAGGGTTCATGGAGCATTGAGATGAAAAGGGGCATGGAGCATTGTGATTACAGGTGTCGTGGAGCATTTTCATGACAAGGGCATGGAGCATTGTGATGAAAAGTCCATGGAACTTTCTGATGATATGTGTCATGGAGCATTGTGATGACAATGTCATGGAGCATTGTGATTACAGGTGCCTTGGAGCATTGTGATGAAAAGGGCATGGAGCATTGTGATGAGAAGTCCATGGAACATTCTGATGACATGCATCATGGAGCTTTGTGATGACAGGGGCATGGATCATTGTGGTTACAGGGGTCTTGGAGCATTGTCATGAAAAGGGAATGGATCATTGTGATGAAAAAGGCATGGAGCCTTGTCAATACAGGGTTCATGGAGCATACTGAAGAAAAGTGTCAGGGAGCATTGTGATGACAAGTGTATTGAGAATTGTGATGACCTAGGTCATGGAGCATTGTGATGAGAAGACCATGGATAACTGTGATGATCAGCGTCACGCGGTGTTCTGATGATAAGTGTTATGCAACATTGTGATCACCAGGGTTTGGAGCATTGTGATGACAGAGGTCATGGAGCATTTTGATTTCATTGTGATGACAATAGCCTGAAGCATTATGATGATGGGCGTGGTGCATTGTGATGACAGGGTTCATGGAGAATTTAGATGAAACGTGGCATGGAGCATTGTGATTACAGGGGTCTTGGAGCATTGTGATGAAAAGGGCATGGATCATTGTGATGAATACCGCATGGAGCCTTGTCATGACAGGGTTCAAGGAGCATACAGACAACAAGTGTCAGGGAGCATTTTGATGACAAGTGTAATGAGCATTGTGATGTCGAAGGTCATGGAGCATTGTGATGAGAACTCCATGGATAATTGTGATCACGAGCGTCATGGGGCATTGTGATGACAAGTGTTATGTAATATTGTGATCACAAGGTTATGGAGCATTGTTATGACAGAGGTCATGGAACATTTTGATTTCATTGTTATGACAATAGCATGAAGCATTATGATGATGGGCATGGTGCATTGTGATGACAGGGTTCATGGATCATTGATATGAAAAGGGGGATAGAGCATTGTGATTACAGTGTTCTTGGAGCATTGTGATGAGAAGTCCATGGAACATTCTGATGACATGCATCATGGAGCTTTGTGAAGACAAGGGCATGGCGCATTGTGATTACAGGGGTCTTGGAGCATTGCGATGAAAAGGGCATGGATCATTGTGATGAAAAAGGCATGGAGCCTTGTCATGACAGGGTTCATGGAGCATACTGACGACAAGTGTCAGGGAGCATTGTGATGACAAGTGTATTGAGAACTGTGATGACAAAGATCATGGAGCATTGTGATGAGAAGACCATGAATAATTGTGATGATGAGCGTCATGGGGTATTGTGATGATAAATGTTATGCAACACTGTGATCAAGAGGGTTTGGAGCATTGTGATGACAGAGGTCATGGAGCATTTTTATTTAATTGTGATAACAATAGCCTGAAGCATTATGATGATGGGCATGGTGCATTGTAATGACAGGGTTCATGGAGCATTGAGATGAAAAGGGGGCATGGAGCATTGTGATTACAGTCGTCTTGGAGCATTGTGATGACAAGGGCATGGAGCATTGTGATGAGAAGTCCATGGAATATTCTGATGACATGCGTCATGGAGCATTGTGATGACAAAGGCATGGAGCATTGGGATTACAGGTGTCTTCGGGCATTGAGATGAAAATGGCATGGATCATTGTGATGAAAAAGGCATGGAGCCTTGTCATGACAGGGTTCAAGGAGCATACTGACGACAAGTGTCAGGGAGCATTGTGATGACAAGTGTATTGAGAATTGTGATGACAACGATCATGGAGCATTGTGATGAGAAGACCATGGATAATTGTGATGATGAGCGTCAAGGGGTGTTGTGATGATAAGTGTTATGCAACATTGTGATCACTAGGGTTTGGAGCATTGTGATGACAGAGGTCATGGAGCATTTTGATTTCATTGTGATGACAATAGACTGAAGCATTATGATGATGGGCATGGTGCATTGTGATGACAGGGTTCATGGAGCATTGAGATGAAAAGGGGCATGGAGCATTGTGATTACAGTGGTCTTGGAGCATTGTGATGACAAGGGCATGGAGCATTGTGATGAGAAGTCCATGGAACATTCTGATGACATGCGTCATGGAGGTTTGTGATGACAAGGGCATGGAGCATTGGGATTACAGGGGTCTAGGAGCATTGTGATGAAAAGGGCATGGGTCATTGTGATGAAAAAGCCATGGAGCCTTGTCATGACAGGGTTCATGGAGCATACTGACGAAAAGTATCAGGGAGCATTATGATGACAAGTGTATTGAGAATTGTGATGACAAAGGACCTGGAGCATTGTGATGAGAAGACCATGGATAATTGTGATGATGAGCGTCATGGGGCATTGTGATGACAAGTGTTATGTAATATTGTGATCACAAGGTTATGGAGCATTGTTATGACAGAGGTCATGGAACATTTTGATTTCATTGTTATGACAATAGCATGAAGCATTATGATGATGGGCATGGTGCATTGTGATGACAGGGTTCATGGATCATTGATATGAAAAGGGGGATAGAGCATTGTGATTACAGTGTTCTTGGAGCATTGTGATGAGAAGTGCATGGAACATTCTGATGACATGCATCATGGAGCTTTGTGAAGACAAGGGCATGGCGCATTGTGATTACAGGGGTCTTGGAGCATTGCGAAGAAAAGGGCATGGATCATTTTGATGAAAATGGCATGGACCCTTGTCAATACAGGTTTCATGGAGCATACTGACGACAAGTGTCAGGGAGCATTGTGATGACAAGTGTATTGAGAATTGTGATGAGAAAGACATGGAGCATTGTGATGAGAAGACCATGGATAATTGTGATGATGAGCGTCATGGGGTGTTGTGATGATAAGTGTTATGCAACACTGTGATGAAGAGGTTTTTGAGCATTGTGATGACAGAGGTCATGGAGCATTTTGATTTCATTGTGATGACAATAGACTGAAGCATTATGATGATGGGCATTGTGCATTGTGATGACAGGGTTCATGGAGCATTGAGATGAAAAGGAGCATGGAGCATTGTGATTACAGGGGTCTTGGAGCATTGTGATGACAAGGGCATGGAGCATTGTGATGAGAAATCCATGGAACTTTCTGATGACATGCGTCAAGGAGCATTGTGATGACAAAGGCATGGAGCATTGTGATTACAGGGGTCTTGGAGCATTGTGATGAAAAGGGCATGGATCATTGTGATGAAAAAGGCATGGAGCCTTGTCATGACAGGTTTCATGGAGCATACTGACGACAAGTGTCAGGGAGCATTGTGATGACAAGTGTATTGAGAATTGTGATAACAAAGGTCATGGAGCATTGTGATGAGAAGACCATGGATAATTGTGATGATGAGCGTCATGGGGTGTTGTGATGATAAGTGTTATGCAACATTGTGATCACCAGGGTTTGGAGCATTGTGATGACAGAGGTCATGGAGCATTTTGATTTCATTGTGATGACAATAGACTGAAGCATTATGATGATGGGCATGGTGCATTGTGATGACAAGGTTCATGGAGCATTGAGATGAAAAGGGGCATGGAGCATTGTGATTACAGTGGTCTTGGAGCATTGTGATGACAAGGGCATGGAGCATTGTGATGAGAAGTCCATGGAACATTCTTATGACATGCATCATGGAGCTTTGTGATGACAAGGGCATGGAGCATTGTGATTACAGGGGTCTTGGAGCATTGTGATGGAAACGGCATGGATCATTGTGACTAAAAAGGCATGGAACCTTGTCATGACAGGGTTCATGGAGCATACTGACAACAAGTGTAAGGGAGCATTGTGATGACAAGTGTATTGAGAATTGTGATGACAAAGGTCATGGAGCATTGTGATGAGAAGACCATGGATAATTGTGATGATGTGCAACATGGGGTGTTGTGATGATAAGTGTTATGCAACATTGTGATCACCAGGGTTTGGAGCATTGTTATGACAGAGGTCATGGAGCATTTTGATTTCATTGTGATGACAATAGACTGAAGCATTATGATGATGGGCATGGTGCATTGTGATGACAGGCTTCATGGAGCATTGAGATGAAAAGGGGCATGGAGCATTGTGATTACAGGTGTCTTGGAGCATTCTGATGACAAGGGCATGGAGCATTGTGATGAGAAGTCCATGGAACACTCTGATGACATGCGTCATGGAGCTTTGTGATGACAACGGCACGGAGCATTGTGATTACAGGGGTTTTGGAGCATTGCGAAGAAAAGGGCATGGGTCATTGTGATAAAAAATGCATGGAACCTTTTCATGACAGGGTTCATGGAGCATACTGACGACAAGTGTCAGGGAGCATTGTGATGACAAGTGTATTGAGAATTGGTATGACAATGATCATGGAGCATTGTGATGAGAAGACCATGGATAATTGTGATGATGAGCGCCATGGGGTGTTGTGATGATAAGTGTTATGCTCATTGTGATCAAGAAGGTTTGGAGCATTGTGAAAACAGAGGTCAGGGAGCATTTTGATTTCATTGTGATGACAAAAGCCTGAAGCATTATGATGATGGGCAAGGTGCATTGTGATGACAGGGTTCATGGAGCATTGAAATGAAAAGGGGCATGGAGCCTTGTGATTACAGGGGTCTTGGAGCATTGTGATGACAAGGACATGGAGCATTGTGATGAGAAGTCCATGGAACATTCTGATGACATGTGTCATGGATCTTTGTGATAACAAGGGCATGGAGCATTGTGATGACAGGGTTCATGGAGCATTGTGATGAAAAGGGCATGGAGCATTGTGATGAGAATTCCATGGAACATTCTGATGACATGCATCATGGAGCTTTGTGATGACAAGGGCATGGAGCATTGTGATGAAAAAGGCATGGAGCCTTGTCATGACAGGGATCATGGAGCATAATGACGACAAGTGTCAAGGAGCATTGTGATGACAAGTGTATTGAAAATTGTGATGACAAGTTTCATGGAACATTGTGATGAGAAGACCATGGATAATTGTGATGATGAGTGTCGTGGGGTGTTGTTATAATAAGTGTTATGCAACATTGTGATCACCATGGTATGGAGCATTGTGATGACAGAGGGCATGGAGCATTTTGATTTCATTGTGATGACAATAGCCTGAAACATTATGATGATGGGCATGGTGCACTGTGATGACAGGGTTCATGGAGAATTGAGATGAAACGTGGCATGGAGCATTGTGATTACAGGGGTCTTGGAGCATTGTGATGAAAAGGGCATGGATCATTGTGATGAAAACGGCATGGAGCCTTGTCATGACAGGGTTCAAGGAGCATACAGACAACAAGTGTCAGGGAGCATTTTGATGACAAGTGTAATGAGCATTGTGATGTCGAAGGTCATGGAGCATTGTGATGAGAAGTCCATGGATAATTGTGATCACGAGCGTCATGGGGCATTGTGATGACAAGTGTTATGTAATATTGTGATCACAAGGTTATGGAGCATTGTAATGACAGAGGTCATGGATCATTTTGATTTCATTGTTATGACAATAGCATGAAGCATTATGATGATGGGCATGGTGCATTGTGATGACAGGGTTCATGGATCATTGATATAAAAAGGGGGATAGAGCATTGTGATTACAGTGTTCTTGGAGCATTGTGATGAGAAGTCCATGGAACATTCTGATGACATGCATCATGGAGCTTTGTGAAGACAAGGGCATGGAGCAATGTGATGAGAGCGTTCATGGAGCATTGTGATGACAATAACATGGAGCATTGTGATGCCAAGGGTCATGGATCTTTGTGATGACAAAGGTTATGGAGCATTTTGATGGCAAGGGTTTTGTGCATTGTGATGAGAAGGGCAGGGAGCAATCTGATGACAGGGTCATGGAGCAATTTGATGAAAAGTGTCATGGAACATTTTGTTGACAGGTGTTATGGAACATTGTGATGTCAGGGGTCATCGAACATTGTGAAGATTAGTGCATGTAGCATTGTGATGACAGGAGTCATGGAACATTGTGATGACAGGGGTGAGGGAGTATTGTGACAAACAGTGATGTAGCATTGTGATATCAGTGGTGAGAGAGCATTTTGATGAGAAATGCATGGAGCATTGTGATGACAAATTTTATGGAGCATTGTGATGACAATGTTTTGGAGCACTGTGATGACAAGCGCATGGTGCATTGTGATGACATGTGTCATGGAGCATTGTGCTAACAAGCACATGGAGCATTGTGATGACAAGGGTCTTGGAGCATTGTGCTGAGAAAGGCATAGAGCATTGTGATGAACAGGGTCAAAGAGCATTGTGATGAAAAGTTCATGGAGCATTGTGGTTAAAAAGGTCACAGAGACTGTTGATGATGAGGGCATGGACCATTGTGATGACAAAGGTCATGAAGCATTGTGATGACTGGAGTCACTGTGCATTGTGATGACAGGGGTCATGGAGCATTGTGATGACAAGGGCATGGAACATTGGTCTAATACGTTTCATGGATTGTTGCGATGACAGTTGGAATGGCACATTGTGATGACAAGGGCATGGAGCATTGGGATGCCAAGTGTCTTGGAGGATTCTGATGACAAAGGTAATGGAGCATTGTGATGACAATGGCTTGGAGCATTGTGATGACAAGGGTCAGGGAGCATTGTGCTGACAAGTGCATGGAGAATTGTGATGACAAGGGTCATGGAGCATTCTGATGACAAGCTTGTGGAGTATTTTGATGACAGTGGCATGGAGCATTGTGATGAAAATGGCATAGGGTATTGTGATGAAAAAGGCATGGAGCCTTTTCATTACAGGGTTCAAGGAGCATTCTGATGACAAGTATCAGGGAGCATTGTGATGACAAGTGTATTGAGAATTTTGGTGACAAAGATCATGGAGAATTGTGATGAAAAGGGCATGGAGTATTATGATGACAGACATCATGGAGCGTTGTGATGACAAGTGTTATGGAACATTGTGATCACAAGGGTTTGGAGCATTGTGATGACAGAGGTCATGAATCATTTTGATTTCAAGGAGCATGGAGCATTGTGATGACAAGCGCATGAAGCAATGTCATCCCAAATTTCAAGGAGGATTGTGATGATAAAGGAAAAGAAGTATTGTGATGACAAGCGCAAAGAGCATTGTAATGACAAGGTCATGTAGCATTTTGCTGACAAAGAAATGGAGCATTGTGATGACATGTGTCATGGAGCACTGTGAGGACAAGCGTCAAGGAGCATTGTGAATACAGGGGTCATGGAGCATTGGGATGACAAGGGCATGGATAATTGTGATGACAAGGGTCATGGAGCACTGGGCTGAAAATGTTCATGGAGAGTTGTGATGACAGGTGTCAAGTAGCATTGTGACGACAAGGGAATGGAGCATTGTGATGACAAGAGTCCTGGATCATTGTGTTGTCAGGTGTCATGGAGTGTTGTGATGACTGTGGTCATGGAGCATTGTGATGATATTGGCAATGGAGCATTGTGATGAGAAGGTCGAGGAGCATTGGGCTGAAAATATTCATGGATTATTGTGATGACAGGTGTCATGGAGCATTGTGATGACAAGGGAATGGATCATGGTGATGTCAAGGTCCTGGAACATTGTGATGAGAAGACCATGGAGACTTGTGATGGCAAGTCTCATGGAGCATTCTGATGAAAAGGGGCATGGAGCATTGTGATTACAGGGGTCTTGGAGCATTGTTATAAATAGGGCATAGAGCATTGTGATGAGAAAGCCATGGAGCATTCTGATGACATGCGTCATGGAGTTTTGTGATGACAAGGGCATGGAGCATTGTGATTACAGGGACCTTGGAGCATTGTGATGAAATGGTCATGGATCATTGTGATGAAAAATGCATGGAAACTTGTCATGACAGGGTTCAAGGAGCATAATGACGACAAGGATCAGGGAGCATTGTGATGATAAGTTTATTGAGCATTGTGATGGCAAAGATCATGGAGCATTGTGATGAGAAGACCATGGATAATTGTGATGATGAGCGTCATGGGGTGTTGTGATGATACGTGTTATGCAACATTGTGATCACAAGGGTTTGGAGCATTATGATGACAGAGGTCATGCAGAATATTGATTTCATTGTGATGACAATAGCCTGAAGCATTATGATGATGGGCATGGTGCATTGTGATGACAAGGGCATGGAGCATTGTGATGAGAAGGCCATGGATCATTCTGATGACATGCATCATGGAGCTTTGTGATGACCAGGGCATGGAGAATTGTGATATCAGGGGTCTTGAGCATTGAGATGAGAATTATCATGGAACCTTGTGATGACTAGGCCGTGGATCATTGTGATGGCAGGTTTCATTGTGCATTGTTATGACAGGGGTAATGGAGCATTATGATGAGAAGGGTATGGAATTGTGGTCTGAAATGTTTCATGGATTATTGTGATGAGAGTGGGCATGGAGCATTGTGATGACAAGGGCACGGAACACTGTGATACATGGGTCATGCAGGACTGTAATGACAAGGGCATGGAGCATTGTGATGAGAAGGGCATCGAGCATGGTGATGACAAGTGTCATGGAGCTGTGTGATGACAAGGGCATGGAGCAATGTGATGAGAGGGTTCATGGAGCATTGTGATGACAATGACATGGATCATTGTGATGCCAAGGGTCTTGGAGCTTTGTGATAACAAGTCATGGAGCATGTTGATGACAAGTGCATGGTGCATTGTGATGAGAAGGGCAGGGAGACTTTTGATGACCGGGTCATGCAGCAATTTGATAAAAAGTGTAATGGAACTTTGATGGCAGGGGTTATAGACCTTTGTGATGTCAGGGGTCTTGGAGCTTTGGGATGGAACGGGTCATAGAGCATTTTGATGACAGGGGTTATGGAACATTGTGATGGCAGGGGTCATGGAACATTGTGATGGTAATGGGATGTAGCATTGTGATGACAGGGTCATGGAATATTGTGATTACAAAGGTGAGGGAGTATTGTGATGACTAGTGATGGAACATTGTGATATCACTGGTGAGAGAGCATTTTGTTGAGAAGTGCATCGACCATTGTGATTACAAGGTTTATGGAGCATTGCAATGACAAGGTTGTGGACCGTTGTGATGAAATGCGCGTGGCACATTTTGATGACAATGGTCATGGAGCATTGTTCTGACAAAGACTTGGAGCATTGTGATGACAAATTTCACAGAGAATTGTGATGAAAAGTTCATGGAGCATTGTGGTTACAAAGGTCACAGAGCCTTGTGAAGACGTGGACATGGACCATTGTGATCACAAACGTTATGAAGCATTGTGATGACTGGAGTCATGGAGCATTGTAATGACAGGGGTCATGGAGCATTGTGATGACAAGGGCATGGAACATTGTGATGACAGTGGCATGGAGCATTGGTCTGACAAGTTTCATAGATTATTGTGATGAGAGTGGGAATGGTGCATTGTAATGACAAGGGCATGGAGCATTGTGATGATAAGGTCATGTAGTATTGTGAAGACAGGTGTCAGGGAGCATTGTGATGAAATATGTCATGGTCCATTGCGAAGACAATGGCATGGAGCATTGTGATACCGAATGTAATGGAGGATTGTGATGACAAATATAATGGAGCATTGTGATGATTAGGGCTTGGAGCATTATGATGACAAGGGCCATTGAAAATTTTGATGACAAGGTCGTGAAGCATTGTGATGATAAGTTCCTGGAGCATTGTGATGACAAAACCATGGAGACTTGTGATGACAAATCTCATGGAGCATACTGATGAAAAGGGGCATGGAGCATTGTGATTACAGGGTTCTTGGAACATTTCTATGACAAGGGCATGGAGCATTGTGAGGAGAAGACCAAGGAGCATTCTGATGGCATGCGCCATAGAGCTTTGTGATGTCAAGGGCATGGACCATTGTGATTACTTAGGTCTTGGAGCATTGTGATGAAAAGGGCATGGATCATTGTGATGAGAAGTCCATGGAACATTCTGATGACATGCATCATGCAGCTTTTTGAAGACAAGGGCATGGCGCATTGTGATGACAGAGGTCATGGAGCATTTTTATTTAATTGTGATAACAATAGCCTGAAGCATTATGATGATGGGCATGGTGCATTGTAATGACAGGGTTCATGGAGCATTGAGATGAAAAGGGGCATGGAGCATTGTGATTACTGTCGTCTTGGAGCATTGTGATGACAAAGGCGTGGAGCATTGTGATGAGAAGTCCATGGAATATTCTGATGACATGCGTCATGGAGCATTGTGATGACAAAGGCATGGAGCATTGGGATTACAGGGGTCTTGGAGCATTGAGATGAAAAGGGCATGGATCATTGTGATGAAAAAGGCATGGAGCCTTGTCATGACAGGGTTCAAGGAGCATACTGACGAAAAGTGTCAGGGAGCATTGTGATGACAAGTGTATTGAGAATTGTGATGACAACGATCATGGAGCATTGTGATGAGAAGACCATGGATAACTGTGATGATCAGCGTCATGCGGTGTTGTGATGATAAGTGTTATGCAACATTGTGATCACCAGGGTTTGGAGCATTGTGATGACAGAGGTCATGGAGCATTTTGATTTCATTGTGATGAAAATAGACTGAAGCATTATGATGATGGGCATGGTGCATTGTGATGACAGGGTTCATGGAGCATTGAGATGAAAAGGGGCATGGAGCATTGTGATTACAGTGGTCTTGGAGCATTGTGATGACAAGGGCATGGAGCATTGTGATGAGAAGTCCATGGAACACTCTGATGACATGCGTCATGGAGGACTGTGAAGACAAGGGCATGGAGCATTGGGATTACAGAGGTCTAGGAGCATTGCGATGAAAAGGGCATGGGTCATTGTGATGAAAAAGCCATGGAGCCTTGTCATGACAGGGTTCATGGAGCATACTGACGACAAGTGTCAGGGAGCATTGTGATGACAAGTGTATTGAGAATTGTGATGACAAAGGACATGGAATATTGTGATGAGAAGACCATGGATAATTGTGATGATGAGCGTCATGGGGTGTTTTGATGATAAGTGTTATGCAACACTGTGATCAAGAAGTTTTGGAGCATTGTGATGACAGAGGTCATGGAGCATTTTGATTTCATTGTGATGACAATAGACTGAAGCATTATGATGATGGGCATGTTGCATTGTGATGACAGGGTTCATGGAGAATTGAGATGAAAAGGGGCATGGAGCATTGTGATTACAGGGGTCTTGGAGCATTTTGATGACAAGGGCATGGAGCATTGTGATGACAAGGGCATGGAACATTGGTCTAATACGTTTCATGGATTGTTGTGATGACAGTTGGAATGGTGCATTGTGATGACAAGGGCATGGAGCATTGGGATGCCAAGTGTCTTGGAGGATTCTGATGACAAAGGTAATGGAGAATTGTGATGACAATGGCTTGGAGCATTGTGATGACAAGGGTCAGGGAGCATTGTGCTGACAAGTGCATGGAGAATTGTGATGACAAGGGTCATGGAGCATTCTGATGACAAGCTTGTGGAGTATTTTGATGACAGTGGCATGGAGCATTGTGATGAAAATGGCATAGGGTATTGTGATGAAAAAGGCATGGAGACTTTACGTTACAGGGTTCAAAGAGCATTCTGATGACAAGTATCAGGGAAACTTGTGATGACAAGTGTATTGAGAATTGTGGTGACAAAGATCATGGAGAATTGTGATGAAAAGGGCATGGAGTATTATGATGACAGGCAACATGGAGCGTTGTGATGACAAGAGTTATGGAACATTGTGATCAGAAGGGTTTGGAGCATTGTGATGACAGAGGTCATGAATCATTTTGATTTCAAGGAGCATGGAGCATTGTGATGACAAGGGCATGAAGCAATGTCATCCCAAATTTCAAGGAGGATTGTGATGATAAAGGAAAAGGAGTATTGTGATGACAAGCGCATAGAGCATTGTAATGACAAGGTCATGTAGCATTTTGCTGACAAAGGCATGGAGCATTGTGATGACATGTGTCATGGACCACTGTGAGGACAAGCGTCAAGGAGCATTGTGAATACAGGGGTCATGGAGCATTGGGATGACAAGGGCATGGATAATTGTGATGACAAGGGTCATGGAGCACTGGGCTGAAAATGTTCATGGAGAGTTGTGATGACAGGTGTCAAGTAGCATTGTGACGACAAGGGAATGGAGCATTGTGATGACAAGAGTCCTGGATCATTGTGTTGTCAGGTGTCATGGAGTGTTGTGATGACTGTGGTCATGGAGCATTGTGATGATATTGGCAATGGAGCATTGTGATGAGAAGGTCGAGGAGCATTGGGCTGAAAATATTCATGGATTATTGTGATGACAGGGGTCATGGAGCATTGTGATGACAAGGGAATGGATCATGGTGATGTCAAGGTCCTGGAACATTGTGATGAGAAGACCATGGAGACTTGTGATGGCAAGTCTCATGGAGCATTCTGATGAAAAGGGACATGGAGCATTGTGATTACAGGGGTCTTGGAGCATTGTTATAAATAGGGCAGAGAGCATTGTGATGAGAAAGCCATGGAGCATTCTGATGACATGCGTCATGGAGTTTTGTGATGACAAGGGCATGGAGCATTGTGATTACAGGGACCTTGGAGCATTGTGATGAAATGGTCATGGATCATTGTGATGAAAAATGCATGGAAACTTGTCATGACAGGGTTCAAGGAGCATAATGACGACAAGGATCAGGGAGCATTGTGATGATAAGTTTATTGAGCATTGTGATGACAAAGATCATGGAGCATTGTGATGAGAAGACCATGGATAATTGTGATGATGAGCGTCATGGGGTGTTGTGATGATACGTGTTATGCAACATTGTGATCACAAGGGTTTGGAGCATTATGATGACAGAGGTCATGCAGAATATTGATTTCATTGTGATGACAATAGCCTGAAGCATTATGATGATGGACATGGTGCATTGTGATGACAATGGCATGGAGCATTGTGATGAGAAGGCCATGGAACATTCTGATGACATGCATCATGGAGCTTTGTGATGACCAGGGCATGGAGCATTGTGATATCAGGGGTCTTGAGCATTGAGATGAGAATTATCATGGAACCTTGTGATGACTAGGCCGTGGATCATTGTGATGGCAGGTTTCATTGTGCATTGTTATGACAGGGGTAATGGAGCATTGTGATGAGAAGGGTATGGAACTTTGGTCTGAAATGTTTCATGGATTATTGTGATGATAGTGGGCATGGAGCATTGTGATATCAAGGGCATGGAACACTGTGATACATGGGTCATGCAGTACTGTAATGACAAGGGCATGGAGCATTGTGATGAGAAGGGCATCGAGCATTGTGATGACATGCATCATGGAGCTTTGTGATGACCAGGGCATGGAGAATTGTGATATCAGGGGTCTTGAGCATTGAGATGAGAATTATCATGGAACCTTGTGATGACTAGGCCGTGGATCATTGTGATGGCAGGTTTCATTGTGCATTGTTATGACAGGGGTAATGGAGCATTGTGATGAGAAGGGTATGGAATTGTGGTCTGAAATGTTTCATGGATTATTGTGATGAGAGTGGGCATGGAGCATTGTGATGACAAGGGCACGGAACACTGTGATACATGGGTCATGCAGGACTGTAATGACAAGGGCATGGAGCATTGTGATGAGAAGGGCATCGAGCATTGTGATGACAAGTGTCATGGAGCTGTGTGATGACAAGGGCATGGAGCAATGTGATGAGAGGGTTCATGGAGCATTGTGATGACAATGACATGGATCATTGTGATGCCAAGGGTCTTGGAGCTTTGTGATAACAAGTCATGGAGCATGATGACAAGTGCATGGTGCATTGTGATGAGAAGGGCAGGGAGTCTTTTGATGACCGGGTCATGCAGCAATTTGATAAAAAGTGTAATGGAACATTTTGATGGCAGGGGTTATAGACCTTTGTGATGTCAGGGGTCTTGGAGCTTTGGGATGGAACGGGTCATAGAGCATTTTGATGACAGGTGTTATGGAACATTGTGATGGCAGGGGTCATGGAACATTGTGATGGTAATGGGATGTAGCATTGTGATGACAGGGTCATGGAATATTGTGATTACAAAGGTGAGGGAGTATTGTGATGACTAGTGATGGAACATTGTGATATCACTGGTGAGAGAGCATTTTGATGAGAAGTGCATGGACCATTGTGATTACAAGGTTTATGGAGCATTGCAATGACAAGGTTGTGGACCGTTGTGATGAAATGCGCGTGGCACATTTTGATGACAATGATCATGGAGCATTGTTCTGACAAAGACATGGAGCATTGTGATGACAAGTTTCACAGAGAATTGTGATGAAAAGTTCATGGAGCATTGTGGTTACAAAGGTCACAGAGCCTTGTGAAGACGTGGACATGGACCATTGTGATCACAAACGTTATGAAGCATTGTGATGACTGGAGTCATGGAGCATTGTGATGACAGGGTTCATGGAGCATTGTGATGACAAGGGCATGGAACATTGTGATGACAGTGGCATGGAGCATTGGTCTTACATGTTTCATAGATTATTGTGATGAGAGTGGGAATGGTGCATTGTAATGACAAGGGCATGGAGCATTGTGATGATAAGGTCATGTAGTATTGTGAAGACTGGTGTCAGGGAGCATTGTGATGAAATATGTCATGGTCCATTGCGAAGACAATGGCATGGAGCATTGTGATACCAAATGTAATGGAGGATTGTGATGACAAATATAATGGAGCATTGTGATGATTAGGGCTTGGAGCATTATGATGACAAGGGCCATTGAAAATTTTGATGACAAGGTCGTGAAGCATTGTGATGACAAGTTCCTGGAGCATTGTGATGACAAAACCATGGAGACTTGTGATGACAAGTCTCATGGAGCATACTGATGAAAAGGGGCATGGAACATTGTGATTACAGGGGTCTTGGAACATTTCTATGACAAGCGCATGGAGCATTGTGAGGAGAAGACCAAGGAGCATTCTGATGGAATGCGCCATAGAGCTTTGTGATGTCAAGGGCATGGACCATTGTGATTACTTAGGTCTTGGAGCATTGTGATGAAAAGGGCATGGATCATTGTGATGAAAACGGCATGGAGCCTTGTCATGACAGGGTTCAAGGAGCATACAGACAACAAGTGTCAGGGAGCATTTTGATGACAAGTGTAATGAGCATTGTGATGTCGAAGGTCATGGAGCATTGTGATGAGAAGTCCATGGATAATTGTGATTACGAGCGTCATGGGGCATAGTGATGACAAGTGTTATGTAATATTGTGATCACAAGGTTATGGAGCATTGTTATGACAGAGGTCATGGAACATTTTGATTTCATTGTTATGACAATAGCATGAAGCATTATGATGATGGGCATGGTGCATTGTGATGACAGGGTTCATGGATCATTGATATGAAAAGGGGGATAGAGCATTGTGATTACAGTGTTCTTGGAGCATTGTGATGAGAAGTCCATGGAACATTCTGATGACATGCATCATGGAGCTTTGTGAAGACAAGGGCATGGTGCATTGTGATTACAGGGGTCTTGGAGCATTGCGATGAAAAGGGCATGGATCATTGTGATGAAAAAGGCATGGAGCCTTGTCATGACAGGGTTCATGGAGCATACTGATGACAAGTGTCAGGGAGCATTGTGATGACAAGTGTATTGAGAATTGTGATGACAAAGATCATGGAGCATTGTGATGAGAAGACCATGAATAATTGTGATGATGAGCGTCATGGGGTATTGTGATGATAAATGTTATGCAACATTGTGATCAAGAGGGTTTGGAGCATTGTGATGACAGAGGTCATGGAGCATTTTTATTTAATTGTGATAACAATAGCCTGAAGCATTATGATGATGGGCATGGTGCATTGTAATGACAGGGTTCATGGAGCATTGAGATGAAAAGGGGCATGGAGCATTGTGATTACAGGTGTCTTGGAGCATTGTGATGACAAGGGCATGGAGCATTGTGATGAGAAGTCCATGGAACACTCTGATGACATGCGTCATGGAGCTTTGTGATGACAAGGGCATGGAGCATTGTGATTACAGGGGTTGTGGAGCATTGCAAAGAAAAGGGCATGGGTCATTGTGATAAAAAATGCATGGAACCTTTTCATGACCGGGTTCATGGAGCATACTGACGACAAGTGTCAGGGAGCATTGTGATGACAAGTGTATTGAGCATTGTGATGACAAAGATCATGGAGCATTGTAATGAGAAGACCATGGATAATTGTGATGATGAGCGCCATGGGGTGTTGTGATGATACTGTTATGCAACATTGTGATCAAGAGGGTTTGGAGCATTGTGAAAACTGAGGTCATGGAGTATTTTGATTTCATTGTGATGATAATAGCCTGAAGCATTATGATGATGGGCAAGGTGGATTTTGATGACAGGGTTCATGGAGCATTGAGATGAAAAGTGGCATGGAGCATTGTGATTACAGGGGTCTTGGAGCATTGTGATGACAAGGACATGGAGCATTGTGATGAGAAGTTCATGGAACATTCTGATGACATGTGTCATGGATCTTTGTGATAACAAGGGCATGGAGCATTGTGATGACAGGGTTCATGGAGCATTGTGATGAAAAGGGCATGGAGCATTGTGATGAGAAGTCCATGGAACATTCTGATGACATGCATCATGGAGCTTTGTGATGACAACGGCATGGAGCATTGTGATGAAAAAGGCATGGAGCCTTGTCATGACAGGGTTCATGGAGCATAATGATGACAAGTGTCAAGGAGCATTGTGATGACAAGTGTATTGAAAATTGTGATGACAAGGTTCATGGAGCATTGTGATGAGAAGACCATGGATAATTGTGATGATGAGTGTCGTGGGGTGTTTTGATGATAAGTGTTATGCAACATTGTGATCACCATGGTTTGGAGCATTGTGATGACAGAGGTCATGGAGCATTTTGATTTCATTGCGATGACAATAGCCTGAAGCATTATGATGATGGGCACGGTGCATTGTGATGACAGGGTTCATGGAGCATTGAGATGAAAAGGGGCATGGAGCATTGTGATTACAGGTGTCTTGGAGCATTTTCATGACAAGGGCATGGAGCATTGTGATGAAAAGTCCATGGAACATTCTGATGATATGTGTCATGGAGCATTGTGATGACAATGTCATGGAGCATTGTGATTACAGGTGCCTTGGAGCATTGTGATGAAAAGGGCATGGAGCATTGTGATGAGAAGTCCATGGAACATTCTGATGACATGCATCATGGAGCTTTGTGATGACAAGGGCATGGATCATTGTGGTTACAGGGGTCTTGGAGCATTGTGATGAAAAGGGAATGGATCATTGTGATGAAAAAGGCATGGAGCCTTGTCAATACAGGGTTCATGGAGCATACTGAAGAAAAGTGTCAGGGAGCATTGTGATGACAAGTGTATTGAGAATTGTGTTGACCTAGGTCATGGAGCATTGTGATGAGAAGACCATGGATAACTGTGATGATCAGCGTCATGCGGTGTTCTGATGATAAGTGTTATGCAACATTGTGATCACCAGGGTTTGGAGCATTGTGATAACAGAGGTCATGGAGCATTTTGATTTCATTGTGATGACAATAGCCTGAAGCATTATGATGATGGGCATGGTGCATTGTGATGACAGGGTTCATGGAGAATTGAGATGAAACGTGGCATGGAGCATTGTGATTACAGGGGTCTTGGAGCATTGTGATGAAAAGGGCATGGATCATTGTGATGAATACCGCATGGAGCCTTGTCATGACAGGGTTCAAGGAGCATACAGACAACAAGTGTCAGGGAGCATTTTGATGCCAAGTGTAATGAGCATTGTGATGTCGAAGGTCATGGAGCATTGTGATGAGAACTCCATGGATAATTGTGATCACGAGCGTCATGGGGCATTGTGATGACAAGTGTTATGTAATATTGTGATCACAAGGTTATGGAGCATTGTTATGACAGAGGTCATGGAACATTTTGATTTCATTGTTATGACAATAGCATGAAGCATTATGATGATGGGCATGGTGCATTGTGATGACAGGGTTCATGGATCATTGATATGAAAAGGGGGATAGAGCATTGTGATTACAGTGTTCTTGGAGCATTGTGATGAGAAGTCCATGGAACATTCTGATGACATGCATCATGGAGCTTTGTGAAGACAAGGGCATGGTGCATTGTGATTACAGGGGTCTTGGAGCATTGCGATGAAACGGGCATGGATCATTGTGATGAAAAAGGCCTGGAGCCTTGTCATGACAGGGTTCATGGAGCATACTGACGACAAGTGTCAGGGAGCATTGTGATGACAAGTGTATTGAGAATTGTGATGACAAAGATCATGGAGCATTGTGATGAGAAGACCATGAATAATTGTGATGATGAGCGTCATGGGGTATTGTGATGATAAATGTTATGCAACATTGTGATCAAGAGGGTTTGGAGCATTGTGATGACAGAGGTCATGGAGCATTTTTATTTAATTGTGATAACAATAGCCTGAAGCATTATGATGATGGGCATGGTGCATTGTAATGACAGGGTTCATGGAGCATTGAGATGAAAAGGGGCATGGAGCATTGTGATTACAGTCGTCTTGGAGCATTGTGATGACAAGGGCATGGAGCATTGTGATGAGAAGTCCATGGAATATTCTGATGACATGCATCATGGAGCATTGTGATGACAAAGGCATGGAGCATTGGGATTACAGGGGTCTTGGAGCATTGAGATGAAAAGGGCATGGATCATTGTGATGAAAAAGGCATGGAGCCTTGTCATGACAGGGTTCAAGGAGCATACTGGCGACAAGTGTCAGGGAGCATTGTGATGACAAGTGTATTGAGAATTGTGATGACAACGATCATGGAGCATTGTGATGAGAAGACCATGGATAATTGTGATGATGAGCGTCATGGGGTGTTGTGATGATAAGTGTTATGCAACATTGTGATCACCAGGGTTTGGAGCATTGTGATGACAGAGGTCATGGAGCATTTTGACTTCATTGTGATGACAATAGACTGAAGCATTATGATGATGGGCATGGTGCATTGTGATGACAGGGTTCATGGAGCATTGAGATGAAAAGGGGCATGGAGCATTGTGATTACAGTGGTCTTGGAGCATTGTGATGACAAGGGCATTGAGCATTGTGATGAGAAGTCCATGGAACATTCTGATGATATGCGTCATGGAGGATTGTGATGACAAGGGCATGGAGCATTGGGATTACAGGGGTCTTGGAGAATTGCGATGAAAAGGGCATGGGTCATTGTGATGAAAAAGCCATGGAGCCTTGTCATGACAGGGTTCATGGAGCATACTGACGAAAAGTATCAGGGAGCATTGTGATGACAAGTGTATTGAGAATTGTGATGACAAAGGACCTGGAGCATTGTGATGAGAAGACCATGTATAATTGTGATGATGAGCATCATGGTGTGTTGTGATGATAAGTGTTATGCAACATTGTGATCACCAGGGTTTGGAGCATTGTGATGACAGAGGTCATGGAGCATTTTGATTTCATTGCGATGACAATAGCCTGAAGCATTATGATGATGGGCACGGTGCATTGTGATGACATGGTTCATGGAGCATTGAGATGAAAAGGGGCATGGAGCATTGTGATTACAGGGGTCTTGGAACATTGTCATGACAAGGGCATGGAGCATTGTGATGAAAAGTCCATGGAACATTCTGATGATATGTGTCATGGAGCATTGTGATGACAATGTCATGGAGCATTGTGATTACAGGTGCCTTGGAGCATTGTGATGAAAAGGGCATGGAGCATTGTGATGAGAAGTCCATGGAACATTCTGATGACATGCATCATGGAGCTTTGTGATGACAAGGGCATGGATCATTGTGATTACAGGGGTCTTGGAGCATTGTGATGAAAAGGGAATGGATCATTGTGATGAAAAAGGCATGGAGCCTTGTCAATACAGGGTTCATGGAGCATACTGAAGAAAAGTGTCAGGGAGCATTGTGATGACAAGTGTATTGAGAATTGTGATGACCTAGGTCATGGAGCATTGTGATGAGAAGACCATGGATAACTGTGATGATCAGCGTCATGCGGTGTTCTGATGATAAGTGTTATGCAACATTGTGATCACCAGGGTTTGGAGCATTGTGATAACAGAGGTCATGGAGCATTTTGATTTCATTGTGATGACAATAGCCTGAAGCATTATGATGATGGGCATGGTGCATTGTGATGACAGGGTTCATGGAGAATTGAGATGAAACGTGGCATGGAGCATTGTGATTACAGGGGTCTTGGAGCATTGTGATGAAAAGGGCATGGATCATTGTGATGAATACCGCATGGAGCCTTGTCATGACAGGGTTCAAGGAGCATACAGACAACAAGTGTCAGGGAGCATTTTGATGACAAGTGTAATGAGCATTGTGATGTCGAAGGTCATGGAGCATTGTGATGAGAACTCCATGGATAATTGTGATCAGGAGCGTCATGGGGCATTGTGATGACAAGTGTTATGTAATATTGTGATCACAAGGTTATGGAGCATTGTTATGACAGAGGTCATGGAACATTTTGATTTCATTGTTATGACAATAGCATGAAGCATTATGATGATGGGCATGGTGCATTGTGATGACAGGGTTCATGGATCATTGTTATGAAAAGGGGGATAGAGCATTGTGATTACAGTGTTCTTGGAGCATTGTGATGAGAAGTCCATGGAACATTCTGATGACATGCATCATGGAGTTTTGTGAAGACAAGGGCATGGAGCATTGTGATTACAGGGGTCTTGGAGCATTGTGATGTAAAGGGCATGGATCATTGTGATGAAAAAGGCATGGAGCCTTGTCATGACAGGGTTCATGGAGCATACTGACGACAAGTGTCAGGGAGCATTGTGATGACAAGTGTATTGAGAATTGTGATGACAAAGATCATGGAATATTGTGATGAGAAGACCATGAATAATTGTGATGATGAGCGTCATGGGGTATTGTGATGATAAATGTTTTGCAACATTGTGATCAAGAGGGTTTGGAGCACTGTGATGACAGAGGTCATGGAGCATTTTTATTTAATTGTGATAACAATAGCCTGAAGCATTATGATGATGGGCATGGTGCATTGTAATGACAGGGTTCATGGAGCATTGAGATGAAAAGGGGCATGGAGCATTGTGATTACAGTCGTCTTGGAGCATTGTGATGACAAGGGTCATGGAGCCTTGTGATGACAAGGCCGTGGAATATTATGATGGCAGGTGTCATGGAGCATTGTTACGACAGAGGTAACGGAGCATTGTGATGAGAAGGGCATTGAGCATTGATCTGAAATGTTTCATGGATTACTGTGATGAGAGTGGGCATGGCGGTTTGTCATGACAAGGGCACGGTACACTGTGATACATGGGTCATGGAGGATTGTAATGACAAGGTCATGGAGCATTGTGATGAGAATGGCATCGAGCATTGTGATGACAAGTGTCATGGAGCTTTGTGATGACAAGGACATGGAGCAATGTGATGAGAGGGTTCATGGAGCATTGTGATGACAATGACATGGAGCATTGTGATGCCAAGGGTCATGGAGCTTTGTGATGACAAAGGTCATGGAGCATTTTGATGACAAGTGTGTGGTGCATTGTGATGAGAAGGGCAGGGAGCATTTTGATGACAGGGTCATGCAGCAATTTGATGAAAAGTGTAATGGAACATTTTGATGCCAGGTGTTATAGAACATTGTGATGCCAGGGGTCATGGAGCTTTGGGATGAAAAGGGTCATGGAGCATTTTGATGACAGGGGTTATGGAACATTGTGATGTCAGGGGTCATGGAACATTGTGCTGATAAGGGGATGTAGCATTGTGATGACAGGGGTCATGGAACATTGTGATAACAGGGGTGAGGGAGGATTGTGATGACTAGTGATGGAACATTGTGATATCTCATGTGAGAGAGTATTTGGATGAGAAGTGCATGGAGCATTGTGATTACAAGGTTTATGGAGCATAGCGATGACAAGGTTGTGGATCATTGTGGTGAAAAGCGCATGGCACAATTTGATGACAAGGGTCATGGAGCATTGTTCTGACAAAGGCATGGAGCATTGTGATGACAAGGGTCACGGAGCATTGTGGTTACAAAGGTCACAGAGCCTTGTGATGACGCGGGCATGGATTGTTGCGATGACAAACGTTATGAAGCATTGTGATGACTGTAGTCACGGAGCATTGTGATGACAGGGGTCATGGAGCATTGTGATGACAATGGCATGGAGCATTGTGATGCCAAGTGTCATGGAGGATTCTGATGAGAAAGGTAATGGAGCATTGTTGTGACAATGGTTTGGAGCATTGTGATGACAAGGATCAGGGAGCATTGTGCTGACAAGTGCATGGAGCATTGTGATGACAAGGGCATGGATCATTGTGATGACAAGGGTCATGGAGCATTGGGCTAAAAATGTGCATGGAGTATTGTGATGACAGGGGTCATGGAGCATTGTGATGACAAGGGAATGGAGAATGTTGATGACAAGGTCTTGGAGCATTGTGATGAGATGACCATGGAGACTTGTGATGACAAGTCTAATGGAGCATTCTTATGAAAAGGGGCATGGAGCATTGTGATTACGGGGGTCTTGAAGCATTGTGATGACAAGGGCACGGTACACTGTGATACATGGGTCATGGAGGATTGTAATGACAAGGGCATGGAGCATTGTGATGAGAAGGGCATCGAGCATTGTGATGACAAGTGCCATGGAGCTTTGTGATGACAAGGGCATGGAGCAATGTGATGAGAGGGTTCATGGAGCATTGTGATGACAATGACATGGAGCATTGTGATGCCAAGGGTCATGGAGCTTTGTGATGACAAAGGTCATGCAGTATTGTGAAGATAGGTGTCAGGGAGCATTGTGATGACATATGTAATGGCCCATTGTGATGGCAATGTCATGGAGCATTGTGATGCCAAGTGTCATGGAGGATTCTGATGACAAAGGTAATGGAGCATTGTGAATGACAATGGCTTGGAGCATTGTGATGACAAGGGTCAGGGAGCATTGTTCTGACAAGTGCATGGAGCATTGTGATGACAAGGGTCATGGAGCTTTCTGATGACAAGCTTGTGGAATATTTTGATGACAATGGCATGGAGCATTGGGATGAAAACGGCATGGGGCTTTGTGATGAAAAAGGCGTGTAGCCTTTTGGTGACAGGTTTCAAGGAGCATGCTGACGACAAGTGTCAGGGAGCATTGTGATGACAAGTGTATTGAGAATTGTGATGACAATGGTCATGGAACATTGTGATGAAAAGGGCATGGAGTATTGTGATGACAGGCATCATGGAGCGTTGTGAGGACAAGTGTTATGGAACATTGTGATCACAAGGGTTTTGAGCATTGTGATGACAGAGGTCATGGATCATTTTGATTTCAAGGAGCATGGAGCATTTTGATGACAAGGGCATGCAGCAATGTGATCCCAAGGTTCATGGGAAATTGTGATGACAACAGTAATGGAGTATTGTGATGACAAGCGCCTAGCGCATTGTAATGACAAGGCCATTTAGCATTTTGCTGACAAAGGAATGGAGCATTGTGATGACAGGTGTCATGGAGCACTGTGGTGACAAGAGTCCCGGATCATTATGTTGTCAGGTGTCATGGAGTGTTGTGATGACAGTGGTCATGGAGCATTGTGATGATATTGGTCATGGAGCATTGTGATGAGAAGGTCATAGAGAATTGGGCTGAAAATGTTCATGGAGTATTGTGATGACAGGGGTCATGGAGCATTGTGATGACAAGGGAATGGAGCATGGTGATGACAAGGTCTTGGAGCATTGTGAGGAGATGACCATGGAGACTTGTGATGACAAATCTAATGGAGCATTCTGATGAAAAAGGGAATGGAACATTGTGATTACTGGAGTCTTCGAGCATTGTGATGACAAGGGCATGGAGCATTTTGAGAAGACCATGGAACATTCTGATGACATGCGTCATGGAGCTTTGTGATGACAAGGGCATGGAGCATTGTGATTACATGGAACTTGGAGCATTGTGATGACAAGGGTCATGTAGCCTTGTGATGACAAGGCCGTGGAATATTATGATGGCAGGTGTCATGGAGCATTGTTACGACAGAGGTAACGGAGCATTGTGATGAGAAGGGCATTGAGCATTGATCTGAAATGTTTCATGGATTACTGTGATGAGAGTGGGCATGGCGGTTTGTCATGACAAGGGCACGGTACACTGTGATACATGGGTCATGGAGGATTGTAATGACAATGTCATGGAGCATTGTGATGAGAATGGCATCGAGCATTGTGATGACAAGTGTCATGGAGCTTTGTGATGACAAGGACATGGAGCAGTGTGATGAGAGGGTTCATGGAGCATTGTGATGACAATGACATGGAGCATTGTGATGCCAAGGGTCATGGAGCTTTGTGATGACAAAGGTCATGGAGCATTTTGATGACAAGTGTGTGGTGCATTGTGATGAGAAGGGCAGGGAGCATTTTGATGACAGGGTCATGCAGCAATTTGATGAAAAGTGTAATGGAACATTTTGATGCCAGGGGTTATAGAACATTGTGATGCCAGGGGTCATGGAGCTTTGGGATGAAAAGGGTCATGGAGCATTTTGATGACAGGGGTTATGGAACATTGTGATGTCAGGGGTCATGGAACATTGTGCTGATAAGGGGATGTAGCATTGTGATGACAGGGGTCATGGAACATTGTGATAACAGGGGTGAGGGAGGATTGTGATGACTAGTGATGGAACATTGTGATATCTCATGTGAGAGAGTATTTGGATGAGAAGTGCATGGAGCATTGTGATTACAAGGTTTATGGAGCATAGCGATGACAAGGTTGTGGATCATTGTGGTGAAAAGCACATGGCACAATTTGATGACAAGGGTCATGGAGCATTGTTCTGACAAAGGCATGGAGCATTGTGATGACAAGGGTCACGGAGCATTGTGGTTACAAAAGTCACAGAGCCTTGTGATGACGCGGGCATGGATTGTTGTGATGACAAACGTTATGAAGCATTGTGATGACTGTAGTCACGGAGCATTGTGATGACAGGGGTCATGGAGCATTGTGATGACAATGGCATGGAGCATTGTGATGCCAAGTGTCATGGAGGATTCTGATGACAAAGGTAATGGAGCATTGTGGTGACAATGGTTTGGAGCATTGTGATGACAAGGATCAGGGAGCATTGTGCTGACAAGTGCATGGAGCATTGTGATGACAAGGGCATGGATCATTGTGATGACAAGGGTCATGGAGCATTGGGCTAAAAATGTGCATGGAGTATTGTGATGACAGGGGTCATGGAGCATTGTGATGACAAGGGAATGGAGCATGTTGATGACAAGGTCTTGGAGCATTGTGATGAGATGACCATGGAGACTTGTGATGACAAGTCTAATGGAGCATTCTTATGAAAAGGGGCATGGAGCATTGTGATTACGGGGGTCTTGAAGCATTGTGATGACAAGGGCATGGAGCATTGTGAGGCGAAGGCCATGGAACATTGTGATGACATGCGTCATGGAGCTTTGTGATGACAAGGGCATGGAGCATTGTGATTACATGGGTCTTGGAGCATTGTGCTGACAAGGGTCCTGGAGCCTTGTGATGACAAGGCCGTGGAACATTGTGATGGCAGGGGTCATGGAGCTTGTTATGACAGAGGTAATGGAGCATTGTGATGAGAAGTGCATTGAGCATTGGTCTGAAATATTTCATGGATTATTGTGATGAGAGTGGGCATGGCGCATTGTGATGACAAGGGCACGGTACACTGTGATACATGGGTCATGGAGGATTGTAATGACAAGGGCATGGAGCATTGTGATGAGAAGGGCATCGAGCATTGTGATGACAAGTGCCATGGAGCTTTGTGATGACAAGGGCATGGAGCAATGTGATGAGAGGGTTCATGGAGCATTGTGATGACAATGACATGGAGCATTGTGATGCCAAGGGTCATGGAGCTTTGTGATGACAAAGGTCATGCAGTATTGTGAAGATAGGTGTCAGGGAGCATTGTGATGACATATGTAATGGCCCATTGTGATGGCAATGTCATGGAGCATTGTGATGCCAAGTGTCATGGAGGATTCTGATGACAAAGGTAATGGAGCATTGTGAATGACAATGGCTTGGAGCATTGTGATGACAAGGGTCAGGGAGCATTGTTCTGACAAGTGCACGGAGCATTGTGATGACAAGGGTCATGGAGCTTTCTGATGACAAGCTTGTGGAATATTTTGATGACAATGGCATGGAGCATTGGGATGAAAACGGCATGGGGCTTTGTGATGAAAAAGGCGTGTAGCCTTTTGGTGACAGGTTTCAAGGAGCATGCTGACGACAAGTGTCAGGGAGCATTGTGATGACAAGTGTATTGAGAATTGTGATGACAATGGTCATGGAACATTGTGATGAAAAGGGCATGGAGTATTGTGATGACAGGCATCATGGAGCGTTGTGAGGACAAGTGTTATAGAACATTGTGATCACAAGGGTTTTGAGCATTGTGATGACAGAGGTCATGGATCATTTTGATTTCAAGGAGCATGGAGCATTTTGATGACAAGGGCATGCAGCAATGTGATCCCAAGGTTCATGGGAAATTGTGATGACAACAGTAATGGAGTATTGTGATGACAAGCGCCTAGCGCATTGTAATGACAAGGCCATTTAGCATTTTGCTGACAAAGGAATGGAGCATTGTGATGACAGGTGTCATGGAGCACTGTGGTGACAAGAGTCCCGGATCATTATGTTGTCAGGTGTCATGGAGTGTTGTGATGACAGTGGTCATGGAGCATTGTGATGATATTGGTCATGGAGCATTGTGATGAGAAGGTCATAGAGAATTGGGCTGAAAATGTTCATGGAGTATTGTGATGACAGGGGTCATGGAGCATTGTGATGACAAGGGAATGGAGCATGGTGATGACAAGGTCTTGGAGCATTGTGAGGAGATGACCATGGAGACTTGTGATGACAAATCTAATGGAGCATTCTGATGAAAAAGGGAATGGAACATTGTGATTACTGGAGTCTTCGAGCATTGTGATGACAAGGGCATGGAGCATTTTGAGAAGACCATGGAACATTCTGATGACATGCGTCATGGAGCTTTGTGATGACAAGGGCATGGAGCATTGTGATTACATGGAACTTGGAGCATTGTGATGACAAGGGTCATCGAGCCTTGTGATGACAAGGCCGTGGAATATTATGATGGCAGGTGTCATGGAGCATTGTTACGACAGAGGTAACGGAGCATTGTGATGAGAAGGGCATTGAGCATTGATCTGAAATGTTTCATGGATTACTGTGATGAGAGTGGGCATGGCGGTTTGTCATGACAAGGGCACGGTACACTGTGATACATGGGTCATGGAGGATTGTAATGACAATGTCATGGAGCATTGTGATGAGAATGGCATCGAGCATTGTGATGACAAGTGTCATGGAGCTTTGTGATGACAAGGACATGGAGCAGTGTGATGAGAGGGTTCATGGAGCATTGTGATGACAATGACATGGAGCATTGTGATGCCAAGGGTCATGGAGCTTTGTGATGACAAAGGTCATGGAGCATTTTGATGACAAGTGTGTGGTGCATTGTGATGAGAAGGGCAGGGAGCATTTTGATGACAGGGTCATGCAGCAATTTGATGAAAAGTGTAATGGAACATTTTGATGCCAGGGGTTATAGAACATTGTGATGCCAGGGGTCATGGAGCTTTGGGATGAAAAGGGTCATGGAGCATTTTGATGACAGGGGTTATGGAACATTGTGATGTCAGGGGTCATGGAACATTGTGCTGATAAGGGGATGTAGCATTGTGATGACAGGGGTCATGGAACATTGTGATAACAGGGGTGAGGGAGGATTGTGATGACTAGTGATGGAACATTGTGATATCTCATGTGAGAGAGTATTTGGATGAGAAGTGCATGGAGCATTGTGATTACAAGGTTTATGGAGCATAGCGATGACAAGGTTGTGGATCATTGTGGTGAAAAGCACATGGCACAATTTGATGACAAGGGTCATGGAGCATTGTTCTGACAAAGGCATGGAGCATTGTGATGACAAGGGTCACGGAGCATTGTGGTTACAAAGGTCACAGAGCCTTGTGATGACGCGGGCATGGATTGTTGTGATGACAAACGTTATGAAGCATTGTGATGACTGTAGTCACGGAGCATTGTGATGACAGGGGTCATGGAGCATTGTGATGACAATGGCATGGAGCATTGTGATGCCAAGTGTCATGGAGGATTCTGATGACAAAGGTAATGGAGCATTGTGGTGACAATGGTTTGGAGCATTGTGATGACAAGGATCAGGGAGCATTGTGCTGACAAGTGCATTGAGCACTGTGATGACAAGGGCATGGATCATTGTGATGACAAGGGTCATGGAGCATTGGGCTAAAAATGTGCATGGAGTATTGTGATGACAGGGGTCATGGAGCATTGTGATGACAAGGGAATGGAGCATGTTGATGACAAGGTCTTGGAGCATTGTGATGAGATGACCATGGAGACTTGTGATGACAAGTCTAATGGAGCATTCTTATGAAAAGGGGCATGGAGCATTGTGATTACGGGGGTCTTGAAGCATTGTGATGACAAGGGCATGGAGCATTGTGAGGCGAAGGCCATGGAACATTGTGATGACATGCGTCATGGAGCTTTGTGATGACAAGGGCATGGAGCATTGTGATTACATGGGTCTTGGAGCATTGTGCTGACAAGGGTCCTGGAGCCTTGTGATGACAAGGCCGTGGAACATTGTGATGGCAGGGGTCATGGAGCTTGTTATGACAGAGGTAATGGAGCATTGTGATGAGAAGTGCATTGAGCATTGGTCTGAAATATTTCATGGATTATTGTGATGAGAGTGGGCATGGCGCATTGTGATGACAAGGGCACGGTACACTGTGATACATGGGTCATGGAGGATTGTAATGACAAGGGCATGGAGCATTGTGATGAGAAGGGCATCGAGCATTGTGATGACAAGTGCCATGGAGCTTTGTGATGACAAGGGCATGGAGCAATGTGATGAGAGGGTTCATGGAGCATTGTGATGACAATGACATGGAGCATTGTGATGCCAAGGGTCATGGAGCTTTGTGATGACAAAGGTCATGCAGTATTGTGAAGATAGGTGTCAGGGAGCATTGTGATGACATATGTAATGGCCCATTGTGATGGCAATGTCATGGAGCATTGTGATGCCAAGTGTCATGGAGGATTCTGATGACAAAGGTAATGGAGCATTGTGAATGACAATGGCTTGGAGCATTGTGATGACAAGGGTCAGGGAGCATTGTTCTGACAAGTGCACGGAGCATTGTGATGACAAGGGTCATGGAGCTTTCTGATGACAAGCTTGTGGAATATTTTGATGACAATGGCATGGAGCATTGGGATGAAAACGGCATGGGGCTTTGTGATGAAAAAGGCGTGTAGCCTTTTGGTGACAGGTTTCAAGGAGCATGCTGACGACAAGTGTCAGGGAGCATTGTGATGACAAGTGTATTGAGAATTGTGATGACAATGGTCATGGAACATTGTGATGAAAAGGGCATGGAGTATTGTGATGACAGGCATCATGGAGCGTTGTGAGGACAAGTGTTATGGAACATTGTGATCACAAGGGTTTTGAGCATTGTGATGACAGAGGTCATGGATCATTTTGATTTCAAGGAGCATGGAGCATTTTGATGACAAGGGCATGCAGCAATGTGATCCCAAGGTTCATGGGAAATTGTGATGACAACAGTAATGGAGTATTGTGATGACAAGCGTCTAGCGCATTGTAATGACAAGGCCATTTAGCATTTTGCTGACAAAGGAATGGAGCATTGTGATGACAGGTGTCATGGAGCACTGTGGTGACAAGAGTCCCGGATCATTATGTTGTCAGGTGTCATGGAGTGTTGTGATGACAGTGGTCATGGAGCATTGTGATGATATTGGTCATGGAGCATTGTGATGAGAAGGTCATAGAGAATTGGGCTGAAAATGTTCATGGAGTATTGTGATGACAGGGGTCATGGAGCATTGTGATGACAAGGGAATGGAGCATGGTGATGACAAGGTCTTGGAGCATTGTGAGGAGATGACCATGGAGACTTGTGATGTCAAATCTAATGGAGCATTCTGATGAAAAAGGGAATGGAACATTGTGATTACTGGAGTCTTCGAGCATTGTGATGACAAGGGCATGGAGCATTTTGAGAAGACCATGGAACATTCTGATGACATGCGTCATGGAGCTTTGTGATGACAAGGGCATGGAGCATTGTGATTACATGGAACTTGGAGCATTGTGATGACAAGGGTCATGGAGCCTTGTGATGACAAGGCCGTGGAATATTATGATGGCAGGTGTCATGAAGCATTGTTACGACAGAGGTAATGGAGCATTGTGATGAGAAGGGCATTGAGCATTGATCTGAAATGTTTCATGGATTACTGTGATGAGAGTGGGCATGGCGGTTTGTCATGACAAGGGCACGGTACACTGTGATACATGGGTCATGGAGGATTTTAATGACAATGTCATGGAGCATTGTGATGAGAATGGCATCGAGCATTGTGATGACAAGTGTCATGGAGCTTTGTGATGACAAGGACATGGAGCAGTGTGATGAGAGGGTTCATGGAGCATTGTGATGACAATGACATGGAGCATTGTGATGCCAAGGGTCATGGAGCTTTGTGATGACAAAGGTCATGGAGCATTTTGATGACAAGTGTGTGGTGCATTGTGATGAGAAGGGCAGGGAGCATTTTGATGACAGGGTCATGCAGCAATTTGATGAAAAGTGTAATGGAACATTTTGATGCCAGGGGTTATAGAACATTGTTATGCCAGGGGTCATGGAGCTTTGGGATGAAAAGGGTCATGGAGCATTTTGATGACAGGGGTTATGGAACATTGTGATGTCAGGGGTCATGGAACATTGTGCTGATAAGGGGATGTAGCATTGTGATGACAGGGGTCATGGAACATTGTGATAACAGGGGTGAGGGAGGATTGTGATGACTAGTGATGGAACATTGTGATATCTCATGTGAGAGAGTATTTGGATGAGAAGTGCATGGAGCATTGTGATTACAAGGTTTATGGAGCATAGTGATGACAAGGTTGTGGATCATTGTGGTGAAAAGCGCATGGCACAATTTGATGACAAGGGTCATGGAGCATTGTTCTGACAAAGGCATGGAGCATTGTGATGACAAGGGTCACGGAGCATTGTGGATACAAAGGTCACAGAGCCTTGTGATGATGCGGGCATGGATTGTTGTGATGACAAACGTTATGAAGCATTGTGATGACTGTAGTCACGGAGCATTGTGATGACAGGGGTCATGGAGCATTGTGATGACAATGGCATGGAGCATTGTGATGCCAAGTGTCATGGAGGATTCTGATGACAAAGGTAATGGAGCATTGTGGTGACAATGGTTTGGAGCATTGTGATGACAAGGATCAGGGAGCATTGTGCTGACAAGTGCATGGAGCATTGTGATGACAAGGGCATGGATCATTGTGATGACAAGGGTCATGGAGCATTGGGCTGAAAATGTGCATGGAGTATTGTGATGACAGGGGTCATGGAGCATTGTGATGACAAGGGAATGGAGCATGTTGATGACAAGGTCCTGGAGCATTGTGATGAGATGACCATGGAGACTTGTGATGACAAGTCTAATGGAGCATTCTTATGAAAAGGGGCATGGAGCATTGTGATTACGGGGGTCTTGAAGCATTGTGATGACAAGGGCATGGAGCATTGTGAGGCGAAGGCCATGGAACATTGTGATGACATGCGTCATGGAGCTTTGTGATGACAAGGGCATGGAGCATTGTGATTACATGGGTCTTGGAGCATTGTGCTGACAAGGGTCCTGGAGCCTTGTGATGACAAGGCCGTGGAACATTGTGATGGCAGGGGTCATGGAGCTTGTTATGACAGAGGTAATGGAGCATTGTGATGAGAAGTGCATTGAGCATTGGTCTGAAATATTTCATGGATTATTGTGATGAGAGTGGGCATGGCGCATTGTGATGACAAGGGCACGGTACACTGTGATACATGGGTCATGGAGGATTGTAATGACAAGGGCATGGAGCATTGTGATGAGAAGGGCATCGAGCATTGTGATGACAAGTGCCATGGAGCTTTGTGATGACAAGGGCATGGAGCAATGTGATGCGAGGGTTCATGGAGCATTGTGATGACAATGACATGGAGCATTGTGATGCCAAGGGTCATGGAGCTTTGTGATGACAAAGGTCATGGAGCATTTTGATGACAAGGGTGTGGTGCATTGTGATGAGAACGGCAGGGAGCATTGTGATGACCAGGTAATGCAGTATTGTAAAGAGAGGTGTCAGGGAGCATTGTGATGACATATGTAATGGCCCATTGTGATGACAATGGCATGGAGCATTGTGATGCAAACTTCCATTGAGGATTCTGATCACAAAGATAATGGAGCATTGTGATGACAATGGCTTGGAGCATTGTGATGACAAGTGTCAGGGAGCATTGTGCTGACAAGTGCATGGAGAATTGTGATGACAAGGGTCATGGAGCATTCTGATGACAAGCTTGTGTAGTATATTGATGACAATGGCATGGAGCATTGGGATGAAAAGGGCATGGGGCTTTGTGATGAAAAAGGCATGGAGCCTTTTCGTGACAGGGTTCAAGGAGCATTCTGATGACCAGTGTCAGGGAGCATTGTGATGACAAGTGTATTGAGAATTGTGATGACAAAGGTCATGGAGCATTGTGATGAAAAGGGCATGGATTATTGTGATGACAGTCATCACGGAGCGTTGTGAGGACAAGTGTTATGGAACATTGTGATCACAAGGGTTTGGAGCATTGTGATGACAGAGGTCATGGATCATTTAGTTTTCAAGGAGCATGGAGCATTGTGATGACAAGGGCATGAAGCAATGTGATCCCAAAGTTCATGGAGGATTGTGATGACAACAGTAATGGAGTATTGTGATGACAAGCGCCTAGCGCATTGTAATGACAAGGCCATTTAGCATTTTGCTGACAAAGGAATGGAGCATTGTGATGACAGGTGTCATGGAGCACTGTGGTGACAAGCGTCACAGAGCCTTGTGAAAACAAGTGTCATGGAACATTGGGATGACAAGGGCATGGATCATTGTGATGACAATGGTCATGGAGCATTGGGCTGAAAATGTTCATGGAGTATTGTGATGACAGGGGTCATGGAGCATTGTGATTACAGGGGTCTTGGAGCATTGTGATGACAAGAGTCCCGGATCATTATGTTGTCAGGTGTCATGGAGTGTTGTGATGACAGTGGTCATGGAGCATTGTGATGATATTGGTCATGGAGCATTGTGATGAGAAGGTCATAGAGAATTGGGCTGAAAATGTTCATGGAGTATTGTGATGACAGGGGTCATGGAGCATTGTGATGACAAGGGAAAGGAGCATGGTGATGACAAGGTCTTGGAGCATTGTGAGGAGATGACCATGGAGACTTGTGATGACAAATCTAATGGAGCATTCTGATGAAAAAGGGAATGGAACATTGTGATTACTGGAGTCTTCGAGCATTGTGATGACAAGGGCATGGAGCATTGTGAGGAGAAGACCATGGAACATTCTGATGACATGCGTCATGGAGCTTTGTGATGACAAGGGCATGGAGCATTGTGATTACATGGAACTTGGAGCATTGTGATGACAAGGGTCATGGAGCCTTGTGATGACAAGGCCGTGGAATATTATGATGGCAGGTGTCATGGAGCATTGTTACGACAGAGGTAACGGAGCATTGTGATGAGAAGGGCATTGAGCATTGATCTGAAATATTTCATGGATTACTGTGATGAGAGTGGGCATGGCGGTTTGTCATGACAAGGGCACGGTACACTGTGATACATGGGTCATGGAGGATTGTAATGACAATGTCATGGAGCATTGTGATGAGAATGGCATCGAGCATTGTGATGACAAGTGTCATGGAGCTTTGTGATGACAAGGACATGGAGCAGTGTGATGAGAGGGTTCATGGAGCATTGTGATGACAATGACATGGAGCATTGTGATGCCAAGGGTCATGGAGCTTTGTGATGACAAAGGTCATGGAGCATTTTGATGACAAGTGTGTGGTGCATTGTGATGAGAAGGGCAGGGAGCATTTTGATGACAGGGTCATGCAGCAATTTGATGAAAAGTGTAATGGAACATTTTGATGCCAGGGGTTATAGAACATTGTGCTGCCAGGGGTCATGGAGCTTTGGGATGAAAAGGGTCATGGAGCATTTTGATGACAGGGGTTATGGAACATTGTGATGTCAGGGGTCATGGAACATTGTGCTGATAAGGGGATGTAGCATTGTGATGACAGGGGTCATGGAACATTGTGATAACAGGGGTGAGGGAGGATTGTGATGACTAGTGATGGAACATTGTGATATCTCATGTGAGAGAGTATTTGGATGAGAAGTGCATGGAGCATTGTGATTACAAGGTTTATGGAGCATAGCGATGACAAGGTTGTGGATCATTGTGGTGAAAAGCACATGGCACAATTTGATGACAAGGGTCATGGAGCATTGTTCTGACAAAGGCATGGAGCATTGTGATGACAAGGGTCAGGGAGCATTGTTCTGACAAGTGCATGGAGCATTGTGATGACAAGGGTCATGGAGCTTTCTGATGACAAGCTTGTGGAATATTTTGATGACAATGGCATGGAGCATTGGGATGAAAACGGCATGGGGCTTTGTGATGAAAAAGGCGTGTAGCCTTTTGGTGACAGGTTTCAAGGAGCATGCTGACGACAAGTGTCAGGGAGCATTGTGATGACAAGTGTATTGAGAATTGTGATGACAATGGTCATGGAACATTGTGATGAAAAGGGCATGGAGTATTGTGATGACAGGCATCATGGAGCGTTGTGAGGACAAGTGTTATGGAACATTGTGATCACAAGGGTTTTGAGCATTGTGATGACAGAGGTCATGGATCATTTTGATTTCAAGGAGCATGGAGCATTTTGATGACAAGGGCATGCAGCAATGTGATCCCAAGGTTCATGGGAAATTGTGATGACAACAGTAATGGAGTATTGTGATGACAAGCGCCTAGCGCATTGTAATGACAAGGCCATTTAGCATTTTGCTGACAAAGGAATGGAGCATTGTGATGACAGGTGTCATGGAGCACTGTGGTGACAAGAGTCCCGGATCATTATGTTGTCAGGTGTCATGGAGTGTTGTGATGACAGTGGTCATGGAGCATTGTGATGATATTGGTCATGGAGCATTGTGATGAGAAGGTCATAGAGAATTGGGCTGAAAATGTTCATGGAGTATTGTGATGACAGGGGTCATGGAGCATTGTGATGACAAGGGAATGGAGCATGGTGATGACAAGGTCTTGGAGCATTGTGAGGAGATGACCATGGAGACTTGTGATGACAAATCTAATGGAGCATTCTGATGAAAAAGGGAATGGAACATTGTGATTACTGGAGTCTTCGAGCATTGTGATGACAAGGGCATGGAGCATTTTGAGAAGACCATGGAACATTCTGATGACATGCGTCATGGAGCTTTGTGATGACAAGGGTATGGAGCATTGTGATTACATGGAACTTGGAGCATTGTGATGACAAGGGTCATGGAGCCTTGTGATGACAAGGCCGTGGAATATTATGATGGCAGGTGTCATGAAGCATTGTTACGACAGAGGTAACGGAGCATTGTGATGAGAAGGGCATTGAGCATTGATCTGAAATGTTTCATGTATTACTGTGATGAGAGTGGGCATGGCGGTTTGTCATGAAAAGGGCACGGTACACTGTGATACATGGGTCATGGAGGATTGTAATGACAATGTCATGGAGCATTGTGATGAGAATGGCATCGAGCATTGTGATGACAAGTGTCATGGAGCTTTGTGATGACAAGGACATGGAGCAGTGTGATGAGAGGGTTCATGGAGCATTGTGATGACAATGACATGGAGCATTGTGATGCCAAGGGTCATGGAGCTTTGTGATGACAAAGGTCATGGAGCATTTTGATGACAAGTGTGTGGTGCATTGTGATGAGAAGGGCAGGGAGCATTTTGATGACAGGGTCATGCAGCAATTTGATGAAAAGTGTAATGGAACATTTTGATGCCAGGGGTTATAGAACATTGTGATGCCAGGGGTCATGGAGCTTTGGGATGAAAAGGGTCATGGAGCATTTTGATGACAGGGGTTATGGAACATTGTGATGTCAGGGGTCATGGAACATTGTGCTGATAAGGGGATGTAGCATTGTGATGACAGGGGTCATGGAACATTGTGATAACAGGGGTGAGGGAGGATTGTGATGACTAGTGATGGAACATTGTGATATCTCATGTGAGAGAGTATTTGGATGAGAAGTGCATGGAGCATTGTGATTACAAGGTTTATGGAGCATAGCGATGACAAGGTTGTGGATCATTGTGGTGAAAAGCGCATGGCACAATTTGATGACAAGGGTCATGGAGCATTGTTCTGACAAAGGCATGGAGCATTGTGATGACAAGGGTCACGGAGCATTGTGGTTACAAAGGTCACAGAGCCTTGTGATGACGCGGGCATGGATTGTTGTGATGACAAACGTTATGAAGCATTGTGATGACTGTAGTCACGGAGCATTGTGATGACAGGGGTCATGGAGCATTGTGATGACAATGGCATGGAGCATTGTGATGCCAAGTGTCATGGAGGATTCTGATGACAAAGGTAATGGAGCATTGTGGTGACAATGGTTTGGAGCATTGTGATGACAAGGATCAGGGAGCATTGTGCTGACAAGTGCATGGAGCATTGTGATGACAAGGGCATGGATCATTGTGATGACAAGGGTCATGGAGCATTGGGCTAAAAATGTGCATGGAGTATTGTGATGACAGGGGTCATGGAGCATTGTGATGACAAGGGAATGGAGCATGTTGATGACAAGGTCTTGGAGCATTGTGATGAGATGACCATGGAGACTTGTGATGACAAGTCTAATGGAGCATTCTTATGAAAAGGGGCATGGAGCATTGTGATTACGGGGGTCTTGAAGCATTGTGATGACAAGGGCATGGAGCATTGTGAGGCGAAGGCCATGGAACATTGTGATGACATGCGTCATGGAGCTTTGTGATGACAAGGGCATGGAGCATTGTGATTACATGGGTCTTGGAGCATTGTGCTGACAAGGGTCCTGGAGCCTTGTGATGACAAGGCCGTGGAACATTGTGATGGCAGGGGTCATGGAGCTTGTTATGACAGAGGTAATGGAGCATTGTGATGAGAAGTGCATTGAGCATTGGTCTGAAATATTTCATGGATTATTGTGATGAGAGTGGGCATGGCGCATTGTGATGACAAGGGCACGGTACACTGTGATACATGGGTCATGGAGGATTGTAATGACAAGGGCATGGAGCATTGTGATGAGAAGGGCATCGAGCATTGTGATGACAAGTGCCATGGAGCTTTGTGATAACAAGGGCATGGAGCAATGTGATGCGAGGGTTCATGGAGCATTGTGATGACAATGACATGGAGCATTGTGATGCCAAGGGTCATGGAGCTTTGTGATGACAAAGGTCATGGAGCATTTTGATGACAAGGGTGTGGTGCATTGTGATGAGAACGGCAGGGAGCATTGTGATGACCAGGTAATGCAGTATTGTAAAGAGAGGTGTCAGGGAGCATTGTGATGACATATGTAATGGCCCATTGTGATGACAATGGCATGGAGCATTGTGATGCAAACTTCCATTGAGGATTCTGATCACAAAGGTAATGGAGCATTGTGATGACAATGGCTTGGAGCATTGTGATGACAAGTGTCAGGGAGCATTGTGCTGACAAGTGCATGGAGAATTGTGATGACAAGGGTCATGGAGCATTCTGATGACAAGCTTGTGTAGTATATTGATGACAATGGCATGGAGCATTGGGATGAAAAGGGCATGGGGCTTTGTGATGAAAAAGGCATGGAGCCTTTTCGTGACAGGGTTCAAGGAGCATTCTGATGACAAGTGTCAGGGAGCATTGTGATGACAAGTGTATTGAGAATTGTGATGACAAAGGTCATGGAGCATTGTGATGAAAAGGGCATGGATTATTGTGATGACAGTCATCACGGAGCGTTGTGAGGACAAGTGTTATGGAACATTGTGATCACAAGGGTTTGGAGCATTGTGATGACAGAGGTCATGGATCATTTAGATTTCAAGGAGCATGGAGCATTGTGATGACAAGGGCATGAAGCAATGTGATCCCAAAGTTCATGGAGGATTGTGATGACAACAGTAATGGAGTATTGTGATGACAAGCGCCTAGCGCATTGTAATGACAAGGCCATTTAGCATTTTGCTGACAAAGGAATGGAGCATTGTGATGACAGGTGTCATGGAGCACTGTGGTGACAAGCGTCACAGACCCTTGTGAAAACCAGTGTCATGGAACATTGGGATGACAAGGGCATGGATCATTGTGATGACAATGGTCATGGAGCATTGGGCTGAAAATGTTCATGGAGTATTGTGATGACAGGGGTCATGGAGCATTGTGATTACAGGGGTCTTGGAGCATTGTGATGACAAGAGTCCCGGATCATTATGTTGTCAGGTGTCATGGAGTGTTGTGATGACAGTGGTCATGGAGCATTGTGATGATATTGGTCATGGAGCATTGTGATGAGAAGGTCATAGAGAATTGGGCTGAAAATGTTCATGGAGTATTGTGATGACAGGGGTCATGGAGCATTGTGATGACAAGGGAATGGAGCATGGTGATGACAAGGTCTTGGAGCATTGTGAGGAGATGACCATGGAGACTTGTGATGACAAATCTAATGGAGCATTCTGATGAAAAAGGGAATGGAACATTGTGATTACTGGAGTCTTCGAGCATTGTGATGACAAGGGCATGGAGCATTGTGAGGAGAAGACCATGGAACATTCTGATGACATGCGTCATGGAGCTTTGTGATGACAAGGGCATGGAGCATTGTGATTACATGGAACTTGGAGCATTGTGATGACAAGGGTCATGGAGCCTTGTGATGACAAGGCCGTGGAATATTATGATGGCAGGTGTCATGGAGCATTGTTACGACCGAGGTAACGGAGCATTGTGATGAGAAGGGCATTGAGCATTGATCTGAAATGTTTCATGGATTACTGTGATGAGAGTGGGCATGGCGGTTTGTCATGACAAGGGCACGGTACACTGTGATACATGGGTCATGGAGGATTGTAATGACAATGTCATGGAGCATTGTGATGAGAATGGCATCGAGCATTGTGATGACAAGTGTCATGGAGCTTTGTGATGACAAGGACATGGAGCAGTGTGATGAGAGGGTTCATGGAGCATTGTGATGACAATGACATGGAGCATTGTGATGCCAAGGGTCATGGAGCTTTGTGATGACAAAGGTCATGGAGCATTTTGATGACAAGTGTGTGGTGCATTGTGATGAGAAGGGCAGGGAGCATTTTGATGACAGGGTCATGCAGCAATTTGATGAAAAGTGTAATGGAACATTTTGATGCCAGGGGTTATAGAACATTGTGCTGCCAGGGGTCATGGAGCTTTGGGATGAAAAGGGTCATGGAGCATTTTGATGACAGGGGTTATGGAACATTGTGATGTCAGGGGTCATGGAACATTGTGCTGATAAGGGGATGTAGCATTGTGATGACAGGGGTCATGGAACATTGTGATAACAGGGGTGAGGGAGGATTGTGATGACTAGTGATGGAACATTGTGATATCTCATGTGAGAGAGTATTTGGATGAGAAGTGCATGGAGCATTGTGATTACAAGGTTTATGGAGCATAGCGATGACAAGTTTGTGGATCATTGTGGTGAAAAGCACATGGCACAATTTGATGACAAGGGTCATGGAGCATTGTTCTGACAAAGGCATGGAGCATTGTGATGACAAGGGTCAGGGAGCATTGTTCTGACAAGTGCATGGAGCATTGTGATGACAAGGGTCATGGAGCTTTCTGATGACAAGCTTGTGGAATATTTTGATGACAATGGCATGGAGCATTGGGATGAAAACGGCATGGGGCTTTGTGATGAAAAAGGCGTGTAGCCTTTTGGTGACAGGTTTCAAGGAGCATGCTGACGACAAGTGTCAGGGAGCATTGTGATGACAAGTGTATTGAGAATTGTGATGACAATGGTCATGGAACATTGTGATGAAAAGGGCATGGAGTATTGTGATGACAGGCATCATGGAGCGTTGTGAGGACAAGTGTTATGGAACATTGTGATCACAAGGGTTTTGAGCATTGTGATGACAGAGGTCATGGATCATTTTGATTTCAAGGAGCATGGAGCATTTTGATGACAAGGGCATGCAGCAATGTGATCCCAAGGTTCATGGGAAATTGTGATGACAACAGTAATGGAGTATTGTGATGACAAGCGCCTAGCGCATTGTAATGACAAGGCCATTTAGCATTTTGCTGACAAAGGAATGGAGCATTGTGATGACAGGTGTCATGGAGCACTGTGGTGACAAGAGTCCCGGATCATTATGTTGTCAGGTGTCATGGAGTGTTGTGATGACAGTGGTCATGGAGCATTGTGATGATATTGGTCATGGAGCATTGTGATGAGAAGGTCATAGAGAATTGGGCTGAAAATGTTCATGGAGTATTGTGATGACAGGGGTCATGGAGCATTGTGATGACAAGGGAATGGAGCATGGTGATGACAAGGTCTTGGAGCATTGTGAGGAGAAGACCATGGAGACTTGTGATGACAAATCTAATGGAGCATTCTGATGAAAAAGGGAATGGAACATTGTGATTACTGGAGTCTTCGAGCATTGTGATGACAAGGGCATGGAGCATTTTGAGAAGACCATGGAACATTCTGATGACATGCGTCATGGAGCTTTGTGATGACAAGGGCATGGAGCATTGTGATTACATGGAACTTGGAGCATTGTGATGACAAGGGTCATGGAGCCTTGTGATGACAAGGCCGTGGAATATTATGATGGCAGGTGTCATGAAGCATTGTTACGACAGAGGTAACGGAGCATTGTGATGAGAAGGGCATTGAGCATTGATCTGAAATGTTTCATGGATTACTGTGATGAGAGTGGGCATGGCGGTTTGTCATGAAAAGGGCACGGTACACTGTGATACATGGGTCATGGAGGATTGTAATGACAATGTCATGGAGCATTGTGATGAGAATGGCATCGAGCATTGTGATGACAAGTGTCATGGAGCTTTGTGATGACAAGGACATGGAGCAGTGTGATGAGAGGGTTCATGGAGCATTGTGATGACAATGACATGGAGCATTGTGATGCCAAGGGTCATGGAGCTTTGTGATGACAAAGGTCATGGAGCATTTTGATGACAAGTGTGTGGTGCATTGTGATGAGAAGGGCAGGGAGCATTTTGATGACAGGGTCATGCAGCAATTTGATGAAAAGTGTAATGGAACATTTTGATGCCAGGGGTTATAGAACATTGTGCTGCCAGGGGTCATGGAGCTTTGGGATGAAAAGGGTCATGGAGCATTTTGATGACAGGGGTTATGGAACATTGTGATGTCAGGGGTCATGGAACATTGTGCTGATAAGGGGATGTAGCATTGTGATGACAGGGGTCATGGAACATTGTGATAACAGGGGTGAGGGAGGATTGTGATGACTAGTGATGGAACATTGTGATATCTCATGTGAGAGAGTATTTGGATGAGAAGTGCATGGAGCATTGTGATTACAAGGTTTATGGAGCATAGCGATGACAAGGTTGTGGATCATTGTGGTGAAAAGCGCATGGCACAATTTGATGACAAGGGTCATGGAGCATTGTTCTGACAAAGGCATGGAGCATTGTGATGACAAGGGTCACGGAGCATTGTGGTTACAAAGGTCACAGAGCCTTGTGATGACGCGGGCATGGATTGTTGTGATGACAAACGTTATGAAGCATTGTGATGACTGTAGTCACGGAGCATTGTGATGACAGGGGTCATGGAGCATTGTGATGACAATGGCATGGAGCATTGTGATGCCAAGTGTCATGGAGGATTCTGATGACAAAGGTAATGGAGCATTGTGGTGACAATGGTTTGGAGCATTGTGATGACAAGGATCAGGGAGCATTGTGCTGACAAGTGCATGGAGCATTGTGATGACAAGGGCATGGATCATTGTGATGACAAGGGTCATGGAGCATTGGGCTGAAAATGTGCATGGAGTATTGTGATGACAGGGGTCATGGAGCATTGTGATGACAAGGGAATGGAGCATGTTGATGACAAGGTCTTGGAGCATTGTGATGAGATGACCATGGAGACTTGTGATGACAAGTCTAATGGAGCATTCTTATGAAAAGGGGCATGGAGCATTGTGATTACGGGGGTCTTGAAGCATTGTGATGACAAGGGCATGGAACATTGTGAGGCGAAGGCCATGGAACATTGTGATGACATGCGTCATGGAGCTTTGTGATGACAAGGGCATGGAGCATTGTGATTACATGGGTCTTGGAGCATTGTGCTGACAAGGGTCCTGGAGCCTTGTGATGACAAGGCCGTGGAACATTGTGATGGCAGGGGTCATGGAGCTTGTTATGACAGAGGTAATGGAGCATTGTGATGAGAAGTGCATTGAGCATTGGTCTGAAATATTTCATGGATTATTGTGATGAGAGTGGGCATGGCGCATTGTGATGACAAGGGCACGGTACACTGTGATACATGGGTCATGGAGGATTGTAATGACAAGGGCATGGAGCATTGTGATGAGAAGGGCATCGAGCATTGTGATGACAAGTGCCATGGAGCTTTGTGATGACAAGGGCATGGAGCAATGTGATGAGAGGGTTCATGGAGCATTGTGATGACAATGACATGGAGCATTGTGATGCCAAGGGTCATGGAGCTTTGTGATGACAAAGGTCATGGAGCATTTTGATCACAAGGGTGTGGTGCATTGTGATGAGAACGGCAGGGAGCATTGTGATGACCAGGTAATGCAGTATTGTAAAGAGAGGTGTCAGGGAGCATTGCGATGACATATGTAATGGCCCATTGTGATGACAATGGCATGGAGCATTGTGATGCAAACTTCCATTGAGGATTCTGATCACAAAGGTAATGGAGCATTGTGATGACAATGGCTTGGAGCATTGTGATGACAAGTGTCAGGGAGCATTGTGCTGACAAGTGCATGGAGAATTGTGATGACAAGGGTCATGGAGCATTCTGATGACAAGCTTGTGTAGTATATTGATGACAATGGCATGGAGCATTGGGATGAAAAGGGCATGGGGCTTTGTGATGAAAAAGACATGGAGCCTTTTCGTGACAGGGTTCAAGGAGCATTCTGATGACAAGTGTCAGGGAGCATTGTGATGACAAGTGTATTGAGAATTGTGATGACAAAGGTCATGGAGCATTGTGATGAAAACGGCATGGATTATTGTCATGACAGGCATCACGGAGCGTTGTGAGGACAAGTGTTATGGAACATTGTGATCACAAGGGTTTGGAGCATTGTGATGACAGAGGTCATGGATCATTTGATTTCAAGGAGCATGGAGCATTGTGATGACAAGGGCATGAAGCAATGTGATCCCAAAGTTCATGGAGGATTGTGATGACAATGGAAATGGAGTATTGTGATGACAAGTGCATAGAGCATTGTAATGACAAGGTCATGTAGTATTTTGCTGACAAAGGCATGGAGCATTGTGATGACAGGTGTCATGGAGCACTGTGATGACAAGCGTCATGGAGCATTGTGAATACATGGGTCATGGAACATTGGGATAACATGGGCATGGATCATTGTGATGACAAGGGTCATGGAGCATTGGGCTGAAAATGTTCATGGAGTATTGTGATGACAGGGGTCATGGTGCATTGTGATTACAGGGGTCTTGGAGCATTGTGATGACAAGAGTCCCGGATCATTGTGTTGTCAGGTGTCATGGAGTGTTGTGATGACAGTGGTCATGGAGCATTGTGATGATATTGGTCATGGAGCATTGTGATGAGAAGGTCATAGAGAATTGGGCTGAAAATGTTCATGGAGTATTGTGATGACAGGGGTCATGGAGCATTGTGATGACAAGGGAATGGAGCATGGTGATGACAAGGTCTTGGAGCATTGTGAGGAGAAGACCATGGAGACTTGTGATGACAAATCTAATGGAGCATTCTGATGAAAAAGGGAATGGAACATTGTGATTACTGGAGTCTTCGAGCATTGTGATGACAAGGGCATGGAGCATTGTGAGGAGAAAACCATGGAACATTCTGATGACATGCGTCATGGAGCTTTGTGATGACAAGGGCATGGAGCATTGTGATTACATGGATCTTGGAGCATTGTGATGAAAAGGGTCATGGAGCCTTGTGATGACAAGTCCGTGGATTATTATGATGGCAGGTGTCATGGAGCATTGTTACGACAGAGGTAACGGAGCATTGTGATGAGAAGGGCATTGAGCATTGATCTGAAATGTTTCATGGATTACTGTGATGAGAGTGGGCATGGCGGTTTGTCATGACAAGGGCACGGTACACTGTGATACATGGGTCATTGAGGATTGCAATGACAAGGTCATGGAGCATTGTGATGAGAATGGCATCGAGAATTGTGATGACAAGTGTCATGGAGCTTTGTGATGACAAGGACATGGAGCAGTGTGATGAGAGGGTTCATGGAGCATTGTGATGACAATGACATGGAGCATTGTGATGCCAAGGGTCATGGAGCTTTGTGATGACAAAGGTCATGGAGCATTTTGATGACAAGTGTGTGGTGCATTGTGATGAGAAGGGCAGGGAGCATTTTGATGACAGGGTCATGCAGCAATTTGATGAAAAGTGTAATGGAACATTTTGATGCCAGGGGTTATAGAACATTGTGCTGCCAGGGGTCATGGAGCTTTGGGATGAAAAGGGTCATGGAGCATTTTGATGACAGGGGTTATGGAACATTGTGATGTCAGGGGTCATGGAACATTGTGCTGATAAGGGGATGTAGCATTGTGATGACAGGGGTCATGGAACATTGTGATAACAGGGGTGAGGGAGGATTGTGATGACTAGTGATGGAACATTGTGATATCTCATGTGAGAGAGTATTTGGATGAGAAGTGCATGGAGCATTGTGATTACAAGGTTTATGGAGCATAGCGATGACAAGGTTGTGGATCATTGTGGTGAAAAGCACATGGCACAATTTGATGACAAGGGTCATGGAGCATTGTTCTGACAAAGGCATGGAGCATTGTGATGACAAGGGTCACGGAGCATTGTGGTTACAAAGGTCACAGAGCCTTGTGATGACGCGGGCATGGATTGTTGCGATGACAAACGTTATGAAGCATTGTGATGACTGTAGTCACGGAGCATTGTGATGACAGGGGTCATGGAGCATTGTGATGACAATGGCATGGAGCATTGTGATGCCAAGTGTCATGGAGGATTCTGATGACAAAGGTAATGGAGCATTGTGGTGACAATGGTTTGGAGCATTGTGATGACAAGGATCAGGGAGCATTGTGCTGACAAGAGCATGGAGCTTTGTGATGACAAGGGCATGGATCATTGTGATGACAAGGGTCATGGAGCATTGGGCTAAAAATGTGCATGGAGTATTGTGATGACAGGGGTCATGGAGCATTGTGATGACAAGGGAATGGAGCATGTTGATGACAAGGTCTTGGAGCATTGTGATGAGATGACCATGGAGACTTGTGATGACAAGTCTAATGGAGCATTCTTATGAAAAGGGGCATGGAGCATTGTGATTACGGGGGTCTTGAAGCATTGTGATGACAAGGGCATGGAGCACTGTGAGGCGAAGGCCATGGAACATTGTGATGACATGCGTCATGGAGCTTTCTGATGACAAGGGCATGGAGCATTGTGATTACATGGGTCTTGGAGCATTGTGCTGACAAGGGTCCTGGAGCCTTGTGATGACAAGGCCGTGGAACATTGTGATGGCAGGGGTCATGGAGCTTGTTATGACAGAGGTAATGGAGCATTGTGATGAGAAGTGCATTGAGCATTGGTCTGAAATATTTCATGGATTATTGTGATGAGAGTGGGCATGGCGCATGGTGATGACAAGGGCACGGTACACTGTGATACATGGGTCATGGAGGATTGTAATGACAAGGGCATGGAGCATTGTGATGAGAAAGGCATCGAGCATTGTGATGACAAGTGCCATGGAGCTTTGTGATGACAAGGGCATGGAGCAATGTGATGAGAGGGTTCATGGAGCATTGTGATGACAATGACATGGAGCATTGTGATGCCAAGTGTCATGGAGATTTGTGATGACAAAGGTCATGCAGTATTGTGAAGATAGGTGTCAGGGAGCATTGTGATGACATATGTAATGGCCCATTGTGATGGCAATGTCATGGAGCATTGTGATGCCAAGTGTCATGGAGGATTCTGATGACAAAGGTAATGGAGCATTGTGAATGACAATGGCTTGGAGCATTGTGATGACAAGGGTCAGGGAGCATTGTTCTGACAAGTGCATGGAGCATTGTGATGACAAGGGTCATGGAGCTTTCTGATGACAAGCTTGTGGAATATTTTGATGACAATGACATGGAGCATTGGGATGAAAACGGCATGGGGCTTTGTGATGAAAAAGGCGTGTAGCCTTTTGGTGACAGGTTTCAAGGAGCATGCTGACGACAAGTGTCAGGGAGCATTGTGATGACAAGTGTATTGAGAATTGTGATGACAATGGTCATGGAACATTGTGATGAAAAGGGCATGGAGTATTGTGATGACAGGCATCATGGAGCGTTGTGAGGACAAGTGTTATGGAACATTGTGATCACAAGGGTTTTGAGCATTGTGATGACAGAGGTCATGTATCATTTTGATTTCAAGGAGCATGGAGCATTGTGATGACAAGGGCATGAAGCAATGTGATCCCAAGGTTCATGGGAAATTGTGATGACAACAGTAATGGAGTATTGTGATGACAAGCGCCTAGCGCATTGTAATGACAAGGCCATTTAGCATTTTGCTGACAAAGGAATGGAGCATTGTGATGACAGTTGTCATGGAGCACTGTGGTGACAAGCGTCACAGAGCCTTGTGAAAACAAGTGTCATGGAACATTGGGATGACAAGGGCATGGATCATTGTGATGACAATTGTCATGGAGCATTGGGCTGAAAATGTTCATGGAGTATTGTGATGACAGGGGTCATGGAGCATTGTGATTACAGGGGTCTTGGAGCATTTTGATGAAAAGAGTCCCGGATCATTATGTTGTCAGGTGTCATGGAGTATTGTGATGACAGTGGTCATGGAGCATTGTGATGATATTGGTCATGGAGCATTGTGATGAGAAGGTCATAGAGAATTGGGCTGAAAATGTTCATGGAGTATTGTGATGACAGGGGTCATGGAGCATTGTGATGACAAGGGAATGGAGCATGGTGATGACAAGGTCTTGGAGCATTTTGAGGAGATGACCATGGAGACTTGTGATGACAAATCTAATGGAGCATTCTGATGAAAAAGGGAATGGAACATTGTGATTACTGGAGACTTCGAGCATTGTGATGACAAGGGCATGGAGCATTTTGAGAAGACCAAGGAACATTCTGATGACATGCGTCATGGAGCTTTGTGATGACAAGGGCATGGAGCATTGTGATTACATGGATCTTGGAGCATTGTGATGACAAGGGTCATGGAGCCTTGTGATGACAAGGCCGTGGAATATTATGATGGCAGGTGTCATGGAGCATTGTTACGACAGAGGTAACGGAGCATTGTGATGAGAAGGGCATTGAGCATTGATCTGAAATGTTTCATGGATTACTGTGATGAGAGTGGGCATGGCGGTTTGTCATGACAAGGGCACGGTACACTGTGATACATGAGTCATGGAGGATTGTAATGACAATGTCATGGAGCATTGTGATGAGAATGGCATCGAGCATTGTGATGACAAGTGTCATGGAGCTTTGTGATGACAAGGACATGGAGCAATGTGATGAGAGGGTTCATGGAGCATTGTGATGACAATGACATGGAGCATTGTGATGCCAAGGGTCATGGAGCTTTGTGATGACAAAGGTCATGCAGTATTGTGAAGATAGGTGTCAGGGAGCATTGTGATGACATATGTAATGGCCCATTTTGATGGCAATGTCATGGAGCATTGTGATGCCAAGTGTCATGGAGGATTCTGATGACAAAGGTAATGGAGCATTGTGAATGACAATGGCTTGGAGCATTGTGATGACAAGGGTCAGGGAGCATTGTTCTGACAAGTGCATGGAGCATTGTGATGACAAGGGTCATGTAGCTTTCTGATGACAAGCTTGTGGAATATTTTGATGACAATGGCATGGAGCATTGGGATGAAAACGGCATGGGGCTTTGTGATGAAAAAGGCGTGTAGCCTTTTGGTGACAGGTTTCAAGGAGCATGCTGACGACAAGTGTCAGGGAGCATTGTGATGACAAGTGTATTGAGAATTGTGATGACAATGGTCATGGAACATTGTGATGAAAAGGGCATGGAGTATTGTGATGACAGGCATCATGGAGCGTTGTGAGGACAAGTGTTATGGAACATTGTGATCACAATGGTTTTGAGCATTGTGATGACAGAGGTCATGGATCATTTTGATTTCAAGGGGCATGGAGCATTTTGATGACAAGGGCATGCAGCAATGTGATCCCAAGGTTCATGGGAAATTGTGATGACAACAGTAATGGAGTATTGTGATGACAAGCGCCTAGCGCATTGTAATGACAAGGCCATTTAGCATTTTGCTGACAAAGGAATGGAGCATTGTGATGACAGGTGTCATGGAGCACTGTGGTGACAAGAGTCCCGGATCATTATGTTGTCAGGTGTCATGGAGTGTTGTGATGACAGTGGTCATGGAGCATTGTGATGATATTGGTCATGGAGCATTGTGATGAGAACGTCATAGAGAATTGGGCTGAAAATGTTCATGGAGTATTGTGATGACAGGGGTCATGGAGCATTGTGATGACAAGGGAATGGAGCATGGTGATGACAAGGTCTTGGAGCATTGTGAGGAGATGACCATGGAGACTTGTGATGACAAATCTAATGGAGCATTCTGATGAAAAAGGGAATGGAACATTGTGATTACTGGAGTCTTCGAGCATTGTGATGACAAGGGCATGGAGCATTGTGAGGAGAAGACCATGGAACGTTCTGATGACATGCGTCATGGAGCTTTGTGATGACAAGGGCATGGAGCATTGTGATTACATGGAACTTGGAGCATTGTGATGACAAGGGTCATGGAGCCTTGTGATGACAAGGCCGTGGAATATTATGATGGCAGGTGTCATGGAGCATTGTTACGACAGAGGTAACGGAGCATTGTGATGAGAAGGGCATTGAGCATTGATCTGAAATGTTTCATGGATTACTGTGATGAGAGTGGGCATGGCGGTTTGTCATGACAAGGGCACGGTACACTGTGATACATGGGTCATGGAGGATTGTAATGACAATGTCATGGAGCATTGTGATGAGAATGGCATCGAGCATTGTGATGACAAGTGTCATGGAGCTTTGTGATGACAAGGACATGGAGCAGTGTGATGAGAGGGTTCATGGAGCATTGTGATGACAATGACATGGAGCATTGTGATGCCAAGGGTCATGGAGCTTTGTGATGACAAAGATCATGGAGCATTTTGATGACAAGTGTGTGGTGCATTGTGATGAGAAGGGCAGGGAGCATTTTGATGACAGGGTCATGCAGCAATTTGATGAAAATTGTAATGGAACATTTTGATGCCATGGGTTATAGAACATTGTGATGCCAGGGGTCATGGAGCTTTGGGATGAAAAGGGTCATGGAGCATTTTGATGACAGGGGTTATGGAACATTGTGATGTCAGGGGTCATGGAACATTGTGCTGATAAGGGGATGTAGCATTGTAATGACAGGGGTCATGGAACATTGTGATAACAGGGGTGAGGGAGGATTGTGATGACTAGTGATGGAACATTGTGATATCTCATGTGAGAGAGTATTTGGATGAGAAGTGCATGGAGCATTGTGATTACAAGGTTTATGGAGCATAGCGATGACAAGGTTGTGGATCATTGTGGTGAAAAGCGCATGGCACAATTTGATGACAAGGGTCATGGAGCATTGTTCTGACAAAGGCATGGAGCATTGTGATGACAAGGGTCACGGAGCATTGTGGTTACAAAGGTCACAGAGCCTTGTGATGACGCGGGCATGGATTGTTGTGATGACAAACGTTATGAAGCATTGTGATGACTGTAGTCACGGAGCATTGTGATGACAGGGGTCATGGAGCATTGTGATGACAATGGCATGGAGCATTGTGATGCCAAGTGTCATGGAGGATTCTGATGACAAAGGTAATGGAGCATTGTGGTGACAATGGTTTGGAGCATTGTGATGACAAGGATCAGGGAGCATTGTGCTGACAAGTGCATGGAGCATTGTGATGACAAGGGCATGGATCATTGTGATGACAAGGGTCATGGAGCATTGGGCTGAAAATGTGCATGGAGTATTGTGATGACAGGGGTCATGGAGCATTGTGATGACAAGGGAATGGAGCATTCTTATGAAAAGGGGCATGGAGCATTGTGATTACGGGGGTCTTGAAGCATTGTGATGACAAGGGCATGGAGCATTGTGAGGCGAAGGCCATGGAACATTGTGATGACATGCGTCATGGAGCTTTGTGATGACAAGGGCATGGAGCATTGTGATTACATGGGTCTTGGAGCATTGTGCTGACAAGGGTCCTGGAGCCTTGTGATGACAAGGCCGTGGAACATTGTGATGGCAGGGGTCATGGAGCTTGTTATGACAGAGGTAATGGAGCATTGTGATGAGAAGTGCATTGAGCATTGGTCTGAAATATTTCATGGATTATTGTGATGAGAGTGGGCATGGCGCATTGTGATGACAAGGGCACGGTACACTGTGATACATGGGTCATGGAGGATTGTAATGACAAGGGCATGGAGCATTGTGATGAGAAGGGCATCGAGCATTGTGATGACAAGTGCCATGGAGCTTTGTGATGACAAGGGCATGGAGCAATGTGATGCGAGGGTTCATGGAGCATTGTGATGACAATGACATGGAGCATTGTGATGCCAAGGGTCATGGAGCTTTGTGATGACAAGGGCATGGAGCAATGTGTTGCGAGGGTTCATGGACCATTGTGATGACAATGACATGGAGCATTGTGATGCCAAGGGTCATGGAGCTTTGTGATGACAAAGGTCATGGAGCATTTTGATGACAAGGGTGTGGTGCATTGTGATGAGAACGGCAGGGAGCATTGTGATGACCAGGTAATGCAGTATTGTAAAGAGAGGTGTCAGGGAGCATTGTGATGACATATGTAATGGCCCATTGTGATGACAATGGCATGGAGCATTGTGATGCAAACTTCCATTGAGGATTCTGATCACAAAGGTAATGGAGCATTGTGATGACAATGGCTTGGAGCATTGTGATGACAAGTGTCAGGGAGCATTGTGCTGACAAGTGCATGGAGAATTGTGATGACAAGGGTCATGGAGCATTCTGATGACAAGCTTGTGTAGTATATTGATGACAATGGCATGGAGCATTGGGATGAAAAGGGCATGGGGCTTTGTGATGAAAAAGGCATGGAGCCTTTTCGTGACAGGTTTCAAGGAGCATTCTGATGACAAGTGTCAGGGAGCATTGTGATGACAAGTGTATTGAGAATTGTGATGACAAAGGTCATGGAGCATTGTGATGAAAAGGGCATGGATTATTGTGATGACAGTCATCACGGAGCGTTGTGAGGACAAGTGTTATGGAACATTGTGATCACAAGGGTTTGGAGCTTTGTGATGACAGAGGTCATGGATCATTTAGATTTCAAGGAGCATGGAGCATTGTGATGACAAGGGCATGAAGCAATGTGATCCCAAAGTTCATGGAGGATTGTGATGACAACAGTAATGGAGTATTGTGATGACAAGCGCCTAGCGCATTGTAATGACAAGGCCATTTAGCATTTTGCTGACAAAGGAATGGAGCATTGTGATGACAGGTGTCATGGAGCACTGTGGTGACAAGCGTCACAGAGCCTTGTGAAAACAAGTGTCATGGAACATTGGGATGACAAGGGCATGGATCATTGTGATGACAATGGTCATGGAGCATTGGGCTGAAAATGTTCATGGAGTATTGTGATGACAGGGGTCATGGAGCATTGTGATTACAGGGGTCTTGGAGCATTGTGATGACAAGAGTCCCGGATCATTATGTTGTCAGGTGTCATGGAGTGTTGTGATGACAGTGGTCATGGAGCATTGTGATGATATTGGTCATGGAGCATTGTGATGAGAAGGTCATAGAGAATTGGGCTGAAAATGTTCATGGAGTATTGTGATGACAGGGGTCATGGAGCATTGTGATGACAAGGGAATGGAGCATGGTGATGACAAGGTCTTGGAGCATTGTGAGGAGATGACCATGGAGACTTGTGATGACAAATCTAATGGAGCATTCTGATGAAAAAGGGAATGGAACATTGTGATTACTGGAGTCTTCGAGCATTGTGATGACAAGGGCATGGAGCATTGTGAGGAGAAGACCATGGAACATTCTGATGACATGCGTCATGGAGCTTTGTGATGACAAGGGCATGGAGCATTGTGATTACATGGAACTTGGAGCATTGTGATGACAAGGGTCATGGAGCCTTGTGATGACAAGGCCGTGGAATATTATGATGGCAGGTGTCATGGAGCATTCTTACGACAGAGGTAACGGAGCATTGTGATGAGAAGGGCATTGAGCATTGATCTGAAATGTTTCATGGATTACTGTGATGAGAGTGGGCATGGCGGTTTGTCATGACAAGGGCACGGTACACTGTGATACATGGGTCATGGAGGATTGTAATGACAATGTCATGGAGCATTGTGATGAGAATGGCATCGAGCATTGTGATGACAAGTGTCATGGAGCTTTGTGATGACAAGGACATGGAGCAGTGTGATGAGAGGGTTCATGGAGCATTGTGATGACAATGACATGGAGCATTGTGATGCCAAGGGTCATGGAGCTTTGTGATGACAAAGGTCATGGAGCATTTTGATGACAAGTGTGTGGTGCATTGTGATGAGAAGGGCAGGGAGCATTTTGATGACAGGGTCATGCAGCAATTTGATGAAAAGTGTAATGGAACATTTTGATGCCAGGGGTTATAGAACATTGTGATGCCAGGGGTCATGGAGCTTTGGGATGAAAAGGGTCATGGAGCATTTTGATGACAGGGGTTATGGAACATTGTGATGTCAGGGGTCATGGAACATTGTGCTGATAAGGGGATGTAGCATTGTGATGACAGGGGTCATGGAACATTGTGATAACAGGGGTGAGGGAGGATTGTGATGACTAGTGATGGAACATTGTGATATCTCATGTGAGAGAGTATTTGGATGAGAAGTGCATGGAGCATTGTGATTACAAGGTTTATGGAGCATAGCGATGACAAGGTTGTGGATCATTGTGGTGAAAAGCACATGGCACAATTTGATGACAAGGGTCATGGAGCATTGTTCTGACAAAGGCATGGAGCATTGTGATGACAAGGGTCACGGAGCATTGCGGTTACAAAGGTCACAGAGCCTTGTGATGACGCGGGCATGGATTGTTGTGATGACAAACGTTATGAAGCATTGTGATGACTGTAGTCACGGAGCATTGTGATGACAGGGGTCATGGAGCATTGTGATGACCATGGCATGGAGCATTGTGATGCCAAGTGTCATGGAGGATTCTGATGACAAAGGTAATGGAGCATTGTGGTGACAATGGTTTGGAGCATTGTGATGACAAGGATCAGGGAGCATTGTGCTGACAAGTGCATGTAGCATTGTGATGACAAGGGCATGGATCATTGTGATGACAAGGGTCATGGAGCATTGGGCTAAAAATGTGCATGGAGTATTGTGATGACAGGGGTCATGGAGCATTGTGATGACAAGGGAATGGAGCATGTTGATGACAAGGTCTTGGAGCATTGTGATGAGATGACCATGGAGACTTGAGATGACAAGTCTAAAGGAGCATTCTTATGAAAAGGGGCATGGAGCATTGTGATTACGGGGGTCTTGAAGCATTGTGATGACAAGGGCATGGAGCATTGTGAGGCGAAGGCCATGGAACATTGTGATGACATGCGTCATGGAGCTTTGTGATGACAAGGGCATGGAGCATTGTGATTACATGGGTCTTGGAGCATTGTGCTGACAAGGGTCCTGGAGCCTTGTGATGACAAGGCCGTGGAACATTGTGATGGCAGGGGTCATGGAGCTTGTTATGACAGAGGTAATGGAGCATTGTGATGAGAAGTGCATTGAGCATTGGTCTGAAATATTTCATGGATTATTGTGATGAGAGTGGGCATGGCGCATTGTGATGACAAGGGCACGGTACACTGTGATACATGGGTCATGGAGGATTGTAATGACAAGGGCATGGAGCATTGTGATGAGAAGGGCATCGAGCATTGTGATGACAAGTGCCATGGAGCTTTGTGATGACAAGGGCATGGAGCAATGTGATGCGAGGGTTCATGGAGCATTGTGATGACAATGACATGGAGCATTGTGATGCCAAGGGTCATGGAGCTTTGTGATGACAAAGGTCATGCAGTATTGTGAAGATAGGTGTCAGGGAGCATTGTGATGACATATGTAATGGCCCATTGTGATGGCAATGTCATGGAGCATTGTGATGCCAAGTGTCATGGAGGATTCTGATGACAAAGGTAATGGAGCATTGTGAATGACAATGGCTTGGAGCATTGTGATGACAAGTGTCAGGGAGCATTGTTCTGACAAGTGCATGGAGCATTGTGATGACAAGGGTCATGGAGCTTTCTGATGACAAGCTTGTGGAATATTTTGATGACAATGGCATGGAGCATTGGGATGAAAACGGCATGGGGCTTTGTGATGAAAAAGGCGTGTAGCCTTTTGGTGACAGGTTTCAAGGAGCATGCTGACGACAAGTGTCAGGGAGCATTGTGATGAAAAGTGTATTGAGAATTGTGATGACAATGGTCATGGAACATTGTGATGAAAAGGGCATGGAGTATTGTGATGACAGGCATCATGGAGCGTTGTGAGGACAAGTGTTATGGAACATTGTGATCACAAGGGTTTTGAGCATTGTGATGACAGAGGTCATGGATCATTTTGATTTCAAGGAGCATGGAGCATTTTGATGACAAGGGCATGCAGCAATGTGATCCCAAGGTTCATGGGAAATTGTGATGACAACAGTAATGGAGTATTGTGATGACAAGCGCCTAGCGCATTGTAATGACAAGGCCATTTAGCATTTTGCTGACAAAGGAATGGAGCATTGTGATGACAGGTGTCATGGAGCACTGTGGTGACAAGAGTCCCGGATCATTATGTTGTCAGGTGTCATGGAGTGTTGTGATGACAGTGGTCATGGAGCATTGTGATGATATTGGTCATGGAGCATTGTGATGAGAAGGTCATAGAGAATTGGGCTGAAAATGTTCATGGAGTATTGTGATGACAGGGGTCATGGAGCATTGTGATGACAAGGGAATGGAGCATGGTGATGACAAGGTCTTGGAGCATTGTGAGGAGATGACCATGGAGACTTGTGATGACAAATCTAATGGAGCATTCTGATGAAAAAGGGAATGGAACATTGTGATTACTGGAGACTTCGAGCATTGTGATGACAAGGGCATGGAGCATTTTGAGAAGACCATGGAACATTCTGATGACATGCGTCATGGAGCTTTGTGATGACAAGGGCATGGAGCATTGTGATTACATGGAACTTGGAGCATTGTGATGACAAGGGTCATGGAGCCTTGTGATGACAAGGCCGTGGAATATTATGATGGCAGGTGTCATGGAGCATTGTTACGACAGAGGTAACGGAGCATTGTGATGAGAAGGGCATTGAGCATTGATCTGAAATGTTTCATGGATTACTGTGATGAGAGTGGGCATGGCGGTTTGTCATGACAAGGGCACGGTACACTGTGATACATGGGTCATGGAGGATTGTAATGACAATGTCATGGAGCATTGTGATGAGAATGGCATCGAGCATTGTGATGACAAGTGTCATGGAGCTTTGTGATGACAAGGACATGGAGCAGTGTGATGAGAGGGTTCATGGAGCATTGTGATGACAATGACATGGAGCATTGTGATGCCAAGGGTCATGGAGCTTTGTGATGACAAAGGTCATGGAGCATTTTGATGACAAGTGTGTGGTGCATTGTGATGAGAAGGGCAGGGAGCATTTTGATGACAGGGTCATGCAGCAATTTGATGAAAAGTGTAATGGAACATTTTGATGCCAGGGGTTATAGAACATTGTGATGCCAGGGGTCATGGAGCTTTGGGATGAAAAGGGTCATGGAGCATTTTGATGACAGGGGTTATGGAACATTGTGATGTCAGGGGTCATGGAACATTGTGCTGATAAGGCGATGTAGCATTGTGATGACAGGGGTCATGGAACATTGTGATAACAGGGGTGAGGGAGGATTGTGATGACTAGTGATGGAACATTGTGATATCTCATGTGAGAGAGTATTTGGATGAGAAGTGCATGGAGCATTGTGATTACAAGGTTTATGGAGCATAGCGATGACAAGGTTGTGGATCATTGTGGTGAAAAGCACATGGCACAATTTGATGACAAGGGTCATGGAGCATTGTTCTGACAAAGGCATGGAGCATTGTGATGACAAGGGTCACGGAGCATTGCGGTTACAAAGGTCACAGAGCCTTGTGATGACGCGGGCATGGATTGTTGTGATGACAAACGTTATGAAGCATTGTGATGACTGTAGTCACGGAGCATTGTGATGACAGGGGTCATGGAGCATTGTGATGACAATGGCATGGAGCATTGTGATGCCAAGTGTCATGGAGGATTCTGATGACAAAGGTAATGGAGCATTGTGGTGACAATGGTTTGGAGCATTGTGATGACAAGGATCAGGGAGCATTGTGCTGACAAGTGCATGGAGCATTGTGATGACAAGGGCATGGATCATTGTGATGACAAGGGTCATGGAGCATTGGGCTGAAAATGTGCATGGAGTATTGTGATGACAGGGGTCATGGAGCATTGTGATGACAAGGGAATGGAGCATGTTGATGACAAGGTCTTGGAGCATTGTGATGAGATGACCATGGAGACTTGTGATGACAAGTCTAATGGAGCATTCTTATGAAAAGGGGCATGGAGCATTGTGATTACGGGGGTCTTGAAGCATTGTGATGACAAGGGCATGGAGCATTGTGAGGCGAAGGCCATGGAACATTGTGATGACATGCGTCATGGAGCTTTGTGATGACAAGGGCATGGAGCATTGTGATTACATGTGTCTTGGAGCATTGTGCTGACAAGGGTCCTGGAGCCTTGTGATGACAAGGCCGTGGAACATTGTGATGGCAGGGGTCATGGAGCTTGTTATGACAGAGGTAATATAAGCATTGTGATGAGAAGTGCATTGAGCATTGGTCTGAAATATTTCATGGATTATTGTGATGAGAGTGGGCATGGCGCATTGTGATGACAAGGGCACGGTACATTGTGATACATGGGTCATGGAGGATTGTAATGACAAGGGCATGGAGCATTGTGATGAGAAGGGCATCGAGCATTGTGATGACAAGTGCCATGGAGTTTTGTGATGACAAGGGCATGGAGCAATGTGATGAGAGGGTTCATGGAGCATTGTGATGACAATGACATGGAGCATTGTGATGCCAAGGGTCATGGAGCTTTGTGATGACAAAGGTCATGCAGTATTGTGAAGATAGGTGTCAGGGAGCATTGTGATGACATATGTAATGGCCCATTGTGATGGCAATGTCATGGAGCATTGTGATGCCAAGTGTCATGGAGGATTCTGATGACAAAGGTAATGGAGCATTGTGAATGACAATGGCTTGGAGCATTGTGATGACAAGTGACAGGGAGCATTGTTCTGACAAGTGCATGGAGCATTGTGATGACAAGGGTCATGGAGCTTTCTGATGACAAGCTTGTGGAATATTTTGATGACAATGACATGGAGCATTGGGATGAAAACGGCATGGGGCTTTGTGATGAAAAAGGCGTGTAGCCTTTTGGTGACAGGTTTCAAGGAGCATGCTGACGACAAGTGTCAGGGAGCATTGTGATGACAAGTGTATTGAGAATTGTGATGACAATGGTCATGGAACATTGTGATGAAAAGGGCATGGAGTATTGTGATGACAGGCATCATGGAGCGTTGTGAGGACAAGTGTTATGGAACATTGTGATCACAAGGGTTTTGAGCATTGTGATGACAGAGGTCATGGATCATTTTGATTTCAAGGAGCATGGAGCATTGTGATGACAAGGGCATGCAGCAATGTGATCCCAAGGTTCATGGGAAATTGTGATGACAACAGTAATGGAGTATTGTGATGACAAGCGCCTAGCGCATTGTAATGACAAGGCCATTTAGCATTTTGCTGACAAAGGAATGGAGCATTGTGATGACAGTTGTCATGGAGCACTGTGGTGACAAGCGTCACAGAGCCTTGTGAAAACAAGTGTCATGGAACATTGGGATGACAAGGGCATGGATCATTGTGATGACAATGGTCATGGAGCATTGGGCTGAAAATGTTCATGGAGTATTGTGATGACAGGGGTCATGGAGCATTGTGATTACAGGGGTCTTGGAGCATTGTGATGACAAGAGTCCCGGATCATTATGTTGTCAGGTGTCATGGAGTGTTGTGATGACAGTGGTCATGGAGCATTGTGATGACAAGTGTGTGGTGCATTGTGATGAGAAGGGCAAGGAGCATTTTGATGACAGGGTCATGCAGCAATTTGATGAAAATTGTAATGGAACATTTTGATGCCAGGGGTTATAGAACATTGTGATGCCAGGGGTCATGGAGCTTTGGGATGAAAAGGGTCATGGAGCATTTTGATGACAGGGGTTATGGAACATTGTGATGTCAGGGGTCATGGAACATTGTGCTGATAAGGTGATGTAGCATTGTAATGACAGGGGTCATGGAACATTGTGATAACAGGGGTGAGGGAGGATTGTGATGACTAGTGATGGAACATTGTGATATCTCATGTGAGAGAGTATTTGGATGAGAAGTGCATGGAGCATTGTGATTACAAGGTTTATGGAGCATAGCGATGACAAGGTTGTGGATCATTGTGGTGAAAAGCGCATGGCACAATTTGATGACAAGGGTCATGGAGCATTGTTCTGACAAAGGCATGGAGCATTGTGATGACAAGGGTCACGGAGCATTGTGGTTACAAAGGTCACAGAGCCTTGTGATGACGCGGGCATGGATTGTTGTGATGACAAACGTTATGAAGCATTGTGATGACTGTAGTCACGGAGCATTGTGATGACAGGGGTCATGGAGCATTGTGATGACAATGGCATGGAGCATTGTGATGCCAAGTGTCATGGAGGATTCTGATGACAAAGGTAATGGAGCATTGTGGTGACAATGGTTTGGAGCATTGTGATGACAAGGATCAGGGAGCATTGTGCTGACAAGTGCATGGAGCATTGTGATGACAAGGGCATGGATCATTGTGATGACAAGGGTCATGGAGCATTGGGCTGAAAATGTGCATGGAGTATTGTGATGACAGGGGTCATGGAGCATTGTGATGACAAGGGAATGGAGCATTCTTATGAAAACGGGCATGGAGCATTGTGATTACGGGGGTCTTGAAGCATTGTGATGACAAGGGCATGGAGCATTGTGAGGCGAAGGCCATGGAACATTGTGATGACATGCGTCATGGAGCTTTTTGATGACAAGGGCATGGAGCATTGTGATTACATGGGTCTTGGAGCATTGTGCTGACAAGGGTCCTGGAGCCTTGTGATGACAAGGCCGTGGAACATTGTGATGGCAGGGGTCATGGAGCTTGTTATGACAGAGGTAATGGAGCATTGTGATGAGAAGTGCATTGAGCATTGGTCTGAAATATTTCATGGATTATTGTGATGAGAGTGGGCATGGCGCATTGTGATGACAAGGGCACGGTACACTGTGATACATGGGTCATGGAGGATTGTAATGACAAGGGCATGGAGCATTGTGATGAGAAGGGCATCGAGCATTGTGATGACAAGTGCCATGGAGCTTTGTGATGACAAGGGCATGGAGCAATGTGATGCGAGGGTTCATGGAGCACTGTGATGACAATGACATGGAGCATTGTGATGCCAAGGGTCATGGAGCTTTGTGATGACAAAGGTCATGGAGCATTTTGATGACAAGGGTGTGGTGCATTGTGATGAGAACGGCAGGGAGCATTGTGATGACCAGGTAATGCAGTATTGTAAAGAGAGGTGTCAGGGAGCATTGTGATGACATATGTAATGGCCCATTGTGATGACAATGGCATGGAGCATTGTGATGCAAACTTCCATTGAGGATTCTGATCACAAAGGTAATGGAGCATTGTGATGACAATGGCTTGGAGCATTGTGATGACAAGTGTCAGGGAGCATTGTGCTGACAAGTGCATGGAGAATTGTGATGACAAGGGTCATGGAGCATTCTGATGACAAGCTTGTGTAGTATATTGATGACAATGGCATGGAGCATTGGGATGAAAAGGGCATGGGGCTTTGTGATGAAAAAGGCATGGAGCCTTTTCGTGACAGGGTTCAAGGAGCATTCTGATGACAAGTGTCAGGGAGCATTGTGATGACAAGTGTATTGAGAATTGTGATGACAAAGGTCATGGAGCATTGTGATGAAAAGGGCATGGATTATTGTGATGACAGTCATCACGGAGCGTTGTGAGGACAAGTGTTATGGAACATTGTGATCACAAGGGTTTGGAGCATTGTGATGACAGAGGTCATGGATCATTTAGATTTCAAGGAGCACGGAGCATTGTGATGACAAGGGCATGAAGCAATGTGATCCCAAAGTTCATGGAGGATTGTGATGACAACAGTAATGGAGTATTGTGATGACAAGCGCCTAGCGCATTGTAATGACAAGGCCATTTAGCATTTTGCTGACAAAGGAATGGAGCATTGTGATGACAGGTGTCATGGAGCACTGTGGTGACAAGCATCACAGAGCCTTGTGAAAACAAGTGTCATGGAACATTGGGATGACAAGGGCATGGATCATTGTGATGACAATGGTCATGGAGCATTGGGCTGAAAATGTTCATGGAGTATTGTGATGACAGGGGTCATGGAGCATTGTGATTACAGGGGTCTTGGAGCATTGTGATGACAAGAGTCCCGGATCATTATGTTGTCAGGTGTCATGGAGTGTTGTGATGACAGTGGTCATGGAGCATTGTGATGATATTGGTCATGGAGCATTGTGATGAGAAGGTCATAGAGAATTGGGCTGAAAATGTTCATGGAGTATTGTGATGACAGGGGTCATGGAGCATTGTGATGACAAGGGAATGGAGCATGGTGATGACAAGGTCTTGGAGCATTGTGAGGAGATGACCATGGAGACTTGTGATGACAAATCTAATGGAGCATTCTGATGAAAAAGGGAATGGAACATTGTGATTACTGGAGTCTTCGAGCATTGTGATGACAAGGGCATGGAGCATTGTGAGGAGAAGACCATGGAACATTCTGATGACATGCGTCATGGAGCTTTGTGATGACAAGGGCATGGAGCATTGTGATTACATGGAACTTGGAGCATTGTGATGACAAGGGTCATGGAGCCTTGTGATGACAAGGCCGTGGAATATTATGATGGCAGGTGTCATGGAGCATTGTTACGACAGAGGTAACGGAGCATTGTGATGAGAAGGGCATTGAGCATTGATCTGAAATGTTTCATGGATTACTGTGATGAGAGTGGGCATGGCGGTTTGTCATGACAAGGGCACGGTACACTGTGATACATGGGTCATGGAGGATTGTAATGACAATGTCATGGAGCATTGTGATGAGAATGGCATCGAGCATTGTGATGACAAGTGTCATGGAGCTTTGTGATGACAAGGACATGGAGCAGTGTGATGAGAGGGTTCATGGAGCATTGTGATGACAATGACATGGAGCATTGTGATGCCAAGGGTCATGGAGCTTTGTGATGACAAAGGTCATGGAGCATTTTGATGACAAGTGTGTGGTGCATTGTGATGAGAAGGGCAGGGAGCATTTTGATGACAGGGTCATGCAGCAATTTGATGAAAAGTGTAATGGAACATTTTGATGCCAGGGGTTATAGAACATTGTGATGCCAGGGGTCATGGAGCTTTGGGATGAAAAGGGTCATGGAGCATTTTGATGACAGGGGTTATGGAACATTGTGATGTCAGGGGTCATGGAACATTGTGCTGATAAGGGGATGTAGCATTGAGATGACAGGGGTCATGGAACATTGTGATAACAGGGGTGAGGGAGGATTGTGATGACTAGTGATGGAACATTGTGATATCTCATGTGAGAGAGTATTTGGATGAGAAGTGCATGGAGCATTGTGATTACAAGGTTTATGGAGCATAGCGATGACAAGGTTGTGGATCATTGTGGTGAAAAGCGCATGGCACAATTTGATGACAAGGGTCATGGAGCATTGTTCTGACAAAGGCATGGAGCATTGTGATGACAAGGGTCACGGAGCATTGCGGTTACAAAGGTCACAGAGCCTTGTGATGACGCGGGCATGGATTGTTGTGATGACAAACGTTATGAAGCATTGTGATGACTGTAGTCACGGAGCATTGTGATGACAGGGGTCATGGAGCATTGTGATGACCATGGCATGGAGCATTGTGATGCCAAGTGTCATGGAGGATTCTGATGACAAAGGTAATGGAGCATTGTGGTGACAATGGTTTGGAGCATTGTGATGACAAGGATCAGGGAGCATTGTGCTGACAAGTGCATGGAGCATTGTGATGACAAGGGCATGGATCATTGTGATGACAAGGGTCATGGAGCATTGGGCTAAAAATGTGCATGGAGTATTGTGATGACAGGGGTCATGGAGCATTGTGATGACAAGGGAATGGAGCATGTTGATGACAAGGTCTTGGAGCATTGGGATGAGATGACCATGGAGACTTGAGATGACAAGTCTAAAGGAGCATTCTTATGAAAAGGGGCATGGAGCATTGTGATTACGGGGGTCTTGAAGCATTGTGATGACAAGGGCATGGAGCATTGTGAGGCGAAGGCCATGGAACATTGTGATGACATGCGTCATGGAGCTTTGTGATGACAAGGGCATGGAGCATTGTGATTACATGGGTCTTGGAGCATTGTGCTGACAAGGGTCCTGGAGCCTTGTGATGACAAGGCCGTGGAACATTGTGATGGCAGGGGTCATGGAGCTTGTTATAACAGAGGTAATGGAGCATTGTGATGAGAAGTGCATTGAGCATTGGTCTGAAATATTTCATGGATTATTGGGATGAGAGTGGGCATGGAGCATTGTGATGACAAGGGCACGGTACACTGTGATACATGGGTCATGGAGGATTGTAATGACAAGGGCATGGAGCATTGTGATGAGAAGGGCATCGAGCATTGTGATGACAAGTGCCATGGAGCTTTGTGATGACAAGGGCATGGAGCAATGTGATGCGAGGGTTCATGGAGCATTGTGATGACAATGACATGGAGCATTGTGATGCCAAGGGTCATGGAGCTTTGTGATGACAAAGGTCATGCAGTATTGTGAAGATAGGTGTCAGGGAGCATTGTGATGACATATGTAATGGCCCATTGTGATGGCAATGTCATGGAGCATTGTGATGCCAAGTGTCATGGAGGATTCTGATGACAAAAGTAATGGAGCATTGTGAATGACAATGGCTTGGAGCATTGTGATGACAAGTGTCAGGGAGCATTGTTCTGACAAGTGCATGGAGCATTGTGATGACAAGGGTCATGGAGCTTTCTGATGACAAGCTTGTGGAATATTTTGATGACAATGGCATGGAGCATTGGGATGAAAACGGCATGGGGCTTTGTGATGAAAAAGGCGTGTAGCCTTTTGGTGACAGGTTTCAAGGAGCATGCTGACGACAAGTGTCAGGGAGCATTGTGATGACAAGTGTATTGAGAATTGTGATGACAATGGTCATGGAACATTGTGATGAAAAGGGCATGGAGTATTGTGATGACAGGCATCATGGAGCGTTGTGAGGACAAGTGTTATGGAACATTGTGATCACAAGGGTTTTGAGCATTGTGATGACAGAGGTCATGGATCATTTTGATTTCAAGGAGCATGGAGCATTTTGATGACAAGGGCATGCAGCAATGTGATCCCAAGGTTCATGGGAAATTGTGATGACAACAGTAATGGAGTATTGTGATGACAAGCGCCTAGCGCATTGTAATGACAAGGCCATTTAGCATTTTGCTGACAAAGGAATGGAGCATTGTGATGACAGGTGTCATGGAGCACTGTGGTGACAAGAGTCCCGGATCATTATGTTGTCAGGTGTCATGGAGTGTTGTGATGACAGTGGTCATGGAGCATTGTGATGATATTGGTCATGGAGCATTGTGATGAGAAGGTCATAGAGAATTGGGCTGAAAATGTTCATGGAGTATTGTGATGACAGGGGTCATGGAGCATTGTGATGACAAGGGAATGGAGCATGGTGATGACAAGGTCTTGGAGCATTGTGAGGAGATGACCATGGAGACTTGTGATGACAAATCTAATGGAGCATTCTGATGAAAAAGGGAATGGAACATTGTGATTACTGGAGTCTTCGAGCATTGTGATGACAAGGGCATGGAGCATTTTGAGAAGACCATGGAACATTCTGATGACATGCGTCATGGAGCTTTGTGATGACAAGGGCATGGAGCATTGTGATTACATGGAACTTGGAGCATTGTGATGACAAGGGTCATGGAGCCTTGTGATGACAAGGCCGTGGAATATTATGATGGCAGGTGTCTTGGAGCATTGTTACGACAGAGGTAACGGAGCATTGTGATGAGAAGGGCATTGAGCATTGATCTGAAATGTTTCATGGATTACTGTGATGAGAGTGGGCATGGCGGTTTGTCATGACAAGGGCACGGTACACTGTGATACATGGGTCATGGAGGATTGTAATGACAATGTCATGGAGCATTGTGATGAGAATGGCATCGAGCATTGTGATGACAAGTGTCATGGAGCTTTGTGATGACAAGGACATGGAGCAGTGTGATGAGAGGGTTCATGGAGCATTGTGATGACAATGACATGGAGCATTGTGATGCCAAGGGTCATGGAGCTTTGTGATGACAAAGGTCATGGAGCATTTTGATGACAAGTGTGTGGTGCATTGTGATGAGAAGGGCAGGGAGCATTTTGATGACAGGGTCATGCAGCAATTTGATGAAAAGTGTAATGGAACATTTTGATGCCAGGGGTTATAGAACATTGTGATGCCAGGGGTCATGGAGCTTTGGGATGAAAAGGGTCATGGAGCATTTTGATGACAGGGGTTATGGAACATTGTGATGTCAGGGGTCATGGAACATTGTGCTGATAAGGGGATGTAGCATTGTGATGACAGGGGTCATGGAACATTGTGATAACAGGGGTGAGGGAGGATTGTGATGACTAGTGATGGAACATTGTGATATCTCATGTGAGAGAGTATTTGGATGAGAAGTGCATGGAGCATTGTGATTACAAGGTTTATGGAGCATAGCGATGACAAGGTTGTGGATCATTGTGGTGAAAAGCGCATGGGACAATTTGATGACAAGGGTCATGGAGCATTGTTCTGACAAAGGCATGGAGCATTGTGATGACAAGGGTCACGGAGCATTGTGGTTACAAAGGTCACAGAGCCTTGTGATGACGCGGGCATGGATTGTTGTGATGACAAACGTTATGAAGCATTGTGATGACTGTAGTCACGGAGCATTGTGATGACAGGGGTCATGGAGCATTGTGATGACAATGGCATGGAGCATTGTGATGCCAAGTGTCATGGAGAATTCTGATGACAAAGGTAATGGAGCATTGTGGTGACAATGGTTTGGAGCATTGTGATGACAAGGATCAGGGAGCATTGTGCTGACAAGTGCATGGAGCATTGTGATGACAAGGGCATGGATCATTGTGATGACAAGGGTCATGGAGCATTGGGCTGAAAATGTGCATGGAGTATTGTGATGACAGGGGTCATGGAGCATTGTGATGACAAGGGAATGGAGCATTCTTATGAAAAGGGGCATGGAGCATTGTGATTACGGGGGTCTTGAAGCATTGTGATGACAAGGGCATGGAGCATTGTGAGGCGAAGGCCATGGAACATTGTGATGACATGCGTCATGGAGCTTTGTGATGACAAGGGCATGGAGCATTGTGATTACATGGGTCTTGGAGCATTGTGCTGACAAGGGTCCTGGAGCCTTGTGATGACAAGGCCGTGGAACATTGTGATGGCAGGGGTCATGGAGCTTGTTATGACAGAGGTAATGGAGCATTGTGATGAGAAGTGCATTGAGCATTGGTCTGAAATATTTCATGGATTATTGTGATGAGAGTGGGCATGGCGCATTGTGATGACAAGGGCACGGTACACTGTGATACATGGGTCATGGAGGATTGTAATGACAAGGGCATGGAGCATTGTGATGAGAAGGGCATCGAGCATTGTGATGACAAGTGCCATGGAGCTTTGTGATGACAAGGGCATGGAGCAATGTGATGCGAGGGTTCATGGAGCACTGTGATGACAATGACATGGAGCATTGTGATGCCAAGGGTCATGGAGCTTTGTGATGACAAAGGTCATGGAGCATTTTGATGACAAGGGTGTGGTGCATTGTGATGAGAACGGCAGGGAGCATTGTGATGACCAGGTAATGCAGTATTGTAAAGAGAGGTGTCAGGGAGCATTGTGATGACATATGTAATGGCCCATTGTGATGACAATGGCATGGAGCATTGTGATGCAAACTTCCATTGAGGATTCTGATCACAAAGGTAATGGAGCATTGTGATGACAATGGCTTGGAGCATTGTGATGACAAGTGTCAGGGAGCATTGTGCTGACAAGTGCATGGAGAATTGTGATGACAAGGGTCATGGAGCATTCTGATGACAAGCTTGTGTAGTATATTGATGACAATGGCATGGAGCATTGGGATGAAAAGGGCATGGGGCTTTGTGATGAAAAAGGCATGGAGCCTTTTCGTGACAGGGTTCAAGGAACATTCTGATGACAAGTGTCAGGGAGCATTGTGATGACAAGTGTATTGAGAATTGTGATGACAAAGGTCATGGAGCATTGTGATGAAAAGGGCATGGATTATTGTGATGACAGTCATCACGGAGCGTTGTGAGGACAAGTGTTATGGAACATTGTGATCACAAGGGTTTGGAGCATTGTGATGACAGAGGTCATGGATCATTTAGATTTCAAGGAGCACGGAGCATTGTGATGACAAGGGCATGAAGCAATGTGATCCCAAAGTTCATGGAGGATTGTGATGACAACAGTAATGGAGTATTGTGATGACAAGCGCCTAGCGCATTGTAATGACAAGGCCATTTAGCATTTTGCTGACAAAGGAATGGAGCATTGTGATGACAGGTGTCATGGAGCACTGTGGTGACAAGCGTCACAGAGCCTTGTGAAAACAAGTGTCATGGAACATTGGGATGACAAGGGCATGGATCATTGTGATGACAATGGTCATGGAGCATTGGGCTGAAAATGTTCATGGAGTATTGTGATGACAGGGGTCATGGAGCATTGTGATTACAGGGGTCTTGGAGCATTGTGATGACAAGAGTCCCGGATCATTATGTTGTCAGGTGTCATGGAGTGTTGTGATGACAGTGGTCATGGAGCATTGTGATGATATTGGTCATGGAGCATTGTGATGAGAAGGTCATAGAGAATTGGGCTGAAAATGTTCATGGAGTATTGTGATGACAGGGGTCATGGAGCATTGTGATGACAAGGGAATGGAGCATGGTGATGACAAGGTCTTGGAGCATTGTGAGGAGATGACCATGGAGACTTGTGATGACAAATCTAATGGAGCATTCTGATGAAAAAGGGAATGGAACATTGTGATTACTGGAGTCTGCGAGCATTGTGATGACAAGGGCATGGAGCATTGTGAGGAGAAGACCATGGAACATTCTGATGACATGCGTCATGGAGCTTTGTGATGACAAGGGCATGGAGCATTGTGATTACATGGAACTTGGAGCATTGTGATGACAAGGGTCATGGAGCCTTGTGATGACAAGGCCGTGGAATATTATGATGGCAGGTGTCATGGAGCATTGTTACGACAGAGGTAACGGAGCATTGTGATGAGAAGGGCATTGAGCATTGATCTGAAATGTTTCATGGATTACTGTGATGAGAGTGGGCATGGCGGTTTGTCATGACAAGGGCACGGTACACTGTGATACATGGGTCATGGAGGATTGTAATGACAATGTCATGGAGCATTGTGATGAGAATGGCATCGAGCATTGTGATGACAAGTGTCATGGAGCTTTGTGATGACAAGGACATGGAGCAGTGTGATGAGAGGGTTCATGGAGCATTGTGATGACAATGACATGGAGCATTGTGATGCCAAGGGTCATGGAGCTTTGTGATGACAAAGGTCATGGAGCATTTTGATGACAAGTGTGTGGTGCATTGTGATGAGAAGGGCAGGGAGCATTTTGATGACAGGGTCATGCAGCAATTTGATGAAAAGTGTAATGGAACATTTTGATGCCAGGGGTTATAGAACATTGTGATGCCAGGGGTCATGGAGCTTTGGGATGAAAAGGGTCATGGAGCATTTTGATGACAGGGGTTATGGAACATTGTGATGTCAGGGGTCATGGAACATTGTGCTGATAAGGGGATGTAGCATTGTGATGACAGGGGTCATGGAACATTGTGATAACAGAGGTGAGGGAGGATTGTGATGACTAGTGATGGAACATTGTGATATCTCATGTGAGAGAGTATTTGGATGAGAAGTGCATGGAGCATTGTGATTACAAGGTTTATGGAGCATAGCGATGACAAGGTTGTGGATCATTGTGGTGAAAAGCACATGGCACAATTTGATGACAAGGGTCATGGAGCATTGTTCTGACAAAAGCATGGAGCATTGTGATGACAAGGGTCACGGAGCATTGCGGTTACAAAGGTCACAGAGCCTTGTGATGACGCGGGCATGGATTGTTGTGATGACAAACGTTATGAAGCATTGTGATGACTGTAGTCACGGAGCATTGTGATGACAGGGGTCATGGAGCATTGTGATGACCATGGCATGGAGCATTGTGATGCCAAGTGTCATGGAGGATTCTGATGACAAAGGTAATGGAGCATTGTGGTGACAATGGTTTGGAGCATTGTGATGACAAGGATCAGGGAGCATTGTGCTGACAAGTGCATGGAGCATTGTGATGACAAGGGCATGGATCATTGTGATGACAAGGGTCATGGAGCATTGGGCTAAAAATGTGCATGGAGTATTGTGATGACAGGGGTCATGGAGCATTGTGATGACAAGGGAATGGAGCATGTTGATGACAAGGTCTTGGAGCATTGTGATGAGATGACCATGGAGACTTGAGATGACAAGTCTAAAGGAGCATTCTTATGAAAAGGGGCATGGAGCATTGTGATTACGGGGGTCTTGAAGCATTGTGATGACAAGGGCATGGAGCATTGTGAGGCGAAGGCCATGGAACATTGTGATGACATGCGTCATGGAGCTTTGTGATGACAAGGGCATGGAGCATTGTGATTACATGGGTCTTGGAGCATTGTGCTGACAAGGGTCCTGGAGCCTTGTGATGACAAGGCCGTGGAACATTGTGATGGCAGGGGTCATGGAGCTTGTTATAACAGAGGTAATGGAGCATTGTGATGAGAAGTGCATTGAGCATTGGTCTGAAATATTTCATGGATTATTGTGATGAGAGTGGGCATGGAGCATTGTGATGACAAGGGCACGGTACACTGTGATACATGGGTCATGGAGGATTGTAATGACAAGGGCATGGAGCATTGTGATGAGAAGGGCATCGAGCATTGTGATGACAAGTGCCATGGAGCTTTGTGATGACAAGGGCATGGAGCAATGTGATGCGAGGGTTCATGGAGCATTGTGATGACAATGACATGGAGCATTGTGATGCCAAGGGTCATGGAGCTTTGTGATGACAAAGGTCATGCAGTATTGTGAAGATAGGTGTCAGGGAGCATTGTGATGACATATGTAATGGCCCATTGTGATGGCAATGTCATGGAGCATTGTGATGCCAAGTGTCATGGAGGATTCTGATGACAAAAGTAATGGAGCATTGTGAATGACAATGGCTTGGAGCATTGTGATGACAAGGGTCAGGGAGCATTGTTCTGACAAGTGCATGGAGCATTGTGATGACAAGGGTCATGGAGCTTTCTGATGACAAGCTTGTGGAATATTTTGATGACAATGGCATGGAGCATTGGGATGAAAACGGCATGGGGCTTTGTGATGAAAAAGGCGTGTAGCCTTTTGGTGACAGGTTTCAAGGAGCATGCTGACGACAAGTGTCAGGGAGCATTGTGATGACAAGTGTATTGAGAATTGTGATGACAATGGTCATGGAACATTGTGATGAAAAGGGCATGGAGTATTGTGATGACAGGCATCATGGAGCGTTGTGAGGACAAGTGTTATGGAACATTGTGATCACAAGGGTTTTGAGCATTGTGATGACAGAGGTCATGGATCATTTTGATTTCAAGGAGCATGGAGCATTTTGATGACAAGGGCATGCAGCAATGTGATCCCAAGGTTCATGGGAAATTGTGATGACAACAGTAATGGAGTATTGTGATGACAAGCGCCTAGCGCATTGTAATGACAAGGCCATTTAGCATTTTGCTGACAAAGGAATGGAGCATTGTGATGACAGGTGTCATGGAGCACTGTGGTGACAAGAGTCCCGGATCATTATGTTGTCAGGTGTCATGGAGTGTTGTGATGACAGTGGTCATGGAGCATTGTGATGATATTGGTCATGGAGCATTGTGATGAGAAGGTCATAGAGAATTGGGCTGAAAATGTTCATGGAGTATTGTGATGACAGGGGTCATGGAGCATTGTGATGACAAGGGAATGGAGCATGGTGATGACAAGGTCTTGGAGCATTGTGAGGAGATGACCATGGAGACTTGTGATGACAAATCTAATGGAGCATTCTGATGAAAAAGGGAATGGAACATTGTGATTACTGGAGTCTTCGAGCATTGTGATGACAAGGGCATGGAGCATTTTGAGAAGACCATGGAACATTGTGATGACATGCGTCATGGAGCTTTGTGATGACAAGGGCATGGAGCATTGTGATTACATGGAACTTGGAGCATTGTGATGACAAGGGTCATGGAGCCTTGTGATGACAAGGCCGTGGAATATTATGATGGCAGGTGTCATGGAGCATTGTTACGACAGAGGTAACGGAGCATTGTGATGAGAAGGGCATTGAGCATTGATCTGAAATGTTTCATGGATTACTGTGATGAGAGTGGGCATGGCGGTTTGTCATGACAAGGGCACGGTACACTGTGATACATGGGTCATGGAGGATTGTAATGACAATGTCATGGAGCATTGTGATGAGAATGGCATCGAGCATTGTGATGACAAGTGTCATGGAGCTTTGTGATGACAAGGACATGGAGCAGTGTGATGAGAGGGTTCATGGAGCATTGTGATGACAATGACATGGAGCATTGTGATGCCAAGGGTCATGGAGCTTTGTGATGACAAAGGTCATGGAGCATTTTGATGACAAGTGTGTGGTGCATTGTGATGAGAAGGGCAGGGAGCATTTTGATGACAGGGTCATGCAGCAATTTGATGAAAAGTGTAATGGAACATTTTGATGCCAGGGGTTATAGAACATTGTGATGCCAGGGGTCATGGAGCTTTGGGATGAAAAGGGTCATGGAGCATTTTGATGACAGGGGTTATGGAACATTGTGATGTCAGGGGTCATGGAACATTGTGCTGATAAGGGGATGTAGCATTGTGATGACAGGGGTCATGGAACATTGTGATAACAGGGGTGAGGGAGGATTGTGATGACTAGTGATGGAACATTGTGATATCTCATGTGAGAGAGTATTTGGATGAGAAGTGCATGGAGCATTGTGATTACAAGGTTTATGGAGCATAGCGATGACAAGGTTGTGGATCATTGTGGTGAAAAGCGCATGGCACAATTTGATGACAAGGGTCATGGAGCATTGTTCTGACAAAGGCATGGAGCATTGTGATGACAAGGGTCACGGAGCATTGTGGTTACAAAGGTCACAGAGCCTTGTGATGACGCGGGCATGGATTGTTGTGATGACAAACGTTATGAAGCATTGTGATGACTGTAGTCACGGAGCATTGTGATGACAGGGGTCATGGAGCATTGTGATGACAATGGCATGGAGCATTGTGATGCCAAGTGTCATGGAGGATTCTGATGACAAAGGTAATGGAGCATTGTGGTGACAATGGTTTGGAGCATTGTGATGACAAGGATCAGGGAGCATTGTGCTGACAAGTGCATGGAGCATTGTGATGACAAGGGCATGGATCATTGTGATGACAAGGGTCATGGAGCATTGGGCTGAAAATGTGCATGGAGTATTGTGATGACAGGGGTCATGGAGCATTGTGATGACAAGGGAATGGAGCATTCTTATGAAAAGGGGCATGGAGCATTGTGATTACGGGGGTCTTGAAGCATTGTGATGACAAGGGCATGGAGCATTGTGAGGCGAAGGCCATGGAACATTGTGATGACATGCGTCATGGAGCTTTGTGATGACAAGGGCATGGAGCATTGTGATTACATGGGTCTTGGAGCATTGTGCTGACAAGGGTCCTGGAGCCTTGTGATGACAAGGCCGTGGAACATTGTGATGGCAGGGGTCATGGAGCTTGTTATGACAGAGGTAATGGAGCATTGTGATGAGAAGTGCATTGAGCATTGGTCTGAAATATTTCATGGATTATTGTGATGAGAGTGGGCATGGCGCATTGTGATGACAAGGGCACGGTACACTGTGATACATGGGTCATGGAGGATTGTAATGACAAGGGCATGGAGCATTGTGATGAGAAGGGCATCGAGCATTGTGATGACAAGTGCCATGGAGCTTTGTGATGACAAGGGCATGGAGCAATGTGATGCGAGGGTTCATGGAGCATTGTGATGACAATGACATGGAGCATTGTGATGCCAAGGGTCATGGAGCTTTGTGATGACAAAGGTCATGGAGCATTTTGATGACAAGGGTGTGGTGCATTGTGATGAGAACGGCAGGGAGCATTGTGATGACCAGGTAATGCAGTATTGTAAAGAGAGGTGTCAGGGAGCATTGTGATGACATATGTAATGGCCCATTGTGATGACAATGGCATGGAGCATTGTGATGCAAACTTCCATTGAGGATTCTGATCACAAAGGTAATGGAGCATTGTGATGACAATGGCTTGGAGCATTGTGATGACAAGTGTCAGGGAGCATTGTGCTGACAAGTGCATGGAGAATTGTGATGACAAGGGTCATGGAGCATTCTGATGACAAGCTTGTGTAGTATATTGATGACAATGGCATGGAGCATTGGGATGAAAAGGGCATGGGGCTTTGTGATGAAAAAGGCATGGAGCCTTTTCGTGACAGGGTTCAAGGAACATTCTGATGACAAGTGTCAGGGAGCATTGTGATGACAAGTGTATTGAGAATTGTGATGACAAAGGTCATGGAGCATTGTGATGAAAAGGGCATGGATTATTGTGATGACAGTCATCACGGAGCGTTGTGAGGACAAGTGTTATGGAACATTGTGATCACAAGGGTTTGGAGCATTGTGATGACAGAGGTCATGGATCATTTAGATTTCAAGGAGCATGGAGCATTGTGATGACAAGGGCATGAAGCAATGTGATCCCAAAGTTCATGGAGGATTGTGATGACAACAGTAATGGAGTATTGTGATGACAAGCGCCTAGCGCATTGTAATGACAAGGCCATTTAGCATTTTGCTGACAAAGGAATGGAGCATTGTGATGACAGGTGTCATGGAGCACTGTGGTGACAAGCGTCACAGAGCCTTGTGAAAACAAGTGTCATGGAACATTGGGATGACAAGGGCATGGATCATTGTGATGACAATGGTCATGGAGCATTGGGCTGAAAATGTTCATGGAGTATTGTGATGACAGGGGTCATGGAGCATTGTGATTACAGGGGTCTTGGAGCATTGTGATGACAAGAGTCCCAGATCATTATGTTGTCAGGTGTCATGGAGTGTTGTGATGACAGTGGTCATGGAGCATTGTGATGATATTGGTCATGGAGCATTGTGATGAGAAGGTCATAGAGAATTGGGCTGAAAATGTTCATGGAGTATTGTGATGACAGGGGTCATGGAGCATTGTGATGACAAGGGAATGGAGCATGGTGATGACAAGGTCTTGGAGCATTGTGAGGAGATGACCATGGAGACTTGTGATGACAAATCTAATGGAGCATTCTGATGAAAAAGGGAATGGAACATTGTGATTACTGGAGTCTGCGAGCATTGTGATGACAAGGGCATGGAGCATTGTGAGGAGAAGACCATGGAACATTCTGATGACATGCGTCATGGAGCTTTGTGATGACAAGGGCATGGAGCATTGTGATTACATGGAACTTGGAGCATTGTGATGACAAGGGTCATGGAGCCTTGTGATGACAAGGCCGTGGAATATTATGATGGCAGGTGTCATGGAGCATTGTTACGACAGAGGTAACGGAGCATTGTGATGAGAAGGGCATTGAGCATTGATCTGAAATGTTTCATGGATTACTGTGATGAGAGTGGGCATGGCGGTTTGTCATGACAAGGGCACGGTACACTGTGATACATGGGTCATGGAGGATTGTAATGACAATGTCATGGAGCATTGTGATGAGAATGGCATCGAGCATTGTGATGACAAGTGTCATGGAGCTTTGTGATGACAAGGACATGGAGCAGTGTGATGAGAGGGTTCATGGAGCATTGTGATGACAATGACATGGAGCATTGTGATGCCAAGGGTCATGGAGCTTTGTGATGACAAAGGTCATGGAGCATTTTGATGACAAGTGTGTGGTGCATTGTGATGAGAAGGGCAGGGAGCATTTTGATGACAGGGTCATGCAGCAATTTGATGAAAAGTGTAATGGAACATTTTGATGCCAGGGGTTATAGAACATTGTGATGCCAGGGGTCATGGAGCTTTGGGATGAAAAGGGTCATGGAGCATTTTGATGACAGGGGTTATGGAACATTGTGATGTCAGGGGTCATGGAACATTGTGCTGATAAGGGGATGTAGCATTGTGATGACAGGGGTCATGGAACATTGTGATAACAGGGGTGAGGGAGGATTGTGATGACTAGTGATGGAACATTGTGATATCTCATGTGAGAGAGTATTTGGATGAGAAGTGCATGGAGCATTGTGATTACAAGGTTTATGGAGCATAGCGATGACAAGGTTGTGGATCATTGTGGTGAAAAGCACATGGCACAATTTGATGACAAGGGTCATGGAGCATTGTTCTGACAAAGGCATGGAGCATTGTGATGACAAGGGTCACGGAGCATTCCGGTTACAAAGGTCACAGAGCCTTGTGATGACGCGGGCATGGATTGTTGTGATGACAAACGTTATGAAGCATTGTGAAGACTGTAGTCACGGAGCATTGTGATGACAGGGGTCATGGAGCATTGTGATGACCATGGCATGGAGCATTGTGATGCCAAGTGTCATGGAGGATTCTGATGACAAAGGTAATGGAGCATTGTGGTGACAATGGTTTGGAGCATTGTGATGACAAGGATCAGGGAGCATTGTGCTGACAAGTGCATGGAGCATTGTGATGACAAGGGCATGGATCATTGTGATGACAAGGGTCATGGAGCATTGGGCTAAAAATGTGCATGGAGTATTGTGATGACAGGGGTCATGGAGCATTGTGATGACAAGGGAATTGAGCATGTTGATGACAAGGTCTTGGAGCATTGTGATGAGATGACCATGGAGACTTGAGATGACAAGTCTAAAGGAGCATTCTTATGAAAAGGGGCATGGAGCATTGTGATTACGGGGGTCTTGAAGCATTGTGATGACAAGGGCATGGAGCATTGTGAGGCGAAGGCCATGGAACATTGTGATGACATGCGTCATGGAGCTTTGTGATGACAAGGGCATGGAGCATTGTGATTACATGGGTCTTGGAGCATTGTGCTGACAAGGGTCCTGGAGCCTTGTGATGACAAGGCCGTGGAACATTGTGATGGCAGGGGTCATGGAGCTTGTTATGACAGAGGTAATGGAGCATTGTGATGAGAAGTGCATTGAGCATTGGTCTGAAATATTTCATGGATTATTGTGATGAGAGTGGGCATGGCGCATTGTGATGACAAGGGCACGGTACACTGTGATACATGGGTCATGGAGGATTGTAATGACAAGGGCATGGAGCATTGTGATGAGAAGGGCATCGAGCATTGTGATGACAAGTGCCATGGAGCTTTGTGATGACAAGGGCATGGAGCAATGTGATGCGAGGGTTCATGGAGCATTGTGATGACAATGACATGGAGCATTGTGATGCCAAGGGTCATGGAGCTTTGTGATGACAAAGGTCATGCAGTATTGTGAAGATAGGTGTCAGGGAGCATTGTGATGACATATGTAATGGCCCATTGTGATGGCAATGTCATGGAGCATTGTGATGCCAAGTGTCATGGAGGATTCTGATGACAAAGGTAATGGAGCATTGTGAATGACAATGGCTTGGAGCATTGTGATGACAAGGGTCAGGGAGCATTGTTCTGACAAGTGCATGGAGCATTGTGATGACAAGGGTCATGGAGCTTTCTGATGACAAGCTTGTGGAATATTTTGATGACAATGGCATGGAGCATTGGGATGAAAACGGCATGGGGCTTTGTGATGAAAAAGGCGTGTAGCCTTTTGGTGACAGGTTTCAAGGAGCATGCTGACGACAAGTGTCAGGGAGCATTGTGATGACAAGTGTATTGAGAATTGTGATGACAATGGTCATGGAACATTGTGATGAAAAGGGCATGGAGTATTGTGATGACAGGCATCATGGAGCGTTGTGAGGACAAGTGTTATGGAACATTGTGATCACAAGGGTTTTGAGCATTGTGATGACAGAGGTCATGGATCATTTTGATTTCAAGGAGCATGGAGCATTTTGATGACAAGGGCATGCAGCAATGTGATCCCAAGGTTCATGGGAAATTGTGATGACAACAGTAATGGAGTATTGTGATGACAAGCGCCTAGCGCATTGTAATGACAAGGCCATTTAGCATTTTGCTGACAAAGGAATGGAGCATTGTGATGACAGGTGTCATGGAGCACTGTGGTGACAAGAGTCCCGGATCATTATGTTGTCAGGTGTCATGGAGTGTTGTGATGACAGTGGTCATGGAGCATTGTGATGATATTGGTCATGGAGCATTGTGATGAGAAGGTCATAGAGAATTGGGCTGAAAATGTTCATGGAGTATTGTGATGACAGGGGTCATGGAGCATTGTGATGACAAGGGAATGGAGCATGGTGATGACAAGGTCTTGGAGCATTGTGAGGAGATGACCATGGAGACTTGTGATGACAAATCTAATGGAGCATTCTGATGAAAAAGGGAATGGAACATTGTGATTACTGGAGTCTTCGAGCATTGTGATGACAAGGGCATGGAGCATTTTGAGAAGACCATGGAACATTCTGATGACATGCGTCATGGAGCTTTGTGATGACAAGGGCATGGAGCATTGTGATTACATTGAACTTGGAGCATTGTGATGACAAGGGTCATGGAGCCTTGTGATGACAAGGCCGTGGAATATTATGATGGCAGGTGTCATGGAGCATTGTTACGACAGAGGTAACGGAGCATTGTGATGAGAAGGGCATTGAGCATTGATCTGAAATGTTTCATGGATTACTGTGATGAGAGTGGGCATGGCGGTTTGTCATGACAAGGGCACGGTACACTGTGATACATGGGTCATGGAGGATTGTAATGACAATGTCATGGAGCATTGTGATGAGAATGGCATCGAGCATTGTGATGACAAGTGTCATGGAGCTTTGTGATGACAAGGACATGGAGCAGTGTGATGAGAGGGTTCATGGAGCATTGTGATGACAATGACATGGAGCATTGTGATGCCAAGGGTCATGGAGCTTTGTGATGACAAAGGTCATGGAGCATTTTGATGACAAGTGTGTGGTGCATTGTGATGAGAAGGGCAGGGAGCATTTTGATGACAGGGTCATGCAGCAATTTGATGAAAAGTGTAATGGAACATTTTGATGCCAGGGGTTATAGAACATTGTGATGCCAGGGGTCATGGAGCTTTGGGATGAAAAGGGTCATGGAGCATTTTGATGACAAGGGTTATGGAACATTGTGATGTCAGGGGTCATGGAACATTCTGCTGATAAGGGGATGTAGCATTGTGATGACAGGGGTCATGGAACATTGTGATAACAGGGGTGAGGGAGGATTGTGATGACTAGTGATGGAACATTGTGATATCTCATGTGAGAGAGTATTTGGATGAGAAGTGCATGGAGCATTGTGATTACAAGGTTTATGGAGCATAGCGATGACAAGGTTGTGGATCATTGTGGTGAAAAGCGCATGGCACAATTTGATGACAAGGGTCATGGAGCATTGTTCTGACAAAGGCATGGAGCATTGTGATGACAAGGGTCACGGAGCATTGTGGTTACAAAGGTCACAGAGCCTTGTGATGACGCGGGCATGGATTGTTGTGATGACAAACGTTATGAAGCATTGTGATGACTGTAGTCACGGAGCATTGTGATGACAGGGGTCATGGAGCATTGTGATGACAATGGCATGGAGCATTGTGATGCCAAGTGTCATGGAGGATTCTGATGACAAAGGTAATGGAGCATTGTGGTGACAATGGTTTGGAGCATTGTGATGACAAGGATCAGGGAGCATTGTGCTGACAAGTGCATGGAGCATTGTGATGACAAGGGCATGGATCATTGTGATGACAAGGGTCATGGAGCATTGGGCTGAAAATGTGCATGGAGTATTGTGATGACAGGGGTCATGGAGCATTGTGATGACAAGGGAATGGAGCATGTTGATGACAAGGTCTTGGAGCATTGTGATGAGATGACCATGGAGACTTGTGATGACAAGTCTAATGGAGCATTCTTATGAAAAGGGGCATGGAGCATTGTGATTACGGGGGTCTTGAAGCATTGTGATGACAAGGGCATGGAGCATTGTGAGGCGAAGGCCATGGAACATTGTGATGACATGCGTCATGGAGCTTTGTGATGACAAGGGCATGGAGCATTGTGATTACATGGGTCTTGGAGCATTGTGCTGACAAGGGTCCTGGAGCCTTGTGATGACAAGGCCGTGGAACATTGTGATGGCAGGGGTCATGGAGCTTGTTATGACAGAGGTAATGGAGCATTGTGATGAGAAGTGCATTGAGCATTGGTCTGAAATATTTCATGGATTATTGTGATGAGAGTGGGCATGGCGCATTGTGATGACAAGGGCACGGTACACTGTGATACATGGGTCATGGAGGATTGTAATGACAAGGGCATGGAGCATTGTGATGAGAAGGGCATCGAGCATTGTGATGACAAGTGCCATGGAGCTTTGTGATGACAAGGGCATGGAGCAATGTGATGCGAGGGTTCATGGACCATTGTGATGACAATGACATGGAGCATTGTGATGCCAAGGGTCATGGAGCTTTGTGATGACAAAGGTCATGGAGCGTTTTGATGACAAGGGTGTGGTGCATTGTGATGAGAACGGCAGGGAGCATTGTGATGACCAGGTAATGCAGTATTGTAAAGAGAGGTGTCAGGGAGCATTGTGATGACATATGTAATGGCCCATTGTGATGACAATGGCATGGAGCATTGTGATGCAAACTTCCATTGAGGATTCTGATCACAAAGGTAATGGAGCATTGTGATGACAATGGCTTGGAGCATTGTGATGACAAGTGTCAGGGAGCATTGTGCTGACAAGTGCATGGAGAATTGTGATGACAAGGGTCATGGAGCATTCTGATGACAAGCTTGTGTAGTATATTGATGACAATGGCATGGAGCATTGGGATGAAAAGGGCATGGGGCTTTGTGATGAAAAAGGCATGGAGCCTTTTCGTGACAGGGTTCAAGGAGCATTCTGATGACAAGTGTCAGGGAGCATTGTGATGACAAGTGTATTGAGAATTGTGATGACAAAGGTCGTGGAGCATTGTGATGAAAAGGGCATGGATTATTGTGATGACAGTCATCACGGAGCGTTGTGAGGACAAGTGTTATGGAACATTGTGATCACAAGGGTTTGGAGCATTGTGATGACAGAGGTCATGGATCATTTAGATTTCAAGGAGCATGGAGCATTGTGATGACAAGGGCATGAAGCAATGTGATCCCAAAGTTCATGGAGGATTGTGATGACAACAGTAATGGAGTATTGTGATGACAAGCGCCTAGCGCATTGTAATGACAAGGCCATTTAGCATTTTGCTGACAAAGGAATGGAGCATTGTGATGACAGGTGTCATGGAGCACTGTGGTGACAAGCGTCACAGAGCCTTGTGAAAACAAGTGTCATGGAACATTGGGATGACAAGGGCATGGATCATTGTGATGACAATGGTCATGGAGCCTTGGGCTGAAAATGTTCATGGAGTATTGTGATGACAGGGGTCATGGAGCATTGTGATTACAGGGGTCTTGGAGCATTGTGATGACAAGAGTCCCGGATCATTATGTTGTCAGGTGTCATGGAGTGTTGTGATGACAGTGGTCATGGAGCATTGTGATGATATTGGTCATGGAGCATTGTGATGAGAAGGTCATAGAGAATTGGGCTGAAAATGTTCATGGAGTATTGTGATGACAGGGGTCATGGAGCATTGTGATGACAAGGGAATGGAGCATGGTGATGACAAGGTCTTGGAGCATTGTGAGGAGATGACCATGGAGACTTGTGATGACAAATCTAATGGAGCATTCTGATGAAAAAGGGAATGGAACATTGTGATTACTGGAGTCTTCGAGCATTGTGATGACAAGGGCATGGAGCATTGTGAGGAGAAGACCATGGAACATTCTGATGACATGCGTCATGGAGCTTTGTGATGACAAGGGCATGGAGCATTGTGATTACATGGAACTTGGAGCATTGTGATGACAAGGGTCATGGAGCCTTGTGATGACAAGGCCGTGGAATATTATGATGGCAGGTGTCATGGAGCATTGTTACGACAGAGGTAACGGAGCATTGTGATGAGAAGGGCATTGAGCATTGATCTGAAATGTTTCATGGATTACTGTGATGAGAGTGGGCATGGCGGTTTGTCATGACAAGGGCACGGTACACTGTGATACATGGGTCATGGAGGATTGTAATGACAATGTCATGGAGCATTGTGATGAGAATGGCATCGAGCATTGTGATGACAAGTGTCATGGAGCTTTGTGATGACAAGGACATGGAGTAGTGTGATGAGAGGGTTCATGGAGCATTGTGATGACAATGACATGGAGCATTGTGATGCCAAGGGTCATGGAGCTTTGTGATGACAAAGGTCATGGAGCATTTTGATGACAAGTGTGTGGTGCATTGTGATGAGAAGGGCAGGGAGCATTTTGATGACAGGGTCATGCAGCAATTTGATGAAAAGTGTAATGGAACATTTTGATGCCAGGGGTTATAGAACATTGTGATGCCAGGGGTCATGGAGCTTTGGGATGAAAAGGGTCATGGAGCATTTTGATGACAGGGGTTATGGAACATTGTGATGTCAGGGGTCATGGAACATTGTGCTGATAAGGGGATGTAGCATTGTGATGACAGGGGTCATGGAACATTGTGATAACAGGGGTGAGGGAGGATTGTGATGACTAGTGATGGAACATTGTGATATCTCATGTGAGAGAGTATTTGGATGAGAAGTGCATGGAGCATTGTGATTACAAGTTTTATGGAGCATAGCGATGACAAAGTTGTGGATCATTGTGGTGAAAAGCACATGGCACAATTTGATGACAAGGGTCATGGAGCATTGTTCTGACAAAGGCATGGAGCATTGTGATGACAAGGGTCACGGAGCATTCCGGTTACAAAGGTCACAGAGCCTTGTGATGACGCGGGCATGGATTGTTGTGATGACAAACGTTATGAAGCATTGTGAAGACTGTAGTCACGGAGCACTGTGATGACAGGGGTCATGGAGCATTGTGATGACCATGGCATGGAGCATTGTGATGCCAAGTGTCATGGAGGATTCTGATGACAAAGGTAATGGAGCATTGTGGTGACAATGGTTTGGAGCATTGTGATGACAAGGATCAGGGAGCATTGTTCTGACAAGTGCATGGAGCATTGTGATGACAAGGGCAGGGATCATTGTGATGACAAGGGTCATGGAGCATTGGGCTAAAAATGTGCATGGAGTATTGTGATGACAGGGGTCATGGAGCATTGTGATGACAAGGGAATGGAGTATGTTGATGACAAGGTCTTGGAGCATTGTGATGAGATGACCATGGAGACTTGAGATGACAAGTCTAAAGGAGCATTCTTATGAAAAGGGGCATGGAGCATTGTGATTACGGGGGTCTTGAAGCATTGTGATGACAAGGGCATGGAGCATTGTGAGGCGAAGGCCATGGAACATTGTGATGACATGCGTCATGGAGCTTTGTGATGACAAGGGCATGGAGCATTGTGATTACATGGATCTTGGAGCATTGTGCTGACAAGGGTCCTGGAGCCTTGTGATGACAAGGCCGTGGAACATTGTGATGGCAGGGGTCATGGAGCTTGTTATGACAGAGGTAATGGAGCATTGTGATGAGAAGTGCATTGAGCATTGGTCTGAAATATTTCATGGATTATTGTGATGAGAGTGGGCATGGCGCATTGTGATGACAAGGGCACGGTACACTGTGATACATGGGTCATGGACGATTGTAATGACAAGGGCATGGAGCATTGTGATGAGAAGGGCATCGAGCATTGTGATGACAAGTGCCATGGAGCTTTGTGATGACAAGGGCATGGAGCAATGTGATGCGAGGGTTCATGGAGCATTGTGATGACAATGACATGGAGCATTGTGATGCCAAGGGTCATGGAGCTTTGTGATGACAAAGGTCATGGAGCATTTTGATGACAAGGGTGTGGTGCATTGTGATGAGAACGGCAGGGAGCATTGTGATGACCAGGTAATGCAGTATTGTAAAGAGAGGTGTCAGGGAGCATTGTGATGACATATGTAATGGCCCATTGTGATGACAATGGCATGGAGCATTGTGATGCAAACTTCCATTGAGGATTCTGATCACAAAGGTAATGGAGCATTGTGATGACAATGGCTTGGAGCATTGTGATGACAAGTGTCAGGGAGCATTGTGCTGACAAGTGCATGGAGAATTGTGATGACAAGGGTCATGGAGCATTCTGATGACAAGCTTGTGTAGTATATTGATGACAATGGCATGGAGCATTGGGATGAAAAGGGCATGGGGCTTTGTGATGAAAAAGGCATGGAGCCTTTTCGTGACAGGGTTCAAGGAGCATTCTGATGACAAGTGTCAGGGAGCATTGTGATGACAAGTGTATTGAGAATTGTGATGACAAAGGTCATGGAGCATTGTGATGAAAAGGGCATGGATTATTGTGATGACAGTCATCACGGAGCGTTGTGAGGACAAGTGTTATGGAACATTGTGATCACAAGGGTTTGGAGCATTGTGATGACAGAGGTCATGGATCATTTAGATTTCAAGGAGCATGGAGCATTGTGATGACAAGGGCATGAAGCAATGTGATCCCAAAGTTCATGGAGGATTGTGATGACAACAGTAATGGAGTATTGTGATGACAAGCGCCTAGCGCATTGTAATGACAAGGCCATTTAGCATTTTGCTGACAAAGGAATGGAGCATTGTGATGACAGGTGTCATGGAGCACTGTGATGACAAGCGTCACAGAGCCTTGTGAAAACAAGTGTCATGGAACATTGGGATGACAAGGGCATGGATCATTGTGATGACAATGGTCATGGAGCATTGGGCTGAAAATGTTCATGGAGTATTGTGATGACAGGGGTCATGGAGCATTGTGATGATATTGGTCATGGAGCATTGTGATGAGAAGGTCATAGAGAATTGGGCTGAAAATGTTCATGGAGTATTGTGATGACAGGGGTCATGGAGCATTGTGATGACAAGGGAATGGAGCATGGTGATGACAAGGTCTTGGAGCATTGTGAGGAGATGACCATGGAGACTTGTGATGACAAATCTAATGGAGCATTCTGATGAAAAAGGGAATGGAACATTGTGATTACTGGAGTCTTCGAGCATTGTGATGACAAGGGCATGGAGCATTGTGAGGAGAAGACCATGGAACATTCTAATGACATGCGTCATGGAGCTTTGTGATGACAAGGGCATGGAGCATTGTGATTACATGGAACTTGGAGCATTGTGATGACAAGGGTCATGGAGCCTTGTGATGACAAGGCCGTGGAATATTATGATGGCAGGTGTCATGGAGCATTGTTACGACAGAGGTAACGGAGCATTGTGATGAGAAGGGCATTGAGCATTGATCTGAAATGTTTCATGGATTACTGTGATGAGAGTGGGCATGGCGGTTTGTCATGACAAGGGCACGGTACACTGTGATACATGGGTCATGGAGGATTGTAATGACAATGTCATGGAGCATTGTGATGAGAATGGCATCGAGCATTGTGATGACAAGTGTCATGGAGCTTTGTGATGACAAGGACATGGAGCAGTGTGATGAGAGGGTTCATGGAGCATTGTGATGACAATGACATGGAGCATTGTGATGCCAAGGGTCATGGAGCTTTGTGATGACAAAGTTCATGGAGCATTTTGATGACAAGTGTGTGGTGCATTGTGATGAGAAGGGCAGGGAGCATTTTGATGACAGGGTCATGCAGCAATTTGATGAAAAGTGTAATGGAACATTTTGATGCCAGGGGTTATAGAACATTGTGATGCCAGGGGTCATGGAGCTTTGGGATGAAAAGGGTCATGGAGCATTTTGATGACAGGGGTTATGGAACATTGTGATGTCAGGGGTCATGGAACATTGTGCTGATAAGGGGATGTAGCATTGTGATGACAGGGGTCATGGAACATTGTGATAACAGGGGTGAGGGAGGATTGTGATGACTACTGATGGAACATTGTGATATCTCATGTGAGAGAGTATTTGGATGAGAAGTGCATGGAGCATTGTGATTACAAGGTTTATGGAGCATAGCGATGACAAGGTTGTGGATCATTGTGGTGAAAAGCGCATGGCACAATTTGATGACAAGGGTCATGGAGCATTGTTCTGACAAAGGCATGGAGCATTGTGATGACAAGGGTCACGGAGCATTGTGGTTACAAAGGTCACAGAGCCTTGTGATGACGCGGGCATGGATTGTTGTGATGACAAACGTTATGAAGCATTGTGATGACTGTAGTCACGGAGCATTGTGATGACAGGGGTCATGGAGCATTGTGATGACAATGGCATGGAGCATTGTGATGCCAAGTGTCATGGAGGATTCTGATGACAAAGGTAATGGAGCATTGTGGTGATAATGGTTTGGAGCATTGTGATGACAAGGATCAGGGAGCATTGTGCTGACAAGTGCATGGAGCATTGTGATGACAAGGGCATGGATCATTGTGATGACAAGGGTCATGGAGCATTGGGCTGAAAATGTGCATGGAGTATTGTGATGACAGGGGTCATGGAGCATTGTGATGACAAGGGAATGGAGCATGTTGATGACAAGGTCTTGGAGCATTGTGATGAGATGACCATGGAGACTTGTGATGACAAGTCTAATGGAGCATTCTTATGAAAAGGGGCATGGAGCATTGTGATTACGGGGGTCTTGAAGCATTGTGATGACAAGGGCATGGAGCATTGTGAGGCGAAGGCCATGGAACATTGTGATGACATGCGTCATGGAGCTTTGTGATGACAAGGGCATGGAGCATTGTGATTACATGGGTCTTGGAGCATTGTGCTGACAAGGGTCCTGGAGCCTTGTGATGACAAGGCCGTGGAACATTGTGATGGCAGGGGTCATGGAGCTTGTTATGACAGAGGTAATGGAGCATTGTGATGAGAAGTGCATTGAGCATTGGTCTGAAATATTTCATGGATTATTGTGATGAGAGTGGGCATGGCGCATTGTGATGACAAGGGCACGGTACACTGTGATACATGGGTCATGGAGGATTGTAATGACAAGGGCATGGAGCATTGTGATGAGAAGGGCATCGAGCATTGTGATGACAAGTGCCATGGAGCTTTGTGATGACAAGGGCATGGAGCAATGTGATGCGAGGGTTCATGGAGCATTGTGATGACAATGACATGGAGCATTGTGATGCCAAGGGTCATGGAGCTTTGTGATGACAAGGGCATGGAGCAATGTGATGCGAGTGTTCATGGACCATTGTGATGACAATGACATGGAGCATTGTGATGCCAAGGGTCATGGAGCTTTGTGATGACAAAGGTCATGGAGCATTTTGATGACAAGGGTGTGGTGCATTGTGATGAGAACGGCAGGGAGCATTGTGATGACCAGGTAATGCAGTATTGTAAAGAGAGGTGTCAGGGAGCATTGTGATGACATATGTAATGGCCCATTGTGATGACAATGGCATGGAGCATTGTGATGCAAACTTCCATTGAGGATTCTGATCACAAAGGTAATGGAGCATTGTGATGACAATGGCTTGGAGCATTGTGATGACAAGTGTCAGGGAGCATTGTGCTGACAAGTGCATGGAGAATTGTGATGACAAGGGTCATGGAGCATTCTGATGACAAGCTTGTGTAGTATATTGATGACAATGGCATGGAGCATTGGGATGAAAAGGGCATGGGGCTTTGTGATGAAAAAGGCATGGAGCCTTTTCGTGACAGGGTTCAAGGAGCATTCTGATGACAAGTGTCAGGGAGCATTGTGATGACAAGTGTATTGAGAATTGTTATGACAAAGGTCATGGAGCATTGTGATGAAAAGGGCATGGATTATTGTGATGACAGTCATCACGGAGCGTTGTGAAGACAAGTGTTATGGAACATTGTGATCACAAGGGTTTGGAGCATTGTGATGACAGAGGTCATGGATCATTTAGATTTCAAGGAGCATGGAGCATTGTGATGACAAGGGCATGAAGCAATGTGATCCCAAAGTTCATGGAGGATTGTGATGACAACAGTAATGGAGTATTGTGATGACAAGCGCCTAGCGCATTGTAATGACAAGGCCATTTAGCATTTTGCTGACAAAGGAATGGAGCATTGTGATGACAGGTGTCATGGAGCACTGTGGTGACAAGCGTCACAGAGCCTTGTGAAAACAAGTGTCATGGAACATTGGGATGACAAGGGCATGGATCATTGTGATGACAATGGTCATGGAGCATTGGGCTGAAAATGTTCATGGAGTATTGTGATGACAGGGGTCATGGAGCATTGTGATTACAGGGGTCTTGGAGCATTGTGATGACAAGAGTCCCGGATCATTATGTTGTCAGGTGTCATGGAGTGTTGTGATGACAGTGGTCATGGAGCATTGTGATGATATTGGTCATGGAGCATTGTGATGAGAAGGTCATAGAGAATTGGGCTGAAAATGTTCATGGAGTATTGTGATGACAGGGGTCATGGAGCATTGTGATGACAAGGGAATGGAGCATGGTGATGACAAGGTCTTGGAGCATTGTGAGGAGATGACCATGGAGACTTGTGATGACAAATCTAATGGAGCATTCTGATGAAAAAGGGAATGGAACATTGTGATTACTGGAGTCTTCGAGCATTGTGATGACAAGGGCATGGAGCATTGTGAGGAGAAGACCATGGAACATTCTGATGACATGCGTCATGGAGCTTTGTGATGACAAGGGCATGGAGCATTGTGATTACATGGAACTTGGAGCATTGTGATGACAAGGGTCATGGAGCCTTGTGATGACAAGGCCGTGGAATATTATGATGGCAGGTGTCATGGAGCATTGTTACGACAGAGGTAACGGAGCATTGTGATGAGAAGGGCATTGAGCATTGATCTGAAATGTTTCATGGATTACTGTGATGAGAGTGGGCATGGCGGTTTGTCATGACAAGGGCACGGTACACTGTGATACATGGGTCATGGAGGATTGTAATGACAATGTCATGGAGCATTGTGATGAGAATGGCATCGAGCATTGTGATGACAAGTGTCATGGAGCTTTGTGATGACAAGGACATGGAGCAGTGTGATGAGAGGGTTCATGGAGCATTGTGATGACAATGACATGGAGCATTGTGATGCCAAGGGTCATGGAGCTTTGTGATGACAAAGGTCATGGAGCATTTTGATGACAAGTGTGTGGTGCATTGTGATAAGAAGGGCAGGGAGCATTTTGATGACAGGGTCATGCAGCAATTTGATGAAAAGTGTAATGGAACATTTTGATGCCAGGGGTTATAGAACATTGTGATGCCAGGGGTCATGGAGCTTTGGGATGAAAAGGGTCATGGAGCATTTTGATGACAGGGGTTATGGAACATTGTGATGTCAGGGGTCATGGAACATTGTGCTGATAAGGGGATGTAGCATTGTGATGACAGGGGTCATGGAACATTGTGATAACAGGGGTGAGGGAGGATTGTGATGACTAGTGATGGAACATTGTGATATCTCATGTGAGAGAGTATTTGGATGACAAGTGCATGGAGCATTGTGATTACAAGGTTTATGGAGCATAGCGATGACAAGGTTGTGGATCATTGTGGTGAAAAGCACATGGCACAATTTGATGACAAGGGTCATGGAGCATTGTTCTGACAAAGGCATGGAGCATTGTGATGACAAGGGTCATGGAGCATTGTGGTTACAAAGGTCACAGAGCCTTGTGATGACGCGGGCATGGATTGTTGTGATGACAAACGTTATGAAGCATTGTGATGACTGTAGTCACGGAGCATTGTGATGACAGGGGTCATGGAGCATTGTGATGACAATGGCATGGAGCATTGTGATGCCAAGTGTCATGGAGGATTCTGATGACAAAGGTAATGGAGCATTGTGGTGACAATGGTTTGGAGCATTGTGATGACAAGGATCAGGGAGCATTGTGCTGACAAGTGCATGGAGCATTGTGATGACAAGGGCATGGATCATTGTGATGACAAGGGTCATGGAGCATTGGGCTGAAAGTGTGCATGGAGTATTGTGATGACAGGGGTCATGGAGCATTGTGATGACAAGGGAATGGAGCATGTTGATGACAAGGTCTTGGAGCATTGTGATGAGATGACCATGGAGACTTGTGATGACAAGTCTAATGGAGCATTCTTATGAAAAGGGGCATGGAGCATTGTGATTACGGGGGTCTTGAAGCATTGTGATGACAAGGGCATGGAGCATTGTGAGGCGAAGGCCATGGAACATTGTGATGACATGCGTCATGGAGCTTTGTGATGACAAGGGCATGGAGCATTGTGATTACATGGGTCTTGGAGCATTGTGCTGACAAGGGTCCTGGAGCCTTGTGATGACAAGGCCGTGGAACATTGTGATGGCAGGGGTCATGGAGCTTGTTATGACAGAGGTAATGGAGCATTGTGATGAGAAGTGCATTGAGCATTGGTCTGAAATATTTCATGGATTATTGTGATGAGAGTGGGCATGGCGCATTGTGATGACAAGGGCACGGTACACTGTGATACATGGGTCATGGAGGATTGTAATGACAAGGGCATGGAGCTTTGTGATGAGAAGGGCATCGAGCATTGTGATGACAAGTGCGATGGAGCTTTGTGATGACAAGGGCATGGAGCAATGTGATGCGAGGGTTCATGGAGCATTGTGATGACAATGACATGGAGCATTGTGATGCCAAGGGTCATGGAGCTTTGTGATGACAAGGGCATGGAGCAATGTGATGCGAGGGTTCATGGACCATTGTGATGACAATGACATGGAGCATTGTGATGCCAAGGGTCATGGAGCTTTGTGATGACAAAGGTCATGGAGCATTTTGATGACAAGGGTGTGGTGCATTGTGATGAGAACGGCAGGGAGCATTGTGATGACCAGGTAATGCAGTATTGTAAAGAGAGGTGTCAGGGAGCATTGTGATGACATATGTAATGGCCCATTGTGATGACAATGGCATGGAGCATTGTGATGCAAACTTCCATTGAGGATTCTGATCACAAAGGTAATGGAGCATTGTGATGACAATGGCTTGGAGCATTGTGATGACAAGTGTCAGGGAGCATTGTGCTGACAAGTGCATGGAGAATTGTGATGACAAGGGTCATGGAGCATTCTGATGACAAGCTTGTGTAGTATATTGATGACAATGGCATGGAGCATTGGGATGAAAAGGGCATGGGGCTTTGTGATGAAAAAGGCATGGAGCCTTTTCGTGACAGGGTTCAAGGAGCATTCTGATGACAAGTGTCAGGGAGCATTGTGATGACAAGTGTATTGAGAATTGTGATGACAAAGGTCATGGAGCATTGTGATGAAAAGGGCATGGATTATTGTGATGACAGTCATCACGGAGCGTTGTGAGGACAAGTGTTATGGAACATTGTGATCACAAGGGTTTGGAGCATTGTGATGACAGAGGTCATGGATCATTTAGATTTCAAGGAGCACGGAGCATTGTGATGACAAGGGCATGAAGCAATGTGATCCCAAAGTTCATGGAGGATTGTGATGACAACAGTAATGGAGTATTGTGATGACAAGCGCCTATCGCATTGTAATGACAAGGCCATTTAGCATTTTGCTGACAAAGGAATGGAGCATTGTGATGACAGGTGTCATGGAGCACTGTGGTGACAAGCGTCACAGAGCCTTGTGAAAACAAGTGTCATGGAACATTGGGATGACAAGGGCATGGATCATTGTGATGACAATGGTCATGGAGCATTGGGCTGAAAATGTTCATGGAGTATTGTGATGACAGGGGTCATGGAGCATTGTGATTACAGGGGTCTTGGAGCATTGTGATGACAAGAGTCCCGGATCATTATGTTGTCAGGTGTCATGGAGTGTTGTGATGACAGTGGTCATGGAGCATTGTGATGATATTGGTCATGGAGCATTGTGATGAGAAGGTCATAGAGAATTGGGCTGAAAATGTTCATGGAGTATTGTGATGACAGGGGTCATGGAGCATTGTGATGACAAGGGAATGGAGCATGGTGATGACAAGGTCTTGGAGCATTGTGAGGAGATGACCATGGAGACTTGTGATGACAAATCTAATGGAGCATTCTGATGAAAAAGGGAATGGAACATTGTGATTACTGGAGTCTTCGAGCATTGTGATGACAAGGGCATGGAGCATTGTGAGGAGAAGACCATGGAACATTCTGATGACATGCGTCATGGAGCTTTGTGATGACAAGGGCATGGAGCATTGTGATTACATGGAACTTGGAGCATTGTGATGACAAGGGTCATGGAGCCTTGTGATGACAAGGCCGTGGAATATTATGATGGCAGGTGTCATGGAGCATTGTTACGACAGAGGTAACGGAGCATTGTGATGAGAAGGGCATTGAGCATTGATCTGAAATGTTTCATGGATTACTGTGATGAGAGTGGGCATGGCGGTTTGTCATGACAAGGGCACGGTACACTGTGATACATGGGTCATGGAGGATTGTAATGACAATGTCATGGAGCATTGTGATGAGAATGGCATCGAGCATTGTGATGACAAGTGTCATGGAGCTTTGTGATGACAAGGACATGGAGCAGTGTGATGAGAGGGTTCATGGAGCATTGTGATGACAATGACATGGAGCATTGTGATGCCAAGGGTCATGGAGCTTTGTGATGACAAAGGTCATGGAGCATTTTGATGACAAGTGTGTGGTGCATTGTGATGAGAAGGGCAGGGAGCATTTTGATGACAGGGTCATGCAGCAATTTGATGAAAAGTGTAATGGAACATTTTGATGCCAGGGGTTATAGAACATTGTGATGCCAGGGGTCATGGAGCTTTGGGATGAAAAGGGTCATGGAGCATTTTGATGACAGGGGTTATGGAACATTGTGATGTCAGGGGTCATGGAACATTGTGCTGATAAGGGGATGTAGCATTGTGATGACAGGGGTCATGGAACATTGTGATAACAGGGGTGAGGGAGGATTGTGATGACTAGTGATGGAACATTGTGATATCTCATGTGAGAGAGTATTTGGATGAGAAGTGCATGGAGCATTGTGATTACAAGGTTTATGGAGCATAGCGATGACAAGGTTGTGCATCATTGTGGTGAAAAGCACATGGCACAATTTGATGACAAGGGTCATGGAGCATTGTTCTGACAAAGGCATGGAGCATTGTGATGACAAGGGTCATGGAGCATTGTGGTTACAAAGGTCACAGAGCCTTGTGATGACGCTTGCATGGATTGTTGTGATGACAAACGTTATGAAGCATTGTGATGACTGTAGTCATGGAGCATTGTGATGACAGGGGTCATGGAGCATTGTGATGACAATGGCATGGAGCATTGTGATGCCAAGTGTCATGGAGGATTCTGATGACAAAGGTAATGGAGCATTGTGGTGACAATGGTTTGGAGCATTGTGATGACAAGGATCAGGGAGCATTGTGCTGACATGTGCATGGAGCATTGTGATGACAAGGGCATGGATCATTGTGATGACAAGGGTCATGGAGCATTGGGCTGAAAATGTGCATGGAGTATTGTGATGACACGGGTCATGGAGCATTGTGATGACAAGGGAATGGAGCATGTTGATGACAAGGTCTTGGAGCATTGTGATGAGATGACCATGGAGACTTGTGATGACAAGTCTAATGGAGCATTCTTATGAAAAGGGGCATGGAGCATTGTGATTACGGGGGTCTTGAAGCATTGTGATGACAAGGGCATGGAGCATTGTGAGGCGAAGGCCATGGAACATTGTGATGACATGCGTCATGGAGCTTTGTGATGACAAGGGCATGGAGCATTGTGATTACATGGGTCTTGGAGCATTGTGCTGACAAGGGTCCTGGAGCCTTGTGATGACAAGGCCGTGGAACATTGTGATGGCAGGGGTCATGGAGCTTGTTATGACAGAGGTAATGGAGCATTGTGATGAGAAGTGCATTGAGCATTGGTCTGAAATATTTCATGGATTATTGTGATGAGAGTGGGCATGGCGCATTGTGATGACAAGGGCACGGTACACTGTGATACATGGGTCATGGAGGATTGTAATGACAAGGGCATGGAGCTTTGTGATGAGAAGGGCATCGAGCATTGTGATGACAAGTGCCATGGAGCTTTGTGATGACAAGGGCATGGAGCAATGTGATGCGAGGGTTCATGGAGCATTGTGATGACAATGACATGGAGCATTGTGATGCCAAGGGTCATGGAGCTTTGTGATGACAAGGGCATGGAGCAATGTGATGCGAGGGTTCATGGACCATTGTGATGACAATGACATGGAGCATTGTGATGCCAAGGGTCATGGAGCTTTGTGATGACAAAGGTCATGGAGCATTTTGATGACAAGGGTGTGGTGCATTGTGATGAGAACGGCAGGGAGCATTGTGATGACCAGGTAATGCAGTATTGTAAAGAGAGGTGTCAGGGAGCATTGTGATGACATATGTAATGGCCCATTGTGATGACAATGGCATGGAGCATTGTGATGCAAACTTCCATTGAGGATTCTGATCACAAAGGTAATGGAGCATTGTGATGACAATGGCTTGGAGCATTGTGATGACAAGTGTCAGGGAGCATTGTGCTGACAAGTGCATGGAGAATTGTGATGACAAGGGTCATGGAGCATTCTGATGACAAGCTTGTGTAGTATATTGATGACAATGGCATGGAGCATTGGGATGAAAAGGGCATGGGGCTTTGTGATGAAAAAGGCATGGAGCCTTTTCGTGACAGGGTTCAAGGAGCATTCTGATGACAAGTGTCAGGGAGCATTGTGATGACAAGTGTATTGAGAATTGTGATGACAAAGGTCATGGAGCATTGTGATGAAAAGGGCATGGATTATTGTCATGACAGTCATCACGGAGCGTTGTGAGGACAACTGTTATGGAACATTGTGATCACAAGGGTTTGGAGCATTGTGATGACAGAGGTCATGGATCATTTAGATTTCAAGGAGCACGGAGCATTGTGATGACAAGGGCATGAAGCAATGTGATCCCAAAGTTCATGGAGGATTGTGATGACAACAGTAATGGAGTATTGTGATGACAAGCGCCTAGCGCATTGTAATGACAAGGCCATTTAGCATTTTGCTGACAAAGGAATGGAGCATTGTGATGACAGGTGTCATGGAGCACTGTGGTGACAAGCGTCACAGAGCCTTGTGAAAACAAGTGTCATGGAACATTGGGATGACAAGGGCATGGATCATTGTGATGACAATGGTCATGGAGCATTGGGCTGAAAATGTTCATGGAGTATTGTGATGACAGGGGTCATGGAGCATTGTGATTACAGGGGTCTTGGAGCATTGTGATGACAAGAGTCCCGGATCATTATGTTGTCAGGTGTCATGGAGTGTTGTGATGACAGTGGTCATGGAGCATTGTGATGATATTGGTCATGGAGCATTGTGATGAGAAGGTCATAGAGAATTGGGCTGAAAATGTTCATGGAGTATTGTGATGACAGGGGTCATGGAGCATTGTGATGACAAGGGAATGGAGCATGGTGATGACAAAGTCTTGGAGCATTGTGAGGAGATGACCATGGAGACTTGTGATGACAAATCTAATGGAGCATTCTGATGAAAAAGGGAATGGAACATTGTGATTACTGGAGTCTGCGAGCATTGTGATGACAAGGGCATGGAGCATTGTGAGGAGAAGACCATGGAACATTCTGATGACATGCGTCATGGAGCTTTGTGATGACAAGGGCATGGAGCATTGTGATTACATGGAACTTGGAGCATTGTGATGACAAGGGTCATGGAGCCTTGTGATGACAAGGCCGTGGAATATTATGATGGCAGGTGTCATGGAGCATTGTTACGACAGAGGTAACGGAGCATTGTGATGAGAAGGGCATTGAGCATTGATCTGAAATGTTTCATGGATTACTGTGATGAGAGTGGGCATGGCGGTTTGTCATGACAAGGGCACGGTACACTGTGATACATGGGTCATGGAGGATTGTAATGACAATGTCATGGAGCATTGTGATGAGAATGGCATCGAGCATTGTGATGACAAGTGTCATGGAGCTTTGTGATGACAAGGACATGGAGCAGTGTGATGAGAGGGTTCATGGAGCATTGTGATGACAATGACATGGAGCATTGTGATGCCAAGGGTCATGGAGCTTTGTGATGACAAAGGTCATGGAGCATTTTGATGACAAGTGTGTGGTGCATTGTGATGAGAAGGGCAGGGAGCATTTTGATGACAGGGTCATGCAGCAATTTGATGAAAAGTGTAATGGAACATTTTGATGCCAGGGGTTATAGAACATTGTGATGCCAGGGGTCATGGAGCTTTGGGATGAAAAGGGTCATGGAGCATTTTGATGACAGGGGTTATGGAACATTGTGATGTCAGGGGTCATGGAACATTGTGCTGATAAGGGGATGTAGCATTGTGATGACAGGGGTCATGGAACATTGAGATAACAGGGGTGAGGGAGGATTGTGATGACTAGTGATGGAACATTGTGATATCTCATGTGAGAGAGTATTTGGATGAGAAGTGCATGGAGCATTGTGATTACAAGGTTTATGGAGCATAGCGATGACAAGGTTGTGGATCATTGTGGTGAAAAGCACATGGCACAATTTGATGACAAGGGTCATGGAGCATTGTTCTGACAAAGGCATGGAGCATTGTGATGACAAGGGTCACGGAGCATTGCGGTTACAAAGGTCACAGAGCCTTGTGATGATGCGGGCATGGATTGTTGTGATGACAAACGTTATGAAGCATTGTGATGACTGTAGTCACGGAGCATTGTGATGACAGGGGTCATGGAGCATTGTGATGACAATGGCATGGAGCATTGTGATGCCAAGTGTCATGGAGGATTCTGATGACAAAGGTAATGGAGCATTGTGGTGACAATGGTTTGGAGCATTGTGATGACAAGGATCAGGGAGCATTGTGCTGACAAGTGCATGGAGCATTGTGATGACAAGGGCATGGATCATTGTGATGACAAGGGTCATGGAGCATTGGGCTGAAAATGTGCATGGAGTATTGTGATGACAGGGGTCATGGAGCATTGTGATGACAAGGGAATGGAGCATGTTGATGACAAGGTCTTGGAGCATTGTGATGAGATGACCATGGAGACTTGTGAGGACAAGTCTAATGGAGCATTCTTATGAAAAGGGGCATGGAGCATTGTGATTACGGGGGTCTTGAAGCATTGTGATGACAAGGGCATGGAGCATTGTGAGGCGAAGGCCATGGAACATTGTGATGACATGCGTCATGGAGCTTTGTGATGACAAGGGCATGGAGCATTGTGATTACATGGGTCTTGGAGCATTGTGCTGACAAGGGTCCTGGAGCCTTGTGATGACAAGGCCGTGGAACATTGTGATGGCAGGGGTCATGGAGCTTGTTATGACAGAGGTAATGGAGCATTGTGATGAGAAGTGCATTGAGCATTGGTCTGAAATATTTCATGGATTATTGTGATGAGAGTGGGCATGGCGCATTGTGATGACAAGGGCACGGTACACTGTGATACATGGGTCATGGAGGATTGTAATGACAAGGGCATGGAGCATTGTGATGAGAAGGGCATCGAGCATTGTGATGACAAGTGCCATGGAGCTTTGTGATGACAAGGGCATGGAGCAATGTGATGCGAGGGTTCATGGAGCATTGTGATGACAATGACATGGAGCATTGTGATGCCAAGGGTCATGGAGCTTTGTGATGAAAAGGGCATGGAGCAATGTGATGCGAGGGTTCATGGACCATTGTGATGACAATGACATGGAGCATTGTGATGCCAAGGGTCATGGAGCTTTGTGATGACAAAGGTCATGGAGCATTTTGATGACAAGGGTGTGGTGCATTGTGATGAGAACGGCAGGGAGCATTGTGATGACCAGGTAATGCAGTATTGTAAAGAGAGGTGTCAGGGAGCATTGTGATGACATATGTAATGGCCCATTGTGATGACAATGGCATGGAGCATTGTGATGCAAACTTCCATTGAGGATTCTGATCACAAAGGTAATGGAGCATTGTGATGACAATGGCTTGGAGCATTGTGATGACAAGTGTCAGGGAGCATTGTGCTGACAAGTGCATGGAGAATTGTGATGACAAGGGTCATGGAGCATTCTGATGACAAGCTTGTGTAGTATATTGATGACAATGGCATGGAGCATTGGGATGAAAAGGGCATGGGGCTTTGTGATGAAAAAGGCATGGAGCCTTTTCGTGACAGGGTTCAAGGAGCATTCTGATGACAAGTGTCAGGGAGCATTGTGATGACAAGTGTATTGAGAATTGTGATGACAAAGGTCATGGAGCATTGTGATGAAAAGGGCATGGATTATTGTGATGACAGTCATCACAGAGCGTTGTGAGGACAAGTGTTATGGAACATTGTGATCACAAGGGTTTGGAGCATTGTGATGACAGAGGTCATGGATCATTTAGATTTCAAGGAGCATGGAGCATTGTGATGACAAGGGCATGAAGCAATGTGATCCCAAAGTTCATGGAGGATTGTGATGACAACAGTAATGGAGTATTGTGATGACAAGCGCCTAGCGCATTGTAATGACAAGGCCATTTAGCATTTTGCTGACAAAGGAATGGAGCATTGTGATGACAGGTGTCATGGAGCACTGTGGTGACAAGCGTCACAGAGCCTTGTGAAAACAAGTGTCATGGAACATTGGGATGACAAGGGCATGGATCATTGTGATGACAATGGTCATGGAGCATTGGGCTGAAAATGTTCATGGAGTATTGTGATGACAGGGGTCATGGAGCATTGTGATTACAGGGGTCTTGGAGCATTGTGATGACAAGAGTCCCGGATCATTATGTTGTCAGGTGTCATGGAGTGTTGTGATGACAGTGGTCATGGAGCATTGTGATGATATTGGTCATGGAGCATTGTGATGAGAAGGTCATAGAGAATTGGGCTGAAAATGTTCATGGAGTATTGTGATGACAGGGGTCATGGAGCATTGTGATGACAAGGGAATGGAGCATGGTGATGACAAGGTCTTGGAGCATTGTGAGGAGATGACCATGGAGACTTGTGATGACAAATCTAATGGAGCATTCTGATGAAAAAGGGAATGGAACATTGTGATTACTGGAGTCTTCGAGCATTGTGATGACAAGGGCATGGAGCATTGTGAGGAGAAGACCATGGAACATTCTGATGACATGCGTCATGGAGCTTTGTGATGACAAGGGCATGGAGCATTGTGATTACATGGAACTTGGAGCATTGTGATGACAAGGGTCATGGAGCCTTGTGATGACAAGGCCGTGGAATATTATGATGGCAGGTGTCATGGAGCATTGTTACGACAGAGGTAACGGAGCATTGTGATGAGAAGGGCATTGAGCATTGATCTGAAATGTTTCATGGATTACTGTGATGAGAGTGGGCATGGCGGTTTGTCATGACAAGGGCACGGTACACTGTGATACATGGGTCATGGAGGATTATAATGACAATGTCATGGAGCATTGTGATGAGAATGGCATCGAGCATTGTGATGACAAGTGTCATGGAGCTTTGTGATGACAAGGACATGGAGCAGTGTGATGAGAGGGTTCATGGAGCATTGTGATGACAATGACATGGAGCATTGTGATGCCAAGGGTCATGGAGCTTTGTGATGACAAAGGTCATGGAGCATTTTGATGACAAGTGTGTGGTGCATTGTGATGAGAAGGGCAGGGAGCATTTTGATGACAGGGTCATGCAGCAATTTGATGAAAAGTGTAAAGGAACATTTTGATGCCAGGGGTTATAGAACATTGTGATGCCAGGGGTCATGGAGCTTTGGGATGAAAAGGGTCATGGAGCATTTTGATGACAGGGGTTATGGAACATTGTGATGTCAGGGGTCATGGAACATTGTGCTGATAAGGGGATGTAGCATTGTGATGACAGGGGTCATGGAACATTGTGATAACAGGGGTGAGGGAGGATTGTGATGACTAGTGATGGAACATTGTGATATCTCATGTGAGAGAGTATTTGGATGAGAAGTGCATGGAGCATTGTGATTACAAGGTTTATGGAGCATAGCGATGACAAGGTTGTGGATCATTGTGGTGAAAAGCGCATGGCACAATTTGATGACAAGGGTCATGGAGCATTGTTCTGACAAAGGCATGGAGCATTGTGATGACAAGGGTCACGGAGCATTGTGGTTACAAAGGTCACAGAGCCTTGTGATGACGCGGGCATGGATTGTTGTGATGACAAACGTTATGAAGCATTGTGATGACTGTAGTCACGGAGCATTGTGATGACAGGGGTCATGGAGCATTGTGATGACAATGGCATGGAGCATTGTGATGCCAAGTGTCATGGAGGATTCTGATGACAAAGGTAATGGAGCATTGTGGTGACAATGGTTTGGAGCATTGTGATGACAAGGATCAGGGAGCATTGTGCTGACAAGTGCATGGAGCATTGTGATGACAAGGGCATGGATCATTGTGATGACAAGGGTCATGGAGCATTGGGCTGAAAATGTGCATGGAGGATTGTGATGACAGGGGTCATGGAGCATTGTGATGACAAGGGAATGGAGCATGTTGATGACAAGGTCTTGGAGCATTGTGATGAGATGACCATGGAGACTTGTGAGGACAAGTCTAATGGAGCATTCTTATGAAAAGGGGCATGGAGCATTGTGATTACGGGGGTCTTGAAGCATTGTGATGACAAGGGCATGGAGCATTGTGAGGCGAAGGCCATGGAACATTGTGATGACATGCGTCATGGAGCTTTGTGATGACAAGGGCATGGAGCATTGTGATTACATGGGTCTTGGAGCATTGTGCTGACAAGGGTCCTGGAGCCTTGTGATGACAAGGCCGTGGAACATTGTGATGGCAGGGGTCATGGAGCTTGTTATGACAGAGGTAATGGAGCATTGTGATGAGAAGTGCATTGAGCATTGGTCTGAAATATTTCATGGATTATTGTGATGAGAGTGGGCATGGCGCATTGTGATGACAAGGGCACGGTACACTGTGATACATGGGTCATGGAGGATTGTAATGACAAGGGCATGGAGCATTGTGATGAGAAGGGCATCGAGCATTGTGATGACAAGTGCCATGGAGCTTTGTGATGACAAGGGCATGGAGCAATGTGATGAGAGGGTTCATGGAGCATTGTGATGACAATGACATGGAGCATTGTGATGCCAAGGGTCATGGAGCTTTGTGATGACAAGGGCATGGAGCAATGTGTTGCGAGGGTTCATGGACCATTGTGATGACAATGACATGGAGCATTGTGATGCCAAGGGTCATGGAGCTTTGTGATGACAAAGGTCATGGAGCATTTTGATGACAAGGGTGTGGTGCATTGTGATGAGAACGGCAGGGAGCATTGTGATGACCAGGTAATGCAGTATTGTAAAGAGAGGTGTCAGGGAGCATTGTGATGACATATGTAATGGCCCATTGTGATGACAATGGCATGGAGCATTGTGATGCAAACTTCCATTGAGGATTCTGATCACAAAGGTAATGGAGCATTGTGATGACAATGGCTTGGAGCATTGTGATGACAAGTGTAAGGGAGCATTGTGCTGACAAGTGCATGGAGAATTGTGATGACAAGGGTCATGGAGCATTCTGATGACAAGCTTGTGTAGTATATTGATGACAATGGCATGGAGCATTGGGATGAAAAGGGCATGGGGCTTTGTGATGAAAAAGGCATGGAGCCTTTTCGTGACAGGGTTCAAGGAGCATTCTGATGACAAGTGTCAGGGAGTATTGTGATGACAAGTGTATTGTGAATTGTGATGACAAAGGTCATGGAGCATTGTGATGAAAAGGGCATGGATTATTGTGATGACAGTCATCACGGAGCGTTGTGAGGACAAGTGTTATGGAACATTGTGATCACAAGGGTTTGGAGCATTGTGATGACAGAGGTCATGGATCATTTAGATTTCAAGGAGCATGGAGCATTGTGATGACAAGGGCATGAAGCAATGTGATCCCAAAGTTCATGGAGGATTGTGATGACAACAGTAATGGAGTATTGTGATGACAAGCGCCTAGCGCATTGTAATGACAAGGCCATTTAGCATTTTGCTGACAAAGGAATGGAGCATTGTGATGACAGGTGTCATGGAGCACTGTGGTGACAAGCGTCACAGAGCCTTGTGAAAACAAGTGTCATGGAACATTGGGATGACAAGGGCATGGATCATTGTGATGACAATGGTCATGGAGCATTGGGCTGAAAATGTTCATGGAGTATTGTGATGACAGGGGTCATGGAGCATTGTGATTACAGGGGTCTTGGAGCATTGTGATGACAAGAGTCCCGGATCATTATGTTGTCAGGTGTCATGGAGTGTTGTGATGACAGTGGTCATGGAGCATTGTGATGATATTGGTCATGGAGCATTGTGATGAGAAGGTCATAGAGAATTGGGCTGAAAATGTTCATGGAGTATTGTGATGACAGGGGTCATGGAGCATTGTGATGACAAGGGAATGGAGCATGGTGATGACAAGGTCTTGGAGCATTGTGAGGAGATGACCATGGAGACTTGTGATGACAAATCTAATGGAGCATTCTGATGAAAAAGGGAATGGAACATTGTGATTACTGGAGTCTTCGAGCATTGTGATGACAAGGGCATGGAGCATTGTGAGGAGAAGACCATGGAACATTCTGATGACATGCGTCATGGAGCTTTGTGATGACAAGGGCATGGAGCATTGTGATTACATGGAACTTGGAGCATTGTGATGACAAGGGTCATGGAGCCTTGTGATGACAAGGCCGTGGAATATTATGATGGCAGGTGTCATGGAGCATTGTTACGACAGAGGTAACGGAGCATTGTGATGAGAAGGGCATTGAGCATTGATCTGAAATGTTTCATGGATTACTGTGATGAGAGTGGGCATGGCGGTTTGTCATGACAAGGGCACGGTACACTGTGATACATGGGTCATGGAGGATTGTAATGACAATGTCATGGAGCATTGTGATGAGAATGGCATCGAGCATTGTGATGACAAGTGTCATGGAGCTTTGTGATGACAAGGACATGGAGCAGTGTGATGAGAGGGTTCATGGAGCATTGTGATGACAATGACATGGAGCATTGTGATGCCAAGGGTCATGGAGCTTTGTGATGACAAAGGTCATGGAGCATTTTGATGACAAGTGTGTGGTGCATTGTGATGAGAAGGGCAGGGAGCATTTTGATGACAGGGTCATGC